>NC_134690.1:43245444-44445444 GCF_050947455.1 Rhinoderma darwinii | reverse complement strand
GCCACACAGAAATCCCCCTCCCCTTGTATATACTGCCAAACAGCAATCCCCCCTCCCTTGTATAAACTGCCACACAGCAAGCTCCTCTCCTCTTGTATACACTGCCACACATTCCCCCATCTTCTTGTATATACTGCCACACAGCAATCCCCCGTCCCTTTGTATATAGTGCTACACTGCAATCCCCCCTGTATATACTGCCACACAGCAATCCCCCCTGTATATACTGCCACACAGCAATCCCCTTCTGTATATACTGCAGCAATCCCCCCTGTATATACTGCCACACAGCAATCCCCCCTGTATATACTGCCACACAGCTGATACTCTGCCAGGGGACTCCAGCCCTGCTCCAGAGGGGTTTCCTATCGCTGGAGTTCCTGAGCAGAGCATTAGCTTATGCTCTGCTTGGGAACTCCAGCGATAGGAAATCCCTGAATTCACTGACCATATATGGACGTCGGGAGCAGGGCTGGAGTCCCGAGCAAAGCGCTAGCTGATGCTCTGCTCTGGGACTCAAGCAGTAGACAATGTGACAGCCCCTTGCGGTCATGTTCTTGATAATACGAACAGCACATAAAACTAGCCCTCAGTCACGTGGGGCCGTGTCACAGCATCATCATTATTAGAAAAGCTCCAGGACTTCCGGGAACAATTCACGAGGTTTGAACTGCACCATTTAGTACAGAATTTTAAATGAAAGTACATTAGTAAGTTACTTCGTTTCACATAAATATATTATTGCAATGCAATTTTTGGTCCCTGGATAAACCCTTTAAGGATGCAGTAAGATTTTAGTTGTTGCCTCAATACGTTTCTACAACCATAACTTTTTAGTTTTTCCCATTGACCTAACTGTATGAGCTTTGCTGCACAAGTTGTTTTTTAGTTTAGTTTTGTTTTATTTTTATGCTATTCACTGTCCCTGTGGTCGGACCCTTAACATTTCTCTAACATTTATCCCTTCTTCAGTAGTTACAATTACAGTAATACCAAATATGTATCGTTTTCTCTGTTCGATTACTCTTATTTAAGAAAACCAGTTCCAATAGAATAATATTTGTTTATTTCTCCTTTACTTTTGTATTTTTTTTCAAAACTTTATTGACCGTTATATATTTTTGTCCCACTAGGGGATTTTCACCTATAATGCATTACAATACCTCCACTCCAATGCATTATTGTCTGTTAATGGAAAACTTGCAGGCACCTATTTCTAGGCCGCCCGCTGCCAAGGCAATCCATCCGAAGTGATGATAAAGGGAGCCCTCTCTTTTTGTCTACACCTGTATGTGCCCCATTCACTATTAACTGTCCAATCTAAGAGGTAAACGGCAGGCATCAGAGTTATTTTGGCTAAAACCGGGATATGCTGGTTGTCAGGTACAACCAACTCCTGAAGGTGATGCCGTGGGCATAGCTTCTGTGCCCTTGCCATCACTGCATCATACCCCTATCGCATTATGCGGGAAGTACATCCCAGCTTTGCCCTTCATGTACAGCGGGATGTGGGAAGGGGAGTAACCAATTACTAAAGTTATCCTGAATCTTTTTAAAAAAAACAATATACATCAATTCGCTCTATAGCTTCTTCTCAGCAAATAGGGCCGGACTGTATGTCCAACGTGACAGGTTCCCTTTAAGAAATAAATACCAGTAATGCGATTCTTTATTATATTCTGAAAAGTAGAAACGTAACTTCTACCAGTATTTATAGTCACATACTATTCTATAGAAGTTATACTTTGAAGAAAAGAATTTACAAATGAACTGTGGAAAAAGCAGAATTACTTCTGACTCTCTTCTGCTGTAACTTGAATATAATATTAAGCAGTGAATGGAAACCATTTCTTTGCTTTTCGTGAGACTGATGTCATTGGAGGCCGTGAGCCCGTCCTATACATCAGCAGTGTTTGTGTCTCCTGGAATCGTTTTGTCCTTCGCTGTCTGCAAATATTTGTTTTCTGGGGCTGATGTACGGCTTGCTGAGGGTGCAACTTGTGTATTGATCAGTACTCTACGTGCAATGCAATAAAGCTCAAAATATCCAGACAAGTCTTTGGCTAACACGACTTGCAGTCCAGCATCAAAAAGCCTCCAGTAGCTATTATGTAATCCTTTCTTATATAAAAACTATATAGCGCACTATGGCCAGGAGTGAAAAGTCATCAATATACTGTAAGTAAAGTTAACTCCTTCAGGACTGAACTATTTTTTGATTTTTGATTTTCGTTTTTCACTCCCCGCCTTCCAAGAGCCATAACTTTTTTTTTTCCGTTAATAGAGCGGTATGACGGCTTATTTTTTGCAGGAGGAGTTGGAGTTTTTATCGGTAGCATTTAAAATACCATATAATGTACTGGGAAACTGAAAAAAAATATTTGCGGGTTGAAATTGGAAAAAACTGTGATGCCTTGATGGTTTTTTGGGTTTTGTTTTTATGGCTTTCACCGTGCAGTAAAAACAACAACTTAACGTTATCCTGTGGCTCAATACGATTACGGTGATACCAAATTTATATAGTTTTTTTTTACATTTTACTACATTTAAAGAATAAATGTTTTATTTTTTCTCTAACTTTTTTTTTTTTTTTTATCGATTTGAGCGGTGTGAGGGCTTTTTTTTTGCGGGACGAGCTGTAGTTTTTATTGGTACCATTTTTTGGTACGTAGAACTTCTTAATCACTTTTTCTTACATTTTTTGAAAGAGCTAAGTTGACCAAAAACAGCGATTTTGGCGGTTTCAATTTTTTATGGCGTTCGCTGTGTACATTAAATAAGGCTATATTGTAATAGTTCAGACTTTTATGGACACAGCGATACCTATTTTGTTTACTTTTTTATTTTTTACATTACTTTAGAGGAAAAATGGGAAAAGCGACTTTTAATATTTTTTTATTTTTTTCACTCTAAAAACTTAATTTCACTTTTCTTTTACATAGTCTATTAGTCCTCCGAGGGGAATTGAACCAGCAATCGTTAGATCGCTGGTACAATACACCTCAATACTAATGTATTGCAGTACATTGTCATTTTTACCAGAGGCAGGGCTTAACAGAGGCAGCGTGAAGGCAGTCCTGGGGGCCTTCGTTATGCCCCTGAGCTCCCATGAAAACTGTTGCCACCCCCCGATCTCGTTGCGTTTGGGGGAGATGAGTTGTCGGAGGGGGCCGTCCAATCTTTTCAACACTTCAGATGCTGCGGTCACGATTGACCGCAGCATTTGAGGGGTAAAACTTCCAGGAACAGCGCGATCGCTGTTCCTGGCTCTTAGGGCAGATACAGACGGACGTTGCGTTTTTGCGCGCGCAAACAACGCGGCGTTTCGCGCGCACTAAAACCACTTGACAGCTGCGTGTGTCATCCGTGTATGATGCGCGGCTGCGTGATTTTCGCGCAGCCGCCATCATAGAGATGAGGCTAGTCGACGCCCGTCACTGTCCAAGGTGCTGAAAGAGCTAACTCTTTCAGCACCCTCGACAGTGAATGCCGAACACAATATCGGAAAACCTGTTGAAAAAAAAGAAAAAGTTCGTACTTACCGAGAACTTCCCGGCCGTTGCCTTGGTGACGCGTCCTTGGTGACGCGTCCTTGGTGACGCGCCTCTCGACATCGGGCCCACCTCCCTGGATGACGCGCCAGTCCATGTGACCGCTGCAGCCTGTGCTTGGCCTGTGATTGGCTGGAGCTGTCACTTGGACTGAATTGTCATCCCGGGAGGTCAGACTGGAGGAAGACGCTGGGAGTTGTCGGTAAGTCATAACTTCGTTTTTTTTTCTACAGGTTCATGTATATTGGATCGGAAATCACTGTCCATGGTGCTGAAAGAGTTTAACTCTTTCAGCACCATGGACAGTGACTATCTCCTGACGTCGCGTACCGATAATTTTTTTGCCGGGTTCGGCCAAAACTAGTTCGGCCGAACCCGGTGAAGTTCGATTCGCTTGTCCGGCTTCGCTCATCGCAAAGACACTCCGTTTGAATGTTCGGAAACAGAAAAGCACGTGGTGCTTTTCTGTTTACATTCATCCTTTTGACAGCTGGTGCGCTGTTTCAGTCGGTTCGCACGGAAGTGCTTCCGTGCAACCTGCGTGGTTTTCACGCACCCATTGACTTCAATGGGTGCGTGATGCGCGAAATACGCAGAGTTATTGAACCTGTCGCGCTTTTTGCGCAGCAGACAAATGCTGCGCAAAAAGCACGGACTGTCTGTACTGCCCCATAGACTTGTATTGGTCCATGCGTGCCGCGTAAAAACCACGCGGCCCGCACGGACCGAATACACGCTCGTGTGAATCCCCCCTTAGTCCCGGGTGTCAGCTGTAAAACACAGCTGACACCCGCTGCATATGGAGCACATTCCAAACATCACCCCCGCACCATGACGTAATATCACATCCAGGTGCACGAAGGGGTTAATATAATGGCCTGTGTGTGGCCTTGAACTTGCAGGAATAGATGTAGCAGATTTGAATTCGTCACTTAACTAGGTCTAACGGCAGTCCTATGTAAAAAGACATATTGTGATATCACCATGGATTGAGCCAAATAATAAACACAGCCCTGCTACATCTGAAAGCTGAGCTCTGAGAGAGGGAGGTGGAGGGCCAAGTGCAAGATCAGCCTAACAAGAGCTAATATGGCTGACAATAGAATTGTAGCTGTCAGGAAGCTACTGCCTGTTACATCTGCGATGTCTGAGCCTCACCCAAAAGGTGGTCCAACTTCATATTATCCTTTTAGACGGGATGACCAACAAGCTCATATAGGTGTGATGGTCAGGTGTCCACATATGTTTGGCCATATAGTGTATTATATTCAATAGACATGACCGAGGATAATCGAGTTCGGTTCTGTCTTCCCCTAAACCTACTGCTGTGCCGACACACACCAGCTCCCCTCAGATTTTTCCTTTATTTCTCTAATCCCAAATAATGGCACGTAGACTTAGAGCTGGAATGAATTGGCCACCGCAACCATTTTATTAACAAACAACAAAAAACAACTTATTAAAAAATACCAGAAAATACAAAATAAAACAAAAACGTAACTTTTCACGCAAACCCCCATACAAACATCATTCACGTGAAAAAAACATCCACCCCTTACGGAAAATTAGAAAGGTCCTTGAAGCTAATAAAAAGGATCTGACGCTACTCTGCCCATATCTCTATTTTACCCCCAGCCGTCCTACCGCAGGCTCAGGGGCACCGTGAAAACCGCAGATGGCTAAAATGTCACCATTTTGCTCCCCGGGACACAACCCGGCAGGAGCCCTTACAAGCCAGATCCCCCATAATGTATAATCTGGGAGGGGCACTCTCCAGTATGAATCCCCCACCCAATTTTAAACAACTCCAAGGACCACCCAAACCAACCATCCCCTGCTGTGACACCAGGACACACAAAATTAGAACACACAATAAAAATGAAATAGAAAAACAACCCTTCAGCCCCCCAGCCGGTAAAAGACCACCAACACGTAACAACAAATAGGGAGGGAGGGTGGGACAACTGCTCCTCTCGCGACTTCCGGTTGGATTGGCGCTCAAAGCTTAGCGCCGTCTAACCAACGCCTTGTATCGCTCGGCTCCTCCCCTCCCTATTTCCCCTGTCATGCGCCTTCTTCATACTGCCGGGGCATAGATCTGGCTGTTCTGTTCCAGTGCTAGAGTATTTTGCAAGACACTGTCAGCGCTAGAGTGTTTCCATAGATGGTGCTAGAGTGTCTCAAATATAATACAAGCCAGATTGATCCCACAGACAGTGCCAGACAGAGTGCACTATAAACAGTGCCAGGCAAAGTGTACCCGTAAACATTGCTATCCGAAAAAGCACCCAAAAACTTTGCCAGCCAATAAGTGTCCTCATAAACATTGCCAGACAATAAGTGCACCTATAAACATTGCCAGACAGAAAATCTCCCCATAATTATTGCCAGATGCAAAGTGCCCCCATAAACAGTGAGAGTCAGAGAGTGCTTCCATGAACAGCATCAGCAAGAGAGTTCCCTCATATACAGTGCCCTACTCAGTGTCTCTGCAGACTACCAGTTATAGACATGAGAGCAATCAATAAGCAACCGCTCGCATGTCAACATAGATAAGCGCTAGACTCGCGGTTTGTAACGGCACAGGTTTCTCACTTTGTCGGAGACATATCCTTCCAGGAGATCTCTGGAAACTTGCAGACTATCCAGGAGGGTAGACAAGTATATGCTATCACCACACTCCTATTTCATTAAAGTAGACAGGGTGTTTGAATGACAGCTATAAATGCCCTCGATGTGACATTAATAAGTACCATGCAACAGTGGTGGGATCTTTTGCCACCAACTGATCAGAACAATCCTGTCCCACAACACGAATCACATTTGTCTTCTACAGTACCAAGGTCCAGGTGTCCACATCATTCAAACCCTTAAGAAATGACCTGCGTGACCCAACTTCTCCCATTTTACGGCATACATTTTCTGTACCGCTTGTTGGTTTTGTACTGGATCCTATTGTTTGTATCCAGAATTGTACAGTATTACTTCTATTAGGACTCATGCAGCAGACCTCAGTGGGCAGAGTCTGGATAGCAATGCTGTACATGTAAGGGTGGTCAACACCCCCATTGTTGGTCTGCTGTAAAAGTACAGCACAGGGACACAGGCAGTCACCCGTAGCTCGGGAGTTCGGCTCCCGAGCGAAAGAACACTGTAGTTGTCATGATAGCGGCGGGGAGACGCCAGGTGTTATGACGCGCTCGCGCATGTACAGGTGAGGCCACAAAGTCTCTGGCGGGAGAAGGAGAAGGAGAGAGCGAGGACCCAAAGTGACGCGGGTGCCAGAAGAGGAGAGAAGCGTGCGCAAGAGAGTGAGGAAGAGTGAGGGAGACGGAGATACAGAGAGCAGCGTGTGGCTGCTAATTGAAATGCTGGTGTGAGGAAGCCAGGCCAGAGAGGAGACGGCAGAGCAGCGGAGACCATACAGGCCTAGTGTGGAGGGATCGGGGACTGCAACGAGCCGCATTCTGGAAGCAGCACCAAGCCCAGCAGGCAGCACCGGCCGAGTAGACAGACCAGATGGGTACAGGTACTGACTTTCCCCCATTCTCACCTCGTGCCACGGCAAGGACAGTGGATTACAGATCCCATACTGCAGGCCGAAATTGCCAGCACCTTCACCCAAACCCAGAAGATGGAACAGATTCTGAGCCGTGTTCTCTAACTTCCCGACCTGCCCGTTAGTAATTGCCACATGCCATTGTCTCTGTGCTTATCTATGAGAAGTATGTTGTCTGAAGTGAGACGTTTTTCGAAGATTGTTTAAGCTGTTAACTATATAAAGTGGGTGGAGTTAGGAGCAGACAGTAGAACAAGCAGGGTAACAGAAGTCAGTATCGGATTAGCAAAAGGGCTTTGAACAAGTCGTATCTCTCACCTGTGGCTGTTCGGTTGCGTCCTAGGCGTGCTGCATAGCTTGGCCGCAGACAGAGCACGAGAGAGGGTTGCCCGAAGGCCGGTAAATCTCCTGACCCTCATGACGCAACCCGTGGCCGAGAGTTTAACTCTTACCTGGGATTATGCTGACAATAGTGGAAAGCTTCCACCGTGACTGTCAGATGCATGCCAATACCAAAGCTTGGTTTTTAGGCGCAACCTCTCTCCGGGGGACTCCAGCGGTTCGACGTCCCCAACCTCAGTGATACTGTCTGCTCCGCAGAAGGAAAAGGTCCTGTTCGTTTTATTGCAGTAAACGGTTAAACCAGAAGCTGTGTCGTATATATTGTTCCGCTACCTAAAGTCAAGTCAAGTCACCTACATACATCTGCTCAGTACAGAACCGCAAGGGCTCCGTGTTCTGCCATCCATTGGGTGCTGTATGTACAGAGATAGTCTCCCTGTGGGAGTATGTCACAATTCTATACGAATCTGACAGAAAATATCTCTGTATGCCTCTCCTATGAAATTAGAGGGATAGGGAGGTACTCGTGCACCTTTATGGGCAGTCCTATTACATCTCCGGACAATACAGGGAGGTCAAAGGAGCTCTCAATGCAAGTGAAACAGACCATCGTTAGGCTGAAAAAAAATGAAGAAATCCATCAGATATAGCACAAATGTTAGGAGTGGCCAAATAAACAGTTTGGTACATCCTTGAAAAAAAAAAGCACTGGTGATCTCGTGAACTCCAAAAGGCCCGGACATCCACGGAAAACAACAGTGGTGGATGATCGCAGAATCCTTTCCATGGTGAAGAAAAACTCCTTCACAACATCTACCCAAGTGAAGAAAACTCTCCTGGAAGTAGGTTTATCAGTATCTAAGTCTACCATAAAGAGAAGACTTCATGAGAGCAAATACAGAGGGTTCACCACAAGGTGAAAACCATTAATCGGCCTCAAAAATAGAAAGGCCAGATTAGACTTTGCCAAACAACATGTAAAGAAACCACCCAGTTCTGGAATAGCATGAAACTAAGATCAACCTGTAGCAGAATGATGGGTGGAAGAAAGTATTGAGAAGGCTTGGAACAGCTCATGATCCAAAGCGCACCACGTCCTCTGTAAAACATGGTGGGGGCAGTGTGATGGCATGGTGGGGGCAGTGTGATGGTATGGTGGAGGCAGTGTGATGGCATGGTGGGGGCAGTGTGATGGCATGGTGGAGGCAGTGTGATGGCATGGTGGGGGCAGTGTGATGGCATGGTGGAGGCAGTGTGATGGCATGGTGGAGGCAGTGTGATGGCATGGTGGGGGCAGTGTGATGGCATGGGCATGCATGGCTGCCAAAGGCACTGGGTCACTAGTGTTTATTGATGATGTGACTGAAGACAGAAGCAGCCGGATGAATTCTGAAGTGTTCAGGGATTTACTTTCTGCTCAGATTCAACCAAATGCAGCAGGTTGATTGGACGTCGCTTCACAGGACAGATGGACAATGACCCAAAACGTACTGCGAAAGCAGCCCAGGAGTTTATAAGGCAAAGAAGTGGAATATTCTGCCGTGGCCAAGTCAATCACCAGATCTCAACCCGATCGTGCTGCATTTCACATGCTTAAGACAAAACTTAAGGCAGAAAGACCCACAAACAAGCAACAACTGAAGACGCTGCAGTAAAGGCCGGCAAAGCATCACAAAGGAGGAAACCCAGCGTGTGGTGATGTCCATGGATTCCAGACTTCAGGCAGTCATTGCCTGCAAAGGATTCTCTACAAAGTATTAAAAAACACATTTTATTTATGGTAATGTTAATTTGTCCAATTACTTTTGAGCCCCTGAAATGAGGCGGCTGTGTAGAAAAATGGTGGCAATTCCTAAACGATTCACAGTATATTTTTGTTCAACCCCTTGAATTAAACCTGAAAGTCTCCACTTCAATTGTATCTCAGTTGTTTCATTTCAAATCCGATGTGGTGGCAGCAGAGCCCAAATCATGAAGATTGTGTCACTGTCCAAATACTTCTGGACCTAACTGTATGTATTGTCTCTACATTTACTAGTTCTTTATATATTATATGAGACTCCTCTTCATTGTTCTGTGTTTATTGACCACTACATTGTTCTGTAGACTTGATGTCATTCACCATGCAGGTTACGCTTCATTTGTTGCACAGCACTACCTCCTCCGTCTTCCTATTTAAAAAGCTTTATAAATCCCCTTAACCGTTACATTAATAAATCAATAGTAGTGCATCGCCGTGACCAAGTCTGAATGGTTTGCTTTGCTTTTTCAATCACAGTAAATACTAGAAATCCTCATTCTCTGTGTAAAGCTTAATTTCGCCCAAAACTTGACAGAAATTACCCTAACTTCCCAATTCTCCACAAATGATACTAAGTATCCAGGAAGCTGAGATATGGTGCACTGTATGTAGGCACTTCAACAACCAGAAGCGTAACTTGAAGTTCCTTGGATCCAATTCAAAATCTGTAAAAGGGTCCTTAACCATAATGTTTAATTTACAGTACTGGTCTCCATATATGGGGCAGACGGGCCTTTTAGGTCCATGGTTAACCATAATCTCGGCACCCCTATAGTTACACCCCTCTTCACATTTGAGACAGGCGCGATCAAAGAATACACGGGACTCATTGTTATGTTCCGGTTTATTCATAAGGGAGCGCTCCCCCTGCCTCTCCCGCCTCCCCTCGTCCCCCTCACAGTGATTGATGGCTGGCGCTGTATATTCAGATACATCAACGGTGCAATATGGACTTATAGGAGAGCGGCCCTGTCCCTGTAATATGCTGTCATTACATATTCAGGTGGCAGATCAGCTTTAAAAATTCAAGTGGAAGACATTCAGTAAATGCTTGAATACATAGAAATGGACCAGTACGTGAGATTAAATATTGACCCGCCATTTTTATGGACTTCCTAAAATGGCTGATAACAGGGAACATCAGATTACATTGACAGTAAAGCAAATGTGGCCATTCTAGACTTCAGCTCTAGATCCCCTTCAATTAGATCCCAACAGTTTTGACTTGCCTACACCAGTTTAATCAGTGTTTCTAGCCAAGTAGCCCCTAACCCAAATAAATTACTTCAGAGGACCATCAAGGATATGATTATAGCCTGTGCTGCACATTAGAAGCACAGCATTAGGGAAGTGCATGTACCCCCAAGAGACATGGCATGGCATTAAAGATTATTATTATTGAGCATTCTTTGACGAAAGCAAAGTTTGAAGGAGAAAATTATTATTTGAAATAAAAATCATTATTTCTAACCTTGTCAATGTCTTGACTATATTTTCTAGTCATTTTGCAACTCATTTGATAAATATAAGTGTGAGTTTTCATGGAAAACACAAAATTGTCTGGGTGACCCCAAACTTTTGAACGGTAGTGTATAATCAGACATGACTTTAGAGGATAGAATACTACAGTCAGCTTACTTTATAGCCCTTCACCCCTTCCCCTGAATAAAACTCAGACAACTGTTGTGGTGAAAGGCCATAGCAGCCACATTTATTAACATATTAAACCAAATATGCCGATTCAGCATAATCATAAATGTATATATAATAACATATAAATAACCAATAATAACAAATAATAATATAACAATAACATACAGTCAAAAAATATGGGAGGGAGGAAGAGCTCCTACAAGGAAGTCTCCAAAAATTCGCATTTTACCCTTGGGTGTCCACACCTGACTCAAAGGCACCATATATAATTTTTAAAAGTGCTCCTGGGGACTCCATCCCCCAAGGAACTCGACTTGGTGTATTTACACCAATCCGATGCACGCCCCCTTTTCGTGCACCTTACCAGCAATTGTGTGCCTCCAAGGAACCCCCTCTCCCCGCAATACACAACACCGCTGCCATAACAAGAATGCTCCATACCCTAAAAGAAAAACATGTTAGTACAAGAAATACTCAATACATCAATACCTAGGGCGGGAACTTCTCTCTCTTTACCACCAAGTGCCTATACTTCCTAGTTCAGCCCCTTAAATAACCTGCCCACTGCCAAAGGCCACCCCCTTTCCTCCTACTTTCCACCCTAACTCATTGCCCACATTTAACCCTTACCGTCATTTTCCATACTCCCTGATTTTACCCCAGTCAAGCCGCATTCCACTACGGCTACGCCCCGCTCCATTGCTCTCCTTATATAGTGACAAAACTATTTTAAAATTCAAACAAGAGGAGTGAGGACACTGCTCGCAAGAGCTTACAATCTATGAGGAAATAAGGCAGACACAATAGGTAAAAAGTGCTTGTTCGGTACAATGGTGCAGCCATCTTTTATACATATGGGGTAGTAACATAAAGCTGCATGAGCCGGTCACCAGCCAGTATCTATGTATGACAGACATGAAGTGTATTAGGGTGTACGGAGTGGGGGAGATACTGCTGAATGAGGGGTCAGGTTCTGATGACTAATGTAAAAAGGGGCGCCAAGGAAAGGAGTCAGATCAGGGGATGTTATAGACCTGTCTAAAAAGATGTGTTTTCAGGGCATGTTTAAAACAGTAGATGTTGGGAATTAATCTGATTGTCTGGAGTAGCGCATTCCAGAGAACTGGTGCAGCACGAGAAAAGTCTTGGAGACGGGAGTGGGAGGTTCGGATTATGGAGGATGTTAATCTCAGATCGTTGGCAGAATGTAGAGCATAGGTAGGTTGGTAGACAGAGATGAGGGAGGAGATGTAAGGAGTAGCAGCACTGTGGAGAACTTTGTGGGTGAGAGTAATAAGTTTGAATTTAATTCTGTAGGGAATAGGTAACCAGTGCAGTGACTGGCACAATGTAGAGGTATTGGTGTAGCGGTCCAGTGCAGTGACTGGCACAGTGTAGGGGAGTTGGTGTAGCGGTTGGTCAGAAAGATGAGCCTGGCTGCTGCATTCAGGATAGATTGGAGAGAGGAGAGTTTAGTGATGGGAAGACCGATAAGTAGTGGGTTACAGTAGTCAAGACAAGAGTGAATTAGAGCGACAGTAAGAGTTTTGGCTGTTTTAACAGTAAGAAAAGGGTGAATTCTGGAGATATTTTTGAGGTGAAATTGAAGTAATGTGCGAGGTAAAGGAAAGATCTGAGTAAAAAATAACCACAAGACAGCATGCGTGCTGCCTAGGAGTTATGGTAGTTCCACACACAGAGGTTTAGGTAGGTTAGTAGATGGTGGGAACAGAAGGAGCTTAGTTTTAGAAAGATTCAGTTTCAGATAGAGCGAGGACATGATGATAGAGACAACTGAAAGACAATCACTGGTGTTTTGTATTAGAGCAGAGTTGATGTCATGGGAAGAAGCATATAATTGGGTGTCATCAGCGTAGAGATGGTTCTGGAAGCTAAATCTGCTGATAGTTTGTCCAATAGGGGCTGTGATGAGAGAAAAGAGGAGCGGACCTAGGACTGATCCCTGAGGATCCCCGATAGCAAGGGGGAGAGGAGAAGAATAAGAACCAGCAAATAACACACTGAACGAGCGGTCAGAGAGTTAGGAAGAAAACCAACTTGTACCACAGGTTGAGGACCTAGGTCCTACACAACTCAGATCCATGTTACCCCTGATAAAGCACAATTGAATTCTATGAGAGTGCTCATTTACTAACAGCAAAGCAATATTATGTACTGTGCCACACCTTGTTTTAATATACTGGTATAAAAGCTTCCCAGAAGCAAAAACAAATAATGCCAGTGTAACGTCCATGGTCGCTGACCACAAACTCCTTCAATCCAGTCAACGCCCTTCTCTCCAGAGATGTCTGCACATACGGCCATCCTGTTCCACAGTGACCACCAGGGTGCGCTCGCGAGCTCAGTCCAGACTTAAAAAGCCAAAGCACACGCAGGTGGGAGATTGAGCTGATTGCTCCCAAAGCACCCTGGGCTATAAGAAGAGCTGTGCCCCTTCCTCCCATGCCTGAGCGTTGTTGTCATACCCAAAGTTTGTCTATGCAAATGGTCTCCTAGGGTTTTCCAGTTCCCAGTGTTCCCTGTACCTGTATCCTGTATCCCGTGCTATCCTGGTCAAGTGCTGTGCTGAGCTGTAGTCGTGCTGTGCTGTATTCCACGCCTGCCCTGCTACTCCACGCCTGACGTCTACCTGCTGCCTAGTCCCAGCCGAGCCTGCCTTGCTACTGTCCGAGCTGCCACAGGTCCACTATACGAACTATAGACTGTGACCTGCGCCCTGTTGGCCAGCTGCCATACTGTCAAGGCGGTACGGCCCAGTGGGTCCACGAACCCAACGTGACAGTCAGGTTATTTTTCACTGCCACCATGCAGAAGTCTGAATATAGAAATAATCAAGAATCTTATTTTATTATTACATCGACAGGACAATTTTGTGATCTTTGTCTCACATGTAGAATAGACATGTCATTCACAACTGTATTTAATTGTCCCCACTGGTAATTTGACAATTTTTATTTAATTTGATTGAAGAGGCTTTCTGAACTCTTAAAATCAGGCTAAACTTGCTGGACGGTATGTTTTACGTCCATTGGGGCCCCCTGTCGCGTCTTGTTTTAATTGCACGGCACGGTAATAACTTTAGTTGCCACATGACAGATGCAGCAAATCGCTGGTCACAACAGTGACGTGTTGCCTATAGTGACGACACTGTTGAAGCCAACAAATTGGCTGCCATGTTCAAGTGGTTTCGGATAATACGTCAGGAGACCAGGAAGAAGCTTGGGACCTTAGCGACTGTCGATGGATACAGAAATGATGCTGGATTTAAAAGATAAGTATATTACATATTTCTGACAAACTCAGTCAGTCTAAATCTTTGGAAGTGTCAGAATAAAAAAACATTTAAAGTGTAATTCTCTCGCTGTACGGTAAAAAAAAATGATGGTGGGAGAGGCAGATGCATAAGTACGTGTACAACCCCAGGAGCCTCTCTGCAAAAAAAATTAAAATAGCCCTTATTGCTCAGGCAAGGTGTCGAGGTCATGAGCAGACCTAAATAATCAAAGGTGTTTAGCTGAGCACCAAACAGGTGAGGTGGCGGTGGCGAGGATAGGGACGTCGGTGTCCATTTAAGGGGAAACTCCTACTCATTTATTGTACTGATGGAAATGTCCTTCAGAAACTAGTAATTGTTTTTTTAAACCAATGATTATTTGTCGGTGGTTTAGAAAATTGTAAACCCTAGTGATGTGAATTAACCCTCTTATACAGTCAGCTCAAGGGCTTAGGTATGCCCTAACAGATGCCTGTGCATATTATTATGCATAGACATGAGATATTCAAGTACATTATAATTTAAAATAATACTGATTAAAACTAAGTCTACTACAGTGAATACATTAAAAAAAAAAAAAACAATTTCCATTAATGGTCATAAAAAATAAAGTTGCAAAAAAACAACAACAACATAAACACAATTGGTAATAATATATAAAAATAACAAACTTTGTTGAATAAAAAAATCTCCAAACAGTAAAAATAAAAATCTGATATCCCTAAAACCATAACAATATGTACAATATAAATTGACACATTATTCATAGTGAATCGAGAACAGCGTAAACATTTTTTAGAAGCATGACACAAATCACTTTTTCTGTATTCCCTCCATAAAAGTTAATAGATGGTAAATACGATTGTCACGATCACAGGGTATGTGGACCCACTAGGCTGCTCCGCCGTAGCGGAGAGGCAGCTGGCCTAGTCACAGTCTATACAAAAGTCTATAGCAGTTCGTAACACACGGGTACCTGAACTAGTCCAGACAGTGGCTGTGGCTTCAGCACGGATGGAAGTAGGTGCAGCAGGTTGGGCCAGACGTGGCGGACAGTACAAGTTGTGGCAGAAGACACTGGACATGGCAGAAGACACTGGAGGTGGCAAACAACAGCAAGTGCAGTAGGACACGACTCCAACACTAAGAGGCTCAGAAACGAGAACACAGCACAGGATACATGATACGGGTAACATGGCACGGGTAACAACTGGAACCGGGGAACACTAAGGGAACATTTGCAAGAGAAACTTGGGATATACTAACAACGCTCAGGCAAGGATCAGACGGGCAGGGACCTTCTTATAGTGCAGGAAATCATGTGAGTTGATGATGATGATTGGTTTCATGTGTATGTGTGGCCCTACGGGACACAGCGGACCGGAGCGGAAGTGAGCGCTGGCGTCTCCTAGGAAGGAGATGGGGGCCAGCGCTCACAGATCCATCGCTGCGGCGTCGGGAGGTGAGTAAAAACGCGATGGCCCGTGGCCATGGATCTACAACTATGTTGTACGTAAACTAAAATGGGACCTGAAAAATCTTGTCTTGCAAACAAGGTCCAATACAGTTAGGTCAACGTAAAAATTAAAAGAGATATGGCTTGTGGAATTCAAGGAGGGAGAAACTAAAAAAATATTCTGGTTCTAAAAGGGGTTGTATAAAGTCTGACCGTTTCCAGGTAGCAAAATATATTTTTCTAAAATACCAAGAGTAAAAAATTACATAAAAAATTTGTGGAAAACGCAAAGGCAGTAATGAAGATGAATTACAAAGTTGCACAATTTTATGTTTGCTAACTATAGAGCCAATATTAATCAAAGGTGGAGCTACACTTTAAATATGTATATTGTTGACATGAAGGGTTAAAGTAATTTGACTTTTTTTATATCTGATTTTTCCCTTAACGTTTCTATACTGTGATTTAGGCAGCACAGCGCTGTACGCTCATGTCCCAGTCTAACCTATTTGTGTATTCTAAGGATTTCACATGCGGAATGAAAATAGCTGAAGTCATTTCTGTAACCGGAGGTCAACACATGACTGCCGGCTGATGAAAGGAAAGGGATATTTACGTGAGGGCAGCTACTATACCAAGCTATGCAAAATAACGGGAGAAGGCCACGTTACACAGCAAAACACCCTCCAATGGAACAGAATATATTTATACCTATTTACATGCCCACCATGTATCTCATGAAAATCAAAATTTATAGCCCCATAAAAAAGGCAGTAAATAGCAGATGAGAGGAGGTACACTATTAAATTATACAAAAGCAAAGCATTTTAGCCACAAAACCAGCGTGCTATTTCCTGCTTTCTGTAAATCGTTGTCCATTTCCCTTCTTTTTTTTTTACTATCCATTAGCGAAATAGCATTTTGTACAGAAGATTGGTGTAATCACACAAGTCCTCAGAGAAAACAAGTCTGAAACGTCCTAATATCTCAACAAGGAACACTATGGTCTGTCTGTTTTTTTCTTGTAAACCACCTTAGATGTTCAACCAGTCTATGGTAACCCTATAAAGTGAAATCTCTCCAAAAGTCCACCACTTTGAGAAAACCACTCCTTTGAGAAGACCACTCCTTTGAGAAGACCAGTCCTTTGAGAAGACCACTCCTTTGAGAAAACCACCCCTTTGAGAAGACCACCCCTTTGAGAAGACCAGTCCTTTGAGAAAACCACCCCTTTGGGAAGAGTACCTCTTTGAGAAGACCAGTCTTTTGAGAAGACCAGTCCTTTGAGAAGTTCACCTCTTTGAAAAAGACCATACTTAATCAAGTTCAGATTTTTCTGTGAGATTTTAATTTTCCCTTGTATCCTATGTATCCTCTACTAGACTATGTTTGGGCGGTCGTGTCATGGAGTGTTTTATGTTCTCCCTGTGTTTTTGTGGGCTTGCACTAGGTCCTCTAGTTTTCTCCCACACTCCATTGGCAACAATTGGGACAAGGTGCCACTATCTAATATGTAACCTGTCCTAATTGGTAGAGCAGGCTCTGGTCCCCTAAATATAATTAGGTTGAGCTGGATGACAATGAGTTTTCATACTGATATAGTGTGGCAGTCTGGTTTATCTGTCGAGAAATCTATTGTAGATTCCTAAAAAGTTTTGCTTTCCGATGTGACTATTGTTTACACCATATCATATGGAGGGTTATTTTCCCAATGAACATTTAAATGGGGCCCTGTCAGAGTTCTCTAATAAGTGACCCAATGTTATCAAGCATATAGGGCCGTTCTCCTACCCCTTATAAGACTGAGGCTACACCTAAAGTTTTTATCGCTCACTACAAATAATCACTATAAAATTGCTGTCCATAGAAATACATTGAGTAGCTTCGAAATCACTCCAGTTAAGTAAATTGCTTGCAATTTTTTTTGAATCGCTACAGGATGGGATTTCTGAGCGATTTAAAAAATCAGTAGCTACTTTTGTCCTCCATAGAGTAAGATGAAAACCACTTGGAAATCTCGTGAAAATCGCTCTATAGAAACAAAGTCTAACTAATAAAAGTTTAGAAGTTTAGGTGTAGCCCTAGCCTAAGTCCTCTCTGATATACATCAGCCCAATGACTCTTTAGAAGCAAGTGTTTGCTGTTTGTGGGGGTATCAGAGGCCGGGATGTTATTTGTGTCCTAGTTTTAACCTGTCCTGGTGAATAGTGCCAGCCTTAGGTTAGATGGCACCATATGCAGGATATTTCTTTGGTACCCTCTCCTTACTCGGTGACTTTTATGGCTCTTGACTAGACAACAGGGCACAGAAAGCAATTACTACTTCCTCTCACATGTTACTACTCGTCATGTGTGGGGAGCCATCACATCTGTAAGGCAAGGGAAAATGTTAGGGGGGTAGATTGGGTCTGGCGCCCCCTTTCACTAGGGAAAGGTAATACGAGCAATGTGCAACTACAATGGTTGCATACCCCTTAGATTGGTCCTGCTAGTGACTAGTTCAATCTAAAAAATTCACATGGACACATGCACCATGCATCAAGTTACATGAAAAGGAAACAGAGTTTCCCATAGTAGTTATTTATTGGGGACTCTTTCAGACACCAGAAGGAGAGATTTTGTCTAGACCCTGTATCAGTTGTTATAGAGTGTAGAGCAAGAACCAGGACAATCATTGTTTGTTTTGCTTAGATTTATTTCATCGTGCTATAGCGGATGATGAATCTCATTGAAATGAGGTGATGTACGATTGATAACTGTTACGGATCGCTGCAGCAGAGGCAACTGGGCAACCAGAGAAACACTGCGCAGCAAATACAAGGAGAATGGGTAAACACAAAAAGGGTTAAAAAAAAGTTTCATAAGATACTATAACAGCAAAATTCAGCCAGAAAAATTAAAAAACGTTGTGATGAATATTTAGGACTTGATGGTGCTTTTCGACCGTAGCTTTTAACCGTCTGCTGAACTAAAGACGGCGTGTAAATATTTCCTAAGCCAACAAAATTCAAAATGAAAAACACGACCATTATGTCTCTGGAAGATGTACAGACACTTGGTGCCAGTAACAGATAGCATCTGTCTTCCCGGGTCATGTGAAAATTGTGTGGGATCATATAATTATTATCAATTTTACAGGACTTTTTGTTTTGTTTTATTTGTCCACAGGAACTTTTTAGATCCATGTTATTTCTTGTATTTAGGTTGTGGTATCTTGCCCTGCAAAGTTCGGCTTCCAGAAAAATAGGATATAAGGCTGGATTCACACGAGCATGTTCGGTCCGTAAAGGACGGAACGTATTTCGGCCGCAAGTCCCGGACGAACACACTGCAGGGAGCCGGGCTCCTAGCATCATAGTTATGTACGATGCTAGGAGTCCCTGCCTCGCTGCAGGACAACTGTCCCGTACTGTAATCATGTTTTCAGTACGGGACAGTAGTTCCACGGAGAGGCAGGGACACCTAGCGTCGTACATAACTATGATGCTAGGAGCCCGGCTCCCTGCAGTGTATTCGGTCCGAAACTTGACGCCGAAATACGTTCCGTCCATTACGGACCGAACATGCTTGTGTGAATCGAGCCTAAATCCTATAGGAACTGTAATGGGGGCTACATTTGATGTCACTCCGTTTTTTTAGAAATATAAATGATTTCTTGTTATTAAAGGGTAACTAAACTTTTAAAAAACTTTTGACATGTCATAATGATATGTCTCCCACTGATTGCTAAAACTGAGCCGCAGAAAGATTTGGGTGAGTTCTGTGTGTATTGTTTCTGATTGACTTTCTTCGGAAGGCCTAACAAGTGGTGTACGGGCTCATAGACTTTCTATCATACCTCCCAACCGTCCCGGATCCGGTGGGACAGTCCCGATTTCTCACCGCTGTCCCGCCGTCCCGGGTGGTCTGTAAATGTCCCGCTGGGCGCTGTATCAGAACAGCTGATCGCTGCTGACTGCAGCAGCGATCAGAAGGAGGCAGGAATCTTGCGGCGGTGTACTCACTGGGATCGATGTTGGCCTGTGAGTGGACCAGTCCAGTCACCTGACCTGTCACGTGACCTCACTGGTCAGGTGACTGGACTGGTTCACTCCCGGGCCGGCATCGACACAAGTGAGAACGCCGCTGCAAGACTCCTGCCTTCTGACGATGAGTGACGTGTCCCGAGTGACGGCCGTGTCTTCCGTCGCTCGTGCTCTCTCTCCTCCTCACAGTGCAGAGTGCATGTGAGGAGGAGAAGGAGGGTCTTTTTTTGCTCCCCGTAGGAGTCGGAATCCCCAATCCCCGGTCGGGGATTGGGGATTCCGCTACAGGAGAAGTGAGTAACTACACTGTCCATATATGAACACAGTGACGTCACTCACTTGTGAAGCGGAATCCCCGACCCTGTGGCCAGGGATCCGCTACAGAAGAAGTGAGAGACCACACTGTCCATATATGGACACAGTGACGTCACTCACTTCTGAAGCGGAATACCTGACCCTGTGGCCGGGGATTCCTCTCCAGGAGAAGTCAGTGACTACACCGTCCATATTTGGACATTGAAGTCAGTGACTTCTCCTGGAAGGGGGGGTGCAACATACAGAGGGCTGTGTGGCATTACCTACAGGGGGCTGGGTGGCATTACCTACAGGGGGCTGGGTGGCATTACCTGCAGGGGGCTGGGTGGTATTACCTACAGGGGGCTGGGTGGCAGTACCTGCAGGGGGCTGGGTGGCATTACCTACAAGGGGCTGTGTGGCATTACCTACCAGGGGGCTGTGGCATTATCTACAGATGGCTGTATGTGGCAACAAATTTAAATGAAATTCATCCGATTTTAAAACGGACAGGGAAAAAAACGGATGCAAAATGGGTCAAAATCGGCCGTTAAAAACCGGCAACACGGCCCGGAACAGAATCGGAACGGATGCAAACCGGCCGGGAAAAACGGCCCAAAACTGCCGTTTTTATCGGCCGACACTCGGACCCTATCGTGTGAATAAAGCCTATCTCTACCGCTCTGGCGGCAATGTGGCACCTACAGGGGGACTGTGTGTCGAGCTATTTACTGGGGGGCTGTGTGTGCAGCTATCTACAGGGGTGCTGTGTGTGGAGCTGTCTACAGGGGGGCTGTGTGGCGCTATGTACAGGGGGCTGTGTGTGGCGCTATCTACAGGGGGCTGTGTGTGACACTATCTACAGGGGCTGTATCTGACGCTATGTACAGGGGGGCTGAGTGTGGAGCTATCTACAGGGGGGCTGTGTGTGGAGCTGTCTACAGGGAGGCTGTGTGTGGAGCTATCTACAGGGGGCTGTGTGTGGCACTATCTACAGGGGGGCTGTGTCTGACGCTATCTACAGGGGGCTGTATCTGACGCTATCTACAGGGGGGCTGTGTGTGGAGCTATCTACAGGGGGGCTGTATCTCGAGCTATCTACAGGGGGGCTGTGTCTGGCCTTATCTACAGGGGGGCTGTATGTGGAGCTATCTACAAGGGGGCTGTGTGTGGAGCTATCTACAGGGAGGCTGTGCATGGAGCTGTCTACAGGGGAGCTGTGTGTGGAGCTATCTACAGGGGGGCTGTGTCTGGTGCTATGTACAGGGGGGCTGTGTGTGAAGCTATCTACAGGGAGGCTGTGTGTGGAGCTATCTACAGGGGGGCTGTGTGTGGAGCTATCTACAGGGGAGCTGTGTCTGGCGCCATGTACAGGGGGGCTGTGTGTGTGGGAGGACGTGTCAGTGGGCAGCACGGGCCCCCTCATGCCGCGGGTCCCGTAGCAGCCGCTACGGCTGCTACAGCGCTAGTTACGCCACTGGGCGGTAGACAGAGGCCTATCAGTTATCGGGAGGCCTACAGTGAGCAAAGGAAGCAGCACTGAATTATATAGGAGATATGTGTACTGTTGTTTATATTAGTGCAATGGCTCATTTTATGGGCACTATGGCTGACATATATGCATATACTGGTAGTATGTGTGCACTGTGGCTGGCATTATATGGATGGTATTACATGGAAACTATGAGTTTTATGTGGATACTATGTCTCAAGTGCACTGTGACTGATATGTGGTGACTGTGACATGCATTTCATTAGTATTATGTGCCTGACACTATTAGATATGCACGACAGCTCGCACTTTAAATAGGTATTATCCCTGGTATTACTATATATGCCAGGGATAATACGTAGAACGGCTGATAGCATTATCTATACACTATGGCAAGTACTATTGTGTTGACAATGCTGCTTGAAACAAAGGAGGTGGGAAAGAAAAAAGGTCATTCACCACTTCTGTTTTACAAGGTATCTCCACTCCTTGGCATTAACATGGAGGGGGAGGGGAATCACTTTTTAAAGGGGGTATACTTACACATTTATGGCATATCCATACCTGGGACCCACATCTGTTAGATATTTATGGCAAATCCGGTGGATATGCCATAAATGACCAAGATGGGAAAACACCTTTAATATGAGGCTTCCCCTCCTTAAAGCGACCCACCAGTCCACCCAAAAAAAATTAACTATCGATTTCAAAATGATTTTTAACGTACATGACGTCCATCTTTCTTTCTTTTTGCGACGTTGACTCGCTCTTAGTTCCTGTTATCTTCTATCAAAGATGGCCGCCACCGCCGTCTCAGACTTGCAAGGGAGCGTAGTATGCAAGTCTGATACACGCCCACTCCTCCTCTTTTACTGCCCGCTGATCGACTAGCGCCGATAACTTGTGCTGGTCCATCGCTACTGGCACTTCCCTACATGCCTATCTACAAAATGATCAGTTAAAAATTCCTACCTTGCCCAGGAAGCCCTGAACATGTAAAGTTTTGCAAGCAACACTACTCGAGTATTGTTTGAGTATTTCTCAGACAATTTTTTGAAAGGTTCCACTAGGAACTTGTCCACAGGAACTATATTATAACATGGAAATGCTAAACTGATCATGCTAGCCCCTATTTGAATCAGTCTTGCCTGTCTTTTTGGTTCTCCTTTAAGCTTTCACCGGAGAGGACACTGCCTCATATATATCTTTATAGCACAAATTAACCAAGTTACAATTTATTTATTGCTCAAGGTCTCAACTGGTTTTAGGATTCTATTGTGGTAATTGGAATGTTCCCTATGAATAGGGCCTGGCTGTGAGAACATGTAGTTACTACAGGGACCACATTGACAGTTATACTGGGGGAAACATATGATTGCCTGTCGCAAAATATCATCATAGCAGAGAAGTTTTATCTTATTTTTATTATCTTTTTCTAATGGAGTATGGACCTCAGGAACTCCCTTATGTAATAATACTTACAATATATAGCTTCGTAAAAGTATGGGTATTATAAAGAGCTGAAGCTTGCAGCTCCTATACAGTATATATACAGTGTAAATAAATAAATATATATATATATATATATATATATATATATATATATATATATATATAATACACCGTTCAACCATAACATTAAATTCCCCTGTCTAATATTGTCTATGTTCCCCTCATGCCCCAAAAACAGCTCTGACTCATTGAGGCATGGACTTCACAAGAAGGTGTCCTGTGGTATCTGGCACCAAGACGTTAGTAGCAGATCCTTTAACTGCTGTAAGGTGCGAGGTGGGTCCTTGGATTAGACTTGTTTTTCCTGCACATCCCACAGATGCTCAGTTGGATTGAGTCTTTGTCATGTTCCTCAAACCATTCCTGAAGAATCTTTGCAGTGTGGCAGGCGCACAGCAGAACATTACCCAGAGTATCACACTGCCTTCGTTGGCTTGCCTATTTTCCATAGAGTATCCTGGTGCCATCTGTTCCCCAGTTTAATGACGTTAAAATGAGCCATCTTAGCCCTAAATACAATGTGAACAGGCTCAGATAAGGTGGTCAGTAATGAGGAGAGGTGTGCTGATGTGATAGTATAGTTGCACACACCAAACACCTCCTCACCCCTAACGATATATTCTACTAGCACACCTCACTGACTAACAGACAATCCAACGCGTTTCAGTGCCACATGTATAGGTGACACATCATCAGGGATTATCAATTCTTTTCGATGTAGTGTGTTATTTCACTGTTAATTAAGCCGGCTAGCACAATTGTGTGCTTGTTATACCTCCCGGCGCGTTTACGACACTAATGCACTGGCCGCACACGCGCCGGCGAAGTTCCGGTCTATTTGACAGGCCTAGGCCCACCCACTGTGCTGACGTGGCTTGGGCCAGGCACCAACCTGCAGTAACCACGTCAAAAAAATGACGTTGCAGGCTGAGTGCCGAGCCTCCTTTCTAGCCACCAATCAGCTTAGTTAGGGACGCAAAGCGTCCTATGTTGCCATGGAGATCAAAAAGGCGGACGAAATCTCACATAAAGGATCCAATACCGCAGTGCACATATCTCTCAGCAGAAAAACAAACAAACAAACAAAGACACCAAAAGTATCAAAGACATCATCAGATAGTAGGTATCTACATTTGCTAACGATACATGATCCCTACGATCCCAGTACAGCAAGGCACAAACCTTCATGTTACTACACACTGGAGTCGCCGGGATCACCCGGACCTACCTACAAGACACAAAGTGTAACAGCTACAAATGCCCGAGACATTCAGTATCAGGCACCAACCCGCACTATGCTCATACATTGCCGACCCTCCCAGACAGTCATCTAGAGGGCTTGACCAAATAACAATCAACGTCCCAGACAACACTGGGGATCGACAAACTAGTGCAAAGCCCCTGCAACGAATAACGCAGTGCAACAACCGAGAAAAGAACCGTCAAGCAAAGGACGCATGACTGCATTGATTACCCAAAAAACATCTTAGAGCATTTCGCTTTGTACCGGAAAAAGCAGATATACATAAACACCCACACAGGGAAATAGGTCTTAAAACATGTAGAAATTAGTTTACAGGAAACACGCATATGAGATCTGCTCGTTGAGGCCTTGGGGACAGATAGTCTGTAGGCGGTGGATCCACTGCGCTTCTTTTTGCATGATCCTCCTATCTAAATCACCGCCTCTCAGTGTCTGTCTAATACATTCCACCCCTTGAAATTTAAGGCACGAGGGGTCACCTTTATGACGCTCCCAGACATGACGTGAAACCGAGGTATCTTCTTGTCGCCTAACGTCACCAATATGTTCCCTAATCCTCCTTCTGAATTCCCTTATCGTTTTCCCTACATATTGCATTGTACAATCACAGGTGATCAAGTAGACCAACCCCCTTGTTTTGCAGTTCATGTAGGACCTGTTTTCAAAGCTCTTCCCTGTGATGGTACTAGTGAATTCACTGCTACAGAGTACTGCCGCACAGGCCTTGCAGGACCCGCATCTGTAGCTACCCTTTAGACTCTGGTTTAGCCATGTACCGACTGGCTCCTGAGTATTTAAATGGCTATGCACTAGCCGATCTTTCACATTACGTCCACGTCTATAAGTAATAAGAGGGGATTTTCCCACAAGGTCACCAATGTCAGGATCCACTTGCAGAATACCCCAATATCGTTGTAAAATGCATCGAACCTCAACACTGGCCGAATCAAAAGTGCCGATAACTCTAGCTGTTTCCTCCTCCCCTTTCTTTGGTTTAGGGTTGAGTAAATCATCCCGATTTCTGCCTAGGGCATCCTGATAAGCCTCTTTTAGTACCTGTCTCGGATATCCATGACACCGAAACCTATTCTCTAGTTCGCGTGCCGAAATCTTATAGTCGGATATAGTTGAACAATTGCGGCGTACCCTCAGATATTGGCCCTTTGGAATACCACGTCTCAGACTTAAGGGGTGACAGCTTTCCCATCTCAGGAGACTGTTCGTAGCAGTAGATTTTCTATACATGTTGGTCTGTATAGCTCCTGAAGGTGTCTTTTGAATCAACACATCAAGGAATGTGATCTTATTCTCATTTATCTCATGCGTGAAAAAAAGGCCTAAATTGTTCACATTAAGAATCCCCACAAACTCAACGAACTCAGCCTTAGTTCCCTTCCACAATATCAGAATATCGTCTATGAAACGAATCCATAGAAGGACCTTCCTCCCATAATCCCTCCAATAGTCTGAGGTCTGGCAGGTCATCCTCCACTATGCCCAACTCAAGACATTTACGTCGATCGTGTGTCTTAAAAAATTTTTGCCATTTTAATTTTCGAGCAAATAGGTTTAGATCCTTAACCCAAGTGAATAAGTTGAATTTATTTGTAGGGACGAATGACAGACCCCTTCTGAGGATACCAATTTCCTCACTATTAAGCACTCGGGAGGATAAATTAATGATCTGGGACTCATCCTCCTCAGATCTGGACCTACAGCCTATATATCCCTTCTGTCCCTCAAGAGATAGTCCAAGATGGGATGGCTTTTGGCTAAAAAAAGACCTCCACGACTTTGTCCTTTACCTCTCCCTCTTCCCCTCAGATTAGCCCGGGTGGGATAACGACTCTGGTCCATCCCTCCCCGTTGTCGCCTAAACTGAATTCTCCCCTGTTCAGAGTCAGAGTATTCCTGCTCTGACGATGAAATGTCAGTTTCAGGTTCGAGAGTCACATTAGATTTTGTGCTATAATCAAAGATTCTTCCCTCTTTAAAATCAAGCGTATCACGAACAAATTGGTAGTGTTTTCTCTCTTTTATATGGCTCGTGAACTTTTCCACTGCTTGTTGTAAGATAGTTTCTTTCCTCTCATACTCTGAGTTAGAGGAGAATTTCTGTGCTGATGTTATTGCTTCTTTGAGCTGTTGGGTACTTTTAATTAGGCAATTTCTTTCCTCTTCCAATAACAGACCCATGAACCTTAAAGAAGACTCAATAGACTCTGTTTCCCATTTTTTAAGCAACTCTGGGGATCTAATTCTAGCTGCTGGAGTCAGAGAGATCCGTAAACCTCTGGGGACAATCTTATTTCTGCTATAGGTTTCCAAAGTCTGAATCTCCCACCAGGATCTAATATGGTCTTTGTAGATTTTGGTCAATTGGCGAAATGATGCATTGATGTTTAAGGTCTGAGTAGGAAGTACAATCTCATTTTCAGAGAAGACCTCCTTTGCATCATGCATCCACTTATCTGTATTTAAATCACCGGTGAGAAATCCTGCCATCTCCAATCCTCAATAATAAAGGCGGCAATATCGTGGTCATGGATCGCAGCCGCTACAAGAGAATGTGTCTTCATATTTTGCATGACCAACAGTGCTATAGGGTTTTGGAGTCTGACCCCACTAGGATTTTCAAGAGTCAGCTTAAGGACATTCTTGACCCAGCTAAAATTCTCAATTTGATCAGTGAGAAAGAATTCAAATTCATGTTAATGGAATTTCCGCAGGTGGCAACATTTTACAGTTTACCCAAAGTCCACAAGGGGACGACACCCCTTAAAGGTCGCCCAATTGTATCTGGGATAGATAGTTTGACGCAAAATGCAAGTGTTTACTTGGATCAGATATTGAGACCCTTTGTATTATCATTACCCTCTTATGTGAGGGATACTATGGATGCCCTGAGGAAATTGGAGGGCATCCGTCTTGATCAGGATGTGTTTCTTGCTTCACTTGATGTGGAGGCATTGTACAGCTCGATTCCTCATGAACTCGGATGTTGTGCCATCCAATATTTTTTGAGAGGAAAAGGTACACACTTTAAGGCCCACAATGAATTTGTGATTTCATTATTGAGATTCATATTGGAGCACAATTTCTTTTTATTTGATCAGAAGATCTACCACCAGCTCAAAGGGGTGGCTATGGGGAGTCCTTGTGCTCCCACATATGCCAACCTATTTTTGGGTTGGTGGGAAAAAGAATGTGTCTTCACTGAACTAATGGAAAAATGGACCTCTTGTATCCTTCTATGGATTCGTTTCATAGACGATATTCTGATATTGTGGAAGGGAACTAAGGCTGAGTTCGTTGAGTTTGTGGGGATTCTTAATGTGAACAATTTAGGCCTTTTTTTCACGCATGAGATAAATGAGAATAAGATCACATTCCTTGATGTGTTGATTCAAACGACACCTTCAGGAGCTATACAGACCAACATGTATAGAAAATCTACTGCTACGAACAGTCTCCTGAGATGGGAAAGCTGTCACCCCTTAAGTCTGAGACGTGGTATTCCAAAGGGCCAATATCTGAGGGTACGCCGCAATTGTTCAACTATATCCGACTATAAGATTTCGGCATGCGAACTAGAGAATAGGTTTCGGTGTCGTGGATATCCGAGACAGGTACTAAAAGAGGCTTATCAGGATGCCCTAGGCAGAAATCGGGATGATTTACTCAACCCTAAACCAAAGAAAGGGGAGGAGGAAACAGCTAGAGTTATCGGCACTTTTGATTCGGCCAGTGTTGAGGTTCGATGCATTTTACAACGATATTGGGGTATTCTGCAAGCGGATCCTGACATTGGTGACCTTGTGGGAAAATCCCCTCTTATTACTTATAGACGTGGACGTAATGTGAAAGATCGGCTAGTGCATAGCCATTTAAATACTCAGGAGCCAGTCGGTACATGGCTAAACCAGAGTCTAAAGGGTAGCTACAGATGCGGGTCCTGCAAGGCCTGTGCGTCAGTACTCTGTAGCAGTGAATTCACTAGTACCATCACAGGGAAGAGCTTTGAAAACAGGTCCTACATGAACTGCAAAACAAGGGGGTTGGTCTACTTGATCACCTGTGATTGTACAATGCAATATGTAGGGAAAACGATAAGGGAATTCAGAAGGAGGATTAGGGAACATATTGGTGACGTTAGGCGACAAGAAGATACCTCGGTTTCACGTCATGTCTGGGAGCGTCATAAAGGTGACCCCTCGTGCCTTAAATTTCAAGGGGTGGAATGTATTAGACAGACACTGAGAGGCGGTGATTTAGATAGGAGGATCATGCAAAAAGAAGCGCAGTGGATCCACCGCCTACAGACTATCTGTCCCCAAGGCCTCAACGAGCAGATCTCATATGCGTGTTTCCTGTAAACTAATTTCTACATGTTTTAAGACCTATTTCCCTGTGTGGGTGTTTATGTATATCTGCTTTTTCCGGTACAAAGCGAAATGCTCTAAGATGTTTTTTGGGTAATCAATGCAGTCATGCGTCCTTTGCTTGACGGTTCTTTTCTCGGTTGTTGCACTGCGTTATTCGTTGCAGGGGCTTTGCACTAGTTTGTCGATCCCCAGTGTTGTCTGGGACGTTGATTGTTATTTGGTCAAGCCCTCTAGATGACTGTCTGGGAGGGTCGGCAATGTATGAGCATAGTGCGGGTTGGTGCCTGATACTGAATGTCTCGGGCATTTGTAGCTGTTACACTTTGTGTCTTGTAGGTAGGTCCGGGTGATCCCGGCGACTCCAGTGTGTAGTAACATGAAGGTTTGTGCCTTGCTGTACTGGGATCGTAGGGATCATGTATCGTTAGCAAATGTAGATACCTACTATCTGATGATGTCTTTGATACTTTTGGTGTCTTTGTTTGTTTGTTTGTTTTTCTGCTGAGAGATATGTGCACTGCGGTATTGGATCCTTTATGTGAGATTTCGTCCGCCTTTTTGATCTCCATGGCAACATAGGACGCTTTGCGTCCCTAACTAAGCTGATTGGTGGCTAGAAAGGAGGCTCGGCACTCAGCCTGCAACGTCATTTTTTTGACGTGGTTACTGCGGGTTGGTGCCTGGCCCAAGCCACGTCAGCACAGTGGGTGGGCCTAGGCCTGTCAAATAGACCGGAACTTCGCCGGCGCGTGTGCGGCCAGTGCATTAGTGTCGTACACGCGCCGGGAGGTATAACAAGCACACAATTGTGCTAGCCGGCTTAATTAACAGTGAAATAACACACTACATCGAAAAGAATTGATAATCCCTGATGATGTGTCACCTATACATGTGGCACTGAAACGCGTTGGATTGTCTGTTAGTCAGTGAGGTGTGCTAGTAGAATATATCGTTAGGGGTGAGGAGGTGTTTGGTGTGTGCAACTATACTATCACATCAGCACACCTCTCCTCATTACTGACCACCTTATCTGAGCCTGTTCACATTGTATTTAGGGCTAAGATGGCTCATTTTAATGAAAGAAATTAATAAATTCAATTTTAATCGTTCTATCTTCAGGCAGTAAAAATTGTTAATCTACAGAACGGAATACTTTATCAGTGTGCCTATTAAACCAGTTTAATGACGCACCCGACAACACCTGCTGTTTTGGAAAAGTTCTCACGCAGTCAACTAGCCTTCATAATTTGGCCCTTGTTAAAGTCGCTCAGATTCTTACACTGTCCCATTTTTCCTGCTTCCAAAACATCAACATCAATAAATGACTGTTCACTTGCAGCCACTATTGTAACCAGATAATCAATGTTATTTACTTCACCTGTCAGTAATAATGTTAAAACCACTAAGGCTTCGTTCAGATCTGCGCTAGGGCTCCGTTCCGACTTTCAGTCTGAGCTTTTCGTCGGAACAGAGCACTGACAGACACTGACAGACACAAATGGAAACCATAGGTTTCTATCACCATTGATTTCAATGGTGACTGATCCGGTGCCAATGGTTTCCGTTTGTCTCCGTTGTGCAAGGCTTCCATCGTTTTGACAGAATCAATAGCGTAGTCGACTAACTTTCATACAGAAGCTCCACACACAACTCCACTCCCTCAAACTCTCGTTTGTCTCCTGGTCAGGGGGAAAGAAATATTTAAAAACATACATACTTCCGCAACTATTATATGTCTTTCAGGTAATTCCTATACACCTCCCACGCACCTTTTTTGACACCATTAAATGTCTATTCTCTAACTTCCTCTGAAACACACACAAACCAAGGCTGCCACATAGACTCTTGATCTTGAAGCCCTCATCTCGAGGTAAGAGCCTACCAGATACTTTGCTGTATTATACTGCCAATCATTTATCTAGATGGCTACACCTTGCTAGATCTCAACCTTCTTCTTTAGATGTAGATGTCGAAAAAGCCCTACTAGATAAGGAACTGTGGTGCTCTTCTCTCAAAACAAGATCATCCACAAAATCACATAGCCTTACTACAAAAGGGTACGATCTCAACCTTTCACCACTTCCTCAGCTTAAAAGACTCGAACAAGTTGATCTCTCCTCTTACTCCCCTTAGTCTAATCCCGGGGATTATGGGAAATTAAATGCCTCCACCAGATCCTTGGAGACACCTGGTGAAAACACCCATATAAAAAGATCCCCAATCTTTCCTCTTCACTTGCTAACATAACTACAAATGCACTCACTTTCCTGCACACTAGACACTTCTCTGATATATGCAGAACCTTCATGGAAAGGTTCCCCAACATTGATGAACCTACCTGGCAGGAAACCTACTTGCTACTCCCCTCTACCCAGAGGTCTCCTATCTAAAATCTACACCAATATGCTTTTAGTTAACACTCCTTCTAAACCTAGCTATCTTCTTGCATGTGAAAAATAATTTACCACCTCATTTAATAAGGAAGACACTTCCTTTTTTTAAACCACTCTCGGTTTCTCTCAGTGTGTAAAAATACAAGAAAATTCCTACAAAACAAGCACCAGATGGTATAGGACACCCAAATTTCTCTATAAGCTTAACTTGTTAGACACTAACAGATGCTGGAGTTGTTCTGCACAAGTGGGAAGCCTCTCTCACCTTTGGTGGAACTGCCCGATACTCAGATGATGGTATTTCTCAATTGATACAAAAACTCAGTCTCACCTCAGTGACCCTCTCCGCCCCATTGATCATGCTTTGGGTTCCATCATGTGACCTCCGCCCTAAATCTCGTGACTTGGTCACTCATATGATCACTGTGGCGAAATTTATGATCCCTCTACACTGGAGATCACAAGAACCCCCCTCTATTCAGTCTTAGGGTATGTGCACACGTAGTGACCAAAAACGTCTGAAAATCCAGAGCTGTTTTCAAGGGAAAACAGACCCTGCTTTTCAGAAGTTTTTTGACCAACTTGCATTTTTCGCGGCGTTTTTCGCGCCGTTTTTTACGTCCGTTTTTGGAGCTGTTTTCATTGGAGTCTATGAGAAAACAGCTCCAAAAACGTCCAAAGAAGTGTCCTGCACTTCTTTTGACGAGGCTGTATTTTTACGCGTCGTCGTTTGACAGCTGTCAAACGACGACGCGTAAATAACAGGTCGTCTGCACAGTACGTCGGCAAACCCATTCAAATGAATGGGCAGATGTTTGCCGACGTATTGGAGCCCTATTTTCAGACGTAAAACGAGGCATAATACGCCTCGTTTACGTCTGAAAATAGGTCGTGTGAACCCAGCCTCAGATAACACGCATGGATTCTATATGCAGAATGGAGCGGCTTCTAAGTTGGGAGATGAGGAATCACGAGAGATTCTTAAAAACATCAAACGATGGCTCACTTATAGGGCTAATAAGAAAGACCCCCACCAACTAAGCAAAAACCCTATAACTCTCCACCTCATGGATCTTCTCCCTGTTAGGTCTGTTTTGGTACTTTCTTTACTTGATCTCAGAACCATACATTCTGATGGCTTGTTTTGCTTAGGTTCGCTCTGGGAACATTGTAAATATATCACATATGCTTTGTCCGTGTGTCTTTTTATGTTCAGTTAATGAAAATACTGCCTTTTATTATTTGATAATTAAGGTTTGGGCCCGCGGGCCCGCTACCTGCTACCATTTACACTGTGGAATCCTTTTCCATTGTACACTGTTACTGTACTCAATAAAAAGAGATTTGCCAAAAAAAATAATATATATATATATACAATTGAGCATATTTGCGCCGCTCGCCATTATGAGGATGCAATGCTCCTGCCTGATGATATATTGGTCCATTTATTCTAAAACAATAAGGCCCATAACCTGGCCGAGATGCCATTTGTGCTCACATCGATGCAAATGCAAGAGAATTATTATTCGACCGTATGTTATCAATAAAGTTCTTACAATGCCCATGGTGATATTTCATAAGTTGTTTAATTAATGTGGAAATGTGAATGCGATCTAATTTTACTACTCAATTGGAGCAATATTTAGAAAACTTTCATTTGGAAGGTCTTTCTCCTGGAAAGTGTTTAGCATTACAAAATTCACAAACTTGGTTAAGAGTATCACATGAACGATTTGCAATGCATGGACTAGGCATTGTTTATAGAAGTAAAGTAATGTTGTCGTCTGCAGTGCGTTCCCTCCCACTTTACCCCCACACACACCATGCGACCTTTGGCATTGAGTTAATAGGGTTACATGACATCCATGGGTTAACTGAATAGGAATAATGTTGGAATTATTGTTATTATTGAACAGGTATTTACTGTGTGTGTATGTACTTGAAATATCCTGATTTTCCTGAATTTACTGATTTGATTAGGCCCAATACATTAGCAGATAGATCTACAAACTAAAACCCCCAAAAAAATAAATCATGTGCCAAAATGTATGTCCGCCTCTGTATCAAAGAACCAAGCTAGTTGCCCTGGTCCACGGGGCCCCATTTGCCTGACAGATGCAAAAAGAGTATTTTTTAGCATCTTTCAGGCCGGTATATACGTCGGTATACCTTTAGACAACTGTATGGAATAGCGTAGTAAACTCCTCTATTCCATACAGTGGCTTCCAGTAAACAAAGTATATTATTTTGACAATGGAAGCTTATGGGCCACGTATGCCACTGTATGCCTACGTTGGAGGCTCATGTCAGGGAATTCTCCTGACGTATAGCTGCGACGTATACAGCGGACGCAGTGTGAATAAACCCTTAGTCATAATTTATCTTCGTGCTTCAAAATATATGCAATATGACTCCTGAAATCAAATCCAGAAATCATTGCAGACTGCAGCAGCGCATAGCAATTTGGGTTGCAAAAATTGATTTTTTCATAGTAATAGCAGAGGAGCCGGAGAATAACTAGTGTGGGAAACAGCCTGAGGCCTGGAGATGACGGCAAAATGTAAGATCACATTGGGAAAAAAGATCAGATGAAGGTACATAGACTGTTAAGCATCTAAATAACGTACATCACAATGACGGCTGCAATGGAGAGACTGTTCTCAGGTTTACTCAATTTTTTTTCTGTAGATATTACTGGGATAATTGGATATTGTGGGACTTTTACATTTTACATGTTACTATGAGCTTGTATAGTATAACATGGTGAAAAAGACGCACAGCGTGAAACATGGGCAGTGTGGTGGCTTGGTGGTTGTTTCTATTGGAAGCAGAGAACAGAAATTGGTTCCAGTGCTGATGTGGGTAAAAAGGAAACTTTTTCAAAGTTTTATTGGGGCGTTTAAAAGCAAAATCGGCAGGATAGTATCCTAGTACAGAGGGAGGTTCAATGGTGTAGATAGCCTACGCGTTTCAGACGCCTCCTGCGTCCTTACTCATGGCTTATGCTGTTGTTTCTATTGCTTTGTTTCTTTTGAGTCCTGGGTTCAAATCTGGCCAATAACCACATCTGCATGGAGTTTGGATGTTCTCCTGTGTTTGTGTGGGTTTCCTCCTATACTCTAATAACATATATAGGGAATTGTAATATGGGAGATGTTTTCTAAGCAGTCTGGTAGTATGTGTGCCAAAAAAAGGGTGTGAAACTAATTTATTATATGTTTTCGACACTACTTCGAGTTTCAAAAAGTGTGTAGAAAAGGTAACATGGCTAAGGAGCATCGTAAAATGGAACAGATGGCCGTAATTTTTGACACAAAATACTGCCATCCATGTCTAACAGGCCAAGTAAAATTTGCTACATATTTAAGATGCGCCATTTTGACCAATTTGGTGCAATTTTAGTCACTTTTGACCAATCATTCATGCATCTTTTAAAACCTCCCTCAACATTTAATTTCGGGGTCTTATTTAACAAAATTAGGAGACAAAATCATCCTAATTACATGGAGGTATATCAGTAAGGTGGTCTCCTTTATCAGACCTCTCCACCTGCGTGTGATCAATTTCAGTTACTTATGTTGCAATAGCAAAAGGATATAAGTCGGCACTGCTGCAATCAATAGTCCGCCGGGCGTTTGGCAGATCACTGCCCAGGCAGCATGTACACTGACACGGCGTGTGTCACGGAGGTGCTGGCTCGACAAGAAGAGTTCATAAGTATCACAATGAATGAAGAAAGAAGTAGAGCCGCACTCACCCAACTTTGATGTTTTCATCAAGGGAAAACAAAGGGACCAAAGGCATTACAGGGGACTTATTAAAAAAAAGGGTGCTCACTGTACCTATAGATTTCAATGAGCGCTCCTATCATCTTTTATTTTGAAAAATGATCTCAACTTCTAATGCTCAGCTTTAGCAAATAGATATAACTCCAAAAACAAAGGAACCCCGTAATTACATATGATAACTACGATCGTGCTCATGGAGCTTAAAACTCTAAAATCAATTTTTCGGTATGGAATAGCGTAGTAAACTACGTGATCCCAATAGGATCCCGCAAATAACCGTAGTACCAAGCGACATACGTTTTTTTTTAAACATGGGGCGTATGGGTGATGTGTGACAAGCGTTACAGGCATTTGTTTAATGTATACATCATGGGCTTTTCAATAGATTTGCATACGAATACTTTACGTTTAACGGATCCCATAATAGCCTATTGGTGATGGATACCTGTGACGGATGCCTTACATTCCTTCACCCATAAACTATTATGGCATCCGTTAACATATTTGACTGGAGCTTTTTCCGGCGTATATGTAAGGGTATGTTCACACGTAGTGGCCAAAAACGTCTGAAAATACGGAGCTGATTTCAGGCGAAAACAGCTCCAGATTTTCAGACGTTTTTATAGCAACTCGTGTTTTTCACAGTGTTTTTTTTACGACAATTTTTGGAGCTGTTTTTCAATGGAATCAATGAAAAACGCCTCTAAAAAGGGCCCAAGAAGTATCCTGCACTTCTTTTGACGAGCCGTCATTTTACAGCGACGCGTAAAATAAAGGCTCGTGGGAACAGAACATCGTAAATCCTATTCCAAGCAATGGGCAAATGTTTGTAGGCGTATTAGGGGCGTTTTTTCAGGCATAATTCGAGGCGTAAAACGCCCGAATTACACCTGAAAACACTGCGTGTGAACATACCCTAAAACGTAGGCCAAAACCATGATGTGAATGGACCTAAACAGGGGCTGTCTTCAGCAGACAGAGCCTTTAGCTATAAAAAGGCAATAGACGGTAGATTAAATGAACTCCACTTTCATTCCATATGTTTGAGCATTTATTGTTGACCCAGATAACAAGACACAGATAATCCTAAATAACAGGACGCTGCCAAGTCTTTCTGCTGGAGCCTAGGTGTTTGTGTTGTACATGGCATTATTCTGACAATCGGTCCCTTGTGATGTGTCTATGTTGAGTAGACCAGCCTTGACTTAATGCCAGTTGTCTGAAACCCCATGAGAGCTTTTGTAGACTTCATCTTAACCCAGCATCAAGTTCATGCTCTCGAATATTCTCAGGAGATCCCTGCTTTCTACTTACAGGCAGCTGGTGCATGTCTGCCATTGCTAATCTTCGAAAACAATAACTAAATACTGTTTTTGTACCGTGTAACAAGAAGAATTGGATTTCAGGTAGAGCCATGACAACTTCCCTCATTGTACCATACTGATGTTCACTGTTCAAATGATAAATAATCCTGCCTTAAAGGAACATTCTAGGCAAAACGAATACACTGTATTATGCCTGGTTCCAGTATGGTGGATGACTCAGGGATTCAGAACACTAAAAAGGGAATGCCTGTGTCATGCACCGCCCCCTCAGGCCCTGCACTAGGTTACACTGTGTATCAGGTTTTTTCCCTGGAGTGTTCCTTTAAACGATAAATACATTTTAATTATAGGCTCTGATTAATGCCTTTTATATGAATTTCACTTCCCATCATGCATCAGAATGGACTATAGATTTAAAATTCAATCTATTTTTGTGTTTCAACATTTCCCGCTGAGTAAAGTTGGCCACACAGCTCAAAGTTTTTATCTGTATCCAACAATTGGACCAATAGTTGGCTTGTATATGGAGCCACTAATGATCTAAATTTATTTCATGTAAAAAGTGATGTTCACCCAACCTCCTACACTTCTGGCATAGGTGGGGTGCTGAGGGTTGGCATATGTTCTCCTGAGTGCCAGTGAGATATCTAGCTGTCTGTGTGCACTTTATATGAGTTTTCGAGCTGAGACGACTGCTCTTTATATATATTTGGAGCCCACAACGGTAGTTGACACTTTCCAAACCCATTCTTCCATTGTCCTTGTAGGCAATATATTTTCCTCAATCCCTGCCAGCTACTCTAATACTGTACCCTACCTAAAATAATAACGACCTGAACTATGGGGAGAATTTTTATATTTGATTGGAATTGATCATGGTATCCTTAATAAGGCAGGAGGAAATTTGTTTGAGGCACATTTATAAAACACAAATACCAAAAAGATTACCATTTCAATAAAGGAACTCTAAGTGAAATCATACATATTCTTTTTCATTTGTCCCTTTCATCCAACTAGATTTGGGTGGCCAAAGACATGCTGATTTTACATATAATTCTATAATATTTCTAGTAATGATAATGACCGTTATTAGGTGGGAGTGAGGAGTGCTTGCCCTTTAACAGGGAGGTGGCCCGAGAAAACTCCAGTGATGGGGCAGTGCCATAATAAAGCAATATGCCCAACTACAAAGAGAACTATGTGGTTGTTCAATCACATCAATCACAATCCTCTGTATCTGTATGATAAGTGCAAGGCAGGAAGAGAAGCTGAACATGAACATGAGCATTTGTCACTGAGCTTCATCTAAGAGACAGGACACAGGAGACATCACTGGAGTCCGGGGAGTTCAGGTATGACTGCAGTAACATAACGTTTTTCTGAGTGTCATGATCTTCGTTATATAAATGAAGACTCAGAGTAAGGGTATGTTCACACGCACTGTTTTCAGACATAATTCGGGCATTTTACGCCTCGAATTACGCCTGAAAAAACGGCTCCATTACGCCTACAAACATCTGCCCATTGCTTTCAATGGTTTTTACGATGTTCTGTTCCCACATATATCCAAAACCAAACTCCGTACAACCCCTGCTATATAGGTTTTTACGGCGTAAAATTACAGCTCCCAGCATGGTTCAAACAATGGTAAGGATATGCTGGGAGTTGCTGTTTCACAAAAAAAAAACATGTCACCCATCATCTCGCTGCAGATCATACAGTGACTACATTTTTTATTAGAGGCAGAATAAACACTTACATTAAGTGACTCACCGGTGACAAACTCAGATTCTAGTTGTCCTTTTTCTCTTTTCTTCTCCATCCGGACCTCTATGACGACTTCTCCCGGCCACAGCCTATTTCTGCAGTTTGCCGCTCAGATGTCTTCAGCTTCTCACTTTTCAAAGATTTCTGCAACTATAAACGAAGATAAAATTCTCATGATGCCACACACTACATCTCTAAATATAATAGCACCATACACTGCACCTCTAATTATAATAGCATCATACACTGTCCCTGATTATAATAGCACCATACACTGTTTCCCACACACAGTGCTCCCTGTAGATAGTGCCCCCATAGAGCCCCCTGTAGATAGTGCCCCCCATAGATCCCCTGTGGACAGAGCCCCCACAGATAGTGCCCTATATAGATCCCCCTGTATATAGTGCCTTACATAGATCCCCCTTTAGATACTGCCCCACATATAGCTCTCCCTGTAGATAGTGCCCTACATATAGCCCCCTGTAGATAGTGCCCTACATATAGCCTCCTGTAGATAGTGCCCTACATATAGCCCCCCTGTATATAGTGCCCCACATATAGCCCCCTGTATACAGTGCCCCACATATCGCCCCCTGAAAATAGTGCCCCACGTATTGCCTCCCTGAAAGTAGTGCCCCACGTATAGCCCCCCTGTATATAGTGCCTAACATATAGCCCCCTGTATATAGTGCCTCACATATAGCCCCCCTGTATATAGTGCACCACATATAGCTCCCTGTATATAGTGCCTCACATAGCCCCCCTGTATATATTTCCCTATATGTAGCCCCCACTGTAGATAGTTCCCTACATATGGCTCTCCCTGTATATAGTGCCTCACATAGCCCCCTGTATATAGTTCCCTATATATAGCCCCCACTGTAGATAGTTCCCTACATATAGCACTCTCTATAGATTGTGCCCAACATATAGCTCCCCCTGTATATAGTGCCTCACATAGCCCCCTTGTATATAGTTCCTTACATATAACCCCCACTGTAGATAGTTCCCTACATAGTGTCCCCTCTATAGATTGTGGCCAACATATAGCTCCCCCTGTATATAGTGCCTCACATAGCTCCCCTGTATATAGTTCCCTACATATAGTCCCTACTGTAGATAGTTCCCTACATATAGCCCCCTCTATTGGATGTGCCCAACATATAGCCCTCCCTCCCCTCCTCTCCTGTAGATATTGCAACACACACTTTTTAAAGAAAAAAACAACTTTACATACTCACCTTAATCCCGTTCCCGCGCCGTCCTGTGTCAATGCAGACCTGCTCTCTTTTGAGCAGCTCTGCTGGGGCTGAATGATGCAAGCGATACGATGATGTCACCACACCGCTTGCATTGTTAAAAGGCGCTGATTGGCAGGGCAGAATGACTTGCCCCGCCATTCAGTGCTTCATCACGCCGCTAGCATCGTTGAAAGGCGCTGATTGGCGGGGCAAGTCATTCTGTCCCGCGAATCAGCGTCATTGTAAGGCGCTGAATGGTCGGGCACGGAACATTTGCATGTAAGTGTATCTGTGTCATATAAACGCAGGTACAATTAGTGCAGGAGGGCGTGGCAACGGCTGGTTTCAGTGGCGCCGCCACCCCCTCAGAGAGGCAGCGGGCCGCCGCCTGATGCGAGATGCTCATCTCGCCTCATGGACGGTGTGGTCCTGATTATTACCGCTCTACTATCCAAGACCACCAGGGAAGCAGGCATTAACCTCTCTACTACATAAAACCACCAGGGAAGCAGGCATTACCCCTGTATTACACAAGACCACCAGGGAAGCAGGCATTAACCTCTCTACTACATAAAACCACCAGGGAAGCAGGCATTACCCCTGTATTACACAAGACCACCAGGGAAGCAGGAATTAACCTCTCTACTACATAAGAACACCAGGGAAGCAGGCATTACCCCTCTACTACACAAGACCACCAGGAAAGCAGGCATTAACCCCTCTACTACACAACACCACCAGGACAGCGGGCATTAACTACTCTACTACACAAGTCCACCAAGGTAGCAAGCATTAATTCCTCTACTATACGAGACCACAAGGGATGCTGACAATAACCCCTCCACTACTTTAGCAGGCATTATGTTATTGTAGGGACCCATCTGATAAGGTTGCCTTCTCATGGCAGGATGCATATATCTTAGCGCCGGCCGCCGGCGTAGTGCTGCTGCATTTCTGTGTTTGTGTGGTTATACATTGCAGTCACAGCGGATATGACAGCTTGCCCATTTATTTCACATTATTATGTGGGACAGCTCACTAATTTTGTATTTTGCGGATCAAGCATCCTGCAATGTTCTTATGTTGGTTACTAATGCACCAATTTTACATAGCATTTCGAGCCGAATACAAAATCTGAAATTAAAAGGAAAAACCTAAAAGGTCATCATTTTCATCAGTGTACTAGAAGCTAGTGATCCTTCACACTTCAATACTTAGAACTGCCCAGGTAAAGCAATAATAGTAAATTGGTAAAGATTTGAGCTGTCAGCAGAGAATAGTTGTGTTTTGTAATGACACTGTCATTGTAGCCAAGTATTGAACCTTCCTTCATTGCCCTTGTGTCTTATCTGGGCAGAATGCTAATGACTGCAAACAATCAGAGCCGTATTTCTGCATTTCTAAGAACAGATCTACTGGCATATTTCAATAACTTCATTATAAACTACTTCATGTCTTATTGGAAAATGTCAAAATAGAATAAAAATCACAAAATCCCAAAAATTATTCAAGAGCCTTGTTTTATTTTTTTCTGGTGTTTTTAGACTTTTTTTAAAAAATAAAATAGTAAATTTAGTGCAGATTTTTCTTATTAATGTTATCAGTGATTCAAGGTTCATGCCTATTCACCTTAGGCTGGGTTCACACGACCTATTTTCAGGCGTAAACGTATGCCTCGATTTACGCCTGAAAATAGGGCTACAATACGTCGGCAAACATCTGCCCATTCATTTGAATGGGTTTGCCGACGTACTGTGCAGACAACCTGTCATTTACACGTCGTCGTTTGACAGCTGTCAAATGACGACGCGTAAAAATACAGCCTCGTCAAAAGAAGTGCAGGACACTTCTTTCAGACGTAATTTGAGCCGTTCTTCATTGAACTCAATGAAGCACAGCTCAAAATTTACGGCTGCCAGAGAAGCCTCGCAAAATGCGAGGAGGAGGAATTACGTCTGAAACGAGGCAGCTGTTTTCTCCTGAAAACAGTCTGTCTTTTCAGACGTAAAAGCCTGCTACCGTGTGCACATACCCTAAGGGTATGTTCACACGACAGCGTCCGTAACGGCTGAAATTACGGGGATGTTTCCGCCTGAAAACATCCCCGTAATTTCAGCCATAACGGCATGTGCAGGCGCTTGAATTACGGACGTAATTGGCGCTGCTATTCATTGGAGTCAATGAATAACGGCTCCAATTACGGCCAAAGAAGTGACAGGTCACTTCTTTGATGCGGGCGTCTATTTACGCGCCGTCATTTGACAGAGGCGCGTAAATATACGCCTCGTGTGAACAGACAAACGTCTGCCCATTGCTTTCAATGGGCAGATGTTTGTCAACGCTATTGAGGCGCTATTTTTGGACGTAATTCGGGGCAAAAACGCCCGTATTACGTTCGTAATTAGTGCGTGTGAACATACCCTATCTGTCATAGGAACACAGTGTGGATCTAAATCACCAGCTACATCGATGTCCACACTGTGATTGTGTCAAATATTGGCAGTATTGTCTATTTAAGCGTGCACATTAATGTCAATTTGGATCCACTCAGTGTCTCTGTGATAACACTACTCTTGTAGAAATCAGAACAGAATGTTGTATTGAGATCCCCATGGAACAGAAGATGCAGGGACCAGACTTCTAACTTCAGGTTTTCTGGCAGGAAGTAGCTTTCTTCTTTTCATCATAAACTCTAATGGGGCTAATTCTTCTGTCACCTGGCTAGCCAGAGAGTATACACTCTTCCTCTCTCTGGTCTTCCTGGCAGTTATTTCTGGTGAAAAATCCTCCCAATATGCAGAGAGATACTTAAATCTGTCCAAAGTTCGGAGAGTTGGGCTTTTAGAGGTTTGTCTCACTGACCAGAACCTTCATCCTAATTTATAGCCTATAAATAGCTTATAAGTTTACTAGACGTTGGTCTTTCTACTATTTTTTTTAGCAAGTTAAAAAACAAAGACTGCTGGGAAAAGTATTTTGATGAAGACAAAGGGAAAGGAGGAAGTAGCTAACTTCTCCTCCTACTTGGGTTTCAATAGAAATCAATATAACTGACAGCCTGGGACACATTTGAAGATAAAGGTAAGACATTGGATTGCTAACAATCAAATGTATTAGTTATTGTTGTACAATCTGAGACAGTTCTTCAATAGTTGTCCTGGCATCTACTGAAAGAGGAGACTCCCTTTATGTCCTCGCGATCAGCTTCAACAAACATAATTATGAAAAAAATACAAAAAACACCCTTTTTTTTTGGCATTTTTCTCCATAAACATTTAATTTAAATTAAAAATTGAGTTATATGTTTCCCAAAATAGTGCCATAAAAATATAACTCAAAATGCAAAAAGCAAGATCTCAAACAGTTCCGGTAATGAAAAAAAATAAAGCTATAGTTGTCAGAGGTGTTGCAGTGAGGTGAAAATGAAAAGATTTACTGCGTCTATCTATCTATCTATCTATCTATCTATCTATCTATCTATCTATCTATCTATCTATCTATCTATCTATCTATCTATCTATCTATCTATCTATCTATCTATCTATCTATCTATCTATCTATCTAACACACTGTAAAGGATCTGCCAGGCACTACGTCTGTGGATACTCCCAGGATTAATCAATCGACACCTGAGGCCGGACCTCTTAGACTGACTCCGGCTCCCACCAATCAGGGTGGCAGGCGCAGGAGTGGGAGTTAGCTCCGCCCCCTGTCCATTTATACCTGCCGTTTTCTCTTCCTCATTGCTTGTGATTCTTCCTGGTTTCCTGGCCCCGCTACAGCCTTGCTCCAGCCTGCTACTGCCTTGCTTCAGCCTTGCTACAGCTTCCGCTTATCCTGCTTCGCTCTGACCCCGGCTTGCTTCCTGCTCCTTGCTCTGCGTTCGTAGTCTTCGTGACATCCTGATTCTGACTGGCTCGTTGACCACTCTGGTTTCCTCACGGTGTTCCGTGGGCTACTGCCCCTTCCCTTGCTTGTTCCCTGTTTGTATTCCCTTGCACTTAGTCAGCGTAGGGACCGCCGCCCAGTTGTACCCCGTCGCCTAGGGCGGGTCGTTGCAAGTAGGCAGGGACAGGGCGGTGGGTAGATTAGGGCTCACTTTCCCCTTCCCCTTCTTCCTGCCATAACACACACGATCTACCATTGACAATAGGTGATGGACACAGCTCCCCTCCTCCCCCTCCCTGCACAATGACCTCTGCACAGGTCACAGAGCATGCCTAGAAAACTCTCCCATGGGTCAGCTCCAGACTAGTGTTTCCTATGGTCCATGTGGCTGCTGTAAAGCATATCTCTAAATGCTGTAAAACTGCAGCTTAGGCAAGAGGGTTGACCCATAATATTGTACAGAACATAGAATAAAATAATGTTCAATCAAAAAATAAAAATAGATTAGAAAAAATTATTAAGTTTCACTATGGTTTTAACTAGGAAAAAAAAATACAGGTGATACATTCGCTTTAATGAAGTATCCACCACTAGGGGAGCTGAGGAGTTTACTGCATACTGTGTTATTATAAAATGTAATGTACAGCAGTATGCCGTAAGCTCCCTCTAGTGGTGGCTGCTGGTAGTCAGCATGTTATCTTTCAAATTTATGTTAATATAGAGGATTTGGAGCTCTCCCTGAGAGAAATGGAGCTCTGACCGCTATAAAGATAAATAAAGAATAAATCAGCACATAATTTTGAACATCTGAGGGGGGGATTTCCAGGGATTAAAGTGATGTATATGGTCCTAAAAAATGTCAATATTTTCCACTCAATGTTCAAATTGCTGATAAAAATAGAATTAAGATTTTTACACCCATTTGAGAAGCCACAAAGCTTTGTTATTTTAATATAAATGCTTCTACTACCCGACTACCTGTTATACACAGCCTATATATTAATTATACAGCTCACTGCTCTCCAAGTAGTTTCCTGAGGAGAGATACATCTTTTTGCCGGATAACAATTTTATGCATTACTTGGCCGATGGCAAAGTTAGAAGTAATACAGATGTGTGATTTTCATTATTGGCTGAATGAAAGCTACAGAAATCCAACTTGTGGCTTTCATGCAGTACAGGAGGAAGAGAGATTAAGGGTCTAAACCCCCTCTTCAGGGTCAAGAGCACTGGGAACATAGGAGCCCAGATTACAGCTGCATGTCCCAAGCTGCAGCAGAGACCCTTTACACCCCATACTTCAGGCACAGCTATTCCGGGATGTAGATGTAGCAGTTGCACCTGGACCCCATTGTCTAAGGGTGTCCTAAAGCCCCTCTGCCACATGAGAAGACGCCAGTATTATACGTGGCGCATGGTAGGTGGGAGGTCGTGATATTTTGCATCGAGGCCAATTTATGCCTCTGCCATTGAGACTGTGTTGAGTTTATAGTCTTTCTATCCAAAACTTTAAAGTGTCCCAGAAGTTAATGCAACAGCCGAAGTTTATTAATAATGTTTATTTTGCTTAGAAAAATAGATACAGCTTTATGTTTTGTTGCAGCGGCATTTCTTGCAAATGTGACAGCAGGAAGTGCAGCCCTATTGGTTGTAACTCTTGAATTAGCTTTTTAGAAACTGTCATTTTGGCATCTTTTACCATCAGTGTAGGAGCTTTTGGTGGTGGACAGGGGTCCGCGTAAGGACTCTGACCGGTCTGCAGCAACAAAGCCCCAAACACAGCAATCTTTAGCTCCCAACACACATCAATGAGCCTTTGGCGCTCATGACCCTTTCGCCGGTTCACTGGTTGTCCTTCCTTAGGCCACTTTTGGTAGGTACTAACCAATGCATGCCGGGAACACCCCACACGACCTGACATTTTTGGAGATGCTCTGACCCAGTCGTCTAGACATCACAATTAGGCCCCTGTCACAGTCTCTCAGATCCTTACACTTTCCCATTTTTCATGCTTAGAACACATCAACTTCAAGAACTGACTCATCACTTGCTGACTTTTATATCCACCCCTTGACAGACGCCATTGTAACTGGATAATCATTGTCATTCACTTCACTTAGTGGTTTTAATGTTATGGCTCATTGGTGTATATTCCTTAACATATGGTATATAAACAATTACAACTTTTGCTGTTTTGAACGTTGAACTTAGGAATTGTTTCAGATAAAAATCTACTGCAATGATTAGATATTTAATAAACTACATTTTTCAAGAAGTGGTTAATTTATTTATATACAGATGTAGCCGTCTTTATCTTAACATTGAACGCATTAAATACACAGTGGCATGATCCTTTAACTTGACTATTTCAATGGATTTTGTTGTGTGATATCACGCCGCAGCATGTTATCAGAGTCAAGATAAAGATGGCTATATCCGTACAAAAAAGTCCAACTATAAAATATGAATTAACCCCTCCCGACCTGCACCGCATTTATCCTGTGTGGGTGGGAGGTAGTTAATACAAGCCATGTATGACACTTGCATGGCACGGGTTTAGGAGCTGAGCCTGCTCTACCATCATCAATGGGTGTCAGGTGTAACATACATCAGCAGCCAGCACTGGTGCTAACTCAGATTCTGTAAATTTAATCTCTTAGATGCTGCAATCAATAGCGAATGTAGTTCTAAGGAATAGTCTCCTACAGCAGAGGTGGGATCCGGCCGGTTGTTAAAATTACAGCCGGTTCAGAGAAACGGGGTAAAGTGGGAACCCGGAACTGGTCCCCTGCAATTAATTGTATCTGCGTCCTTAGGGCCACTATCTACATGGGGCACTATCTACAGGGGACTCTATGGGGGGCACTATCTACATGGGACTCTATGGGGGCACTATCTACATGGGACTCTATGGGGAGCACTATCTACAAAGTGCTCTATGAGGGGCACTATGTACAAGGGGCTCTATGTGGGCACTATCTACAGGTGGCTCTATGAGGAGCATGATCTACATGGGGTTCTATGAGTGGCACGATCTACAGGAGGCATTGTGCGTGCCACTATCTACAGGGGGCACTGTGTGTGTGGTGCATTACTTTACAGTGTTTGACACAATTTTATTCATGGGCACAGTGCATGTTACTACTATATTCAGGGGCATGGTACTATTATATTCAGGGGCACAGTGTGTAGCACTATTATATTCAGCGGCACAATGTATGATACTATTATATTCAGGAGCATAGAGTGTGGCACCATGAGAATTTTATCTTTGTTAATAGGTGCGGAAATGTTGGAAAAGTGAGGAGCCGAAGACATCTGAGCGGCAAACTCTGCAGAAATGGATCGTGGCTAGGAGGCGTAATCATAGAGGTCTGAACCGGATGGAAAGGAAAAGATAAAAATAACTACTCCAATCTGAGAAGACGTCACCTGTGAGTCACTAATTGTAAATGTTTATTCTCCCTGTGGCTGATCAGAACTGTAGTCACTGTATGATCTGCAGCGAGATGATGGGTGTATGTGTAGTGACCGGGGGGTAGGGAAACGGACAAGTGAGCCCTAATCTACCCGCCACTCTGTCCCTGCCTACTTGCAACGACCCGCCCTAGGCGACGGGGTACAACTGGGCGGCGGTCCCTGCACTCAGTAAGTGCACGACAAACACGACAAACATACAAGGGAATACAAGCAAGGGAAAGGGGCAGTTGCCCACGGCAACACCGTGAGCAACCAGAGTGGTGAACGAGCCGAGTCAAGCCAGGAGTGTGCGAGGTACCAAACGAAGAGCAGAAGAGTAGTCAGTAAGCCAGGGTCTGTATGGAGCAGGAACAAAATAGAAGGAGCTGTAGCTGGGCCAGGAAACCACACGAAAAAGAATAACAAGCAAGGAGGAACAGGAAATGCAGGTATAAATAGACAGAGGGCGGGAGCTAGCTGAGTCTGGCCAGGCTGCGATAGGCTCTCCCACTCCTAAGCCTGCCAGCCTGAGTGGTGGAAGCTGGAGTCAGTCTCAGGGATGTAGATTCAGGTGCTGACTGATTAATTAAGGGAGTTAACCCCGAAGCTGTGCCTGGCAGATCCTTTACAGTACCCCCCCTTTTATGAGGGGCCACCGGACCCTTTCTAAGTGGACCTGGCTTACTGGGGAAACGCAGGTGGAACCTCCTGACCAATACCCCAGCGTGAACATCCCGGGCGGGTACCCAAGTCCTCTCCTCGGGCCCGTAACCTCTCCAATGGACCAGGTACTGGAGGGAGCCTTGGACCATCTTGCTGTCCACAATCCTGGCCACCTCGAATTCCACCCCCTCAGGGGTGAGGACGGGAACAGGATGTCTCCTCGAGGGAGCCAAGGACGGGTAGCAGCGTTTAAGGAGGGAGGCATGAAACACGTCGTGTATACGAAAAGACGGGGGTAACTCCAGCCGGAAGGAGACAGGATTGAGGACCTCAATGACCTTATACGGCCCAATAAACCGGGGAGCAAACTTCTTGGACGGAACCTTGAGACGCAAGTTCCTAGACGACAACCACACCAGATCCCCGACCATAAACAGGGGGTTAGCAGAACGTTTTCTATCAGCCTGAGTTTTTTGTACGCTCTGGGACGCCTCTAGGTTCTTCTGAACCTGGGCCCAGACTGTGCACAGTTCCCGATGAACGACCTCTACCTCGGGATTGTTGGAACTACCAGGTGAAACGGAGGAGAACCGTGGATTAAACCCAAAATTACAGAAAAAGGGGGAGACCCCTGACGAGTTACTGACCCGGTTATTAAGGGAAAATTCGGCGAGGGGAATGAATGAGACCCAATCATATTGACAGTCAGAGACAAAACACCTTAAGTATTGTTCTAGAGATTGATTAGTCCTCTCCGTTTGACCATTGGTTTCAGGATGGAAGGCAGAGGAGAAGGACAGATCAATCCCCAACTTCATACAGAAGGCTCTCCAAAACAATGAAACAAATTGTACCCCTCTGTCCGAAACAATATTGACAGGGACCACATGGAGACGCAGGATGTGTTTGACAAACAAGGTAGCCAACGTCTTGGCGTTGGGTAGTTTCTTTAGGGGCACAAAGTGGCACATCTTACTGAAGCGGTCTACCACCACCCACACCACCGACTTGCCTTGGGATGGAGGCAAATCGGTGATAAAATCCATGGAGATATGTGTCCAAGGTCTCTGGGGAATGGGCAACGAACGCAGTAAGCCCGCTGGTCGGGACCTGGGAGTCTTGGACCTAGCACAAACCTCACAAGCGGCGACGTAGGCCTTAACGTCTTTAGGCAACCCAGGCCACCAATAATTTCTGGTAATGAGGTGTTTGGTACCCAGGATGCCTGGATGACCAGATAGTGCGGAGTCATGATTTTCCCTAAGTACCCTTAGCCGGAATTGCAGGGGAACAAACAGCTTGTTCTCAGGAAGGTTCCCGGGAGCTGAACCTTGATCAGCAGCAATTTCAGAGACTAAATCAGAATCGATCGAGGAAATGATTATACCTGGAGGCAAAATACAAGCAGGATCTTCCTCCGAAGGAGGGCTGGCCATGAAGCTACGCGACAGTGCATCAGCCTTAATATTTTTAGACCCAGCCCTATAGGTAACCCAAAAATTGAATCTAGTAAAAAATAACGCCCATCGAGCTTGTCTCGGGTTTAGCCTCCGGGCAGATTCTAGGAAAACCAGATTCTTGTGGTCGGTAAGGACCGTTACCTGGTGTCTAGCCCCCTCCAGGAAGTGGCGCCACTCTTCAAATGCCCATTTGATGGCTAAGAGTTTGCAGTTGCCAATATCATAGTTACTCTCAGTTGGCGAAAACTTCCTGGAGAAGTAGGCACAGGGGCGGAGATGGGTGAGGGACCTGGTACCCTGGGACAAGACAGCCCCCACTCCCACCTCAGATGCGTCAACTTCCACGATAAATGGCTCCATTTGGTTGGGCTGAACCAGCACCGGGGCCGAGATAAAGCACTTCTTAAGGACCTCAAAAGCCTGGACAGCCTCAGGAGGCCAGTGGAGGAGATCAGCACCTTTGCGAGTGAGGTCCGTAAGAGGCTTAGCGATGACCGAGAAGTTAGCAATAAATCTCCTGTAATAATTAGCGAACCCCAAAAAACACTGTAACGCCTTCAGGGAGGCAGGTTGGACCCATTCCGCCACAGCCTGAACCTTGGCGGGGTCCATGCGGAATTCATGAGGAGTGAGGATTTGACCCAAAAATGGTATCTCCTGTACCCCAAACACACATTTTTCGGTTTTGGCAAACAGTTTGTTTTCCCGAAGGACCTGGAGCACCTTCCTGACATGCTCAATGTGGGAGGACCAGTCCTTGGAAAACACCAGTATGTCATCAAGGTACACTACAAGAAATATCCCCAGGTAATTTCTCAAAATCTCATTTATGAAATTCTGGAAGACCGCAGGGGCATTTCACAACCCAAAGGGCATGACGAGGTATTCGAAATGGCCTTCGGGCGTGTTAAACGCAGTCTTCCACTCATCCCCCTCTTTGATGCGAATAAGGTTATACGCCCCCTGTAGATCCAATTTAGAGAACCATTGGGCCCCCTGAACCTGATTAAAGAGATCAGGTATCAAAGGAAGGGGATACTGGTTCCTTACCGTGACCTTATTCAGGCTACGGTAGTCAATGCATGGCCTAAGACCACCATCCTTCTTCCCCACGAAGAAGAAGCCAGCACCTACCGGAGAAGAAGAGGGACGAATGTAACCCTTGGCCAGGGATTCCTGGATATACTCTCTCATGGCTTCACGTTTGGGACAAGAAAGATTAAATATCCTACCCTTAGGAAGCTTAGCTCCTGGTACCAATTCGATAGCGCAATCGTATTCTCTATGAGGAGGTAACACTTCGGAGGCCTCCCTAGAGAAAACATCAGTGAAATCCTGAACAAACTCGGGTAGCGTATTCGCCTCCTCAGGGGGAGAAATAGAATTAACAGAAAAACATGACGTACAACATTCATTACCCCATTTGGTTAGCTCCCCAGTATTCCAGTCAAACGTGGGATTATGCAACTGCAACCAGGGAAGGCCTAGAACCAAATCGTACGATAATCCCTGCATCAACAGTACAGAGCATTGCTCCAAATGCATGGAGCCAACAAGGAGTTCAAAAACAGGGGTATGCTGTGTAAAATAAACATTAGCAAGAGGAGTGGAGTCGATACCCACTACCGGGACAAGTTTAGGCAAATCAATCAGAGGCATAGCAAGAGACATAGCAAATTCCACAGACATAATATTAGTAGAGGACCCTGAATCCACGAAGGCACTGCCGGTAGCAGACCTACCACCAAAAGAGACCTGAAAGGGAAGCAAGATCTTAGTACGTTTCCTATTTACTGGAAATACCTGTGCGCCCAAGTGACCTCCCCGATGATCACTTAGGCGCGGAAGTTCTCTGGCTGCATTCTTACGCTTAGGACAGTTGTTCACTTGATGCTTGTCATCCCCACAGTAGAAGCAGAGACCATTCTTCCTGCGGAATTCTCTACGTTGTTGGGGGGACACGGAGGCCCCGAGTTGCATAGGTATCTCTGAGTCTTTCCTGGAGGAACGAAGCAACGGAACTTCGGGAGGCATCATGGGGGAGTCGGAGGAGAAAACACATAAACGTTCATGTTGTCGTTCCCTGAGACGTCGGTCAAGTCGTACCGCTAAAGCCATAGCCTGGTCTAGGGAGTCAGAAGAGGGATAGCTAACTAGCAGGTCTTTCAGGGCATTCGACAGACCCAACCTAAACTGGCACCTTAAGGCAGGGTCATTCCACCGAGAAGCTACGCACCACTTCCTAAAGTCAGAGCAATACTCCTCAACAGGTCTCTTACCCTGACATAAGGTCACCAGCTGACTCTCGGCAAAGGCAGTCCTGTCAGTCTCGTCATAAATAAGTCCGAGAGCAGAAAAGAAACAATCAACGGAGGAAAGTTCAGGGGCGTCAGGAGCCAAGGAGAAGGCCCACTCTTGGGGCCCTTCCTGGAGCCGGGACATAATTATACCCACCCGCTGGCTCTCAGAACCTGAGGAATGAGGCTTTAAACGAAAGTAAAGCCTACAACTCTCCCGAAAGGAGAGAAAAGCCCTCCGGTCCCCTGAGAACCGGTCGGGCAACTTGAGGTGGGGTTCAAGAGGTGCGGTGAGGGGAACTACCAAGGTAGCATCAGGCTGGTTGACCCTCTGAGCCAGGGCCTGGACCTGTAGGGAGAGACCCTGCATTTGCTGAGCCAGGGTCTCACGGGGGTCCATAGTGGTGTCAGGGACCAGGGTAGACTAGGTATGGGCTTGTTATTATGTAGTGACCGGGGGGTAGGGAAACGGACAAGTGAGCCCTAATGTACCCGCCACTCTGTCCCTGCCTACTTGCAACGACCCGCCCTAGGCGACGGGGTACAACTGGGCGGCGGTCCCTGCACTCAGTAAGTGCACGACAAACACGACAAACATACAAGGGAATACAAGCGAGGGAAAGGGGCAGTTGCCCACGGCAACACCGTGAGCAACCAGAGTGGTGAACGAGCCGAGTCAAGCCAGGAGTGTGCGAGGTACCAAACGAAGAGCAGAAGAGTAGTCAGTAAGCCAGGGTCTGTATGGAGCAGGAACAAAATAGAAGGAGCTGTAGCTGGGCCAGGAAACCACACGAAAAAGAATAACAAGCAAGGAGGAACAGGAAATGCAGGTATAAATAGACAGAGGGCGGGAGCTAGCTGAGTCTGGCCAGGCTGCGATAGGCTCTCCCACTCCTAAGCCTGCCAGCCTGAGTGGTGGAAGCTGGAGTCAGTCTCAGGGATGTAGATTCAGGTGCTGACTGATTAATTAAGGGAGTTAACCCCGAAGCTGTGCCTGGCAGATCCTTTACAGTATGCTTCTTTTTTGTGAAACAGCAACTCCCAGTATATCCTTACCATTTTTCGTGTCATTTTGGGAGCAGTGGTTTTATGCCTTACTAACTTATTTGGTAGGAGTTAAATTGAATTTACAAACGTTCTCTGTATTTAGCTGTATTTGTGCTTGTGCTGTATATATGTACTGAGCTTTGTTCTGGTGCTGTACATATGTACTGAGCTTTGTTCTGGTGTAGTTTATATGTACTGAGCTTAGTTCTGGTGCTGTATATATGTACTGAGCTTAGTTCTGGAGTTATATACATAATAACAAACAAGCTCAATACATATATACAGAACCAAAAAGAAGCTCAGTACATATATACAATTCCAGAACCAAGCTCAGCATATGAATACAGCACTAGAACCAAGTTCAATTCATATATACTGCACCGAAACCAAGCTCCATACATATATACAGCACCAGAAACAAGCTCAGTACATATATACAGCACCTTAACAATGTTTAGTACATAAATACATAACAACCAAGCTCAAAACCTATATATGTACTGAGCTAGTATTTTGTGCTCTAGTTATACGCAGAGTTTGGCTCTGGAGATGTATATATATGTATTGAGCTTCTCTTTGGTGCTGTATATATGTATTGAGCTTAATTTCTGTGCAGTATATATGTATTGAGCTTTGTTCTGGTACTGTATATAGGTACTGAGCTTGGTTCTGGCACTGTATTTATATACTGAGCTTGGTTCTGGCACTTTATTTGTGTACAGAGCTTGGTCTGGCACTGTATATATGGTTTTTGGTGCTGTATATATGTACTGAGCTTGGTTCTGGTACTGTATATATCTGTGAGCTTGGTTCTGGTGCTGTATTTATGTACTGTGCTTAGTTCTGATGCTATATATATGTACTGATCTTATTTCTGGTGCTGTATATATGCACTGAGCTTTGTTCTGGCACTGTATTTATGTACTGAGCTTGGTTCTGGTGCTGTATTTATGTACTGAGCTTGGTTCTGGCGCTGTATTTATGTACTGAGCTTGGTTCTGATGTTGTATTTATGTACTGAGCTTAGTTCTGGTGTTGTATACATGTACTGAGCTTTGTTATGGTGCTGTATATTTGTACAGAGCTTGATTCTGGTACTGTATATATGTATGAGTTTGGTTCTGGTGGTGTATTTATATACTGAGTTTGGTTCTGGTGCTGTATTTATGTACTGAGCTGGGGTCTGGTACTGTATATATGTGTGTGAGTATTTATGTACTGAGCTTGGTTCTGGCACTGTATGTACTGAGCAAGGTTCTGCTGCTGTATTTATGTACTGAGTTTGGTTCCGGTGTAGTATTTATGTACTGAGCTTGGCCCTGACACCGTATTTGTGCATTAGCCGGGAGATTTGTTGGGGCTTACTTCGCACACAGCACTGTTCTCCACCTTTCTCACAAAGCACAATGTAACTAAATGGGCTGAGCAGGCTTAGGATATTGAATGTGCACATATAGGTCTATACGTAATGGGAGAGTTTAATATAATGTGCGGGTAGGTAGGTATGTACACTTATGTAGTTATATACATAGTGTGGCAATCCAGTTAAACATTCTCGACAGGAAATTTCTTTATTTAGAGTCCACTTTAATATAGGGTGTATTTGGAATACTGTAATTGTTTTATTTGATTATTAGAATCATTTTCCATGGTGCGATACATTGCGAAAACATTGCGTATCCCGCCCCCCCCCCCCGGAACGTATGTCTTTGTCGGCTAAACAGAGAACCTGTTGTAAAAAATGTGAATCCCACTGACAATCTATCAGCCAATATATTGGCTTCCCCACGACATGATGAGTGGGTCTAAGACACAAAAACCGGAAGATCAAATCAGAAGTGAATTAGTGAATGATATAATAAGTGGGAAAACTGTGATTTCTATAGGAGTGTAAAGTGTGGGGGATATATACCCAAGTTAAAGAGAAATGTACAGTACTTTACATGTTTCATTGTGTTTTGTGTCCTACGTGACGTTGTAAATAGTATGCAAGTATAGTGGTGGACTGTACATTTGAGATGTGCTGTTTTCTTCTAGATTTGTTTCTTTTTCTCACTAGGTAGTGTCCGGTCAGTGGTCAGTCTGGTCATTGTATAAATTGCACTGTGTATAGTATTGTGCTGATGCTGTTATTTTCACTCTGTTCCCTTGCAGGCCCAGCAGAGGATAGTTGGCATGCTGGTTCTATTTAAGGCTGTGTCCACATCTGCATCGAAGTCTCAGTTATGAGTCTCTGTCGCAGATTCTGTCATTATTGTCAGACAAAATAGTGCAGCATGCTGTGTATAAACCAGAGGGGATCCCGCCAAACAGGGTTCAGAGTGCGGGCTGTTGCCCATGAAGTAACAAGTCTGTGCAGGAGGGAGTGAGGAGCTGTGACAAGCTGCAGTGCGGGTGAACATAGAAGCAGTGACATGCTGCTGATGGTGACAAGTTGCTGATAGAGAGAGTTATATTGGATATGCTTTGTTTAATCCTGTGAATATAACAAATCTTTTACGAAACACACGTTTTGTGCGGTACTGCCCTATGGTATTATCAGCTGTAAGGTGATGGAGTGTGACACAGAGAGAGCGAGCTTAGCTGTACATCTAAATGACTGGAACCACAAAGTCCAGAAAACACAGTGGAGCAGTTTGCATATTGTTCATCACCGCTGTTTAGCGGAGGACATATCTAGGAAATATTGATGAGTCTCGAGACTGCTAGAGCTGTAAAATGAATGACTTATTTTGATAGTATACGGGACTGTACTTTAATTTCACCTGCTCTGTCCCAGAGAGAAAAAGAGTGTGTTTCGTAGTATATATATTTTTATTGAGCCGCCACATTGAAGCCTACTATTCCTGAGGCAGACAGTCCCTTGAATCAAGAAGGGCCGCCCTTGGCCCCCAATCTACTGGAAGTATACAGCGAGCCAGCCATCATCTGCCTGCCTGAACCATTGCATATATGACTGTGGCTCTCAGTGGCTACTGAGAATTGTTGTAATTGTTGGATGTGGACGTGTGTGTGACATTTACCACCGGTCTGAAAGTAAAGATGTGTTTTGCCATCACTCCAGTCTTCGTATCATTTAGTCCATGGCACAACTAGCACCGGGCCCTACACCATCTGGGGCCCCACCTTACAGGAGTATAAAAGGGGTCAGAAGAAGTAGGTTTAGTGATTGCTAAGGTAAAAACAATGGCTAAAATTGCACTAGAATTTGAGGTGCACTGTTGGGTATGCACAGGAAAATCTCTCAGGATATATGCCAACGTGACCACAGACTTCAAATGAGTATTCCCAAATCCACAGGATATGTCATCAAAACCTTATAGATATGGGTGCCAGCTCTGGCTTAGGCCCTATCTCCAGAACACCAGCCATCACATCCAGGCTGAATGAAGAGGTGGTCGTGCACATGTCCACAGCACTCTCCATGTATATTGTATTGGAGTTACAAAAACAGCCAAGCCCGTTCTGGAGAGCTGGGACCCCTATATCCTGTGCATATGCTATAATTGCTTAAGTTGGGAATAACCCTTTAATAGGCAATCATATACCAAAAGCGTGTCCTTTTGGCACATGTTTGGCCAGGATATGCCAGGATCCTTCAGCCCCAATTGTATTAAAAAGCAGAGTTAACCACACTTTTCAATACAATTATACAGAAAAAATATACCGTGTGGCAATTGTTTTTGTCTTTTTTAATGACTGTCAATTGCATACGTCTAATTATATGTTCGGCAAACCATTTAGAATGTATTATTTGACTTCGGAGCATGACTTATCTGTGCCTATAGCTGGGTATTATTGGTTATAGTAATAATGCGCTCAGCTTCCCCCTTTTTCGACGCAATTTACAACTGCGACTATATTACTGTGTGAGAAACTACTTTGGATGACGTAGGTCTCTTGTGGTATGTTGTGGCTCGGACTTTAGTTCAATTTTTCTCATGTATTAGAATACAGCCATGGTTTTCTATGGGCAGACATAAATAGTACTAGATTTATGTTTCTTAAACTGTTATGTCAGATTCCAGAGAAAATAAATTCTCATGATATTTGGAATGTGGTGGAATCGGAATTCTGTCCTTCTGCTTCCAGATGGAGTGTTAGTATTGTGGAGTCAAAGTCACAAAGAAAAACAATCAAAAACCCCAAAGAACAAAATTGTGAATTCATCTTAAAGGAAAAGAAAAAAGAAAACAAATAATTATTATTTCTTCTCTAAAGTACATTATAAAAGGCTTGCGCTTCCTGTTACAGCATGGTTTCTACACTGTAACAGCTCATAATATATAACAATTCATTGTTTCCCACACCATAAAATGTGACAGCCATATCGATCTATCTAATCTATAAATAACCTGAGATGTGAGGTATATTACTATGCAGTTAGTTATTACAGAAAGTATCAGGGAGTACCCCCAGAAAGATGATATTTTTTTTTTCTAAAAGTCTAAGGCTATGTTCTCACTTTCAATATCTGCCTATGGCAAATCCTAACATATTTTTATTTTATTAAAGAATTTACGTCAGAAATTTGACGTTGCACATGGATGTTGTCGTGGATACACAAGAGTATTAGCCCAATAGTCAGTTAAGTGGGTGAATCCATGACTTTTCTGTGCAGAATCCTAGCCAATAATGAATATTCTCTCTGTTATAGCTAATGATTTTCTCTGCAGCATGAGGCATACAGTGGCAAGATCAATCAGGATCAATGAGTTTTATTGTTTACTGTCGATCTTTTCCTGAATGTACACTAGCCAATTATCATTACAATCTAAATTATAATCGGCCAGTATATATGGCATCTACCACACACTAAGTACTATTTTAATGGCCATAACCATAAAATTCATAGAGATGAAAGGTCTCAATACCAAAAATTAAAATGCGGCCCCCTTATGGTGCTGGTTAACACTACCACCCCAATAACCACCTGGGAAAGGAGGACTTGGTACTTGTTAGCCCCCATCCCCCTCCATAATACTCCCTCCTATCCCACACTGTGTTGTAGAACCTGGGGGGACGAAATCTCTGTACAGATTCGTAACACCCATTAAAATAAGGGAAGCAGCTAACCTGGTCTGGGCCCATTCTCTCCAGGTGCCCCATAACGGTTGCAAGGTCTGCTGCTATGGTACATAAGCCCATAGGGCCTCCCATGCCCGCTGAAATTAATGTGGGAGTCTAAATCTCCCTTAGAACGTACCAATCATGGCACAGATGGTCCAAAAAGTGGTAGATCAGCAGTAGGCAGAGGGTTACTTACGGAAATTTCAATAGAAAAGCAATGTCTCAATACTTTATAATGATATGCCCACTAACAAGCCATCTGCAGCCTACCACAACTGCAATATACACACAATATGTCAAAGAAAATCAATGTAATTAAAAAATATTTTGACAAACCATCTTTGCTCCGAACAATTTGTTCCCACGACAAAACATTTGAAATCTAATAAAGAAGATATACTGAGCCGGCAAACAAGACAGTGTTTAAAAATGATCGCCAAAGCATCGGCATAATAATATCTAAATGCATATGGAAAAAAGCTATGACTATATGAAATGTTGCAAATTTTTATAGGAAAAAGTTTCTTGCCTTGGTAACTCTGTGTGGACCAGTGGTCTATAATAACCCGAAATTAGATTTTGAAAGAGAATCTGTCTCCAAGTTTAACAACGCCTTACATATAACCACTATATAGGTGCAGACCCTGATTCAGAATATGTAAATATATCCCTAGGAGTCTTCTCAATGATCACGCAGAGTTTAGGATTCCTATATAAATTGGGAGAGCCGATCCACACCCATCCTCTTCTGATTAATCAGCGTCTGACCAATGCGGTAATTACTGTGGTTTTTAGGGGTAAAACATGCTGACATATTCCCTTTAAAGAGTAATTGAACTATTGCAAAACTTTTTTTTATATCATAGAGACATATCAGAAGTTTGGATTGGTGTGGGGTCCGGGTTCTGAGACCCCCACCATCGCTGAAACTAAGGGGCAGAAGCACTTAGCGATCGGCTCTGCTTGTCACCCTGAAGACGGCTCACATAGAACGTCTATCAGCCCGTCTTCAGCCTAAGGAGAAGCTCTAATCACAGCCGAAGGTGCAGGATTTTCAGCTTAGCGCTTTTGCCCCTTCATTTCAGCAATAGTGGGGGTCTTAGCACTCGGACCCCAACCAATTAAAACTGCTGATATGTCTTAATACCAAAGTTTAGGTATAACAGTGAAACTAAAATTGCAATAAATTGATCAGTTGACAAGATATTTTGGGAATAGGAATGTAATTAAAACATAATAACAACCCCACCCCACCCAAAAAAATAAAAATAAAATTCAAAATAGGCTGAAGCTTTAAAGTTGATCAAGTTTAAAGGGTATCATGATTTCATCAAATAAAGGTTATTTTTTGTACAATTTTCCAATAAAATGTCTGTATCAATTCCTCACAGTTTTCAAGGTCACTGTTTGCCATCATTGTTTACTTCATTGTTTATGTGCACCTGTGTGTCCATCACAAGAACAGGACTGTTTTTTATCCAGTGGAAGTAGAAAATGAAGGTTCCTTTTGAATGACAGCGAGCACAGTGTTTGGAAACCATGAGGAATTGAGACACAAAAACTTTATTTGTTGAAAACTTAATACCCTTCAAAGGCTTGTTTGATGACAGACTGTTGACCCTTTCCAATAATATACCAGCAGAATTATGAATGCAGCTCTGGACTTTAAGGCTATTTTCACACAGTGCAAAGTGAACCAAACTGCACTGTATGAACCTAGATTATATGTACTGTATACAGTAGCAAGGCACATTAAGTGAACCCTTTGGAGTTACCTGGATTTTTGCATTGATGACTAATAAAATATGGTCTGATTATCTAATCTAAGTCACAATTATAGACAAACAAAATCTAACTAAACTAATAACACAAAAACTTTTGTACTCTTGATGTATTTTATTGAGAATATAGAGTAAACATCCACAGTGAAGGGAGAAAAAATAAGTGAATCCTTGAATTTAATAACCTGCGGCAATCCCTTCCATCAAACATTTTCTGTAGCTGCAAATAAGATTTACACGACGTTGAGGAGGAATTTTGGACCATTCGTCCCTGCAAATGTGCTTCTTCATTAATATTTCTGGGATGCCTTGCGAGCACAGCCGCCTTCGGGTCATGCCACTTGACTTTGCCATTCCGAAACTCAAATCAACCATTAATTTTATTTGATTTACTTGTGTGCTTTGGGTCATTGTATTGGTGCATCACCCAACATCTCTTCAGCTTGAGGTCATGGACTGCTGCCTTTACATTTTTCTGTTACATTTTTGTTATACCCTTGAATTGATTGTTCCCTCAATGATCGCAGGGTGTCCAGGCCCTGAAGAAGCAAAGCAGCACAAAACCATGAATCTCCCTACCCGTGCTTCACAGTTGGGATGAGGTTTTGGTGTTGGTGTACGGGGTTCTTTTTCCTCCAAACATAATGTTGTGCATTTGTGCTAAAAAAAAATGTCCACTTTTGTCTCCTCTGTATATAGAACATTTTCTCAGAAGCATTGTGGGACATCCAGGTGATCTCGGGCAAACTTCAGATGGGCCGCAATGTTTTTTGGACAGCAGCGGGGTTCCTTTTTGGTGTTCTTCCATGAACATCACTCTTGATTAGTGTTTTTCGAATAGTAAAAACATGCACAGAGGTTTCTGCAGTTTGTAGAGTCCTCAGTAGATCTTTTGCTGTTACTCTTGGGTTCTGTCTCACCTCTTTCATGATTGCCCTTTGTGCTTTTAGAGTGATCTTAACTGGACGCCCATTTCTAGAGAGAGTTGTAACGGTTCTCCATTTGTAGACAATTTGTAGACAATTTTTCTAACCGTGGATTGATGCACATCCAGGTCCTTAGCAATGCTGTTATAGCATTTCCGGCTTCATGCGTCTCTAGAACTAGCCCTCGTTTGCCTGGAGACATGGTTCACACTAGCCAATCTTTCTTGAGAAGAACAGATTTGTCAGTAAGCAAGCTTTTTGTCCCTTTATTTAATAGTCAAAGCACCTGTGAAACCCACACTTTAATCTCATCTCCTTAATTGAAACACGTTTTGCCAATTAGCTCCTGGAGAAGTCATTAACACAGAGGTTCACTTATTTTTTATATCGGCACTGTGGATTTTTACTCAATGTGCTATAAAAGACACAAACAGTACAACTGTTTGTGTGCTATTAGTTTAGTTAGATTGGGTTTGTCTATAATTGTGACTTAGGTAACAATCAGACCACATTTTATGAGTAATTAATACAGAAATACAGTTCACTTTTTCTTGCAATTGTAGATAAATCGTTATTCAATGTTTAACACTTTCTTGACCAAGGGTCATTGTTACCCCTGTGTCCAGGTCAAGTTTAAATTTTTGATATGCACTTCTTTAAACGATAATATCTTTGCAACCGCTTTGAATATCACAACTATTTTTGCTTTATTTTTTTTCACAAGACTTATGACGCTTTCATTTTCTAGATTAGTTTAATTAATTCCATGTTTTTAATTTTTATTATGAGTAGACAAATCACCAAAAATATGAAAAAAAACACTTTTTTGTAATTTTTTAATATATATTTATCTATATTATGTGTCTGTGTATATATATATATATATATATATATATATATATAAACATACATATATGTATATACACACATACATATACACTGTACAGCTCTGTAACAATTAGTCTTCTCTCTCCGTCACCCGGGCACGCTGTGAGGGGAGAGTAAAGAGGGCTATATACACTCGACAGTAAAAAAAAAAGGGGCAGTTAAGAACGCATCAACTGTCAGATTTTCATGCTGTTTTGCATCAGTTTGTCTCAAAATTTGAATCCATTTCTCGGCCGTCTGACCGTTTTTACCCTCCATTTGCCATCACTTTTTCAAGGACGTTAAAAAAATGGATGAATTTTAATCGTTAGGGTATTTTTGTCCCAACCCCCTCAAAACACCACAGTGCCCATGTAGATAGTGACGCAATACCCATGTACATAGTGCCACATTGCCCACATAGATAGTGCCCACTGTAATAATGCCACAGTGCCCACTGCAATAGTGCCACAGTGCCCATCTAGATGGCGCCACAGTGTCTCCTGTAGATAGTGCCACCCCCTGCAAATAGCACCACCCCCCCCCGGGAAATGGCACCCCTTCCTGTAAATAGCACCACTGTAGCTCCCTGTAGGAGCGGGAATCCCACTGGCTGGGGATTCCGCTCCTACAGGTAGACCCTGATGTCTCTGTCCGTATATGAACAGTGACGTGAGGGGTTAACTCTAATAGTGGAATCCACTACCACAGCGAGGATTCCGCTCCAGGAGTAGCCCCTGATGTGACTTTCCATATATGGATAGTGACGCCAGGGGCTTCTCCAGTAGCGGAATCCCCTGCCAGAGTATGGACCGGGGATTCCGTTCCTAGAGAGACGCCCTAACGTCACTGTCCCAATGGACAGTGATGTCAGGGACTCGCCCTAGAAGCAGAATCCCCGGCCAGTGCGATCTGACACCAGAGATTCCGCTCCTAGAGGGTGTTTAGGTGGTGCTATCTATAGTGGGGGGGGGGGGGGTTGCTATCTACAGTGGGGGGTTCGATGCAGGGGTTGGCACTATCTACAGGAGAGATGGAGACATGGTGGAGCTCCCTCTAGGAGGGGAATCATCGGCCCAAGATATGCAAGTGCAGCGCTGCTTACAATGAAGCAGCACTGTGCTCATTAATCCCCGTTCCAGGCTGTCAATGTTTATATACGCAGGGGCGTAGCTAGGGGGGGGCAGGCGGGGCATGTGCCCCGGGTGCAGCTTAGAGGGGGGCGCCAGCGCCACCTCCTCCTGCACTATAATTGTACCTGTGTCGCAAGGACACAGGTATAATTAGAAGCAATGAATGACCGGGCACCTTTTGTACCAGTGACGCTTCCGTCGATGAAAGGCGCTGACTGACTGACAGGGAAAGTCATCCTGCTCAGCCAATCAGCGCCTTTCATAGACGCTGCGTTCAACCCCCAGGAGACCTGCGTAGAAGAGAGCAGGTCTCCATGGCTGCCGGACGGCGTGGGAGCGGGAATAAGGTGAGTTTGAATTGTTTTTTTTTGTTTTTTTTAATTGTAATAAAAGTGTGCGGCTGTATCTACAGGGGGAACGACTTTGTCTACGGGGGGACTTTAATAACAGGGGGGGGCTTTATCTACACGCGGGGGGCTTTATCTACGGGGGGTGTCTATCTACAGGGGGGCTATATACTGGGGTGGGCTATATATGGAGCACCATATACAGGGGTGGGCTATAGCTACAGGGGGGAGCTATATAGTATATAGCCCCCTATAGATATAGCCCACCCCTGTAGATATAGCCCACCCCTGTAGATATAGCCCACCCCTGTAGATATAGTCCCCCTGTAGATATAGTCCCCCCTGTATATAGCCCACCCCTGTATATAGCCCACCCCTGTGTATAGCCCACCCCTGTGTATAGCCCACCCCTGTGTATAGACCACCCCTGTATATAGCCCACCCCTGTAGATATAGTCCCCCTGTAGATATAGTCCCCCGATGTAGATATAGTCCCCCCCTGTAGATATAGTCCCCCCCTGTAGATATAGCCCCCCCTGTATATAGCCCACCCCTGTATATAGCCCACCCCTGTATATAGCCCACCCCTGTAGATATAGTCCCCCTGTAGATATAGTCCCCCTGTAGATATAGCCCACCCCTGTAGATATAGCCCACCCCTGTAGATATAGTCCCCCTGTAGATATAGTCCCCCCTGTATATAGCCCACCCCTGTGTATAGCCCATCCCTGTGTATAGCCCACCCCTGTGTATAGCCCACCCCTGTATATAGCCCACCTATGTATATAGCCCACCCCTGTATATAGCACACCCCTGTAGATATAGTCCCCCTGTAGCTATAGTCCCCCCTGTATATAGCCCACCCCTGTATATAGCCCACCCCTGTATATAGCCCACCTCTGTAGATATAGTCCCCCTGTAGATATAGTCCCCCTGTAGATATAGTCCCCCTGTAGATATAGCCCACCCCTGTATATAGTATCCCACAAATATCTCCCCCTATAGTGCTCCACAGAAAGCCCACCCATGTATATAGCCCCCTTGTACATATAGTCAACCCCTGTATATAGTGCTCCACAGATAGCCCACCCCTGTATATAGTATATACAGGGGTGGGCTATCTGTGGAACACTATATACAGGGGTGGGCTATCTGTGGAGCACTATATACAGGGGTGGACTATCTAGTGGAGCACTATATACAGGGGTGGACTATATGTATAGGGGGCTATATACAGGGGTGGGCTATATGTGGAGCACTATATACAGGGGTGGACTATATGTGGAGCATTATATACAGGTGTGGGCTATATCTACAGGGGGGCTACATACATGGTTGGGCTATCTGTGGAGCACTATATACAGGGGTGGGCTATATCTACAGGGGGGCTATATACAGGGGTGGGCTATATCTACAGGGGGGCTATATACAGGGGTGGGCTATCTGTAGAGCACTATATACAGGGGTGGGCTATCTGTAGAGCACTATAGGGGGAGTTATTTGTGGGACACTATATACAGGGGTGGGCTATATGAGGGCACTATCTACAGGGGGCTCTATGGCAGGCACTATCTACAGGGGGCACAGTGTGTGTGGGGGACACGGTGTATGGTGCTATTATAATTAGAGGTGCAGTGTATGGCGCTATTATATTTAGGGGCGTAGTGTGTGGTATAATGATAACTTTATATTTATTTATAGGTGCAGAAATGTTGGTAAAGTGAGAAGCTGAAGACATGTGAGCGGCAAACTGCAGAAATGGTCTGTGACCGGGAGAAGTCATCATAGAGGTCTGGACCGGATGGAGAAAAAGAACTAGAATCTGAGACGTCACCGGTGAGTCACTTAATGTAAATGTTTATTCTGCCTCTAATCAGTAATGTAGTCACTGTATGATCTGCAGTGAGATGATTATGATAGGATTTATTTTTGTGAAACAGCCACTCCCAGCATATCGTTACCATTGTTCGGGCCATGCTGGGAGCTGTAGTTTTACGCCGTACACACCTATACAGCAGGGGTTGCACTAAATTGAGCTGTATTTGTTCTGGTGTTGTATTTATGTACTGAGCTTGGTTCTGGTGTTGTGTATAGAACCATATTGCTTGTAAGATGTACAAATGTGTTACATAAAAAGAAATGACACGTCGATTGGTAGAGAAAACAAACACGGCGAGGGGGAAGGAGATGTCGGGAATGAGGTTGGGGGGGGGGGGCGCCAAACTGAATCTTTGTCCCGGGTGCTGGAGAACCTAGCTACGCCTCTGATATACGTGACAACTGAACAGGGCATGGGCAGTTGGATCGTTTATAGCCGTATGGCTTTTAGAGGTTAAAGATGAATACGTAAATTTATGAGCAGAAGCTGAAATTTCCTACTTCCCAAAACCTTACTTACCTTTGATGTAAAAAAAAAAGACGGGGTTTCTACAGATTCACACACCATGGGCTGGTATTAGTGATAACTAGGTCTGCCCCAAACACTAAGGCTGGGTTCACACGACCTATTTTCAGCGTTTTACGCCTCGATTTACGTCTGAAAATACGGCTCCAATACGTCGACAAACATCTGCCCATTCATTTGAATGGGTTTGCCGACGTACTGTGCCGACGACCTGTCATTTACGCGTCGCTGTCAGACGACGACGCGTAAAAAAGACGGCTCGTCAAAAGAAGTGCAGGACACTTCTTGAGACGTAATTTGATCCGTTTTTCATTGATTCCAATGAACAACAGCTCCAAATTACGGCCGTAATTGACGCCTCGCAAAACGCGAGTACATGCAATTACGTTTGAAATTTCGGAGCTGTTTTCTCCTGAAATCAGCTCCGTATTTTCAGACGTAAATGCAGTTATCGTGTGCACATACCCTTAGGCTGGGTTCACACGACCTATTTTCAGACGTAAACGAGGCGTATTATGCCTCGTTTTACGTCTGAAAATAAGGCTGGGTTCACACGACCTATTTTCAGGCGTAAACGAGGCGTATTATGCCTCGTTTTACGCCTGAAAATAGGGCTACAATACGTCGGCAAACATCTGCCCATTCATTTGAATGGGTTTGCCGACGTACTGTGCAGACAACCTGTAATTTACGCGTCGTCGTTTGACAGCTGTCAAACGATGACGCGTAAATGGACTGCCTCGGCAAAGAAGTGCAGGGCACTTCTTTGCCACGTAATTTGAGCTGTTCTTCATTGAACTCAATGAAGCACAGCTCAAGATTTACGAGCGTCTCAGACGCCTCGCAAAATGCGAGGAGGAGCATTTACGAGTGAAACGAGGCATCTGTTTTCTCTTGAAAACAGTCTGTCTTTTCACACGTAAATGACAGCTAGCGTGTGCACATACCCTAAGGCTGCAAACATCTGCCAATTCATTTGAATGGGTTTGCCGACGTACTGTGCAGACAACCTGTGCACATACCTCTTTTCAGACGTAATGGAGGCATTTTACACCTCGAATTACACCTGAAAAAACTCCCCTAATACGCCTACAAACCTCTGCCCATTGCTTTCAATGGGAATTACGATGTTCAGTTCCCACGAGCCTTTATTTTACGCTTCGCTGTCAAAAAACGAAGCTTAAAAAGACGCTCCGTAAAAACAAGTAGCATGTCACTTCTTGAGGCGTTATTTGGAGCTGATTTTCTATTGAACACTATGAAAAACGCCTCAAAAAACATCTGAAAAGAAGCCTCAAAAGAAGCTCCAAATTAAAAGAAGCTTCATTTTCAGCTTCAAATATCCTGAAAATCAGAGGCTGTTTTCTCTGAAAACAGCTCCGTATTTTCAGAACTTTTTTAGTAAGCGTGTGAACATACCCTAAGGCGGGATTCACACGACCGGGTCGTTCCCGAGTGTCGGCAGGTAAAATCGGCCATTTTGCCCGGCCGGTTTGCATTCAGTTTTGCATCCGTGCCGGGCCGGGCAGATCCGGACAGTGACATCAGCGGCAACTCCTGAAGGGGAATCCCCATGTGTTCGGGGATTCCGCTTCAGGAGTTTCCCCTGATGTCACTGCCCAGATATGGACAGAGACATCAAGCGCTCTGTCTAGGAGCGGAATCCCCGAAAACACGGGGATTCCGCTCCTTCAAGGAGCTAAAGTGCGGCTAGCACATAGCAGAGCGGGGAGATACCTCCCCGCTCTGCTATAGTGGCGTCGCTACAGTAGTAGCAGCCGCAGCAGCAGCAGCTGCAGCTGCTAGCGGCGCCATCGAAGGTGTCGCCGGGCCAGGGTGCTTTTCAAGCAGGGGAAGGGAGCCAGCGCAGCGCTCCCTTCCACCTGCTGTACACCCCGGCCCTGCCACACCGTGTACAGCGATGCCATTCGTCAGAATGGCATCAACTCCTCCTCCTCACATGCACTCTGCGCTGTGAGGAGGAGGAGATAGAGTGCAGGCTCCGGAAAACCCGGCCATCACTCGGGACACATCCCGGTGATGGCCGTGTATTACCCGGCCCCATAGACTTCTATGGGAGCCGGGCGGCCGGGTACCCGGGCCAAGATAGATCATGTCCTATTTTTTGACGGCCGGTTTTTCCGGCCGTCAAAAAATCGGTCGTGTGAATAGCCCCATTAGGAGTCTATTATTCCTAATGCAGCCGGGTGCCGGCCGATTTATAAACGGCCGGCACCCGGCCGGGAAACCCTGCCGTGTGAATGAGGCCTAAAGGTATGTGCGCACGATAAGTGGCTTTTACGTCTGAAAAGACAGACTGTTTTCAGGAGAAAACAGCTGCGTCGTTTCAGACGGAAAAGCTCCTCCTCGCATTTTGCGAGGTGTCTTTGACGCCCGTAATCTTGAGCTGTTCTTCATTGACTTCAATGAAAAACGGCTCAAATTACGTTTCAAAGAAGTGTCCTGCACTACTTTGACGAGGCAGTAATTTTACGCGTCGTCCTTTGACAGCTGTCAAACGACGACGCGTAAATGACAGGTCGTCGGCACACCCATTCAAATGAATGAGCAGATGTTTGCCGACATATTTGAGCCGTATTTTCAGGCGTAAATCGAGGCATAATACCCCTCGTTTACGCCTGAAAATAGGTCGTGTGAATCCAGCCTAAGGGTATGTGCACACACACTAATTACGTCCGGAATTGACGGACGTATTTCGGCCGCAAGTCCCGGACCGAACACAGTGCAAGGAGCCGGGCTCCTAGCATCATACTTATGTACGATGCTACGAGTCCCTGCCTCGCTGCAGGACAACTGTCACGTACTGAAAACATGATTACAGTACGGGACAGTTGTCCTGCAGAGAGGCAGGGACTCCTAGCATCGTACATAAGTATGATGCTAGGAGCCCGGCTCCCTGCACTGTGTTCGGTCCGGTACTTGCGGCCGAAATACGTCCGTCAATTACGGACGTAATTAGTGTGTGTGCACATACCCTAAGAGTGTAAATACCACAGAGGCAGCCCATGCTCCTAAGGGGGCCCCTGGAGAGACAGAGCCCATTCAAGATTGGTCTTATCCTTATTTAAATCCGTATACAATTTTACAATGACGCTACAAAGTTAACAAATAAGGGAGTGCAAAATGTACTTGAGTAATGAAAAAGGGGGCACTATGACTTCCTATGACAGGTGGTTAGGAGTGTGCTGGTGTCAAGCAGCTCCTGAAAGGGGCCACATTTTTATCTTTGATATGTACACCACTACCCAACACCTGTCAGCGTACTATCCTAGAATCATACCAGTTTTTTTCAATACAAGGAGGGAGGTAAGTGGTGCTATGATATTGGCACTTTGTCTGGTCTGATTATATTGGCTCTGTGCTATAACTTTATGTGAACTTTATGGGAACTATGGTTGGTACTACGTCTATTATATGGGAACTATTGATTGAAATGCTATCCCTAATGGAAAACATCAAGTATGGCAAGGGAGAGCTCCAATCACGGTCATCTTTTTCTACTACCTTTTTCAACATGTGCTTTAGTGCTTTGTGTAACCGCCCTACTAACCCATCTGTCTGGGGGTGATACACGGAAGTACATATGTCTGATTTTAAACAGCTTGCATAGCACTTTCATAGTCTTTGACATGAAGTGGGTGCCCTGGTCAGTGAGGATATCTTTAGGCATCCCAGTTCAAAAAACTTCTAAAACATTTCCTGTGCAATACTTTTGACTATGGAACCCACCAAATCCATAGCAATCCTCTAAAATGGTACCCCAATAATTTGAAACGAAATCAAAGGGCTATGAATGTGTGATGTTGGGGCACTTATCTGACATGTGGGGCATGACTCACAGTATTTATTTACTTCCTTATATACCCCTGGCCAGAAAACACTTTGGAGAATTCTCTCCTGTGTTTTGTAAGTGTCCAAATGTCCTCCAAGTACATGATTATGGAACATGTCAAATCCCATTCTTTTTTATTTGTGCAGTCACAAAATTATCTCAGGACAACTCTAGATCAGGTACGTTTTGATCAGGAGGAGGATCATCTTCCTCTTTCGCTGAACCCTGCAATGGAAAATTGTCATAGTCATCATGCATTTCTGTGAAGAAATCAGTCTTTATACCATTTACAGGGGAAAGCAGATTTTCTGCAGGAGTTTCCGCAATCCCTTCAGTTAAATTTACCTATTCCTCACAATTTCTAAAATAAAGTCTCGCCCCAATATCACACTATGCATTAGGATTTTAAGCACAATTCTGGTTTCTCCATGCATGCAAAGCACACTCATATGCTTGTCAGGAACATAGTGACCAGCCACCAAGCAGGCATGAACCAAATTACAAGGCTAACTGAGACCAACAGGGCCTTAACAGGACAGGTGTTCATTACAATGATGCAGACCTGGGGCTCAGTCTCTTGTCCCGGTGATGCAACACATACCGGTTCCGCAAACAGCAACTGACGCCAACCCACGTCTCACTCCATGGGCTCTGAGGTAAAGGGCAATGAGCAGCAATAAGTCCCACTTCCGGGAATCTTTAGCACTGGATCAATTCTGGTCTCCTTGGCGGGAATTCCTTTGTAGGGCCAATTATCCACTTGGGATCACCACCAGTCTTACCCACATAAAACCTCTAGAGCCCTTTTGCCCCTCTCGGCACTCTTCCACTCTCCCCAATAAATGGAACTTTCTTACCAAAAGATATCACAGGTCTGGCGCTCCTAGGAGGTGATCGTGCTACAGGGACGTCATCAAGGTAGTGCTCAGTCGCTAGGAATCTTTCCACTAGCTTAAAAAAGTTGGTCTGCATCCTTGGGGTCTCCATACCTGACCCAGCATTGCAAATTAGAAGGAAGGGCCCTGATATAGAGTTCCTAAAGCACTTTCTTTACGATCTGTGCAGGGATAGAGGAGTCTTGTCCCAGCTATTTCCTCGCTAGGTTGACAAGTTCAGACATCTGGGACCTGGCAGGCTTGTCTATGCTGTATCTCCAATTATGGACCCGAACAGCATCTGTAACCCCTAGACGAGCAAGAATCTCTGCCTCCAGCTTTGCATAACCCAGCTCGATGAGGTCATAATACGCTTTTTGAGGTTCAGCAGTCAGGTAAAGTGTGGAGACCTTTGCCCATTCAGCAGCCAGGAGCCTCTCTCGTTCAGCAACTCTTTCAAACACTGTGAGGTAGGCCTCTATGTCATCATCTGGTGTCATATTTTACGAGGCATGTTGCTCAATCTTCCTCACATTTAAAGTCTCAGGAGACCATTTTTTGCTCTTTCTGGAGGGATCATCCAAGTCTCTCTCAGTGCAGCAATTTGCTCCATCAACAAACTAGTTGGTTTCCTGCTGTGCAATAATTGCCCGCTGCTGCTGAGCATTAGTTTGTTGCTGATGTTCGTTGGCCTGCACCAGTTCCCTAATTAGCTCCTCCATGGGGCTTGACTGACATTGTAGAGCAGCAGCCGACTCTACCTAGGACTTAAGCTACTTTTCAGTTCTCGAAGCACAGTTGTCATGTCTTGCCCCTAGCAGCCGTTGCTCGCATCTGAAGCACAAATTGTCAGGATCTGTGCATATGGGGGGGGGGGGGGGGGAGTTGCGGTTCACAATGAAAGTTTAAATACCATTTAAGTTTAAAGTCCACGCTTTGCTTTAGTGGCAGTCCAAAAACAAACAAATCTCACCCAGCATACAAGACTAGCAGCATATAAACAAAGCAAACTCTTTGCCTGTCTGGACACTGACTATGCAGAAAGTTTCCTCACCTATTATAAACCATGAGTACAGTGTTCCTTGGATCAGGCTTTCCACACTATCCTTGTGTGGATTCCCAGGCTCTGACACTGGATTGCATTCCCTGCAGCCCTAAATAGCCCAGTGAGCACACCTGTACTGATTTGGGCTAGGGGAGGCCCTGTACTGGAGCAGGGAGGGAATGGTAAGTCCCTCTGCCAATCCTACCTGCAATTCTATAAAAATCTAGGGCCTGCAACAAAGACAACAAAAAGCCTCAGCAAACTAAGTTTTTTTGGGGGGTTTTGTGAAACCAAACTTTCCTGGAATCCTCATTTCACCCAAAGTTGGCATGTCGCAGCAAATTGACATGTTTGGCAAAAAATTGCCGTAGTGTGAATGTGCACCTTAAAGAGGCTCTGTCACCAGATTTTGCAACCCCTATCTCCTATTGCAGCAGATCGGCGCTGCAATGTAGATAAGAGTAAAGTTTTTTAGTTTCTTTTTAAACGAGCAGTTATGACCATTTTTATATTTATGCAAATTAGGCTTTCTAAAGTACAACTGGGCGTGTTTAAAGTTAAAGTACAACTGGGCGTGTATTGTGTATGTACATCTGGGCGTTTTTACTTCTTTTACTAGCTGGGCGTTGTGAATAGAAGTGTATGATGCTGACGAATCAGCATCATCCACTTCTCTTCGTTACCACCCAGCTTCTGGCAGTGCACAGACACACAGCGTGTTCTCGAGAGATCACGCTGTGACGTCACTCACTTCCTGCCCCAGGTCCTGCATAGTGTCGGACGAGCGAGGACACATCGGCACCAGAGGCTACATTTGATTCTGCAGCAGCATCGGTGTTTGCAGGTAAGTCGATGTAGCTACTTACCTGCAAACGCCGATGCTGCTGCAGAATCAACTGTAGCCTCTGGTGCCGATGTGTCCTCGCTCGTCCGACACGATGCAGGACCTGGGGCAGGAAGTGAGTGACGTCACAGCGTGATCTCTCGAGAACACGCTGTGTGTCTATGCACTGCCAGAAGCTGGGCGTTGTGAAGAGAAGTGGATGATGCTGATTCGTCAGCATCATACACTTCCATTCACAACGCCCAGCTAGTAAAAGAAGTAAAAACGCCCCGATGTACACACAATACACGCCCAGTTGTACTTTTACTTTAAACACGCCCACTTGTACTTTAGAAAGCCTCATTTACATAAATATAAAAATGGTCATAACTTGGCCAAAAATGCTCGTTTTTAAAAAACAAAAACGTTACTCTTATCTACATTGCAGTGCCGATCTGCTGCAATAGGAGATAGGGGTTGCAAAATCTGGTGACAGAGCCTCTTTAAGACACATTTCTCTTACTTGCGCCACTTTATGGCTGCCATACATATACACTATTATTTGGCGGCAGAAAAAACTTTTTAATACATTTGCGACATGGTATGACTCCTTTTAAACACACATCTTTTTCTAGGCATTGGGTGGACACCTCGTACTCCACGTTTTTGGCACAATTTGTGACACCAATTTGGCATATTGTGCTTAATGAGTGTCCCGAGGATACAAGTAAAGAAGTGCTCGCAATTTTTAAGGCAGCATAACATAAAGTTAGAACCCCCTTAATTTGCTGAAACTACTTAACTTTATAAATTGAATGGGCCCACAATTCTATACGATACCATCTGGTATTACATAAGGGTACCACTTGTGTTTTGTGTACTTTATATGCATACCATATGCCTTCCAATGTTTTTTATGGCTCTAAACCAGCCATTCTTACAAGCAGTTTAGGGAGAAAACGTTTTTGCACAGATTTTTACGTACAGAAGACATTTTTCAGTCTCCATTGATTTAAATATTGGTGTACAAACCCCGTCCAACGGAGCATAGCATGATTTATTTTCTCGTACGGCGGCTCATGGAGGTGCGGATATTTGTATGGAGCTGTAATAGGTCGTTTTCATAAGTCCTTAGTGTTAGTAATTTCTAGAGATGTCTGCAGTGGAGGAGGCTATGAGAGCTGGTGCATTAGGCACATGAAAGCAGAGAGGATTAGAGGTTTTTCTGTGCTTGTGCTTTTAGTGCAGTGCTCAGGAAAAAAAACCATTAATAAGTCAAATGACTCTTATCGCTTCTTATACTTTTCTACTTGTTTTCACGTTCCCCTATAAAGCTAATCAATCTTCACTCCGCTCTTAGCCATTCTCTAATTGGAAACGTCCCTTTCATATGTATTGCAAAAATGATACATGTGAAAGAGAATTTTATTACTGCTGGAATGCTAATATCTATGCAACCATTTAACACAAAATAAGCCTGTCTCTATGATGCTGTCAAATGCAAAACCCAAAGCAAGGAACGCTTAATCAGAAATGTATACAAGCTCCAGGGTGGGTCTGACATCAGAATCTCCCAAAGAACAGCACATGTAGGCAATGTTCACTCTAAGGGTATGTTCACACGGCGGGGGTCCGTAACGGCTGAAATTACGGGGATGTTTCAGCCTGAAAACATCCCCGTCATTTCAGCCGTACCGGCATGTGCAGGCGCTTGAACGCCGCGTCAATTACGGCCGTAATTAGCGCTGCTATTCATTGGAGTCAATGAATAGCGGCTCCAATTACGGCCAAAGAAGTGACAGGTCACTTCTTCTACGCGGGCGTCTATTTACGCGCCGTCATTTGACAGCGGCGCGTAAATATACGCCTCGTGTGAACAGACAAACGTCTGCCCATTGCTTTCAATGGGCAGATGTTTGTCAGCGCTATTGAGGCGCTATTTTCAGACGTAATTCGGGGCAAAAACGCCCGAATTACGTCCGTAAATAGGCCGTGTGAACATACCCTCAGCCTTTGTAGCCAATGGACCTTGGCACTTTATCTGTGAAGGGTCAGTTCACACGTTGCGTAAATACTGCGGTTTTTCTGCAACGGAATTCTTTGCTGAAAATCCGCAGCAAATACAGTAGCAGCAAAGTGGATGAGATAAAACAAATCTCATCCACACGCTGTGTAAATACTGAGCGGAAAAAAACACAATTAATTCAATGGCGAGGTAAAACCCACAACAAATTGCAGTTGTTGCGTTTTTTGCGGCGGGTTCGCTGCGATTCCACCGCAAAAAACGCAACTCAGATAAAAAAAACAAAACTCATACTTACCCAGAAGTCTGTGTTCCTCCCTCCAGCGCGGCCTCCTGGGATGACACTTCATCCCATGTGACCGCTGCAGCCAATCACAGGCTGTAGCGGCGGTCCATTGGGATGAAACATTATCCCAAGAGGCCGGCCCGGATGATGTCAGAGGGCCGGCCTCCTGGGATGATGCTTCATCCCATGTGACCACCACTGCAGCCAATCACAGGCTGCAGTGGTCTCCTGGGATGAAACGTCATCCCAGGAGGCTGGCCTGCTAGCAGACCAGCTAAGTACTGCAGTTTTCTGCAGCAAACATTCCGGGCGAAAAACTGCACCACAGTTTGGTGCGCTTTTTCGCCCTGAATTCCCTGCGGCACCGAGGGCGGATACGCTGCGTCTTCACATGACATTTAAACAGTGCAATTGTGGTATGCACCATATACGCCGAAGGTATCCATAGGGCCCCATTGACATGACGTATATCAAAAGAGTTTCCTTTTGGCATACGTTGGGGAGGTGTATGTCGGCATACCTTTTTTTTTACTGTACGGAATTGCGTAGCAGTTTAGTAAGAAAACTGATGCTGTTACGTCAGGAGCTTGGCTGTCAATCACAGCTGTGCTACGTACCAACAGTAAATCCGCGGGTGGCTCAGCGGTGCCCGCAGGTGGACAGAGACGCACTAGTAAGTCCAAATGCCTTAACTTACAGGGCATTGGGACGCACAGTACATGTACGTCAAAATTTGCCTAGGTGGCACTAAAGAGACAGTTTTCTTTCTTCTAGAAGAGAGCTATTTGCATACAATATACCCCTGAAGAGTAAGCGTCCTCTTACACATGGGCCATGTAAACGAGTGCCGATCAATGAAAGAGCTCGTTTGATCGGCGCTCGTTTTCTCCTTTCACAAGGAGCTTTGTTTGGGGAGGCACTATCATTACTACGATCGCATACATTTTTATCATGTTGGCAGCAAAAAATTTCCTGTTTACACAGGGAGATATGCTGCCGACAACGATAATATTTAATGCTGCATAAACTATACGATCAGCCAATGCTCGTTCATCGGCTGATCGCTGCCCTGTTTACACAGTGATCGGGAACGAGCGTTCACATGAATAATCGTTTGCCTGATAATTGGCCCGTGTAAAAGGGCCTTAACAATTTAGGCACAACGTATGAAAAGAAGCACAAACAAAATCTGTAGATGTTACTCACAGCTGCCAAATAAATTCTAGCTGTCAATTAAACTGATGGTTTTTATGGGCACTTTACTGGTTTTATACAGCCTACATTATTAGATGAAAGTATGGAATGTTCACATGGTGACAAATAATTGTGTACGCTGTTCATACTGGTGCAGGACATCACTCTCCAGTCTAGCCCATGACTACGTTGTTCATTTTTAACAACTTCTAGTACCTACTGTGGTCCCTAAACTTCCAGTCTAGCAACCTCTTCCCTTGTAAAGTACTTTACTTAGAGATTATTTTCACTTAGGCACTAAAGGACCCATTACACGGGCCACTGTTTGGGCAAACGAGCGTTCATAATAAAACTCATTCCCAATCATTGCTCTGTGTAAACAGGGCAACGATTAGCCGATGAACGTTCAAACGCTTGTTCATCTGCTCGTTTAACCGGCCAATAAAATGGTCGCTATTCGGCAGCACATCTCCCTGTGTAAACAAGGAGATGCTGCCGATATGATGCAAATGTATGGGGACGAGCGATCGTAGTTATGAGTGATCGTCCCCATACATAACCGATCATTGCTCCATGTGAAAGGAGCAAACGTGCACCGATCAATGAGCTGTCTTGTTGATTGGTGCTCGTTTTTACACCCCATAGCTGGCCAGGTAATAGTACCCTAACTTTTGACCAACATTATTAGGCACTTGTCACCATTTCCCCTTCTTTTTTTGTATCTGACCTTTCTTCTCTCTACATTCAGCACCTAGGAACTATTTTTTCTCTTTCTGTCTACATAATGGGCCATCCTGCTGCTCAGAATAACTACTGGTGACCACGGCTTTTGTGTCTATGATGTGTCTAGAAAGTGGTCACCAATATAGGAAGGCATCGAACCTTGAGGAGAAAAAGGCCTTCAGAACCGGTAGAAAGGAGGAATTGAGTGGAACAAACATCAATATGTGATAAAGTATTTTCTTAGGTTACAGAAAAAAGTTTAAAAATGGAGATGGAAACAGATGCACAAATTGGGTATATGTTTTTTGCGGCTCCCTAGCATAATTTTGGCCTGTAAAATATCATGTATCTGGATAAATTTGCTGGTACGTAGTTCACAAATCCCATCCCCTAGAGGAGTTGAAATCCCGATCTTTGCAATGTCTGATCAAGTAATTACATTACAAATTCAGATTGCCTTTGCAATGATCAATTTATAATTATCAAATGACATGAAATTCTAAGGCAGAGATTTACACAGTGTTATTAAAAGCTTTTATAGGTCATTCCCAGTTTTCTATGCTGACGTGGCCCTGTAATTCTCTGCTCCCTGCTGTCAAACCGAGCTAAAGAGTTATTACCGAAAACGAAAATAAATACACAGGGATAATGAGGATATGATAAAGGCCCTGAGAAATTAGTGATAGCACAAGGAATAATAGATTACAATGCTCAGATTTCCATGCAATGGTCTTGTCATATACTATATGCTGAAGGACAAAGATGTATAGGCAAATATAGCATTTGTAGAGGTACTGTGCAGATATGGCCATTGATAACTATAGATTATAGAAGTAGAGGAATTTGTAATATTTAAAGGGGTATTCCCAAGATTAACATTTGTCGCCTATCCACAGGATAGGTGACAAATGTCTGATCACTTGAGGCTCCACCGCTGGGATAACCACCGATCACTAGAATGGGGGTCCTGTACCCCACGTTATTCCACCACTATCAGTCTTTGCACGATCGTAGTAAGGAGGAGCTTGAATGAAGCGGAGGTTGAGCATGCGCTCTGCCAATCCATTCAAAGTCTATGGGATTGACAGAGAAAGCTGAGAAGTACGGGGGGTCAGGACCTCTAGTAATCGGTAGAGGTCCCCAGTGATGGGCCCCAGCAATCAGACATTTTTCCCTTATCCTATGGATAGGTGATAAATGTTAAACTTGGGACAACCTCTTTAATGTTGTGACCCTGGTTTGCAATGTACTGAACAGTGGCTTACATAGAAGAGAGGGGAAAAGGTATAGCAACGATCAAAATTAGCACTCATTATGAAGTCGTGTTTTGCCACCCAGGACAGAAGGGCTTGGTGTTTGTTTCTCCCTCCATGCTCTTTCCAAGACCATTGCTCAAATACTCCACAACTTGCTTGCTGATAATGTAGTTCCTCTGGGGGGGGGAGTCCTGCACAGGTTCTCACCACCCAATAGTAAAGGGGATGGGACCAATCAGGGCTGGGCCCTCTGTCTCCAAGTGCCCCATAGTAGCTTTATAGTCCTCCTCAATTTTAAGTGTATCCTTGCTACTAAGCATTTTCCTCCAAGCAAATGTTTATATATACTCAGCCATAGTGGTAGACCTGGCTTTTGTATAGAGTTTCAAATAGTAAAAGTGATGAGCGAAAGTTTGAAACTTAGTTTCGACAGTGATTTGGCAAATCTGGATGCTTGGTTCAGCCATGTGGCGAAACACACTTCTGGTTTACATAGGTAAAGCAGCTGTGCCTGATACCGTAGCTCGTCCCACATAAATTGTGCTCATCTTTTTGCGTTGTACTTTTCTTTATTTTTTTTATCTTTTTTTATTGAAAAGGTTTTTTTCGTTTTTTGAACATCTACAAACACATGTTTGGAGTACTATTACTGCAAAAGAACACATAGAATATATAGTTGACAATATTACGGACACACAGATCCTATATAGAATAACATAAATAAACATAATGTAGAAGTTCATCTTAGAACTGTCAAGATCAATAAACCAAAAAGTTTCCTAAAAAAACCTCAACTAGACTAGATAGACCCACATAAACTAGATTAAGGAAAGTATGTATATAGTAGATAAGAATTTAGGTCTTGTTTTTCCAAGCTAGCAGCTCCTCAATTCTCACAAACCACTGGTAAATGGGATGGGGATCTAAGGAACACCAATGTAGTGGTATTAGAAGTTCAGCAGCCGTAGTCCACCAGTTTGGAAGGTCATGCTTGGTAGGTCTAAAATGGGGTGTAGAGGCCCATAGTAAACTCAGATCTGGTTATGGATTAATGTCTATTGTGAATTTTTTTTGTTACATTTTCTGCCTAACCTGGTGCCAAAAGCCTTCCAATATTGAGCAGGAGAACCAAATATGAGACATTGAACCCGGTGATGTTTGGCATCTCCAAAACTCATCAGTAGGAGGGAGTTTGGTTATTTTTAAAAATACTGAGGTCTTGTACCAACGGATCAATGTCTTAAAAGAGTTCTCTTGTACTCTTATAAAATTGTAAAAACCATGAGAATGGGAGAGAATAAAGCGAGTCTCCTCATTCGAAATTTGACTGCCCAATTCTGATTGCAAGGTTTTGAGATAACCAGCTTACCTGGAGAAGAAAACACTATTTGTTCTTTATATAACTTAGAGAGCAGTTTTCAGGGCAATTTAGGAAGCAATAGAAAGTTTTCCAGCCTGCGTTGTGCTTAACACTAAATATTTTGTATGGTCCATGTAAATATACGCAAAAAATGATAAACCCACAGCACAATATAAGATCACTGATATGATAAACCCACAGCATAAGATCACTGATCTTTTTAATTTCGTTTGACAAAGCATTTCAAGACTCTACCAGTCTCAGATCGTCTCTCACATTTGGAGATCCAGTGATTCCCTCATTGTAGAGATCTTTGTAGGACCCATGGACCGTACTTCTAATGGTCACACTGGGTAGTACGATCTACAAATGTCACAGATAGAAAAACTGCAATTCTGGGTAAAGAGCACATCTAAATACACAATTAAAAAAAACTTTTTTTTTAGGTGGGGAGGGATGGAGTGGTGCATATTAGTCTCAGGATCTGGGATTGTTGGTGTTTGTTGTGCGTCTTAGGTTTTCTGCAGAGAAAATCTGGGTCTTCAGCAGAAATACATTAGCATTGCGGAAATACAGAACAAAAAAAACTTCAAAGTAGCAACAAAATAAGCAAATTGTACCAGAAAGCAAGAAGACCTTGACTTCTAAAGTAATAAAAAACTTTACTCCCTCTCCCTAGTTTCCCACTAGAGGAAACTTTTTATAATATCAACTGATAAAGCTTAGGACTTGGTCTACCAAGCTTCAGAAGTAAGTTTTGAAAGGTGGTGGTATAAATCACTATGGGCCATACCCTAAATTGAAATAGAAGCAGCATATATGTTGTTTTCCTAGTTTGCTTAAATTGCTGACCATGGATCTTGCCTTTGAGAAAGTAAAACAACTATTGCTATGTCATTAGCAATTATTTGGTCACTATATTTTGCAATATTAGCACTGTTTGGTGGTTTTCACTTAGACATTGTGTCTCATTGCTGCTCAGACACTGTACAGAATATCATTTTTGCAGTGTATGGTGATAGTAGCACTGTATAGGATTGCTATATAAGTAACATTATGGAAGAGTTACTTGGCCAATGTATGGAACTGATATTTATGGCCCTTATCCATGTTTTTTGCCCTACATTTGGCGTATACGCTGATAAAAGCTTCCAACGTATATACATTAAATGTAAGCTTTGAAAGATGCCTAAAAGTGGCATCTTTCATCCATAGACTATAAGGGTATATGTTAAATGTATACATCTTGACCTATCATGACCTCTTTTCATGACATATGTTAAACAGATACCATTATAGCGTATGGATGACAAGCACCACTGTCATACGTCACCCATACGCTATGTTAAAAAACAAAACTTAAACCGGTGGAATAAGTTTTTTATTTAAGAATGCCAATGTGTGGAGTATAGTCTACTACGCTATTTCACCCATTGAAATAAAAAAAAAGGTATACGGCGTATACCATCCTGATGGAGCCCTATAGACCATCTTTTGGCCTCCGTTGGGCTAAGGCCTCACTATGGAGACGTTTAGCGGGTATGTCGAGAGCTTTCGCAACATAAACATCCTGTAGTCCACTATATTGATCCCCCTCTATTCTTAGTTTATAAAACTTAGCTTTTATTGAATTATTTAGAAAAATACTGAATTAATGTGTATTATTTATAAATAGGTAAGGCCCCGTGCACACAACCGTAAAAATTATCCGTAATTGCGGACAATAATACGGCCCGCAATTACGGACCCATTCGCTTCTATTGGCTGCAGACACCTTTCCGTATCACTACGGATAGGTCTCTGTGCCGTAGAAGTGTACCGCAAAAGATAGAACATGTCCTATCTTTTGCGTTTTACGGGCCGTGCTCCCATACTTTGTATGGGAGAACGGGCCGAAAATGCAGGCTGCGACCATGTGATTACGGGCACGGCCGTGTGCATGAGGCCTAAGAGATATTGCGATTTAAAAACGATCGCGGTTTCACGTCATTTCATTTATCATGGCTAAAACGTTGTCTAATTTTCTCTTTATCAAACAAGCTCGCTGCTCATTTTCTAATGGAAATAATGAAATTGATGCATAACTTAAAAAACAAAGCAACACTGTCTACAAAAAATGACCTCTGAGAATTTTATGGTGCTCACAACATTAGTTTTTTCCTCCAATAAGGACTTAAGCCAAAGACCCATCAATTCTTGAATAAAACTAGATATTGAGTGTGTTTATCAATATATTTCTAATGGAATTCTTCTTAAAAATGACATTTGTCAGCAGTTTTGAGACCTCTGATATTGGGGAGGGCATTGTAACCATGTTTAGTTCCCCCAGCGCCGCGGTCACGTGTGTTGATGCGCAAGTGCTCCTGGGCTCTCCTCACTGCACAATGCCAGCCCCTCCCCTCTACTTTGAGTGAAGACTGTAGCTGTCTCCTGATTGGCCACTAGAGCTGTCTCTCAAAGTACAGAGTTTCACTTGTGATTGCGGCGCTGGGAAACTAAAACAGCCATTTCTCGGTTATGCATCATGATTGACCGAGACAAATGGTTTGGTTACAATGCCCTTCCCCTCCTCCATATAAAGCGGTCAGCAGTGTTGAGGCATCAAAACCGTTGACAGATTCCCTTTAAAGAGTGTCACCAAAATGCTGTTTTTCAATATTTTTGCACCAATTATTATAAAATCCTATTATAAATATATTCTGCACTATGTGACTGTGATTTTCTTCTAGTTACTTACAATGCAGTTCTATTTTATCTATGTATCTTAACAAAATGGCTACTCAAGAATAATCATTAGGGGTTTTCCCTTGTCCAGCCCTCTCAGAATACAGGATTTAGCAGCTGATTGGTTGATCATGCCACCTGACATACTCTGCTGATTCGGATTGGTCAAAGCCCTCACTGTAGCTCCAGTGTTTAGACTCATTCAGACACAAATTTACCTTTTAGAGTCATTGACCCACATTAACAAAGCAGTTTAATCCAGTTTACAGAGCAAACTGTGCAGCTAAAATGTTGCAAATAATCAGGTGACATGATCAACCAATCAGCTGCTAAATCCTGTATTCTGCGAGGGCTGGACAAGAGGAAACCCCTAATGAATATTGATGACCAACCTTTTTGTTAAAAAGTAGCTGTTATTTCGGGTGACTTTCTAAAGAGAGACATTTAAGTCTGTAGAAGAGAAGTAATGTGTTTTTTTTTTTAATGCTGTAGATATTTATTTTTTACTTGTAAAACTTCTCTAGGGGCAGCCATATTGGAGGCACACACTTTACTCCTGTATTGTATTTATAGACAGTACAGCAGGATGTGTGTGCTTTATGGCAGTTGCAATTTAGTTAGGAGTTAATGGACAGAGAAATGCTTAAGATTATTACAGTCTCTAGAATGCGACCAGGGAGTGACAGGGGAGCTGAATACAGAGCCTTATGTATGTGTAATACATTGCTATTCTATCATATCTAGTAACAGTAGTACAAAAGATCTGTCATCTGTTACTAAATCCACTGTCCTCTAAAGATAATGAGATGACTCTGCTGATTCTTCACCAATCTACACAGCAATTCTGAAAACTGAGCTGCTGAAAACAGGACATGTCAGTTTATTCTGTATGCTATAGTTGCCAGCATGAAAACTCCAATATTTCCGGTTAAAAATGTATGGAAAAAAAAGTAAAACCATTAGATTTAAAAAAAAAAATGTTTATAATGAACGTCATTTTCTAAAAGATACATTCAATTTAAAATGGAAGGAGAGTTATCAGGTACATTTAATGTCGCTACAATATTTCACAAGACATCCAGTGTTGAATGTAATTACAGATCTTTAAAAAGTAAAGAAAAAGAAAAAGTAAAGAAAAAGAGGAAAATAGACATAAAATAGACAACATAAAAATCTGGTGTTCTGGTCAGAATACGGCTTCATGGTCACATAAAACGGATGGAAGAAATGACAAGTTATAATTCTCTATGCTTATAAGTGTTATCAATAGGTAGGTGAAATCAAGGTTAACCGCCATGAATCCATCGTACTGCGGCATTGTATTAAAGGTTAGAAAACATAGCAGCAGTTTAAGAAAAGGTCTACGCTTTGTGCAAATACCCTTTAAAAAATAATGAAAGCATTAACAAAACGCCGAGCTCTATAAAAGAGATCTGGAAAAAGTGTAAGTAAATGTCAATCAAGGAAAAATTGGAAATCGGTGAAGCATAGAGGATTTTTATAGTAATTACAACAGAAGGTAGAGGTTATTTCATGCCTATAGATCCCAAATCAGGAAAATAAACCTGTATTTATTTATATTTATAGTGACAGCATTCACTTCAACACTGTATTTGGGTACGGAAAACATTACATGGATTTGAGATTTCTTTAATGTCCTGTATACTTGAGTTATATTGTAAAAGCACACCGTTTTAAAAGGGTTAAGGGGTCGTCCAATTTAGACATCTAAAAGACCCTCTTGAAATGGCCAATAATGGGTCCTGCTGCCAGGATCCCCTTCCTTGGAAATGAAGCATTAGACAGCACACATTTAAATCAATTAGTTGTATGTGTAATGCTCGCGTGAGACGGGTCCTCTAGGGGAAGAATTGCTCTTTGCAATAATAGAGCGGGGGACCACCCTTTTACATCCATATATCCTATAGGATATGGTATTATAGTAGTGCTGGTACTGTAAGGTGAGTTTGGCTGGCCAATGGCTGAATGGACTTTAAATCTGACAACCATGTTTGTGAGCGATAAATATTTTCAGATCAGTTGTCACGTCCCGTCTCTCCCTCCTAAAAGAAGTTCCTATAAAGGGCATTGCTGAGCAGAGGCGACATTAAGCGTAATATTGCAACATTGATTGACAGAAGAACACAAAATGACTATTACCAAGTTTTTTGCAACAGTCAAATACAGTACGTTCATATGAAAGGGGTTCTTTGGGACTATAGCATTGATGGCCTATCCTTAAGATAGGTCATCAATGTTCGATCGTGGGGGTCCAGCCTCCGAGACCCCAGGCATTAGCATAATGATGGGGCCACAGCACTTCTGCAATTGCCTAGACCCCAAAGAACTTTAAAAGGGTTTGATTAAGAGTCTATTCACTTTTTGTTTTGTTTTCTTTATGTTCGGGGCATACGCTGGTAAAATCCACAGTTGCTATGTTGACCATAGGCCACAATTGTAATAAAAATACTGTGCATTTTTTTTTGTGGTGGCCAGCCTTATAGGAAAGCACAGCATGCTAGTAAAAACTATATTGATGTATACCTACCCAGTAGACGCCAAAAGGAAACACTCTTGGTATTTGTCAGTCCCATAGGGGTCTATGTACCCGTTTGGCTTTTGCACCAGGAGCAGTTTTCAGTGCATATGCCAAACCTTCACACTGCAGTGTGAACCGAGCCTCATTAGACAATCTCTTTCCCTATGCCCTAGTAAAGCATATGGACATCATAGAGTGAAATCTCCTGCCCAGGATCCCCCCTCTATGTGCCAGAGTTAGTAGCTACTAACTAAGAGCGGCTCTAACTCTGACTGATTGAATTATTTAAATGGTCGACATGTAATACCACATCTGTTATTCAGGAACAATGTACGGCCAGATGCAACTTTCTTTCGGGATAAAAACCGACAGTGGGCGGTCTTCAACTGGTTAAATTGGGGCCCCTTTTTTGTCTGGTTAACACTACCACACCTCTAATCACCTGGGACAGGAGGACTTATTCCTTTCCATGTACCTTTAGTTAACCCTGCACAGTTTCTCAACACCTTTAAAAATAATTGATGCAGTCAACCTGGTCGAGGCTTTTTCTCTCCAGGGGCCACCTAGCAGCCACATGGTCTGCCTCTATGGTACATATGCCCTTGGATTTTACCCTAAGCATGTTTACAATGAGATTCTATGGCTGTTTCAAATGTTTAATAATTTTTCTAAACTCTTTTTGTTTTACCCATAGGGGAAATGTAAATCCTTGAGTTTCCAAGTCACAAGAAATCAAGATGGTTTATGGAGAATTCTTTCATAGAACCAGAAGTGATGATGAATTAGTGAAACTGAATGTTGGGGGTTTCAAGCAATGTGTGGCTCAGAGAACCCTTCAAAGATTTCCTCACACCAGACTTGGAAAACTACTAAACTGCCATTCTGAAGAAGCCATACTTGAACTTTGTGATGACTACAATGTTGCAGACAAGGAATATTACTTTGATCGGAACCCTTCTCTATTTAGATATATTTTAAACTTTTACTACACAGGAAAGCTTCATGTCATGGAGGAGTTGTGTGTGTTTTCCTTTTGCCAAGAAATAGAATATTGGGGGATTAATGAGCTCTTCATCGATTCTTGTTGTAGTAACAAATATCAGGAAAAAAAGGAAACGGTCTCGGAAAAAGACTGGGATGATAAAAGTGATGTCATGAGTGTGAGTTCATCTTCTGACCAGTCATCTGTTTTCGAAAAGGAACTAGAGATGTTTGATTCTATAAAATATGGGAACTTACGAAGAAAAATTTGGATCCGACTAGAAAACCCTGCCTTCTCCCTATCAGCCAAGATTTTTGCTATCTCCTCAATAAGTGTAGTCTTAACCTCCATTGTAGCTATGTGCATCCACAGCATGCCTGAGTTCCAGAAGGTTGATGACAATGACCGAGAACTAGAAGATCCTGTCCTCGAAGTGGTGGAGATAATATGTATCGTGTGGTTTACCACAGAACTTGTTGTACGACTTGCTGTAGCTCCATCCCAGAAAAATTTTTGGAAGAACCCAATGAACATTATAGATTTTGTCTCCATTATACCATTTTATGCCACTTTGGTAGTAGACACCAAGGGTGAAGAGAATGCAGGAATAGAGAACATGGGAAAAGTTGTTCAAATACTACGGCTTATGAGGATATTTCGAATTCTAAAGCTTGCAAGACATTCTGTTGGGTTGAGATCTTTAGGAGCTACTTTAAGACATAGCTACCATGAAGTTGGACTTTTACTTTTATTTTTGTCTGTTGGAATTTCCATATTTTCAGTCCTTGTTTATTATCTAGAAAAAGATGATGAGCTGTCCCCTCTTGAGAACATTCCCACCTGCTGGTGGTGGGCTACAATTAGCATGACCACCGTGGGCTATGGTGACACTCACCCGGTTACTTTATACGGGAAGCTTGTCGGCAGTGTTTGCATCATTTGTGGAATACTAGTGGTTGCTCTTCCTATAACAATTATTTTTAACAAATTTTCTAAATACTATCAAAAGCAGAAAGCAATCGATGTGGATGGGTGTAATGAAGATGAGCCAAAAGAGAAATTTAATGATCTCCCTTATTTTAACATTAGAGATATTTATGCAAGAAGGATGAATTCCTTCATTTCAAGTTTTTCTTCTGTTGGCATAATTGCAAGCAATGACTCAACAGATGCTTCCAGTATCCAAGAAATGGAGGATTCTTACACTGCATCATTCAAGTGACAATTCGAAATCTTATTTTCTGTGCTTGCCATGATTTCTCACTTATATTACCTCTTGCTACCTCCATCTCCAGAACTTCGAAACTTTTTAAGTTCCCAAGTGTCATTTGGTTCCTCATAGCACTTAATTCTCAGGGTATGACTCGTAGCCATATTTAAGAAAATATAATGCTACTAAATTATATTTAATATTGTAGCACATGCTTTATTTTATTTTTTAAGAATTTCATAATTTGCCTCTGTTTTATTTTTGTAACATTTGTTTTTATATAAAAAAAAGCTTAAAAATATTTTATTGAACGCACATGAAATAGTTATTTATTTTACCATTTACTGAAGATTGATTGTCAGTTCAGTACAGTGGTTCGGCTTCTTATGTTTTAAAAAAGAAAAAAATGCTATTAATGCTATTTATACTGTAATTTATAAAACAACACCTACCTGCAATTACAAGAATCATTATATCAGAGTTTATTTTGTTTGAGTTCACCACAAAGGAGATGATATCATGGAGAACTTTGGATTAGTAGTATCTAGAGTCTGTGGGTTGATTTATAAATGCCAATATTTAAACGGTGTTGTTCTTTGAATGAAAATTTTTGATTTTGTGATCACCTTTTAGAAATTTTTGAAAAGATTTTCAGTATCTTAAATGGTAAATTGGGATTATCTGTGAAGCTCTAACAACCAATTACCTTGCAAACTCTAAGGTCTTATGCACACAAGCTTATTACGGCTCTGCTACAACCTTTGAGCCATAATAAGCACCCATAAAGTACTATGGGGTCATACTGTACCCTCCATATGCCTCTGTTTTACGCTGAATCCAACAGAAAAATAAAATGTCATGCTCCATCAAAAGCCATATTACAAAACGGTTTCCCTCTCGAAGAAGAATTACATAATACGTTGCTGTAATGAGCACCATTAGGCGGTACATGAAGTGCCTATATCTCTAGTACAGAGTGTGCATGAGGCCTTACTGTGAACTTCTCCATATTTCAGTCTTCCTCTGGCTCTTTAATGTCAAATGCTACAATTGCAATTTAAACCTCATAAGTTCTTTATAAACACCTTTTAGTGGGCCTATTGCTAACATCTGAACATAAATGTCTACTTCCCGGACTGGATTTACATCTCAGGAGCCTATGGGTGCAAAGTGCCTAGCAGCTGTAGCTCCTCCAATTAATAAAGCCACATGAACAAAACACCCTTTATGTGAATAATGCTTATAATCGGAAATGTATTTATATGATTGAAGAAGCTCCATAAAGGTCAATACTTGAATGACAGAACATGGCCGAGCATAGTACAGCTAAATCTTCTTCAATTAATGCACAAACTCCCACTCTAACAAACCTCCCACCCTGTGGAACAGGCGTCCTCTCCTGCAGAAATGCCTTTAGGTACAGACCTCTCGAGCCTAATGGGAAATTAAGCCTCGTCATCATCTTAACTTTAATGTTCACACCCTACGTGCCACTATTCTAATCAGTTAGATTGTAGATAGAGATATGGATCTACACCATGCATCTATGGCAACAATGAGTCTCTGGGGTACATATCAGCAAAGGCATAACTTGAAACTGAGCCTAAATGCAATATTCTTAAAAGGCCCCCAACCATGATGCATAATTTATAGAATGGGGCAGAGGGGTCTTTTAACCCCCATCATGCTCAAGGAACTAAGTGGGTCTGTAACTGCTGTACCCTTTACAGTTACGCCCCAGTCAGCAACTTCAGCCATTGGTAACTCGGCACAAAAACAAAAATAAATGGGTATTTTTTATAGAACTTGTTGAGGTTCCTTTTTCTGTTCCTTTAAGAGTTGCTTTCTGTTGATATTCTGTATAATATGAACTGGTTCAGTACAGCACGGCATGAGGGATATAGTCTTTTTACTGCATTTGGGGAATGTTTTGGAAGGTGATTTGCAGATAACTCCTCGGCTTGTAAAGTATGCATTGTTAAACAATTGTGAATGCAGGAAAGCATGTTACATCTTATCTGATATAAAAATTAAGGATTCTAATAAACTCCCAGTTTCAGCGATCAAATTTTGTATTCAATTATAATGGTTGATGAAAATGCATGCATGAAGTCTTTTTGAAGCCTACACATAACCTGTCCATATATTCCAATGAAAAAAGTTTTTTTCCATTTAGTAGATGGGTTTTAGCAAGGACTTGGGTGGTGCTGGATTCTATACCATATGCCTATATGTAACTGAAGGGATAAAAAGGAGATCATTGATCAACATACAACACAGGGGATATACCCACCCATGCATTCAAAAAGTAAGAAAAATAAAAAACTCAAAGGGAATGTATCACCTATATTTTTTTAACTAATTAAAACCAGATATCAAAACATATTTTTTTTTTCTTATCTGAGTTAAATGAAAATAACAGTTTCCTTCTAACCCTTGGTTCCTGCTTGTTCCCCTTGCTACTAGCTTTGTGGTCCAGATTGGTGGTAAAGAATAAACACAATTTAAAATATATGAGCAACCAAAAATCTGTCTAGTGTGAAACCAAAACTAAATAGAAGTACAGGGAGCAGGGGGATGCAGCTGCAGTCTCTTGTTCAGATTGTACGTGAGAGTCCATGATTTGCGAGTGAGGAGAAATGGCAGGGTGGAGACATTTGATTGTCTCGAGCACACAACACAGCTCATACATCTCCCCAAGAAGAGTCATCCCACTCAGCAAAAATGGTGAGATAAAATGTACATTTACAGAAATCAGCAGAGGGAAGGAAAAAGATGCAAAATATGCAGGTGGCACACAACATAAGTGTATTGTTTTTTTTCTGATTCATAAATTTCGGGCGCATAGATAATAGTGGATGAATTGAGTTGCATCTTATTCTCATAATGGCTGTGTCTCATACATTAAAAAAACTTTAAAAATGATGCTATCAGATACAGTTCGAAGTGTGAATGGCCCGCTAGACTGGGCACCTACACAACGTCGAAATATTCTCCTGCAAATCTCTCCCATTCTAGACTACTTCATTACTGCCACAATTCTGTAGGGATCATCATCTTCATTGGAAATACCCTATAATTGTGCAAAAAAATATAACAAAATATTGGATTTTTTTCAATGATATTCTACTGAGTATAATTGATGAGGGAAGTGCATACTATCAAGATGGCATGACTTTATTCAAATTATAGTAACAATATGGGAAAAGAGACATATATGTGGAACTTTCCTTGCTTCAACTACTTTGTAAATAAAGGGGATTAATATCTATCTATCTATCTATCTATCTATCTATCTATCTATCTATCTATCTATCTATCTATCTATCTATCTATCTATCTATCTATCTATCTATCTATCTATCTATCTATCTATCTATCTATCATCTATCTATCTATCTATCTATCTATCTATCTATCTATCTATCTATCTATCTATCTATCTATCTATCTATCTATCTATCTATCTATCTATCTATCTATCTATCTATCTATCTATCTATCTATCGTATATCCAAATATATACGCTGAATAGCCACTTTATTAGAGACCCCCATCTAGTAGTCCGTTGGACCTTCTTTGAACTTTAGAACCACAGCAATTCAACATGGCATAGATTCCACTAGGTGTTGAAATAGTTCTGCAGTAATATTGGCCCATGTGGACAGGATAGATTCTAACAGTTGCTGCCAAAGTGTCCTTCTGCCATAGGGTAAATAGCTGCTATGAAAGTATGAACTTGGTCGGACACAAAGCTTAGGTAAGCCCTACTGTTCAAACATTCATCTACAGGTATCAGAGGAAGCAGGGTGTGCCAAAAAAAACATTTCCCACATCATTGCTTCACCTCCACCAGCCTGATCTGTTCACTCCTGACAGGAAGGGTTCATCGATTCATGCTGCTTGCGTCAAATTCTGACCCTCCCATCATCAAGGTGCAACAGGAACCTGGATACATCTGACCAGGCAATATTTTTCCACTTTTCTGTGATCCAATTTTCGCGCTCTTTTACCCACTTGAGTCTTGTATTTCTGTTTCCTTTAGACAGCAATGGCACTCATACTGGTTCTGTTTCATGCATGCCATGAATAAGGACACGAGACGTTACAGAAACGCGTAGGCACAATTAACCAAGGACATTTTTTGATCCTTCACCCTCCACCCATCTCTGTACTCTGCTATGCTACTGAACTACCCTGCTAAGTTCTTTTAAACTTGTTACATTACTAATAAAATTGGAACAGGAGTTCCTTTTACTTACCTTCAGCGCTGGATTTTGGTTCTCTTTCTTCTCCTGTTGTTTGCCGCTGGCCGTGCGGGAATCCGGGCGCTGTCTATTCACAGACACAACTAATGGTAATCTGGAGGATCTCTTCCCCCTTTTTCCTATTTACTGGTTCTGTTCTGTTATAGCGCAGCTGTGCAACGAAACGACAAGTTGTGTGTTCGGATACGTAAGTTGGAGTGCCAGCGTTGTATTTGGCTGCAACTTTCCTGACTTTGTACCGCTTGTTCACCACAATAATTCTTAGCATCCTCCTTCGACCCCATTTGTCGACAAATTGTTGATGTCCACAGGATCCCCTTTCACTGCATGTTTTTCTTCGATCACACCATTCTCAGTATACTCTGTGAGTTTCTAAAATACTGGCCCCGGCTAGTCTAGAACTGATGACCATACCTCGTTTGAAGTCGCTCAGATAGCTCGGTTTAGGCATCTTTGTCATGAGCCTCTGTGTAGCGACACAGCTCTTTGACAAAGGAAATGGTAACACCCAGTAGTCAATGTATTCATACATTTCCAGGAGGAATAGCAGAGAAATGGCACAACACAGAATTTTAAGATGCTCCAGAATTGTTATTTCATGGGGAATGCAAGAATTGACTAAAAATACAGCTGTCATTACCTCTTTAAATCAGATATTAGAATAGTAAGCAGCAAAATATATGAGAAAAAGAGAAGAAGGATCCAGCGATGTATATATAAATTGGGAAACTCGGTTTCCACTTTATTGATCGAGAACAATAAAAGATGAATACGGGAGAAATGGCAAGGTGGTTGAATTGGCAAATGAAAGGAAGCCTACGCGTTTCGAGCACGGTCTGTGCTCTTATTCATGGCTGATTCATGTCAATGAATCAGCCATGAATAAGAGCACAGACAGTGCTCGAAAAGCGTAGGCTTCCTTTCATTTGCCAATTCAACCACCTTGTCATTTCTCCCGTGTTCATCTTTTATTATTCTCGATCAATAAAGTGGAAACCGAGTTTCCCAATTTATATATACATCGCTGGATCCTTCTTCTCTTTTTCTCGTATCGTCTGCCGTGTGCCGTCACGGAGATCCGGGCGAGACTTGGACACAGGAACGTGGAACTGGTGAGCGGGAGGTTTCCTCCCATCCCCTTATTCCCTTCAACAAATCTCAGCAAAATATATGGTCAGTTGTTGTCACTATTCTTGACCACTTGTTTTCTTTGTCTCGCTGAAATTGCTGTAGTGTTTTATATCCGAATATTTTTGTCTACAGATGGGGGTCTCCGGTTTAGGCAATTGAGATCATGTTTAAAGAGTCTCTGTCACCAGATTATAAGTGCCCTATCTCCTACATAATGTGATCGTTGCTGTAATGTAGATAACAACATGGTTTTTTATTTTGAAAAACAATAATTTTTTAGCAAGTTATGAGCAATTTTAGATTTATGCTAATTCGTTTCTTAATGCCCAACTGGGCGTTCTTTAACTTTTGACCGAGTGGACGTTGTAAAGAGACGTGTATGACGCTGACCAATCAGTGACCAATCAGCGTCAAACACTTCTCTCCATTCATGTCCATTTGTATTCACTGCAAAGCGTGATCTCGCTGTGCTGTCACATACTCCCAAATTAACTTTACTGAAGTGTCTTTAGAGTGAATAGACATCACCTCCAGCCAGGACACACTATCTATTCACAATCCCGACACTTCGGTAAAGTTTTTGTGGGACTTAATCACACAGCACGCTGTGCTGTCATTCACAGCGTGATCTCGCAAGATCACGCTGTGCTGACTACAAATGGACATGAATGGAGAGAAGTGTATGACGCTGATTGGTCAGTGTCACACACTCCTCTGTACAACGCCCACTTGAGTATTATGAAAGTAATTAGCATAAATCTAAAATTGCTCATAACTTGCTCAAAAACTATCGTTTTTCAAAAGAAAAAAACACTGTTGTTATCTACATCACAGCGCCGATCACATTATGTAGGAGATAGGGCACTTATAATGTGGCGACAGAGCCTCTTTAAAGGCTCTATGAAGGGCCTGGCATTGACTTACAGGTTAGTCACAGTTTTCGTCCTTCTGGAGGACAGCTATTTTGCATACTTTTTCCCAGAGGGCATTGCCATTAAGACTCCCTGCCTGCTGGATCTCCACAAGGAGAATCAGTAACTTCCAAGAATTTTACCTTCCTCAGCCAAAGATGCAGATTTATAGTGACACTGACCAGATACCCACTAGCTAAGCATGGTCAAAGTTCATCTTTAGTCATTAAATACTGTCTCTAATTATTTCCCAGCACTTTGACCTTGCAATAAATCCAGACTCGTACCTGGGCTATAGTTTTTTAATGTGGCAAGAAATTAGACAATCAATAATTAGATCTAGAAATTCATCACCGTTCGCAGACTCGATGTCTCTTGTATTTGCCATTCTTGGAGGGGGACAGAAATAGGGAAATCAGATTGCAAGTTCCATAAAGTGTTAAAGCAATGTGTTATAGCTTGTATATTGTAGCTATAGCTGTTTTTTATTAGAGGTTAAATACATTGTGTTTGAGGGAAATATATCTGGGAGTAGCAAAATCTGTACCAGGTCACCTATCTGCCACTAATGCCTCAAGCACATGACCGTAAGGGTTTTTAATGTCCGCAAATATTTATCCGCAAATACGGATGCACATCCCTAGCTTTTTACGTCGCTGCATCAGAATAAGTAAACAGAGCAGGGAGCTGTCAAATCTCCCTGCTTTCAGCTGCCAGAGGTAGCTGAGGGCTGGGGGTGTCCCTGCTCGACCGGGTGAGATTGATATTCGTATCGATCTCACCCGTTTAACCCCTCAGATGCGGTGAACAATAGCGTGCACCGCATCTGAGTGGTTTTGGAGAGAGGGAGGGAGCACCCTCTCATCCCACTGACACCCGGCAATAAGATCGCCGAGTGTCTGTGTCTCCGATGGCCGCCGGTGGCATGATCTAGCAGATGCCTGTCCGTTTTACACGGATAGGCATAATACACTGCAATACAAAGTATTGCATTGTGTTATAAATGCGATTGGATAATCGCATAGTGAAGTCCCCTAGTGGGACTAGTAAAAAAGTTAAAAAAAAGTTTAATAAAAAGTGAAAAAAAAAGTGAAAAAAAATGAAAAAGCAACTTTTTCCCCCTTACAAACTGGCTTTATTATTAACAAACAAAATAAAGTAAAAAAGTTACACATATTTGATATCGCCATGTCCGTAACGACCCCAACTATAAACTTCTTACATCATTTAACTCGCACGGTGAACTTCGTAAAAAATAAAATAAACAAAACCATGCAAAAATTACAATTGCATCGGCACAAAAATAAAAACGTTACGACTCTTCAAATATGGAGACACAAAAACAAATAATTTTGAAAAAAAAGTGTTTCCACTATGTAAAAGTAGTAAAACATACAAAAACGATGCAATCGCAACAACCCGCTGAATAAAGGTATTGTGTTATTTATATCACACGGTAAACGGCGTAAATTTAGGATGCAAAAAAATGTGGCGAAATTGCTGTTTTTTTCTATTCCCCCCCAAAAAAAAGTTAATAAAAGTTAATCAATAAATTCTATGTACCCCAAAATGGTGCTATTAAAAATTACAACTTGTCCCGCAAAAAACTAGACCTTATACAGCTATGTCGACGCAAAAATAAAAAGTGTATAGCTCTTTGAATGAGACGATGAAAAAGCGTAAAAAAATGGCTTGGTCATTAACATCTAAAATAGGCTCGTCATTAAGGGGTTAAACTATTTTTTAACCTTATTTAAGACCCACACTATGGGAGTTTACAATGCGATTAAAGGGTTGTATTCACATTCAACCTTGCTGAGTAATAAGTTGAACATTTGTCTTTTTTCGGGCTTACAAACTATGATACTATGATAAAAAACCTAGGACTAGTCAGTGATTACATCCTGTGTACAGTGCTAAGGAATATAATTCTATGCACCATATACTGTACATAACATGTAATATATCGATCTGCATAATTTCCAGCTATCAATAGTTCATCATCATAATTTGGTATAATATGTTAAAGTAGAACTCAAAGACTCGTTGAGGGTGTTTTTTTATTACCTCCAGCTAAACCCTCCTGATGACTAAAGAACAGGAGAATGGAACCAATGGGTGTGACCCACAGATCTGAACAGCGAGGCTAGTGCGGAAACTTTTGGGTTTAGAGATGGCTCGAAACTCTACAAATAGAGGTTTTCACCTTCAAGTGACTTCTTTAATAATAAATTGTCTGCTGAAATCAGGAGAATAGTAGGATCAACTCTTCATATGAACGAAAAAAACTCTACCTTTATATAATTATATTTTCACATATATCTTTGAGATTGATGATCTTAAGAATATACTGTATACTATTTCATGTTTCTATAATAGGCAGAAGGGCGTACATAGGATCCAGGCAGAACATGCAGCTGCTATCAGGCCCAGAAAAAAAAAAGAGGGGACCCATTTCAGGTTGGCCCTACTCCCTTTTTCTATCGATTATGGGGATATACAAGGGCTCTGACAGTCATAGCAATGTTAAGAACAGCCGCTCGGGTGAGCGCTGAGCCGCTTAGGTTTTGATTGACTTTTCACCGAAAGCAGAGCAAGTGATGTAATCGCTCATAGACTTTCTGAGCTCAGACCCCCACCGATCAAAACATCTGACATGTCACTATGACATGTTAGAAGTTATGTTTAGTTACACTTTAAGAAAAAATAACATCAAAGCTTATGTAAATTAATAGAATTCTTGTCTGAATGTTGATCTAGTCTTGGATTTAAGAAGGAATCTTTTCCCTTTTAGGTCAAATTGACACATAACTTATGAGTCTTTTTGCTGTCCTGTGAATCAATGGGGGAAATAAAGTTCTAACATTGACACTTACCCTTTATCCATATCTTCTTCATCAACAGACTAACTATGTAAGGGCCTGTTCACATCACCGCTGCCCTTCCGTTGAGGGGTTCAATCGGAGGTTTCCGTTGGGTCAACCCCTCAGTGAAATGGCAAACGGAAACCTCAGCTTCCGTTTCCCACACCATTGAACTCAATGGTGACGGAAACCTAGCTAATGGTTTCCGTCTGTCACCATTGTGACAGGGTTCCGTTGTTTCGGAAGGAATCAATAGTGCAGTCGACTGTGCTATTGATTCCGTCAAAACAACGTAACCCTGTCACAACGGTGACAGACGAAAACCATTAGCTAGGTTTCCGTCACCATTGAGTTCAATAGTGAGCAAAACGGAAGCTGAGGTTTCCGTTTGCCTTTCTGCTGAGGGGTTAACCCTATGGAAACCTCTGACGGAACCCATCAACGGAAGGGCAACGGTGATGTGAACAGGCCCTAACTATGTCAGTAATTTTCAGCTGCAATAATAATCTTTTTTTTAATATTTATCTGGAAATAAATATATTCTTTACAGTATTATAAATATGAAATAATAGTGGACAACTGGGCAAATACTTTTTGACAGCACTTTTTTTCCTCTTTGAACCGCTTCACTATAAAAACAACCTGCCTTCTTCTTCCAGTTTATATTGAGTGTTATTTTAGGCTTTTGAAGAATTTTTACGCCTATTCAGCTGCTATGTCTTTATTCTCTTTTATCTTCTTGATTGCTTCTTTGTTTGGTTTTGTTCTGGAAAGACTTGGCTCGGTCTGATTCTGCTATAGCAAGCCAAAAATTGTGTTGAAACATCCTTTTTTTAATCCTGAGAAGCAATGAGAGCATTATAATTTCTTGCCAAATATAAATAATGTAGTGCATTAGAGTAACTATTGGAAAATAAATGTGTACGGCCCAGTTCAAACTTCGTAATAGAATTGCATCAGCAGAAATTCTTATCAGTACCGCAAATAAAAACCAAGGAGTACAAAACAGATTTTAGCACATTCAGTTATTGCCAAAATCATTGGCAAAAAAGGCAATAAATGGTAAGGCCCCATTTACACGACCGTAGTTTACATCCGTAATTACGGATCAGGTCATTACGGATGAAATTGTGGACCCATTCATTTCCATAGGCCACAGACACCCTTCCGTATATTTACAGATGTGTGTCCGGGCCTTAGAAATGATGCGCAAAATATAGAACATGTTCTATTCTTGTCCGCAATTGGGGAATGGACTTGACCATAGAAGTCTATGGGCGCTTCCACAATTGTGGACGGCTAGGGATGTGCATCCGTATTTGCGGATAAATATTTGCGGACATTAAAAACCCTTACGGTCATGTGCTTGAGGCATTAGTGGCAGATAGGTGACCTGGTACAGATTTTGATACTCCCAGATGTACAAGTAATTCAGCCAATATAACAAATACCATTTGTACTGTTAAAGAGGAACTATCACCTCTTCTGACATGTCTGTTTTTGGAAATACTTGTATTCTCGAAAAAATAACAATTCTGGAGGGCCTTTTTTTTTATACTCTATGTTGTGCTGTTCCTCCTGGAAATGAATGTATAAATCGACAACTAGCCGATACAATAATCCTTGTCAATGTAACGTGTCCCTACACAGTCTGACAGGCAAATCAGTGCTGACAGTGTCAGACTGCATAATAACACAACCGACAAAGGGAATGGTAACGCCCAGTTGTATTACATTTCCATAAGGAATAACAGAGGAACGGCACAATGCAGAGTTCTAAGAAAAGAGGCTCTAGAATTATTACTTCCTGGGGAATACAAATTACTAAGGGCTGATTCAGACGAACGTGGCGTTTTTGCGCACGCAAAACACGCAGTGTTTTGCCTGCGCAAAATCCACTTACCTGCTCCGTGAGGCATCATCATATGGTGTGCGGCTGCGTGCTTTTCGCGCAGCCGCCATCATTATGACACGCCATTTGGATGTTTTCATTCATCCTTTTGACAGCTGTTGCGCGAAACAGGCAATTCGCACGGAAGTGCTTCCATGCGACCTGCGTGGTTTTCACGCACCCATTGACTTCAATGGGTGCGTGATGCGCAAAATACGGCCAGATATTGAACATGTCGCGCTTTTTACGCAGCGGACAAACGCTGCGCAAAAAGCACGGACTGTCTGTACTGCCCCATAGACTTCTATTGGTCCATGCGAGCCGCGTGAAAACCACGCGGCCTGCACGGACGCAATTCACGGTCGTGTGAATCCGCCCTAAAACAGACATGTCAGGAGAGCTACCAGCTAATCTTGAATTTCTGCGCCTCGGTTAATGAAACAGTCATTTCCTACTGACCATCTGGTGTTTCAGTTGGTGGACATATTGGAAACACATACATTTTGTTTTAACTTAATTGTTTTTTTTAGTTTACAGATGTCCAACAAAAAGACTAATAAATATGGTGTAGTGGAAGACAGACACGAGTGCAAATAATAGTTACAGTAATATATAGCGAATGGTCGACAAGATGAGCAGCAGTACATGACGTTGAGTAGTATATAATAATAATCTGTATTTATATAGCACCAGAATATTCTGCAGAGCTTTACAATTGGGGACAAAACAAACATATTAACCCGTTAGTGACAGCCCCATAGTGTTTTTACGGAGGCCACTAACGGGCTTTATTCCGATGCAATGGCCTTTTTACGGCGCTGCATCGGAATAAATATACAGAGCAGGGAGGCTGTAAATGTCCCTGCTCTCAGCTACCAGAGATAGCTGAGGGCTGGGTGCATCCCTGCTCTAACGGGTGAGATCGATATAAGTATGAGGGTTTTTTTTTATCCTAATAAAATGTGAGTAACATTATCTACAGGGGGCTCTATCTACAGGGGGGGCTATATTCAGGGCTGGGCTTTATGTGGAACACTATAGGGGAGCTATATGTGAGGCACTATATACATGGGTGGCTATAAACAGGGGTGGGCTATATATGGAGCACTATAGGGGGAGCTATATGTGAGGCACTATATACAGGGGTGGGCAATATGTGAAGCACTATTTATAGGGGGGAGATATATGTAGGGCACTATACAGGGGTGGGCTATATGTTGGACACTATATACAGGGGTGGGCCACACGTGGAGCACTATTTTCAGAGGGGGCTATATGTGGGGCACTATATTCAGGGGGGGCTATATGTAGGGCACTATCTACAGGGGTAGCTATATGTGGGACACTATAGGGGGAGCTATGTAGGACACTATCTACAGGGGGCTCTATGGTGGCACTAACTACAGGGGGCACAATGTGTGTGGGGTACACAGTGTATGGTCTTATTATAATTAGTGGTGCAGTGTATGGCGCTATTATAATCAGGCACACAGTGTATGGTACTATTATAATCATCAAGGACAGTGTATGGTGCTATTATAATTAGAGGTACAGTGTATGGTGCTATTATATTTAGAGGTACAGTGTATGTTGCTATTATAATCAGGGACAGTGCATGGTGCTATTATATTTAGGGGCACAGTGCCTGGCACCATGAGAACTTTGCCATCACTTGGATCACACACCAGTTATGATTGTTATTAGAAGTTACATCACACAGTAATTATCATGGTTAGTTTTTGCCATTATCCAGACAGATATGCCCCAGGCTAAAAGTATATTAAGTAGTCAGAATATCAAAGTGTCTCCTAACCCATAAGAATACAAAACATTATTCTCCATAGGTAAGGGCAGAAATTGGTTACATTATTCACAATCTGGCTGGGGAAGCATACTGTACAGAGCAGCAAGTTATCTTGTTTGACTGTCTTGTTTGGAGTCTCTTGATACTCATTAGATTTTGTTATATGTGTGCTGTCTGTTGGTGATTGCAGATAAAGTTTTATTTCTCTTAGGGGCAGCATAACACATTTACTAGCTGGATTTTTTAAAGAAAGTATAGCGCATTTTATGCATAGAGTAGACTTGGCTTTCTGATTGAGTACATGCGGTAGAAAACATTCCCTAACTTACACAGATGGACCTGCGTTGTAAGAGAAAGGAGCTTTTGATTTAGAAAATGAACCCATCTATGTTAAAGACAATCTGTCACCTAAAGAAGCCTATGTGACCAGAAATAGCCACATTACCCTTCCATTAGCCCCAATGGCGGATTATAATATGGGCGTTTCGGGCGGTCGCCCGGGGCCCGAGGCTGCCAGGGGGCCCATTAGGGCCCGAGGCTGCCAGGGGGCCCATCGCGGCCCGAACCGCACACAAACTTTAAAAACTATGCAGCGCTGCCGCGCTTCCCGCTGCCCGCTTCCAACTGAATCTGCATCCGCAGGACGCAGATTCATTTGGGTTGAATGCTGGAGCCTCGCTCCAGCATTCACTCTGCCCTGAGCGGCTTGGTGCAGGCAGGCACGATGTAGTGACGTCATCGCGCCTGTCTGCACGGAGTCACTCACATCACAGTGCAGAGGAGGAGAAGCATCGCATCCCCCACCGTCGTGGGAACCGGGATAGGTAAGCAATTATGTTTTCTTTTTTTATTAGGTACGTACATATGGGGCATTATGCTGTGTCAGCTATGGGGCATTATACTGTGTCAGCTATGGGGCATTATGCTGTGTCAGCTATGGGGCATTATGCTGTGTCAGCTATGGGGCATTATGCTGTGTCAGCTATGGGGCATTATGCTGTGTCAGCTATGGGGCATTATGCTGTGTCAGCTATGGGGCATTATACTGTGTCAGCTATGGGGCATTATACTGTGTCAGCTATGGGGGCATTATGCTGTGTCAGCTATGGGGCATTATACTGTGTCAGCTATGGGGCATTATACTGTGTCAGCTATGGGGCATTATACTGTGTCACCTCTATGGGGCATTATACTGTGTCAGCTCCTGGGGCATTATGCTGTGTCAGCTATGGGGCATTATACTGTCAGCTATGGGGCATTATGCTGTGTCAGCTATGGGGCATTATGCTGTGTCAGCTATGGGGCATTATACTGTGTCAGCTATGGGGCATTATGCTTTGTCAGCTATGGGGCATTATGCTGTGTCAGCTATGGGGCATTATGCTGTGTCAGCTATGGGGCATTATGCTGTGTCAGCTATGGGGCATTATGCTGTGTCAGCTATGGGGCATTATACTGTGTCAGCTATGGGGCATTATACTGTGTCAGCTATGGGGCATTATGCTGTGTCACCTCTATGGGGCATTATACTGTGTCAGCTATGGGGCATTATGCTGTGTCAGCTATGGGGCATTATACTGTGTCAGCTATGGGGCATTATACTGTGTCAGCTATGGGGCATTATACTGTGTCAGCTATGGGGCATTATACTGTGTCAGCTATGGGGCATTATGCTGTGTCACCTCTATGGGGCATTATACTGTGTCAGCTATGGGGCATTATGCTGTGTCAGCTATGGGGCATTATACCGTGTCAGCTATGGGGCATTATGCTGTGTCAGCTATGGGGCATTATACTGTGTCAGCTATGGGGCATTATGCTGTGTCAGCTATGGGGCATTATACTGTGTCAGCTATGGGGGCATTATACTGTGTCAGCTATGGGGGCATTATACTGTGTCACCTCTATGGGGCATTTTACTGTGTCGCAGCTATGGGGATATTATACTGTGTCACCTCTATGGGGCATTTTACTGTGTCGCAGCTATGGGGATATTATACTGTATCACCACTATGGGGCATTTTACTGTATCACCTTATGGGGGCATTATACGGTGTCACATCTATGGAGGCATTATACTGTGTCGCAGCTATGGAGGCATTATACGGTGTCACATCTATGGAGGCATTATACTGTGTCGCAGCTATGGAGGCACTATACTGTGTCAGCTATGGGGCATTATACGGTGTCACATCTATGGAGGCATTTTACTGTGTCGCAGCTATGGAGGCATTATACGGTGTCACATCTATGGAGGCATTATACTGTGTCGCAGCTATGGAGGCATTATACTGTGTCGCAGCTATGGAGGCATTATACGGTGTCACATCTATGGAGGCATTATACTGTGTCGCAGCTATGGAGGCACTATACTGTGTCAGCTATGGGGCATTATACGGTGTCACATCTATGGAGGCATTATACTGTGTCGCAGCTATGGAGGCATTATACTGTGTCGCAGCTATAGGGGCATTATACTGTGTCGCAGCTATGGAGGCATTATACTGTGTCGCAGCTATGGAGGCATTATACGGTGTCACATCTATGGAGGCATTATACTGTGTCGCAGCTATGGAGGCACTATACTGTGTCAGCTATGGGGCATTATACGGTGTCACATCTATGGAGGCATTATACTGTGTCGCAGCTATGGAGGCATTATACGGTGTCACATCTATGGAGGCATTATACTGTGTCGCAGCTATGGAGGCATTATACTGTGTCGCAGCTATAGGGGCATTATACTGTGTCGCAGCTATGGAGGCATTATACTGTGTCGCAGCTATGGAGGCATTATACTGTGTCATAGCTATGGAGGCATTAAACTGTGTCGCAGCTATGGAGGCATTATACTGTGTCATAGCTATGGGGGCATTATACTGTGTCACAGCTATGGGGCATTATACTGTGTCGCAGATATGGGGGCATTATATTGTGTCGCAGCTATGGAGGCATTATACTGTGTCGCAGCTATGGAGGCATTATACTGTGTCGCAGCTATGGGGGCATTATACTGTGTCGCAGCTATGGGGGCATTATACTGTGTTGCAGCTATGGGGGCATTATACTGTGTCACATCTATGGGGCATTATACTGTGTAGAGGCAGCTATGAAGGGAATTATACTGTGGGGGCAGCTATGGGTGGCAATATACTGTGGGGGCAGCTACGGGGGACATTATACTGAGCAATTACAAGAGCTGCAGGTCCAAGGGGGGAGACGCTGTGTAGCACAATATACAAGGAGGGATTGTTGTATAGCACTATATAGAAGGGAGCGCTGTGTATCACTATATCTAAGGGGTGTAGCACTATATACAAGAGGGGGAGGGCTATGTGACGCTATTTACAGAGGGGGAGGACTGTATAGCGCTATTTACAGGGGGCTGTGTGTGGTGCTATCTACAGTGTTTGACACAATTATATTCAGGGGCGCAGTCTATGGTGCTATAATATTTAGGGGCACAGTGTTTGTACTATTTTATTCAGGGGCGCAGTGTTTGGTGCTATTATATTTAGGGGCACAGTGTGTGGCACCATGATAATATTATCTTTGTTTATAGGTGTGGAAATGTTGGAAAAGTGAGGAGCCAAAGACATCTGAGTGGCAAATTCTGCAGAAATGGGTCATGGCCGGGAAAAGTCGTCATGAAGTCTGGACTGGATGGAGAAGTGGAAAAAAACTACGTCGTCACCTGTGAGTCACTAGATTTATAGAGAATCTGTCACCTCTCCTGACATGTTTATTATAGGAAATCCTTGTATTTCACAAAAAGTCTTTCTGCAGTCCAGGACTGATAGACAATTCCCCTTGTCAGGAGGATGTGTCCTAGCACAGTGTGATACTGTCAGTATGTAGGGACACAGCCCTGTGACAAGGGAAATCGTAACACTGTTAATAATTGCCCAAAAAAGTAGTGTTTAAAATAGTTACGGTGCGGCAGGGCGGCGGTGAGGAAGGGGGGCCCAAGTTTGGGTAACAGCCCAGGGCCCATGGTCTACTTAATCCGCCACTGATTAGCCCTGTCATTCAGAGAGAGAAACTTCCCTTTAGACCAGACTACTTAATACCGCAGTGAAAAATAAAGACTTCACACTTCTTTAAGATCCTCATGTAAAGCACCTTTGTCGAGCCTTTCTCTTCAAAACTAAGCCGTTTGTACTGCAGAACTCTTTCATCCCAATTTACTAACAGCAAGTTTATAATTGTTTGCCACTTTATAGATACAGTGGAGTTGCAATCCGGTCACGGTCACTGTTTCCACAAGTCTGCTAGTTCAAATTACACTTAGGCCCCATGCACACGACTGTAAAAAAGCTCCGTAATTGCGGACCGCGATACGATCCGCAATTATGGACCCGCCCGGTTCTATTGGCCGTGGACACCTTTCCATAGCACTACGCAAAGGTGTCCGTGCCGTAGAACCGTGCTGGGAAACATGGGCATGTCCTACTTTTCGGATTTTGCGGGCCTTGCTCCCATACTTTGTATGGGAGCACGGCACGAAAATGCGGCCCGTGGGTGTCGGCGGCCGGCCGTGCCCGCAATCGGGCTGTGATTACGGGCAGGGCCGTGTGCATGAGGCCTTCTCAAGCCTTTCTCCTCAACTCTCTCATTAGTTCACTTCTGTGTCACATCTCTCTCACAGCGGAGACTGCCAGATTGAATCAGTGCCGATGTTGCTATGAATACAGAATGTTATTTGTTAGTAAATCCCCTCTACAGACTCTCAGACAACTTGTTAAAATGGGTTTCCACAGTTACAATTTGCATTTACAGCAACACGTAAATGCTATATCGCACACATAAATAGTACACTATACTGTACACATAAATAATACCACTATACAGTATACATGAATAGTACCATTGTACCATACACATAGATCATACACCATACTGTATACATAAATGCTTACACTGATATATATTCATATATACACATTACACATTACACACACACACACACACACACACACACACACACACCTCTCCTGCAGATAGCTGCTGTCCTATCCCAGCACAACAGTCGAGAAGGAGCCATAACTTTGATAAGCTAATCACAGGACTGAGCTTGCTGTTCTCCTCCTGAGCTGCTCTCTGCACGCTTCCTCCGACCTCCCTCTCTTGTCCATTTAGACTGCTGTACTCCTTGTATCAAGTTGCTACAGCTGTCAAGAAGCTTCGGCTGTTGTAACTTAATACAGTAAAGGCAGGAGAGGGAGTGGAACCTCTTCGGATCCTGCAAGTGAATAGGTGAGCAGAGACCCACATCCTACCTAAGGCTGGGTTCACACAACCTATTTTCAGACGTAATGGAGGTGTTTTACGCCTCGAATTACGCATGAAAAGACGGCTCCACTACGTCGGCAAACATCTGCCCATTACTTTCAATGGGTTTGCCGATGTACTGCGCCGACGACCTGTCATTTTACGCGTCGCTGTCAAAAGACGACGCTTAAAAAAGACGGCTCGTCAAAAGAAGTGCAGGACACTTCTTGGGACGTAATTGGAGCCGTTTTTCATTGACTGCATGTACTAATGTTATCCCCATATTAAGTGTCGCTGATGCATCATTACCCAATTTAATAAACAAATAAAGCAACGAAACCTGTTTCTTGGAGGATGTGGGAATGGCCACAGCTTTATTTAACACAACCAAACATTTTTGTATCACATGGCCCTGAAGTAACCACTTAATTTATTCACATCTCCTGTGATGCCGCCCACTGTGAAGCGGCGCGCATGTAGGTTCTTCTCCGGATTTTACTCTTCAGAGCCTATCTCCGCCCGCTGTGACATCTGAAAAAACAAGAAAAACCACAGAAACACGCCTACGCAAAGAAAAAGGCAAGAAGCTGACGAGCCATAAGAGACATGGCAAAGCAAAGCAAAGAAATTGAAAGACAGAGAAACACCATAACTACACACCCAAATTTTACCTAAAGAGGGAGGGCGGGAGGGACGTTTGCATCTCCAGCAGGTAAGATGGTGAACTGCCCTTGACCTCAACTATTTATCTGCTCCTAACCCCTCCTCCATCCCCTTGTCCCACCAATCCCTGCTCCTGATTTTTCCCGCACTTTTCCCCCCCTTCTTTCCCCCTATCACATACAGTCCCAGGCACTTTCTCTATTTGATTTAGTGCCTCAAGACTGCATGTACTAATGTTATTCCCATATTAAGTGTCGCTGATGCATCATTACCCAATTTAATAAACAAATAAAGCAACGAAACCTGTTTCTTGGAGGATGTGGGAATGGCCACAGCTTTATTTAACACAACCAAACATTTTTGTATCACATGGCCCTGAAGTAACCACTTAATTTATTCACATCTCCTGTGATGCCGCCCACTGTGAAGCGGCGCGCATGTAGGTTCTTCTCCGGATTTTACTCTTCAGAGCCTATCTCCGCCAAGGAGGATACCGAGAACACCTACGCGGTACTCCGACCACCCCCACCACACAATGCCAAACCAGCCTCCACTCCATCTTGCAGACCCGACAGCATGATGTCGATCCCAATGTCATTTAAATGAACGCTGTCAGATAACAATAAGTCTCCATTGTCACCTTCCAATATCAAATGACGAATTGCTACCCCCCCCAATGGAACGAACAAACCTGGAAATACGAACATTCAACAGCCGTCTTGACCGCTCGATGGCCACAGCACTTCTAGCTCCTCGCCAATGAGTTCGTGCAATCACCTCGGACCAAACAATCACACAATCAGAAAAAAGCTGTTTGAAATGACCCAAATCAGCCTTGATAAGGGACAACAACTCAGACAATTTCACATTCCCCAAATCATTTCCCCCAACATGTATAACGAGCACAATTGGACCGCGGCATTCCCGACTAACTTCAACTATTAACGGCAACAGCTGAACCCACCTCAGCCCTCTGATACCTTTCCAGTGCACCTCGGCCGATGACACCCCAAGACTGAGGCCTAAAGGCCGATACTCAGCCCAACGAGCTGCCCAGAAAATAAAAGAATGGCCAATTATCCATACTTGCGGCCGATGTTCTGAAATGACAAGGAAAGAATCAAAATAACACCAGATCAGGACGCACATAGGACCTATAACAAGTTGAACTCCACCTACCCAGATGTTTAATATCTTCCTCCCCCATACCTAAAGCATTAGCCTCCGTGGCTGCCCCTATTCTAAACGAATGAGTCCCAAACTCAGAAGGATCAACGCCCAAATGCTCCAAACAAGACTTAAGAACGGCTCCAAATTGAAATCGAGTAAGCGGCAAAGAATTAGAATGTATCAAGAAAGGAACCCCATCAGCTCGAAAAGACAAAAACTCACGCACCAAACGAACTGGACAGAATTCACCTCCCAATGAATTCACACACAACCAAACACCAACGCCCATCTGATCAGTCTTGGACCGTCTCACACATACCCGAACCACTTTTTCCTCCAATAAAACATCCGCAAACAGAAGACCCCCAAACCGCTTTGCACTCGGTGACACCAATTCGCTCACCCGCAATGCTGCGAAAAAGACCAAAGAAAAAGCAGTACGCAGCAAAACAGACTCATAAGGATCAAAGCAAACTGCCGGAACAACCGTCAGAATCCTTAGTAATAAAGCATACGTAATGGGCCTCCTAGCATCCTTCACAATATGCTCCTTCTTCCACCCCTTCAATGCCTGTCTAATAACAAACATTTTAGTCACATCAGTAACACCCCACAACTTCAACATAAACGCAATACCAGTCAAACCTTTTGAAACCGTGTACACGAAGAACCATTAGTACGCATCCGAGACAAATACTCCAACGTAACCTCATAATGCTGCTCATCATTTGTAGGAAAATCCCCGCCAGATAATTCCAACCACTCCGCCCAAGACTTATTATGGCTCCGCCATGTACCTGGTACCACAGAACCTTGAACTAGCCGGGCAAGTTCCCCTCGACCAGGGCCCATAAGTGATCCGGGCAACGCTCCCCTTCCAGCCGTGCTCCCGGGTGAAGCTCCCGAAAGACCCCCATCTGCAAACGAGATAAGGCATCTGCGATTTTATTCTCAACACCCGGCACATGTGTGGCCCGAAAGCAAATGTTCCATTGCATGCAACGTAGAACTAGATGCCTAAGTAACGCCAAAACCGGCAATGATCCAGAAGACAAATTGTTAACAGCCTGCACCACTGCCATATTGTCCGTCCAAAAATGTATGCGACTATTCAACATCTTTGAACCCCACAATTCTACTGCAACCACAATGGGAAAGAGTTCTAAAAGTGTCAAATTCAATGTCAGACCCATACTACTCCAGCCCACAGGCAAACGTGCAAAACACCACTCCGCTCCAAAAACCGCACCGAAACCGACACTGCCAGCAGCATCTGTGAACAGCTGTAACTCAAAACTGGAAACCTCCTCAGACTGACAAATCGCCCTACCATTAAAAGATTGCAAAAAAGTCTGCCACACACGCAAATCATCTTTCATATGCCTAGTGACACGAATGAAATGATGTGACCGCGAAATACCCCTAGTCGCCAATGATAGGCGTCTAGAGAAAACGCGACACATGGGAACGATCCTGCAAGCAAAAAACAACAACCCTAACAGTGACTGAAGATGCTTCAGGGTAACCTTTTTTGATAAAACGAATTCGTCAATGGTAGAAAGCAAACGCGCAAGCTTGTCATCAGGTAATTTGAAAACCATCTCTTGCGTATCAATTTCAATACCCAGAAACGACAAAATCGTGGCCGGACCAACCGTCTTGTCCTCCGCTATCGGGACACCAAATTCGGACATTAAAACTCGAAAGGTTTTCAGCAAATAACCACATATTCCTGAATCACTTGGACCTACAAATAAAAAGTTGTCTAAATAATGAATGGCTGAAGAAATACCTGTCTTGAAACAAACTGTCCATTCCAGAAAGGAACCAAAAACGTCAAAATAGTAACATGAGATGGCACAACCCATAGGCAAACACATGTCTACAAAAAACTGCTCATCTAGACGACATCCCAACAAATGGAAACAGGCAGGATCCACAGGCAACAAACGAAAAGCTGACTCTATGTCCGATTTAGCAAGCAAGGCACCTACGCCTGCCTCCCGTACCAACCGCACAGCCACATCAAAAGACGTGTAAGACACTGCAGCCTCATCTCTGGAGATCCCATCGTTGACCGAATCCCCACGAGGGAAGGAAAGGTGATGAATCAACCTAAACTTCCCCGGTTCCTTTTTGGGGACCAAGCCAAGAGGAGAAACCCGTAAATTCATATAAGGTGGCTCCCCAAAGGGGCCCGCCATCCTGCCTAAAGACACTTCATTCAGCACTTTTTCCCGTGCCAAACACATGTTTTCTTTCACCGATTTTAAATTATCTGACAACATCAAAACCGAAGAAAACATGCGGAATGAAAAAACCTTCACTGAAGCCCCGACCTAACAGGTCTGCTTCCTGTCTCTTGGGATACCTGGCGAGCCACGGCTCCATCGCGAGAGTGCTCACCGGAGTTCTCCGCTGCACCGGCAGGACCCACCTTGGAAAGTTGTTTTGCCCGTCGGAAACAGCGAAGCGCGGAATGGGCACCCCCGCAGATGGAGCACTCATGACGAAACTTGCAGGAAGAATAGAACCTGCAATGTCCCTCATTGTAGAGCCAACATACTCCTGTTGGGCGCTGCGCCGCAATACCGGGTGCTGAACCCGAAACTGCGGCTCCTGCCTGAAAGGGCCGAGCCTGCTTTTGAGCCAAAATTAGCTGTAACCACACATCCGTCGCCTTTGACGCCCAACCAATATCAGGCGTCAAAGCCAACCGACGGCGAAATTCCTCGTCATATCTCCACGAAGCAGCACCTCCGTGCAATTTGTGGGCACTGAATATAGTGTCTACATACACAAACAGTTCGGGCCCTTTTTCCGGAAAACGTTGACAAATGACATGAGCCAAGGTAGAAAAACCCTGGAGTCAATTGCCAAAAGTTTTTGCAACTTTTACCTTTTTCTCCGAACCTCTTTCGAAAACACGCTCCTTATCTATCGTCACATGATCGACCGACACCAAGGACCAAACATCCACAAAGTCATGTGCCCATATCTTGTCCTTGATCTCGGCCGACAGGTGAGTACCTAAAGGAGCAACACCACAAAACAGCGAATCACGGAATGTCAAGCCAGACATACTGGCCGCCCGCTCAGGCGGAGGCTGAGCCCCCCCTGGCGAAACCAACGGAACCGAAGCTCCACCTTTTGTACACAAACCATCCAACAAGCTTTTTAATGCAGAAACTAAATCAATAGCAGATAAATCACCCTTAGGTAGCCATGCGTTCCCACATGGAAACTCACCGGAGAAGGGCGTCCTCGTCACTTCCGAGGGTGCATCAACTCTCCCAGACACCGGAACCACAGACAGATCCCCACCAGGTGGACAGGCTGAGGCGACTTCTGGAACTGGAACCAGCGAAGACGAATGCCGATCCCTGTGCTCCCGACGACGACTCCTCGTGTATCTCCTTCCCGTGCGGCTGGGTGTACTGGCTCCCGACGACGACTGGGACGGCGAAGAAGATGCTGTATTGGAAGACACACTCCTACTCCGGGAACGGCGACGTCTCTCAACCTGATGGTGTGGACGCCCGTGACCACCATGACGATGTCCTCTCCCATGCCGTCTCCTTCGCCGTCTGCGTCTCGCCGACACCGCACCTGGAAGAGGAAACTCCGAAAGAGAAACTGGCAAATCACGTTGCTCCGCAGACTGCCCGCACGGCAACAGATCACTGCTACCGCACGACAATCCACCCAGCGAACTACTCTCTTTCACAGTGCCTGTGCCTGGTAACCACAGGCCACACACCAGTTCTCTCCCCAGCTCTGTGTAATTTCCAGAACCACCAGCAGGTGGCAGCAACTGCACACTTAACCTGCTGGTGCCTGAGGCCTGCGTCTCTGCTCTCCTGAGACCGCCCCCTCCAGCTCCCCTCTCAACCACGGCCTGCTGTGAGAGGGAGAAAGCTGTCGGGCAGGGAAGAAGAACCAGCGGTGCACTAATAACGGCCCCAGCTTCTGCGGCTGCTTGCGGCCTTGCACTGCCTGCAGCCCGGATGAGGAGAACTGCAGAAGCTCCCCCAGCCAGGGGAGTGGGTGGCACGACGTCGGGACCGGGTGAAGGGGAGAGCAGGCGACGGCGCCTCCGTCCCTCTCCTGAAGAGCGAACGGTGCCGGCCCGCCTCTGGGTGGCTGAAGGTGGACTGGGGCTCAAACGGTGAGGAGGCCGAGAAACCCGGCGCGGCCTACCTCTAACTGCTGACGCCGACGGGACTCCACCGCTGCTGACACCGACGACTGCCGCAGGTAACACCTCCTGCCTGCGATCCCCTGCCAGGAACACCTCCAGCCAGTTTGTACCCTCCGTGGCAACCCGCTGTGCCACCTGCCTCATCAGCTCATCCGCCATCTGCACTCAGGAAAATGCCCTGGACCGCAGAGGAAGATCTCTCACAGGACCAGACGTCTGACGTTTGCATCTCCAGCAGGTAAGATGGTGAACTGCCCTTGACCTCAACTATTTATCTGCTCCTAACCCCTCCTCCATCCCCTTGTCCCACCAATCCCTGCTCCTGATTTTTCCTGCACTTTTCCCCCCCTTCTTTCCCCCTATCACATACAGTCCCAGGCACTTTCTCTATTTGATTTAGTGCCTCAAGACTCCATTGAAAAACAGCTCCAATTACGTCCGTAATGGATGCCGCAAAAAACGCGAGTACGAGCAATTATGTCTGACATTCAGGAGCTGTTTTCTCCTGAAAACAGCTCCGTAATTTCAGACGTATTTGCCGTGAGTGTGTGAACATACCCTAACTGTGTTGGGGCAAGTGCCCCACTAGCCGCCCCCTATACGCCCCTGAGTAAAGGGTTGCAGTAATTTTAGATTAACTCACAACTCCCTTTACTCCCTTTGCATATCCAAAGTTATTAGGTGCATCACTGTAGATACACCTGCTAGGGTCCTCCCCTTCCTTGTTCCCAAATATTAGGGCCTTGAAACCACCTCTTCCAGCTGAAGGAATGTTCCCATGTGGCCTGCACATTGGGATAGCAAGTAAGCGTTATACAATGCCATCTATACGATGTGCACAGCCAGCTTTTTCTACAATGGGACTATGCAGTAAATTGAGGTATTGTACAAAATATCTGTGCTCCAGTATTGCCTTCTTTACTAGCCTCATATGCAGTACAAGGCCCCAAAAGGTCATCATCTTTGCTGCATGTACGGAGTCGACCTGTGGGGTCTAGCAAATGATGTCATGCGGTTTTATGCGAGAATTGGCTGGGCTGATAAATTAATCTGGGCCATCATTTTGCATCATTGCGTTCCAAGAGTCATAACATTTACATTTTAGTGTAGTAATAGCTGTATTAGGTTTGTTTTTTTGCAGGACAGTTTGCCCTTTTTAAAGGAATAATTTTGCGGTACATATAATGTATTGAAAAATGTTTATACATTTTTTGGGGGGAGGGATAGAAAAAATGAACAGCAATTCCACAATAGTTTTTTAGGTTTCATTTTACAGCTTTCTTTTTGTGGTATTAAGGACATTGTAACTTTATTCTGTGGGTCAGTGCGATAAAGGCAATACCAGCACTATATTGTTTTTTATTTTTTACTGTTACACTAAAAACGCTTTTTTTCTGAGAGCCATAACTTTTTAACTTTTCCATCGATGGAGCTATATAATGGCTTGTTGTTCTTTTCTTTGGGGGGTGGGGGGGGGGGGGGCTGTAGTTTTTATCTGTACAATTTTGAAACGCATGCAAATTTTCAATAATTTTTATTACATTTTTTGATTGGTAAGGAGACAAAAAACGGCAATGCTAACATTATATTTTAATTAATTTTAACAGCATTTACCGTGTGGTAAATGACATACTAACTTTATTCTGTGGGTCGAAACAATTGCAGCCAGGACCAGATTAAGACTGCCAGCAGTGTGGAGCAGTTATTTATGATGGGGCCCCCCACCCAACTAACACAGGGTTCTCCACGACATTGCTTCTAGGCCAGAATTTCCCAACCTTTTCAGGCTCGAGGCACCCCAGGAAAAAAAAAAAAATCTCAGGGCACCCCTACCAAAAATTGTTTACAAAATGACAAAAAATGGCTAAAAACAAGCACTGCACTCTTAGGGTATGTTCACACAGCGTTTTTTTTGTAAGGCAGAAACTAAATATCTGCCTCAAAATTCATTTAGGAACTTTGAGGCAGATTTTTAATTGACAGCGTTGTTTGACTTTTTTTTGCTGTGTTTTTTGGCCACATTTTTTTTAAGCCGTTGAAGCGAATGCAAAAACCGCAGACAAAAAAGCACCAAACGAGCGCCGCAGGTTTTTTTCTGCCTCTTATTAATTTCAATGGGAGGTTAGAGGCGGAAACCACTCCACGACCATCAGCCCCCCACTCACAGTAATGACCATCAGCCCCCCCACTCACAGTAAAATGACCATCAGCCCCCCCACTCACAGTAAAATGACCATCAGCTCCCAACTCACAGTAAAATAATCATCAGCTCCCCCACTCACAGTAAAATGACCATAAGCCCCAACTCACAGTAAAATGACCATCAGCCCCCCACTCACAGTAAAATGACCATCAGCCCCCCCACTCACAGTAAAATAATCATCAGCTCCCCCAGTCACAGTAAAATGACCATCAGCCCCCCAGTCACAGTAATGACCATCAGCCCCAACTCACAGTAAAATGACCATCAGCCCCCCACTCACAGTAAAATGACCATCAACCCCCAACTCACAGTAAAATAATCATCAGCTCCCCCACTCACAGTAAAATTACCATCAGCCCGCAACTCACAGTAATGACCATCAGCCCCCACTCACAGTAAAATGACCATAAGCCCCAACTCACAGTAAAATGACCATCAGCCCCCCACTCACAGTAAAATGACCATCAGCCCCCCACTCACAGTAATGACCATCAGCCCCCACTCACAGTAAAATGACCATCAGCCCCCCACTCACAGTAATGACCATCAGCCCCCACTCACAGTAATGACCATCAGCCCCCCACTCACAGTAATGACCATCAGCCCCCCACTCACAGTAATGACCATCAGCGCCCCACTCACAATATAATGACCCCTCAGTAAAGAGACCATAAGCCTCCCCCATAAAGTGACTATGAGCCTCAGTCCCCCCCCTATCAGCCCTCTCCAGTAAAGCCACCATCAGCCTCCGTCCCCAAGTAAAATGACCATCTGCCCCTCTAGTAAAGTGACCATCACAGTGAGAAAGTGTGCTTACTCCTGGGGAAGGAATAAATAAGGAGGTATAAGAACTACAACTACCAGCATGTCCAGGATGTTATTATGGGATATCAGAGGACATTACAGGGAGGAGGTATAAGATGAGAGGACTACAACTACCAGCATGTCCAGGATGTTATTATGGGATATCAGAGGACATTACAGAGAGGAGGTATAAGAGGAGAGGACTACAACTACCAGCATGTCCAGGATGTTATTATGGGATATTAGAGAACATTACAGGGAGGAGGTATAAGAGGAGAGAACTACAGCTTCCAGCATGTCCAGGATGTTATTATGGGATATCAGAGGACATTACAGGGAGGAGGTATAAGAGGAGAGAACTACAGCTTCCAGCATGTCCAGGATGTTATTATGGGATATCAAAGGACATTACGGGGAGGAGGTATAAGAGGAGAGAACTACAACTACCAGCATGTCCAGGATGTTATTATGGGATATCAGAGGACATTACAGGGAGGAGGTATAAGAGGAGAGGACTACAACTACCAGCATGTCCAGGACGTTATTATGGGATATCAGAGGACATTACAGGGAGGAGGTATAAGAGGAGAGAACTACAACTCCCAGCATGTCCAGGACGTTATTATGGGTATCAGAGGACATTACAGAGAGGACGTATAAGTGGAGAGGACTACAACTACCAGTATGTCCAGGATGTTATTATGGGTATCAGAGGACATTACAGGGAGGAGGTATAACAGCAGAGAACAACAACTACCAGCATGTCCAGACTGTTATTATGGGGTATCAGAGGACATTACAGGGAGGAGGTATAAGAGGAGAGGACTACAACTACCAGCATGTCCAGGATGTTACTATTGGGTATCAGAGGACATTACAGGGAGGAGGTATAAGAGGAGAGGACTAGAACTACCAGCATGTCCAGGATGTTACTATGGGATATCAGAGGACATTACAGGGAGGAGGTATAAGAGGAGAGGACTACAACTTCCGGCATTCTGGCTCCATTTCTCACACAATTGCTAACAAACTAAAGAAAAAAAAATGCTTACCCTGCACAGCGTTAATGGCTCCTCTCCCTCCGTCAGGCTTCTAGTGGGAAGCGGTGGGCGGTACTCGTAACAGACGTGCACGCATCACATCTGCTACACATTCGGGGGCGGAGCTTGTAGCAAAATATATGTATATATATTTATTTATTATTTTTTTTTTGCAGTGGATGAGCAGAGGGTCGTGGCACCCCTGGACAGTTCTCGCGGCACCCCGGTTGGGAACCACTGCTGTAGATAGTGAAACACACACCTCCCTGCATATAGCGCCCCCAAAAAATATAAAAAAAAAAACATGTACTTACCGAGCTCGGGCCGTTCCCGCGATGAACCGAGCTCCAGCCTACATTAGGCCTGAAGCATACGCCAGAGCGATTACGTCATCGCGCCTGCGCAGGGATCCAATCCCTCTGTTCTATAGGCTGCAGCGAATAGCGAACAAGTTCGCTAGCTCCCTGCAGCTCTGTCATTGTATTCAATTGTACCTGCATCCTAAGAACGCAGTACAATTGAATATGGAAGTCGCCGCGGACCGGGGCACCCCTGAGCTGGAGCTCCAAGAGCACCAATGATAATCCGGCCCGGATTGCAGCGATACCAAAATTATATAGTTTTACTATTTTTACACAATAAAAACACTTTTCTAAACATAAATCATGTTTTTGTGGTGCCATAGTCTGAGAGCCATAACTTTTTAATTTTCCCTTCGATGTAACTGTGCGAGGGCTTGTTTTTTGCAGGACGAGCAGTAGTCTTTGTCATTTTTGTTTTTATAACGTAAAACTTTTTTTTATTATGATTTTTCTAAAACATTTTTTTTTTACTTTTTTTGTTGTTGTACACAGCAGGTCAGAGTATAGAGAAAACATTTTGACAGCCTGTGTGCTCTCCTCTCTACCTACACTATGATACTTTATGAGCATTATATGTACACTATGATACTGACACCTTGTGTGATCTGCCCTCCCTGAGCACTTAGAAGCTTTCTCTCATTCCACACACTGATCTGCTGTGTACAGACTATTGGGTGAGACTGAGCCGCAAACACGGAGAGGAATACTATATGCTCTAAATCTTGTGGCCCGGTCCCCACACGGATCTGTGAAAAACACGGTAGTGTGCCTGGGGCCATAGAAATGGAAGGAGCGGCCGCACTGCCACCCTGCAAGAAGATAAGGGGAGGCCGCCATGACAGGATAGGAGGGAGTGGATAGGAAGGAGTTAAATAAAATCATAAGCAGTGGTTAGGGGAGTAAAGGGGAGGAGTTGGGAGGGGAGGAGGGGGTGTGTATCGTGGCTTCCCGCTGTTTTCCTCAGTACGAGGGAGACAGCGAGAGGAGCATCAGCAGCAGCAGTCAGCAGTGAGCAGTCTGCAGCGTCGTGGTGACTTACCTGATTCGTTCGCGATGTCATCATTTGAGGGTCTCGTGGAGCGGCTCCAGGCGGCGGCAGAACTCCAGGATGCAGGCTGGTTAGAGACGGAGGTGACAAGACTTGTTGGGATGGCTGTGCCGCAGGCAGTTGGGCCCCGGCGCTCACATCGCACGGTGTCCGGGGAGGGGGGTGGGGCGGTTTCTTCCCTGTCATCCCCTGTAGTGCTGAATTTAGCTCTGGGCAGCCCTCTGCTGCTCAGCCCTCCGGCTAGTGGAGGGATTGTCCCTGATGCCGGTATTTCTGGTGCCGTGCCCGCTCGCAGGTCACGGCGGGCCCGCCCTCCAGTGAGATTAAGCCCTGAAGAAATCCCACGGGTACGGCGCCGCAGAGGAAGCCCCTCCAGGGTCGCTGCAGGCCGGTCTCCAGGGAGAGATGCATCCCCTCGGGGGTCCCGGCCTGGCAGAAATCCCCAGCCGCGGCGGTGCTTGGCCGTTAGGGAGGGGGGTTGGCTCCAGGGTTCCCAAATACCCCCCCATCGTCTGGTGTCGTGCAAGAAATGGGGACGTCGGCGGCCCCGCCTGATGATGTGCCAATCGGGGCTGGCTGCTTCGTGGCCTTCTCCAGGGAGGATGGCGAGTCCGGTGGGCCGTGGCGTGCAGTTTGAACTCTGGATACCGCATAACGGGCAGCAGGCGGCTGGCCCTATCAGAGTAAGGACTTCCAGGGAAGCCGGCCCTCCGGGTCAAGCTGGTCGGGGATCGCCGTGCTCGCATTTTGTGTGTGGGCAGCGGTCAAGGATGGCGGTTGCGTTGGAAGAAGGAGCGGTTGTGGAGCATCAGCACGTTCAAGTTTGTCAAGCTGGCGGGATCACAGCGCCTGAGCAGCCAGGTGGGTGTTTCTCTTCTTTCTCTTTTCCTACTACTTGCATGTCGGGGGTTGGGGGGGCTGCGTCGGGCAATGCGGTCATCGGCGGGTCTTCCGGGGGGAGCGGTAGTGGTTTCGCTGAACTAGTGGGAGGCTTGCGCGAGCTGGTCAACAAATTGGATGGGTCGCGGGCCCCGGTAGCGGCGGGAGTGGCCCCGGTTGCGGTGTGGGAGGGGGGTTGGCAGCGCCAGTAGTAATAGGGCAGCCTCACGATAGTGCGCAGGTAGGGGGCTCTGGAGGGGCTGTGGCGGTGTCGGTGCAGACGGATGGAGTACAGGAAGGGGACAGGGTGCGGTTGGATGATAGAGCGCGGGGTGAGGTTTATGTGTGTTTTGAAGGCCCATTGGGGGCGCATTTGAAACAGGAGGTTCGCGAGCGCATTTGGAAGGACGAGTATGGGGAGATATTTTCTCTCCTTCCTTTGGCAAAATGTAATTTGGATAAAGGGAAAAGGGATGAGAGTAAGAAGGAAGAGAAGGAACGTCGGCGGTATAGGCTCATTCCGCAAACGTTTGTGAACTGGCTGCAGGCTTTCGTGATATTAGCTAGCGTTGTGGGCGAGGCGAGGCGCATCGGGTGTACGGTGGTTTGGCATGGCTGTGGTACGATGAGCAATTTCGGCAGCGGAAGGCGGTGCGGCCCAGCATTAGATGGGACAAGAAAGACATCGCGTTGTGGTTGAGGGTGACTTCTCCGGTTAAGCCGGGACAGTCCTTTCCAGGGAGCGGGGGTCTGCAGGGCAGGTCGGCCAGTCTGGTCAGGGTTCCGGTTCAAAGCTCGGTTTTTGCTGCCAATTTAACGACGGCCAATGCAAGTTTGGAGCTATGTGCAAGTTCAAGCATGTGTGTTCCCATTGCAGCGGGTCGTCCCATGGCGCGTCGAAGTGTTTGCGAAAAGGCAATAAGGGAGGTGGAACAGGGGGTTCAGCTGGTCAAGGGGGTGACGCCGGTGAAGTTGGAAAAGATGGCCCCCTTTCTAAGTAGGTATCCGGATAGGACTGGGGCGCGGTTGCTGGAGGAGGGTTTTGACATGGGTTTTGTGACCCCCCCCCTTTTGATGTTCCGGTCACGCGTCGGAATCTCCGGTCCGCTTATCCGCACTCCAGGGTAGTGTTGGATAAACTGCGTAAAGAAGTGACCTTGGGCCGCATGGCGGGGCTGGTCTGGTTGTTTCCCCGTTGGGTGTGATGCCTAAGCATGAGCCAAACAAGTTTCGTTTGATTCATCATCTTTCTTTTCCCCGGGGTGCATCGGTGAATGATGGAATTGATCCGGTTTTGTGTTCTGTGGTGTACGCGTCGTTTGATAAGGCGGTGGTTTTGGTTCGGGAGGCTGGTGCAGGTGCCTTGTTAGCAAAAACAGATATTGAGGCGGCTTTTAGGTTATTGCCGGTTCATGCCGAGAGTCAGCGGTTGTTGGGTTGTTTTTGGGAAGGGGAATTTTTTGTGGATCGTTGTTTGCCTATGGGTTGTTCCCTGTCATGCGCTTATTTTGAGGCAATTAGTTATTTTTTGGAATGGGTAATACGGGAAGTCGCAGGTGTGAAGTCTGTCATTCATTACCTTGATGATTTTTTGTGTGTTGGCCCGGGTGGTTCGGGGGTGTGCGCCAATATTTTGTATGCTTTGCAGGGTGTCATGAGGGATTTTGGAGTCCCGTTGGCTCCTGAAAAAACGGAGGGTCCGGTTACGGTGATTCACTTTTTAGGCATTGAAATTGATTCAGTCTTGATGGAATGCCGGCTCCCGGATGATAAGTTGACGGCTCTGCGTTCGGAGGTTCAGGCGTTGTCGCTGCTTAAAAAGGTTACGTTGCGCAATTTGCAGTCTGTCTTGGGGAAGTTAAACTTCACGTGTCGGATCATGCCCATGGGAAGAGTGTTTAGTAGGCGTTTGGCGGCGGCAACTGCTGGTGTGTTGGCACCGCATCATTTTGTGAGGTTGGGCTGTGAGCATCGGGCTGCCTTGGAAGTGTGGCATCGGTTTTTGGGGCAATACAACGGACGGTCCCTTTGGATGGATGGGGCTTTTGATGCCGTGGATTTGGACTTGTTTACAGATGCCGCTGGAGGGGGCGGTTTTGGGGCCTATTGTGGGGGCCAGTGGTGTGCTGAGGGGTGGACGGTGAGCTGGGTGGAAAACGGTCTGATGAAAAACTTGGCCCTGCTTGAGCTATTTCCTATCGTGGTCGCTGTGACCATTTGGGGGGATAGGCTCAGGAACAAGAAGATTCGTTTTCACTGCGATAACCTTGGGGTGGTGTTGGCGATCAATAATATCTCGCGTCGTCTCCTCCGGTGGTTCAACTGTTGCGACATTTAGTGCTAGTTTGTCGCTAAATGCTTGGGTGGTGGCGGTGCATGTACCGGGGGTTGAAAATTGTGTTGCTGACGCCCTTTCTCGCTCGCAGTGGGACCGTTTCCGTCAGCTGGCGCCAAGAGCGGATCGGATCGGCAAGGTGTACCCGGATCATCTCTGGGAGTTGGTTTCTCTGCGGCAGAAGCGTTGATTAAGCGATCTTTGGCGAGTTCTACGTGGGCAGCATATAGGGCTGGCTGGGCTCAGTGGGAGCTTTGGTTGGGAGCACTAGGTAACGTCCGGTCTGACCGGGACAGATTGGTGGCTCTGTTGTATTGGCTGGGGGACACGTATGAATCAGGTGTGTCTGTGTCCAAAGAGAACAAGTTTGTGTCCGCGGCTTTCGTGGCTTTCGGTCTGAAATTGAATGGGGGCAGGGATGTGACTAAAGAATTTTTAGCGGTGCAAGCCTTGAAAGGGATTCGCAGGGGGAGAGTGTCGGTTGATCGGCGGCGGACGGTTTCTTTCCAGATTCTTTGCTTGTTGGGTATGGTGGAGGGGGTGTGTAGTTCAGGCTTCGAAGTCTGATTGTTCCGTTTTACTTTTTCGGGGCTTTTAGAGTGGGTGAATTGGTGTCGCCGAGGGTGTCGTGTGCGGGTGGCATATGTCAGGATGATGTGGGAATGTTTGCTGATAGGGTGGAGATCGTGCTGCGCAGGTCGAAAACTGACCAAACGGGCAGAGGAAGGCGGATAGTGTTGTTTGCTATTGAAGGTTCGGGGATGTGTCCAGTACAGTGCGTTTCTGCATTGGGTGTACAGGTGTGGTTACCGGGTGTTCCGTTGTTACGACATGAGAATGGGTCCTTTTTATCAAGGTTCCAATTTGGTGCGGTTTTCAAGCGTTGTTTGGTTGCAATCGGGATACGGGCGACTGATTATTCTTCCCATTCTTTTCGTATTGGCGCGGCGACTGAAGCGGTGAGATGGGGCTTGGACGAGGCGGGGGTCCGGCGTATTGGGAGATGGGAGTCTAACCGTTTCCGCTCTTATGTTCGGCCTCATCTGCTGTAAGACTGGTTAAATATTGGGGGGGTGTATGTTCCGCCTGTGTAAGATAGAGTGTGGATGGGATTTGTAAGCGGTGTGTGTTTTCTCTTTACTGGTTCCCGCCCTTGTCTGGTTTGGATCTTGGGGCACTCCTTTGTGTATTGGGGCGCACTGAGGGCGGATGTTCGCCCTGATGGCCGCCAACTGAGGATTCCGCGGGATGATGCTGTCCTGCATTGGTTAGGTTTTAGGGGAATGGTTTGGTCTAGGGTGTTACAGGAATTTCAAGTGTATACGCGGCTTGACCGGGTTCCAGAGATTTTAGTGTTGCATGTCGGGGGGAACAATTTAGGTGTGCGCCCCTTTCGCAAGCTAGTTAGGGATATTAAGCATGATTTGTTGTGCTTATGGGTGTTACACCCGAGACTGATCATAGTTTGGTCGGATATAGTACCCAGGAAGACATGGCGTTTGGCCCGATCCGTGGAGAGGCTGAATAAGGCCAGAATTAAAATGAATAGGGCGGTGTCGGCATTTGTGGCTAAACATGGAGGAGTGGTGGTCAGGCACAGGGACCTGGAATCGGGTGTGGGGTGTTACTGGAGACATGATGGAGTGCACTTGAATGAGGTGGTGATGGATTTGTGGAGTTTGGCCCTGGCAGACGGGATTTAAAGAGGGGTGTTGGAGTGGAGGAGCTCGTGGGCTTGAGGTGGTCAAGGCCCATTTTGCAGTGGCGGGGGGAGTCCATGAGGTTGGTCAGTAAAAGTGGTGGGGGGGTCGCATCAGGGGTATGCGTCCCCCAAAATATGTGGAAGACTTCTTAGGGTGTTACCCCTTTGAAGCGCTTTATGGGCAAAGCCATCTGCAGAAGTGAGCGGTGCCTTCGAGCCGGATTACGGCTGGAGGTAAAAAGCAAGTGGTGGTAGCAGATGGCTATTTTTTCTAATTGGCGGTAACCTCAAGGGCTTCCTCTGGTCATGTTATTTATGTTATTTATATTGACCCTGTTAAGGGTTTGTTATGTGTATTTTGGAAGAGTTCCATTTTTTGGGAATTCTTGGTTATTTAATGTTTGGTTATAACATTTTATTTCATAAAATTTGTATTAATAAACGGCTGCTGTGGCCATTAAAATCCAACCTTTGGTGTCATGTGTTTTATTCCTAAAAGGGTAAGGAATTATTACGGATCACTCGACTCTACTTATCCAAGTCATGGGTCAGTGCGCCATCCTTTACAAAACTTGATAGCACACTGAAGAAAACAACGGTCAGAGAAGAGAGTGGGGAGAGCAGTTGAGTCAGCCATCAAAACGAGTGGATTGACGGATTTGAGTTAGAATTTGCAGGAGATCTGCTGTCTACAGGAGTTACACAGACTCTACAGCAGCAAATGGTAGGACATTTTTAATGAAGACTATTTAGAAAGTTGCTTAATTTTGTATTTAGGAAGAAAATAAACAATAATAAAAAAATGTAGTTCAAAGCTTGACAGAGCATATAACCACTAAGCACACTCATGTGCTGTAATGACACAGATTAGGTTAGAGGTCAGGTTAGAACAAAGGTGATTACAGTCTCTGCAATTTAAGTGTATTTTCACATGCTGTGTTTTCAGACGTTTTTCGGGGGGCAAACGCCTCGAAACACAACTGAAAAAACGGAAGATGAACGCCTCCAAACATCTGCCCATTGATTTCAATGGGAAAAACGACGTTTCGTTCACAGGGCATTTTTTTACGCAGCCACTTGAAAAAATTGTGCGTGGCAGGGCGTGGTTACTACCAGACCAGGACAGATGCATCTGGGGTGAGCTCCTGAGTCTCACGACACATCCAGGATCATCCAACCCTTCACACAGCAGATTCCCCAGTGTTGCAGACATTTTTGCACCCAGTAGCACCAACTGAGCATTTAGAGCTTAAAATCGGCTCTCTGGGTGAATTTTTAGATTTGCAGCCTACTTTTTGGACTGAAGCATGAGCCTCAATTTGCAACCTCCGTCGCTGGAGCGGCCCGTGCATCTCGCTCTACCCTCTACAAAAACGGCCCCGATTGTCATCAGAGGCTGTTCGCCACAGTTGGAGGCACTTTGGAGCAGCCTTGGACCTCTTTGATGCAGGTTACAGCCTGTGGCCTACTAACACCGCCGGAGCCGCGGCCTCAATTTTAAAGGGCCGACCAGAGAGCACTGGACATCGGAAACGCAGGTGAGGGACAAGCCACACATATAGCTTGCTGAACAAACCTTAACCCTGATTTCCACCCTCATGCCATTCAGAACAACCCAGCAGAGGTATTGATTGTATGGCTGTGACATCCTGGTGTGTACATCAGGCTGTCCCCCAAAGGGAGAAGTAAAGCGAAGGGCCCAGGGTTGCTAAAAAGATCTCTGTCAGAGATTAAAACACTATATAACAGAAAAGGCACTATAAAAAGCAAACCAGCTTACTCACATTTACAAGATTAAAGCATTGTGATTCATTTTCATGCCAGTCACAGTTTTATTAGAAAAAAAAACAAAAAACTTTACATACTCACATGATCCCGTTCCCGCACAGTCCGATGGCAATGCAGACCTGCTCAGAAGATCAGATCCTCAGAAGATCTTATCCTGAATAAATTCAGGAAAAAAAAACTGTGGGGTCAAATTGCTCACTCTACCCCTAGATAAGTTCCTTGAGGAGTATAGGTTCCCAAGTAGGGTCATTTTTGGGGTGTTTCCACTGTTTTGTTCTCTCAGGGGCTTTGCAAATGCAACATTGACCCGCAAACCAAACCAGCAAAATCTGAATGTCAAATGGCGCTCCATTCTAAGCCCTGCCATGTGTCCAAACATCAGTTTATTACCACATACGGGGTATTGCCGTGTTCAAGAGATATTGCTTTAAAAATGTTGGGCTGCTTTTTCTGCTTTATCAATTGTGAAAATGAAAAAAAAATCTAGCTAAAACGACATTTTATTGGAAAAAAATTTAGATTTTCATTTTAGGGCCTATTTTCAATAATTTCTACAAAAAACCTGTGGGGTAAAGATGCTAACTATACCTCTAGATAAGTTTCTTGAGGGGTGCAGTTTCCTAAATGGGGTCACTTTTGAGAGTGATTCTACTGATTTGGTCAGTGGTGGATTAAGTAAACTATAGGCCCTGGGCTGTTGCCCAAACTTGTGCTCCCCTTCTCCACCACCGCCATGCCGCGCCGTAACTATTGTTAACACTACTTTAATGGCTACCGCGCCGTTCCCCGTCTTCCCCACGGCCTCTGCTCCGGTTCCTGTGCCCTCAATTACCTCATGCTCATCCCGAGCTCCACTTACCAGATCTGGACGCTCTGCTGGCCCTGGGCGGCGTCAGGTAAGTGCATGCCTTACCTCCCTCCGTGGCCGTTATTCTCGATGTACGACTACAGTCACTAGAGGGCGCGCGGGCTGACTCGTTCTTTCTTAAAGGGCCAGCGAGCGCCTTAATTCAAAATACTTCCTATTTAAAGATCCTCCTTCCTATAATCCATGCTTGTTCAACCAAGTTCCCCGTGAGTTTCCCGGTACCCTGGTTCTCTATTTCCTTCCCTTCTGCCTTGTCTGGATATCCCATTGTTGACCTCTGCCTGAACTTGACTATCCTTGCCTGCCGCCTGCCTTGACCTATTGCTATCCATACCCGTTACGCCGCCTGCCTCGACCTATTGCGATCCATACCCGATACGACGTCTGCTGCCTGTCCTGACTTCTGCCTACCATCTGACCGCCTCTAACCCGCTGTGCCAAGCGTTGCCCTGGGTTCCAAGCACCATCTCCCAGACGACACGGAGGATCCACAAACAAACCGGTGAGAACCGTTACTGTTTGGACAAGCCATGGATCCCCTTGACACAGCCCTTCCCGACACGGCTGATATGGCTCAGGAGCTTTCTAGACAACGAGTCCGCCAAGATCAGTTTTTCAGCTGCGGCAAAATGTGTCCACTCGTTTGAACGAACTAGCGCCTCCGATACCACCACCACTACCACAGCAAGCTCCTGTCTACAGTCCAGGACTACATTTACCTACGCCTGCCCGCTATGAGGGAGACCCCAAGACCTGCAGGGGATTTGTTAATCAAGGCACCATCCATTTCGAAGTCATGGCGCATCATTTTTCCTCAGCATGGGCTATGGTGGCCTACATCCTGTCCCTGCTGTCTGGCGAAGCGCTAGCTGGGGCATTGCCCTTGTGGGAGAGAAACGACCCCATCATGTACAATATTCATTACTTTCTCCCCACTTTTAAAAGGGTATTTGAAGAACCGGGTCAAGCCTCTTCTGCTGCTTCCTCTCTTCTCAAGCTCCGGCAAGGAACCTTCACCACTGTAGGCCAATACGCTATTCAATTTCGCACCCTGGCTACAGGACTCCAGTGGAATAATGAGGCTTTGGTATCTACCTTATGGGAGGGTCTGGCAGGCCGAATCAAGAATGAACTTGCTGGCCGAGACCTTCCACCATCCTTGGATGACTTGATCACTCTTGCAAATCGGATAGATATATGTTTCCGTGAGAGACAACAAGAATCTGCTCGAGGCAATCGGACATCACGGTTGGCACCAACCTTCCAAAGCCCTCTTCTTGCCTCATCTTCCTCTCGGTCGGATGAACCCATGCAAGTGGAGAGAACACGCCTGAGGAGCGCCAGAATAGACGCAAGTTGAATTTATGTTTGTATTGTGGTGGTAAGACGCACTTCCTCAAGGACTGTCCTAGGGCAAGTAGGAGAGGCTACCCTAGTTGGAATACCGTCCTCTCAAAAGATGACCATACCAGCAAAACTGGCCTTTGCAGGAACCACTTTCTGCGTTCAAGCCTTCCTAGATTCCGGATCCGCTGGGAATTTTCTGTGCCAGTCCTTGGTAAATCGCTACCAAATCCCAGTGCAAAAACTAACCAAACCTTTGTCCATTGCTTCTGTAGATGGGAGGCTTCTACAGGAGACTATCTATCTCATCACCGAGCCCATTCTCTTGTTAACAGGGGCGCTGCACCAGGAACGTATCTCCTTCTATGTGTTAAAGAACTCTCTGAACCCTTTGCTACTGGGTTTACCGTGGTTGCAGAAGCACTCTCCTGTTATTGATTGGACTGGAGGTCAAATTACCCGCTGGAGTGACTTCTGTCACCAACATCTACAATCTATTCGCCCACCCATGCCTCAGCCTACAGAACCTAACTAGGCAGGACTTCCTACTCCATACAAAAGCTTCTCTGATGTCTTCTGTAAACAACAAGCTGAATCGCTGCCTCCTCACAGGCCATACGACTGTGCCATAGACCTGGTCCCCAACGCCACGCCTTCCAGAGGTAGAGTCTACCCTTTGTCCTTGCCGGAGACGGAGGGCACTTTTAGGCCTAGTTTTGAAATGGGACCACAAGGATATCAGTTTGTGGATGCGCCTCATGGCTGCTCCCCGAGCGCAATCACAGCCCTTTTATGCTGGGGGGGAGATTCTGGCAATGCAGCAGGACCCTCCAATTGCCCCCGAAAGGGTTGCTATTGGCTTTTAACTAAAAAGATTGCCGTTTCGGCTCCTCGTGTAAATTTAAACACGAATGCTCCAGCTGTGGGGGAGCCCACAGTTATGCAAAGTGTTTTAAGCGGGGAAAAGGAAAGGCCGGCGAGTCTTCGTCAAAGGGGCACGACTCCGGTGAAGGTAGAACGGATGATTCAGTTTCTAAGTAGGTACCCCGATAGGGCAGTGGCTGCATTGTTGGAGGAGGGTTTTACGGTTGGTTTCCGTACTCCGTTGACGGCCGGTCTTTTGCATTTTCGGCCACGGAATTTTAAATCAGATAGGATGCACCCTACTGTAGTCACACAAAAACTCAAAAAAGGAGGTCGCTTTGGGTAGGATGGCAGGTCCACCATTTCCTCATTTACTGATTTCCCCACTCGGGGTGGTACCCAAGAAGGAACCGAATAAGTTTAGTTTGATTCATCATTTATCGTACCCGGAAAGTATGTCGGTGAATGATGGTATCAGCTCAGACTTATTGTCGGTTTTCTTATGTGTCTTTTGATAAAGCGGTTGATTGCGTTCGCCGTTTTGGGGTGGGGGCCTTGATGGCTAAAACGGATATCGAGGCCGCCTGTTACCTGTTCACCCTGACAGTTTTCCTTTGCTGGGTTGTGAGTGGAATGGGATGTTTTATGTTGATTGTTGTTTGCCGATGGGGTGCTCCATTTCTTGTTCATACTTTGAGATGTTCAGCACGTTTGTAGAATGGGTAGTGGGGGATGAATCCGGTTTGGATTCGGTCCTTCACTGGATGATTTCTTAAGTATCGGCCCAGCGGTGTCGCCCATGTGTTACATAGTTACATAGTTACATAGTTAGTACGGCTGAAAAAAGACACATGTCCATCAAGTTCAACCAAGGGAAGAGAAAAGGGAAGTAAAAATTTCTACACATAGGAGTTAATATTTTTTTGTTCTAGGAAATTATCTAACCCTTTTTTAAAGCCATCTACTGTCCCTGTTGTGACCAGCTCCTGCGGTAGGCTATTCCATAGATTCACAGTTCTCACTGTAAAGAAGGCTTGTCGCCTCTGCAGCTTGAACCTTTTTTTCTCCAGACGGAAGGAGTGCCCCCTTGTTTTTTGAAGGGGTTTTACAAGGAACAGGATTTCACCATATTTTTTGTATGTGCCATTAATATATTTATATAAGTTAATCATGTCCACCCTTAGTCGTCTTTTTTCAAGGCTAAATAGGTTTAATTCTTTCAATCTTTCCTCATAACTTAAATTCTCCATGCCCCATGCCCCTTCGTTGCTCTTCTTTGTATTTTTTCCAACTCCAGGGCATCCTTTCTATGAACTGGAGCCCAGAACTGAACTGCATATTCTAGATGAGGCCTCACTAATGCTTTGTAAAGTGGTAATATTACATCCCTGTCCCGCGAGTCCATGCCTCTTTTAATACACGACAATATCCTGCTGGCCTTTGAAGCAGCTGATTGACACTGCATGCTGTTATTGAGTTTATGATTTACAAGTACACCCAGATCCTTCTCAACAAGTGAATCCGCCAGTGTAGCTCCCCCTAGGACATATGATGCATGCAGGTTGTTGGTACCCAGATGCATAACTTTACATTTATCTACATTAAACTTAATCTGCCAAGTGGACGCCCAAACACTTAGTTTGTTTAAATCTGCCTGCAATTCATGAACATCTTCCATAGACTGAACTATATTACATAGCTTGGTGTCATCTGCAAAAATAGAAATAGTGCTATTAATCCCATCCTCTATATCATTAATAAATAAGTTGAATAATAGTGGTCCCAGCACTGAACCCTGGGGTACACCACTTATAACCGGTGACCATTCAGAGAAGGAATCATTGACCACAACTTTCTGGATACGGTCCTTGAGCCAATTCTCAATCCAATTACAAACTATATTTTCTAAACCTATAGTCCTTAATTTACCCATTAGGCGTCTATGGGGGACAGTGTCAAATGCCTTTGCAAAGTCCAAAAACACTAAATCCACAGCGGCCCCTCTGTCTAGACTTCTGCTCACCTCTTCATAAAAACAGATTAGGTTAGTTTGACAACTTCTGTCCTTAGTAAAACCGTGCTGGCTGTCACTTATAATGCTATTTATTGTCACATAATCCTGTATATAGTCCCTCAATAGCCCCTCAAACATTTTCCCCACGATGGATGTTAAGCTTACTGGTCTATAATTACCTGGGGAAGACCTAGAGCCCTTTTTGAAAATAGGCACCACATTTGCGCTGCGCCAGTCCCTTGGCACTATACCAGTCACTAGAGATTCTCTGAATATTATGAAAAAGGGGACAGAAATAACTGAACTAAGCTCTTTAAGAATTCTAGGGTGTAACCCATCTGGTTCCGGGGCCTTGTGCACATTTATTTTATTTAATTTAGCTTGGACCATCTCTACATTCATCCAATTCAGTATATCAACTGATATATTAACAGCACTGGCACCGGCTACATCAGCTGCTCTTTCTTCAGTTGTATATACAGAGCTAAAGAACCCATTTAGTAACTCTGCCTTCTCTTGATCCCCTGTGATCAACTCCCCATTACCATTATCTAGGGGTCCTACATGTTCAGACCTTGGCTTTTTAGCATTTATATACTTGAAGAATTTTTTGGGATTTGTTTTACTATCCTTGGCCACCTGCCTTTCATTTTGTATTTTTGCTAATTTTATTAAAGTTTTACAGATTTTATTAAGCTCTTTATATTTTACAAAGGCTACAGCTGTACCCTCAGATTTGTATTTTTTAAATGCCCTTTTTTTGTCATGTATTGCCCCTTTCACAGAAGGTGTAAGCCATGTGGGGTTTAATTTGAGTCGTTTATACTTGTTACCTATAGGAATAAATTTTGCACTATAATAACTCAAAGCAGATTTGAAAATCTCCCATTTATCATTTGTTCCATTATTTGACATAAGTTCTTCCCAGTCCATATCCTGAATTGCAGCCCTCATCCTGGGGAAATTGGCTATCTTAAAATTAAATGTTTTTGCCCTCCCAGCCTGCGTTTGTTTTTTACAGTATAGGTAAAATGTAACTATATTATGATCACTGTTACCGAGGTTTTCACGAACATTGACATTCCCAACAAGATCTGCATTATTAGAAATGACCAGATCCAACAGAGCTTCACCTCTAGTCGGGTCTTCCACAAACTGGCCCATAAAATTTTCCTGCAACAGGTTGAGGAAATGTCTCCCCTTTGCAGTTGAAGCTGAACCATGACACCAATTAATATCCCGGAAATTAAAATCTCCCATTATCACTACAGTACCCGCCTGTGCAGCCCGCTCCATCTGTTTATATAGCTGAACTTCCATCTCCTCAGTTATATTGGGGGGTCTATAGATTACACCAAAAGTAATTTTTTCAGTGTTTACCTCCCTTTCTAGTTCCACCCACAAGGTTTCAACCTCCTCACAGTATTCACCCACTATTGTCTCTTTCACACTCGCCTTCATATCATTTCTCACATACAGAAATACACCACCACCTTTCCTATTTGTCCTGTATTTCCGAAAAAGTGTAAAACCCTGTAGATTTACAGCCCAGTCATGTGAAGAGTCCAGCTATGTTTCAGCAACACCAACTATATCTATATTTTCTTCCAGTATCAAGGCCTCCAGTTCCCCCATTTTGCTTGCTAGACTTCTGGCATTTGTGAACATACACTTTAACTTGCCTGTCAGTTTTTCACTTTTATTATCAGAAATGTGATTTGACATTAATCGGGCCTTTTTATTTACACTGATGTTTTGTAACGAAAGGATCTCCTTATCTTGTTGTCTAGTCCTCTCCCCACATTCTGTTTCTCCCCCCACCAATATAGTCTGACCCCTCTCTAACCTGGCTACCCCTTTTTTTTCTACATTGACCTCCCTCCTCAGCCCTAGTTTAAATACTCCGCCACCCCAGCTAGAATTCTCTCCCCCAGCACAGCGGACCCCCTTCCATTTAGGTGCAAATCATCTGCAGAATACAGTTTGTACCCCAATGAAAAGTCAGCCCAGTGCTCTAGGAACCCAAATCCTTCTCCTCTACACAAAGACTTCAGCCATGCATTTAACTCCCTGAGCTCCCGCTGTCTTTTCTGTGATGCGCATGGCACAGGCAGTATTCCTGAGAATACTACTTTGGAGGTCCTTCCCTTCAGCTTGTAGCCTAGTTCTTTAAAATTATTCTTAAGGCTCCTCCACCTACCATTTATTCTGTCGTTGGTACCGACATGGACCACGACAGCTGGATCATCACCAGCCCCTCCCAGCAATTTGTCCACCCGTTCCACCACATGCCGAACCCTGGCACCAGGGAGACAGCAAACCATTCGGTTGAGGTGGTCTTGGCGACAAATTATTCTATCCGTCTTCCTGATTATAGAATCCCCTACGACTATCAATTTTCTTGGCTTACCTGCATTACCATCCCGCCGACTACTAGCTGGGCTGTTCTCCCGGCTGTTAGGGAGATCAGTATCCACTAGGGCTGCCATTTCTGAGACTGACACCCTCGCATCATCACCCAACTTGGCAATTTTGCCTGGAATGTCAGAAACCGGATCGGCCTTCCTTTTCTTTGACCCCTTTCTACTGCCCCTAACTACATTAACCCAGCTACTTACCTGATCCTGCTCACCCATGTCTTCACCCTCCAGTTGTAACCCACTAACTGCATGCTCCGTGAGTAGCAAGCTCAGCTCAAGATTGTCTATCCTCCTCAGTGTTGCATTCTGCTTCTCCAGATCTCTAATACGAGCTTCCAGGTGAACAACATGCTCACATCTGCCACAGAGATATTCACCCTGGAACTCCGGCTCCAGTCGTGCATACATATGGCAAACTGTGCACTGAAGAAAACCTCCAATCTTGCTATCCATTATCCAAGTTACAAAAAAAAACAGCGAACAGTTGTTAATCAAAAAGAAAAAGAAGTAGAAGAGCACTTACTGGGGCTTTAACTCCTCTTTTCAACTCCGGTTTTTGGAACTCCACTTGATCTACAACCCACTTGTTTTTTCAAGCCACAGAGCAGGCTCTACAGAGTACTGAGGCCTGATTTATAGCACCTGGGACCAGCTAACCCCTCCCCCTTACTCAGCTACTCAGGAAGGAAACTGCAAGGGAAAAATGGTTTTAAAGAGGCTCTGTCACCAGATTTTGCAACCCCTATCTGCTATTGCAGCAGATAGGCGCTGCAATGTAGATTACAGTAACGTTTTTATTTTAAAAAAACGAGCATTTTTGGCCAAGTTATGACCATTTTTGTAGTTATGCAAATGAGGCTTGCAAAAGTCCAAGTGGGTGTGTTTAAAAGTAAAAGTCCAAGTGGGCGTGTATTAGGTGCGTACATCGGGGCGTTTTTAATACTTTTACTAGCTGGGCGCTCTGATGAGAAGTATCATCCACTTCTCTTCAGAACGCCCAGCTTCTGGCATTGCAGACACAGCCGTGTTCTCGAGAGATCACGCTGTGACGTCACTCACAGGTCCTGCATCGTGTCAGACGAGCGAGGACACCGGCACCAGAGGCTACAGATGATTCTGCAGCAGCATCAGCGTTTGCAGGTAAGTAGCTACATCGACTTACCTGCTAACGCCGATGCTGCTGCAGAATCAACTGAAGCCTCTGGTGCCGGTGTCCTCGCTCGTCTGACACGATGCAGGACCTGTGAGTGACGTCACAGCGTGATCTCTCGAGAACACGCTGTGTCTGCACTGCCAGAAGCTGGGCGTTCTGAAGAGAAGTGGATGATACTTTTCATCAGAGCGCCCAGCTAGTAAAAGTATTAAAAACGCCCCGATGTACGCACCTAATACACGCCCACTTGGACTTTTACTTTTAAACACACCCACTTGGACTTTTGCAAGCCTCATTTGCATAACTACAAAAATGGTCATAACTTGGCCAAAAATGCTCGTTTTTTAAAAATAAAAACGTTACTGTAATCTACATTGCAGCGCCTATCTGCTGCAATAGCAGATAGGGGTTGCAAAATCTGGTGACAGAGCCTCTTTAAATAATGTCACTTTTGCAAACTTTGTAGCAAGCAAGCAATCAATACATATATCACATACAATGGCCCCCCACTTTGTCACACACAACACAGTAAGTCAATCCGGTTTTTGGAACAGTCCTTCTGTGCACTGTGGAGCGGGTTTCTAGTAATTTTGGGATACCTCTGGCCCCGGACAAGACGGAGGGTCCGACCTCTGTCATTACATTTTTGGGGATTGAGTTGTATTCCTTAACTATGGAATGCCATTTGCCGGAAGATAAGTTGCTGGACTTAATTTGTTGTGTTCGGTCGGCCTTAACAGTAAAGAAGGTACGGTTGCGTCAGCTGCAATCTTTGTTGGGCAAGCTCAATTTCGCTTGCAGGATTTTTTTCTCATGGGTAGGGTTTTCTCACGTCGCCTGTCCCAGGCGACAGCGGGAGTTTCACGCCCTTTGCACTTTATTAGATTGACTTCCGCTCATAAGGCGGACCTCGGTGTTTTTGGATGAATGGTCATTCAATGTGGATGGATCAGATGGTGTCGAATGTGGATTTGGAGTTGGTTACTGATGCTGCAAGTGCACTTGGTTTCGGGGACTATTTTGCTGGGAAATGGTGTGTTGGTGAATGGCCTGAGACATGGAAATTGGCTGGATTCACCAGGAATCTGGCTTTGCTATAGCTTTTCCCTATTGTGGTGGCACTGGAAGTGTGGGTGGACGAGCTCAGAAATCAACGGGTACATTTTTTATGTGATAACATGAGTGTGGTGCATTGTGTGAACACATTGTCTGCCAGTTTTCCTCCTGTTATGTGTTTGTTGCGTCATTTGGTGTTGAGATGTTTGAGCTTTAATGTGTGTATTTGTGCTTCCCATGTGCCAGGTGTTCAGAATTCTCTGGCAGATGCTTTGTCTCAATTTCAGTGGGATCAGTTCCGGGAGTTGGCGCCGGACGCGGAGCAACTGGATTTCGATTGGCCTCGTTGGCTTTTCCCCATAGCCTTGGATTAGTGGTGAATTTGAGGAGGGGGTCTTTGGCTCCTGGATGGTTTATCGGTGGTGAATGGTCGGATGGCTGGACATGCGTTTTGGTTCAAACTGATGGGGCTGCGGGATGTTGCTAAGGATTTTGAGGTGCGTCAAGCTCTCCGTGGGTATAGGAGGAGACATGTGGTGTGGAATTGGCGTCAGCCTGTGTCTTTTGATTTGCTTGGTGGTTTACTGGATTCGTTGGGGGCAGTTTGTGTATCCGATTATGAATGTTGCTTGTTTAGTGTGGCTTTTGTCATGGCCTTCTTTGGGGCTTTTAGGGTTTGTGAATTGGTGAGCAAGAATGTGACGGTACATGGGGGTTTGCAGATTTCGGATGTGTGTTGTGCGTTGCTGCTTGCAGAAGTTCCAAACTGATGTTACTGGGAGGGGATTTGTGATAGAATTGCTGGGAGTGGCTGGGCTTCGGGAATGCCCGGTGAGGTGGGTGTCTTCCTTTTTGTTGGTTTGGGGCCCCCGGCCGGGGTCCTTTTTGATGCATGTGGATGCATCGGCCTTGTCTGTTTATCAGTTTGTTGGCATTTTCGGAGGTGTCTGGTTAAGTGCGGTTTGAATGCAAAAGGACTTTGGGTCACATTCCTTTCTAATTAGTGAAGCTACCGAGGCGGCTAGGTAGGGGAGGGCGGAGGAGGTAGTGCGTAAGTTTGGGAGATGGAAGTCGTGTCTATATCGTTCTTACGTGCGTCCACATTTGCTGTAAGTATGTAAGTATGCTTGGTGGTGGTTTGGTGTCTTGATTTTGTTTGTTTTTGCTGATTTGTTTTGTTTTTTCCAGGCCTGCCTTTGCTGATATGGGTGCTAGGGCACTCCTATGTCCACTGGGGAGCTCTGAGAGCGGATGTGAGACAAACGGGCCTGCAGTTTGGCCTCTCTAGGGATGAAGCTTCTGTCCACTGGATTGGCGTGAGAGGTATGCTGTGGAGCAGGGTTATGGCCGAATTCCCCTTCCATGCTTCATTGGACAAACCTCCAGATGTATTGGTCATTCATGCGGGGGGGGGGGGATTTAGGTGTACGGGCGTCAAGAGAGTTGATTAAGGACATTAAATGTGATCTCTTGCGCCTTTGATCATCCTTCTCATTGTTGGTGTTTATTTGCTCGGACGTTGCTGCCCGGCTCTCTTGGAGGCACGCCAGATCTGTAGAGAGGCTCAACAAGGCCCACATTAAAGTTATAAAAGAGGTGTCGCGCTTTGTGGCACGTAATGGCGGGGTAGTGGTCAGGCATGAGTTCTTTGGACTTAGAAGTCCTTTCGCGTGCGCATTTGCGTTCAGATGGCGTTCATTTGAACGACATTGGCACCGACATATGGGCATTGGCGTTGTCAGGTGTGGAAAAAGCAATTAATTGTGACGGGTCATCCGCGCATAAGGGGTCATGATTGGGCTTCGTAGCGGGAACAGGGTCTTTAAAGGTGGTACATTTATAGGAGAATGGGCGACCCATTGCAAGTTTGGGGAGTCCTAAAAGGTCGTACCTATATGGTAACTGGTATGTCCCTACTGGGGAAGGTCTCAGCGGGATGATAATTTTGATGCAACATTCTGGAGGAGGGCCCTCGAATCGGCGATATGCGGCTGAGGGCGGAGAGGTGGTGCTGATGTTGAAATGGAGACAAAATGGTAACTTCAAAGGCACCTTCCTGTATTGTTATTTGTTAATTAATGATGTTTATATACACCGCGTTCCAAATTATTATGCAAATGTTATTTTTCGCTGATTTTCCTAAATAGTCGATGCAAATGACAGTCAGTATAATCTTCAAGCCATCAACCGTTGGAGTATAATGCAAATTTTATTGAACAAATCTCCTAATAATAACAGATTTTTTTTTAGAAGTAAAAAACTCAAAATACACTGTTTCAAATTATTATGCACAACAGAGATCAAAACATTTTAAAGGTTGTAAAGAGAACTAAATTGGTAATTTGTTGAATTTGCAGCATCAGGAGGTCATATTTACAGAAATCAAAAGCTCTTTCAATCAAAAAAAAACTTAACAGGCCAAGTTACATGTTAACATAGGACCCCTTCTTTGATATCACCTTCACAATTCTTGCATCCATTGAATTTGTGAGTATTTGGACAGTTTTTGCTTGAATATCTTTGCAGGATGTCAGAATACCCTCCCAGAGCTTCTGTTTTGATATGAACTGCCTCCCATCCTCATAGATATTTTGCTTGAGGATGCTCCAAAGGTTCTCAATAGGGTAGAGGTCAGGGGAACATGGGGCCACACCATGAGTTTCTCTCCTTTTATGCCCATAGCAGCCAATGACACAGAGGTATTCTTTGCAGCATGAGATGGTGCATTGTCATGCATGAAGATAATTTTGCTACGGAAGGCAAGGTTCTCCTTTTTGTACCACGGAAGAAAGTGGTCAGTCATAAACTCTATGTACTTTGCAGAGGTCATTTTCACACCGTCAGGGACCCTAAAGGGGCCTACCAGCTCTCTCCCCATGATTCCAGCCCAAAACATGACTCCGCCACCTCCTTGCTGACGTTGCAGCCTTGTTGGGACATGGTGGCCATTCACCAACCATCCACTACACCATCCATCTGGACCATCCAGGGTTGCACGGCACTCATCAGTAAACAACACGGTTTGAAAATTAGTCTTCATGTATTTCTGAGCCCACTGCAACCGTTTCTGCTTGTGAGCATTGTTTAGGGGTGGCCGAATAATAGCTTTATGCACACTTGCAAACCTCTGGAGGATCCTACACCTTGAGGTTCGCGGGACTGCACAGGCAGCAGCGGCTTCAAATACCTGTTTGCTGCTTTGCAATGGCATTTTAGCAGCTGCTCTCCTAATCCTATTAATTTGTCTGGCAGAAACCTTCCTCATTATGCCTTTATCTGAACAAACCCGTCTGTGCTCTGAATCAGCCACAAATCTTTTCACAGTACGATGATCACGCTTAAGTTTTCGTGAAATATCCAATGTTTTCATACCTTGTCCAAGGTATTGCACTATTTCACGCTTTTCGGCAGCAGAGCGATCCTTTTTCTTTCCCATATTGCTTGAAACCTGTGGCCTGCTTAATAATGTGGAATGTCCTTCTTAAGTAGTTTTCCTTTGATTGGGCACACCTGGCAAACTAATTATCACAGGTGTCTGAGATTGATTACAATGATCCAAAGAGCCCTAAGGCTGGGTTCACACGTGGCGGAATTTCACTTAAATTCCGCTGCGGACACTCCGCAGCGTTAATCCGCAGCGGAGCCGTTTGTCCATTGACTTCCACTTTAATTTAGCAGTGTTCGTTTAGACGATGCGTAAAATTCCGCTGCGGAGCATAGTCTGCGGAGCGGAATTTGGTGTCCGCAGCATGCTCTGTCTGTTGCGGAGCAGTGGCGGACTCATGGCGGAATTTCTCCATTGACTTCAATGGAGATTCTAATTTCCGCAATGAAGTCCGCAGCTGTCATGCACATGTTATGTGTGCTGCGGATGCGTCTTGCTTTTTTAACTTGACATTTCTTCATTCTGGCTGGACCTATGTATTTCTAGGTCTACAGCCGGACTGAGGAAGTCAATGGGGCTCCCGTAATGACGGGAGCGTTGCTAGGAGACGTCTGTAAATAGTCACTGTCCAGGGTGCTGAAAGAGTTAAGCGATCGGCAGTAACTGTTTCTGCACCCGGGACAGTGACTACCGATCCCAATATACAGCAACCTGTAAAAAAATATAAGTTCATACTTACCGAGAACTCCCTGCGTCTGTCTCCAGTCCGGCCTCCCAGGATGACGTTTCAGTCTAAGTGACGGCTGCAGCCAATCACAGGCCAAGCGCAGGCTGCAGCGGTCACATGGACTGGCGCGTCATCTAGGGAGGTCGGGCTGGATGCCGAAAGAGGGACGCGTCACCAAGACAACGGCCGGTAAGTATGAAATTCGTTTACTTTCACAAGGGAAAGTGCTGTCCCTTCTCTCTATCCTGCACTGATAGGGAGAAGGGAAGCACTTTTCCCGCAGTCCGCAGCAGCTAGTCCGCATCAATGTACTGCACATTTTGGGCAGATCCGCAGCCGTAATCCGCAACCCGGATTAGGTGCGACATTGATGCGGACAGTTGTGGAGGAATTCCGCCACGTGGGGCCATGCCCTAAGACACAATACCGTCCATGAGTTTAATTGAAAAACTAATTAAATGTTTATGACACTTAAATCCAATGAGCATAATAATTTGGAGCATGGTGTATTATATATAAATGTTTATTTTAATATATATATATATATATATATATATATACGGTTATTTTATGAATTAATAAAGAGGCTGCTGTAGCCATTTTTATCCAAAGTCACGCGGTCATGGTCTTTATTTCAGGTAATAGTTAAGATGGGTTCTTTTATTTAATTATAGAAGTGACATACATTGTCAGACATTCCAAGTGACTCGTCACTTGTGTAGCCTTGGGGGCAGGGCTGATTATCACGGATGGGCGGGCCAGGCAGCCCAATATATCTTATATACGAGCGGCCCCCTGGGAATCTTCCCGGTAATTATAATGGCCATCCGCCCCTGCATGTCAGATTTAAAGAAATGGACTGGTGCATTAGGCGAAAACAGGCTGTGTCCTTAGGGGGTTAAAAGAATATCACATTTTTAGTGGTGTTTTTCTTTGAATTTTTGGCTGTGTTTTTCACTGTGGCCAGCTGTTGTATTAAAGTATAGTGAAATATAAAACGCACTACCTACAAAGTGTTTTGGTTTGTGGCGCTTTTTTGGGGTGATGATTTTTTTTTTTTTTTAAATGCAGCTCTGGGTACGGTGTTTTTTTCTGGCAATTCTCCAATATGTTTCTCTATAGGACTTGAAAACGCATATACAAAATGACACTTGATGAAAAACACCACCAAAAATGCCATAAAAAACACTGGCGTTTTTAAAAGCGTTTTTTGATGCAGTTTGAAATGGCAGACATCCTTCACACGCAGAACTTTTCTGGAAATTTAAACTGCAAAAAAAAGTATTCTAACAACGCAATCATTATTAAAATGCAACATGCTTTTTTTAAGGCGTTTTTACTGGCGTTTTTCCATTTAGTGTTATATTATATAGGAGTTCTTTATGGCTTTTTTAAAGTCTAAGGCCTCATGCACATGACCGTAGTGTTTTTCTGGTCCGCAAATTCCAGGACCGTGTTCCGTGAAATGTCCTCCGCAATTCATCCGTATGTAATCCGCAAAATGTGGATAAAAAAAAAAAAGCCTAGGTAAAACAGGATGACGACAGAACTCATTCCCGGTCGTCGCCTAGCAACACTTCCCCAAATCCGCAAACTGCGGTTGACACACGGAGGTGTACCCACATTTTCCACGGGCCCATTGACTTCTATGGGCATGTCCGCATTGAATTTGCGGACCATAATAAGACATGTCCTGAGTTTGTGCGGCGCGGACATGCGGGGACCCGTGAAAACACGGCTAGTGTGTATGGGCCCATAGAAATGAATGGGTCCGCAATTCTCCCGTGGATTTTCGGGGGAATTGCGGACGCAAAAACACGTTCGTGTGCATGGGGCCTTAGGCTTTTTTAAAGTCTTAGGCCTAGTTCACACTGAGTTTTTTTGAGAGCTGATTTTGACACCGAAACCACATTGCAAGCGCCAAAAAATTTCCAAAACCGCTTCCCATTGATTTCAATGGGAGGCGGAAGTGTACTTTTCTCCAGGCGGCTTTTAGGTACTCGTGAGATAAAAGGTAGCATGTCCATTCTTGACGCGGATCCGCCGGTGACCTCCCATTGAAATCAATGGGAGGCAAAAAGAGCAGCATTTTTTGCCTGTGGCAAACAAGTGCAGGCAGGTCAAAATCTACCCCAAAATTCCTGAAGGATTGAGGCTGGATTCACACACATCGTTTTGCTGCGTTTATACAGTAGTTTTTAATGGCTTTTGTTTTTGTGCATTTTGTGGTTCCTTTTTTAGTGCGGCCAGATGTTACAATAAAGTCTATAGTCAAATACCAAATGCACTACACACAACTGCGCTTTGGTTTGTGGCAAGTGGCATCTTTTTCCAAATGCAGCATGCTCTGGGTATGACGTTTTTTCAGGCATTTTTCCCATAGGCTTCTCTATAGGACATCAAAAACGCCATAAAAAAAAAAGCGTGTACAAAGTTATGCCAAATGAAAAACGCCACTAAAAACACCTTAAAAAAAATGCATGTTTCATTTTAGTAATGCTAGCGTTTTCTGAAGCTTTTTTTGATACAGTTTAAAACACTAGAAAAATTCTGTGTGTGAAGTGTAAGGGGCCGCCCACCGGATCGCTGTCTCCTGGGGTAGACCGCCACTTTTGGCACAGTAAGAACAGACTACAGTCCAGTCACAGTGTGGTACTACTGGCCTCAGCCTGTTTTATTAGGTAAAAAAGCCGGAGCAGAAACAGAAAACAAATGAATACATAAAGTAAATCCTAGGCCGTCTGGCCACTAACTAAACATGCAGTTCCTAACTACAAAGAGCTGAGCCTAAAGCTCAGCTCCCAAACAAAACACCACAGTTGCTTTAGGGCAGATTCAGACGAACGTTGCGTTTTTGCGCGTGCAAACAACGCGGCATTTTGCCCGCGCAAAAAGCACTTGACAGCTGCGTGTGTCATCCGTGTATGATGCGCGGCTGCGTGATTTTCGCACAGCCGCCATCATAGAGATGAGGCTAGTCGACGCCCGTCACTGTCCAAGGTGCTGAAAGAGCGAACTGATCGGCAGTAACTCTTTCAGCACCCTCGACAGTGAATGCCGAACACAATATCGAGAAACCTGTTAAAAAAAAAGAAAAAGTTCGTACTTACCGAGAACTTCCCTCCCGGCCGTTGCCTTGGTGACGCGTCCTTGACATCGGGCCCCACCTCCCTGGATGACGCGGCAGTCCATGTGACCGCTGCAGCCTGTGCTTGGCCTGTGATTGGCTGCAGCTGTCACTTGGACTGAATTGTCATCCCGGGAGGTCAGACTGGAGGAAGAAGCCGTGAGTTATCGGTAAGTCAGAACTTCGTTTTTTTTTTACAGGTTCATGTATATTGGGATCGGAAGTCACTGTCCATGGTGCTGAAACAGTTTAACTCTTTCAGCACCCTGGACAGTGACTATCTCCTGACGTCGCGTACCGGAAATTTTTTTGCCGTGTTCGGCGAAAACGAGTTCGGCCGAACCCGGTGAAGTTCGGTTCGGTTGTCCGGGTTCGCTCATCTCAAAGACACTCCGTTTAGATGTTTGGAAACAGAAAAGCACGTGGTGCTTTTCTGTTTACATTCATCCTTTTGACAGCTGGTGCGCTGTTTCAGTCGGTTCGCACGGAAGTGCTTCCGTGCGACCTGCATGGTTTTCACGCACCCATTGACTTCAATGGGTGCGCGATGCGAGAGATACGCGGAGATATTGAGCATGTCACGCTTTTTGCGCAGCTGACAAACGCTGCGCAAAAAGCATGGACTGTCTGTACTGCCCCATAAACTTGTATTGGTCTGTGCGTGGCGCGTGAAAACCACGCGGCCCGCACGGACCCAATACACGTTCGTGTGAATCCCCCCTTACTCACATCCAGCTTTCCCAGGAGCAGAGAGAGAGAGACTGAACTCTGCCTCTGTTTAAAGCACCTCAGCTGTGCAGGTAATTAGCCACAACGCAATACCTGAAGTGGCTAGTGGAATAGGAACTCTCCCAACCAGGGCCGCCATCAGCAATTTCAGGGCCCCATACAGCTAAATTTTCTGGGCCCCCCTACCGTGGCACCGCCTGTTAACGGTACTCCGTCATTCACTATATCATGCTACCCAGGGCCGCCATCAGGGGGGTATTAGGGGTACTGATGTGAGGGGCCCGGCCAAACCTAATTGAAAGGGGGGCCCGGCAACTGCCGCGACTTGCCTTTGGTAGAAAAAAAACAGCCCCCTGCAATGGGGCCCGTTTTTTTCACCAAAAGAATGTCATGAGCTGCGGCCCCCCCACTCGTCATGGTGACGGTCAAACACTGCCTGCGCGACCGATCGCGCGCACCCACAAACTCCCGCGCGTGCGCACTTGCGGGCGCGTACCCACGACCGCACGCACCTGCGACCGCCCGCGCACCTGCGACCGCCTGGAACCGCGCACCGAATTTTGAGGCAGATTTTGACCTGCCCACACTATCTTGCCACGTTTTTTGCCTGCGGTGATTGAGGACAGCAGACAAAAAAGGCACCGAAAAATGCATTTTCTGCCTCCCATTGATTTAGATGGGAGGTCAGAGGCGGAACAACGACAAGAAAGGACGTGCTGCTTTTTCTTTTTTCCGCGACTGGCTCCCATTGATTTCAGATTAAATCAATGGGAGACGGTTTTGTAAGTTTTTTGGTGCTAATTCTGACGCAGTGTCCGAGTCAATATCAAGGCCCAAAAACTCTGTGAACTGGGCCTTATTGTTAGGGCTTATTCAGATGAACATGTAATACATCCGTGCAACGCGCGTGGTTTTCACGCGATCGCACGGACCTATGTTAGTCTATGGGGTCGTGCAGACTCAGTGATTTTCACGCAGCGTGTGTCCGCTGCGTAAAACTCACGACATGTCCTATATTTGTGCATTGTTCGTGCATCACGCACCCATTGAAGTCAATGGGTGCGTGAAAATCACACCCAGCACTTCCGCAGCAGTATAAACTATGAATGAAAACAAGAAAAGCACCACGTGCTATAAACATACAAACAGAGTGTCATAATGATGGCGGCTGTGCGAAAATCACGCAGCCACGCATCATACGCTGCTGACACACAGAGCAATTATGGACCTTTTGCATGCGCAAAACGCCACGTTTTTTGCGCGCGCAAAAAGCACATGCTTGTGTAAATCTGCAGCGTATTACAGTCGCAGCAGAGTGGATGAGATTTGAACAAATCTCATCCACACGCTGCAAAAAAAATGGACCTGCAGTGTGGCTTTTTAAGCCACAGCATGTCAATTTATTCTGTGGAATCGCTGCTCCTCTGTTGCGGAAATGCTGCGTGTAGGAGGGATTACCGCTGTTGGCACGCAAAGAAATAGACACCCCTTCTCTTGTTCAACTTCTTTACTTCAGCGAGCAGGTAACAGCAAATTCTCTTTCTATGGAGCAGACAGGACTCCTGAGGTTGCGGACTTCGATCCCGCTGGAAGTCCCCCGGAGCGAGGTTGTGCCTGACCCCACGTTGCCAGGCTTGGCTACGGACACGCCGCTGTCAGTCACGGCGGGAGCTACCCGCTACTGGCAGCCTACCCTAGGGTAAGAGTCTCACTCTCGGCCCACGGGTCGCGTCGTGGGAATCAGCGAACTACCGTACCTACTAGCACCGTCACGGGTCCTTGCGGAGCTATCCGCTACCTTTCATGACAACCCTCTCTCTCCTCAGTCGGTGGTCCGAACGATAGACCCCCTTGGGCGCAACTGAACTGGCGGGCTGACGCTAAGGTTTACACAAAGTCCAGCTAATAGTCCAATAAAGTCCCGTCAACCCGACCATTCCTTCTGTCTGCTCCTATTCCAACAAGATTCATCAACAACAGTTCATGCAAGTGTTACAGGCGGTGACCCATCAACAGTTCCATGCAAGGGTTACGGAGATTATTCATCAACAACAGTTCATGCAAGGGTTAAGGCGGTTATTCATCAACAACAGTTCCATGCAAGGGTTACAGGGGTTTACACTCTGGGGAACACGCAGGGGCCTTGTCGCAATTAATGAGGAGGCGGGCCTGTGCTAGGACAAATTCAGGCTTAACCCCTTAAGGACGCAGCCTAGTTTTGGCCTTAAGGCTCAGAGCCCATTTTTCAAATCTGACATATTTCACTTTATGTGGTAATAACGTCGGAATGCTTAAACCTACCCAAGCGATTCTGAGATTGTTTTCTCGTGACACATTGGGCTTCATGTTCTAGGTAAAATTTGGTCGATATATTCAGTGTTTATTGGTGAAAAATTGCAAAATTTAGAGAAAATTTTGAAAAAATTGCATTTTTCAGAATTTAAATGCATCTGCTTGTAAAACAGACGGTTATACCACCCAAAATAGTTACTAGTTCACATTTCCCATATGTCTACTTTAGATTGGCATCGTTTTTTGAACATTCTTTTATTTTTCTTGGACGTTACAAGGCTTAGAACATAAACAGCAATTTCTCATATTTTTAAGAAAATGTCAAAAGCCTTTTTTTTAAGGTACCTGTTCAGTTCTGAAGTGGCTTTGAGGGGCCTATGTATTAGAAACCCTGATAAAACACCCCATTTTAAAAACTAGACCCCTCAGAGTATTCAAAACAGCATTTAGAAAGTTTTTTAACCCTTCAGGCATTTCACAGGAATTAAAGCAAAGTGGAGGTGAACTTTGCAAATTTCATTTTTCTTGCGGAATTTCAATTTTATTCATTTTTTTTTCTGTAACACAGAAGGTTTTACCAGAGAAACACTACTAAATATGTATTGTCCAGATTCTGAAGTTTTTAGAAATGTCCCACATGTGGCCCTACTGTGCTCGTGGACTAAAACACAAGCCCTAGAAGCAAAGAAGCACCTAGTGCATTTTGAGGCCTCTTTTTTATTAGAATATATTTTAGGCAGCATGCCAGGTTTGAAGAGGTGTTGAGGTGCCAAAACAGTAGGAATCCCCCAATAGTGACCCCATTTTGGAAACTACACCCCTCAAGGAATTCATTTATGGTTATTGTTACCATTTTGAGCACACAGTTTTTTCACAGCACGTATTTGAATTGGGCTGTGAAATGAAAAAAATGTCATTTTTTCCAATAAAATATCATTTGTGATCAAAATTTCTTATTTTCACAGGGAACAAAATACCCCATTTGGTTGCCCAATTTGTCCTTAGTGTGGCAATACCCAATTTGTGGTGATAAACTGCCGTTTGGGCCCATGGGAGGGCTCAGAAGGAAAGGAGCGCTATATGTTTGTTGGAGTCCAGATTTTGCTGGATTGGTTTTCGAGTGCCATGTCGGATTTGCAGAGCCTCAGGGGTATCAAAGCAATGGAAACCCACCAAAAGTGACCCCATTTTGGAAACTACACCCCTCAAGGAATTCATTTATGGTTGTTGTTAGCATTTTGAGCACACAGTTTTTTCACAGCACCTATTTCAATTGGGCTGTGACATTAAAAAAATGACATTTTTTCCAATAAGATGTAATTTTTTATCAAAATTTCTTATTTTCACAGGGAACAAAATGCTCAATTTTGTTGCCCAATTTCTCCTGAGTGCAGCAATACCCCATTTGTGGCAATAAACTGCCGTTTGGGCCCATGGGAGGCCTCAGAAGGGAAGGAGCGCTGTGTGTTCTTTGGAGTCCAGATTTTGCTGGATTGGTTTTCGGCTGCCATGTCGCATTTTCAGAGCCCCAGAGGTATCAAAGCAACGGAAACCCACCAGAAGTGACCCCATTTTGGAAACTACACCCCTCAAGGAATTAATTTATGGGTAATGTGACCATTTAGACCCCATAGTTTCTTCACAGAACTTATTTGAATTGGGCTGGGAATTAAAAAAATATATATTTTTTCCAATAATATGTCATTTTAGCTCAAAAATTCTTATTTTCACAAGAAATAAAATACTCCATTTTGTTGCCCAATTTGTCCTGAGTGCGGCAATACCCCATTTGTGGTGATAAACTGCCGTTTGGGCCCATGGGAGGGCTCAGAAGGAAAGGACCACCATTTGGCCTACTGGGGATTTTCTAGTGCGAAGTCATGTATGCAGAAGCACCTGAGGTACCAGTACAGTTGAAACCCGCAAGAAGTGACCCCGTTTTAAAAACTACACCCTTAAGGCATTCATCTAGAGGTGTAGTGAGCATTTTGACCGGAGACCTACACCCCATAAACTGTAATGTGGGTTCTCCCGGGTATGGCAATACCCTACATGTGGCTGTTATCATTTGCCTGGGCACACAGCAGGGCTCAGAGGGGAAAGACGAGGGGGGATAAGCTGTGCGGAGGGCATCAGGGTAAGTAAAATTGTGGTAAATTATAAACCAAGGGATGTATGATAAATTTTAAAACACTCTTTCATACAGAGCTCTGGTTATTCGGGACACGTGTCACAATGATATATTGTGTCATCCCTTATCGCCCTCTTATAGCAGACTTTGCACCTCTTTTGACTTTTTCCCTTCTTGCCAGGTTGGGGAACTTCCCCTGGAAAGTGTTGCCGCCCTGGTACGATGCGTGTGGCCCCGCTTCCAGAAGTACTGAGTGCCCCCCCTTCCTGGTCCCTAAAGATTAGGTTCTTGATTATCACCTCTTGAAATTCCAGCAAAGTTCCCGTCTGGCCTGCACATCGACGTAGCACGTACGCATTGTACAAAGCCATCTGTACGATGTGCACGGCCAGCTTCTTATACCACACCGCATAGCGCTGTAGGGCTTCAGGGCTTGATCTTACAAGTCCACCCCTCCCATGTACCTATTGTAGTCCAGGATGCAGTCTGGTTTGGGGGTGGCCTTTCCTTCATATATCCTAAACCTGTAGGTATACCCTGATGCACTCTCGCAGCTTATACATCTTCACGCCATACCTTGCCCTCTTACCCAGCAGGTACTCGCGGAATTGAACCCTCCCTTTAAAATGTACCAGGGACTCATCTATAGAAATACACTTCTCGGGGTGTATGCTGGGGAAAACCGGGCACTGGAACGGTCTAATAGGGGTCTCCGTTTATACAAATGGTCAAAACTAGGGGTCATCTCGGGGTGGGCACGGCTCATTATCAGTATAATGTAAGAAGCGAAGTATTGTCTCATTTTTTTCTTTTTAGGTTCCAGTTCAGTTCTGAAGTTGCTTTGAGGGGCCCATATATTAGAAACCCCTATGAAATACCCCATTTTAGAAACTAGACCCCTCAAAGTATTCACAACAGCATTTAGAAAGTTTATGAACCCTTTAGGTGTTTCACAGGAATTTAGAGCAAAGTAGAGGTGAAATTTAAATTTTTTTTTTTTGTCAGAAAATCCTCTTTATACCATTTTTTTTAAACCACAAAAGGATTTATCAGAGAAACGCAACTTAATACGTATTGCCCAGATTCTGCAGTTTTTAGAAATATCCCACATGTGGCCCTAGTGCGGTAATGGGCTGAAGCATCGGCCTCCGAAGCAAAGGAGCACCTAGTGGATTTTGAGGCCTCTTTTTTATTAGGCACCATGTCCGGTTTGAAGAGGTCTTGTGGTGCCAAAACATTGGGAACCCCCCAAAAGTGACCCCAATTTGGAAACTAGACCCCTTGAGGAATCCATTGTAGTTTTCTTGGGGTGCATGCGGCTTTATGATCAGTTTTTATTCTATTTTTAGGTGGCGTGGTGACTAAAAAACAGCAATTCTACTATTGTTTTTTTATTCTATTTTTTTTACAGCGTTCACCGTGCGCTATAAATGACATATTCACTTTATTCTGCAGGGCGATACGATTACGGCGATACCAGATGTTTATAGTTTTTTTTTATGTCTTATGGCGTTTGCACAATAAAATACGTTTTGTAAACAATCATTCACTTTTTGTGTTGCCTTATTCTAAGAGCCAGAACGTTTTTATTTTTCAATCAATAAAGCCGTGCGAGGACTTATTTTTTGCGTAAACGAACTGTAGTTTCGATCAGGACCATTTTTAGGTACATGCGACTTTTTGATCTCTTTTTATTCCATTTTTTGGGAGGTGAAGTGACCAAAGAATTGTGATTGTGGTACGGTTTATTATTATTTTATTTTACGGCGTTCATCGTGCGGGATAAATAATGAAATAATTTTGTAGTTCAGGCCGTTACGGACGCGGCAATACCAATTATGTATAGTTTATTTGTTTGTTTATATATTTTTATTAATAATAAAGGACTGATAAGGGAAAAAGGGGGATTTTTACTTTTATTACTTTTAAATCTTTTATTTTCTTATTTTTGCACATCTTTTTTTAACTTTTTTTTTACTTTTTTACTTTGTCCCACTAGGGGACTTGAGGGCAGGAGGCCCTGATCGCTATTCTAATACACTGCACTACATGCGTAGTGCAGTGTATTAGAACTGTCAGCTACTCACTGACAGCAAGCATAGTGGGTCCTGACGTTGTCAGGACCCACTAGGCTTCCGTCTATGGCATAGCCGGACGCCATTGTTTGGTGTCCGGTTGCCATAGTCACCATCGCCGGCCGCTATCGCGTAGCAGGCCGGCGATGGCAGCTTAACCCCTAAAAAGCCGCGATCTCTATAGAACGCGGCTTTTAAGGGGTTAATCAGCGGGGACACAGCGATCGGTCCCCGCTGTAGGAGCTGTGACAGCTGCTGAACAAGACAGCAGCGTCACAGCTCCTGTATGTGTCGGGAGGACGGCCGAAACGGCCGTTACTCCCGTGACGTACTATTACGTCATGGAGCGCGAACGATACAGCTGCCATGACGTAATAGTACGTCAAGGAGCGGGAAGGGGTTAATCTTCTGATGACTGTAAGGCTAGTCTGTCCGGTACCCTGTGTCCAGAATAAAGGAGGGCCGTACTTCTCTCTTTGGGGTGATCAGACTCAAACGGGTATTGGCATCGCTCTGGGGCGATCTGAGGGTCCTAGTTAGGGGCTGCGGGGAAATGACCGGTACCTGCAGCGGATGCTGATGCTCCAATCCGCTCCTGACTCTGTCAGTCCTCCGTTTGCGCGTCTCCTCTGCTTCTCTCTTTGCCGCAGTCCGACCCGTCCCTTCTGGCAGTGTTCTGCTGCTGCCACACTAATGTCCTTCTTCTGCAGGCACTACTCCAGCAGCCCTCTGCCCTCCTGTCTCCTGTAGCCACCTCTGGGGTCTGTGCTGACCGCTCGTCTCCCGGTCATCTGACCGTTCCTGTTCCTCCTTACTAGACGCTTCTCTCCTCTCTCTCCTCTCTCTTCCCGCCCGACTTTCGCGCCACCGCACTCTGCTCCTCCCCCTTCCACCTCCGGTCCTCCTCCTCTGCTTCTCCCGCATCGCGAGACTTCGCCCTCCTCCTTGTGGGAGCGCACGCGTCATGGCTGTCGGCAGAGCGGCCGTTACCATGACGCCCAGGATGCTCCTCCACTCGGAAGCCGACTCCCGAGCAGCAGATCAGCCCATGTCCCTGCGTGGGTTCCCCTGCATCGCCGGCGATTACAGGCACCCCCTTACATGCGGTTCTGCCGCAAAAATCACAAATGAGAAAAAAAAAGGCACTTTTTTAAATTTTTACAAAAGTTTAGATTTGCCCCGCCCGTAGTTTAGGCGACGCGATCCTCTATTCTTAGCGCAGCCCAGCCTCCTGTCATGACGTTTCTTCCCATGTGACTGCTGCAGCGGTCACATGTTCTACAGCGTCATCCCAGGAGGCGGGGCTACGTTCAGAACAGAGAGATGCGTCACCTAAACTACGGCCGGGGCAAATCTAAACTTTTTTATAAATTTAAAAAAGTGCCTTTTTTTTTCTCATTTGTGATTTTTGCGGCAGAACCACAGCATTTCCGCAACAGAGGAGCAGCGATTCCACAGAATAAATTGACATGCTGCGGCTTAAAATTCCACACTGCAGGGTAAATTTTTTTTGCAGCGTGTGGATGAGATTTGTTCAAATCTCATCCACTCTGCTGCGACTGTAATACGCTGCAGATTTTCCACAATAAAATGTGTTGCATAAAATCCGCAGTGTTCATGCCTAGTGTGTTCCTACCCTAAGGCCGGATTTACACAAGCGTGTGCTTTTTGCGCGAACAATGCACAAATATCGGACATGTCGTGAGTTTTACGCAGCAGACACACGCTGCGTGAAAATCACTGACAGTCTGCACGGCCCCATAGAGTAACATAGGTCCGTGCGAGGCGCGTGAAAATCACGCGCTTTGCACGGATGTATTACACGTTCGTCTGAATAAGCCCTAACAATAAGGCCCAGTTCACAGAGTTTTTGGGCCTTGATATTGACTCGGACACTGCGTCAGAATCAGCACCAAACAACTTCCAAAACCGCCTCCCATTGATTTAATCTGAAATCAATGGGAGCCAGTCGCGGAAAAAATAAAAAGCAGCACGTCCTTTCTTGCAGCGGTTCCGCCTCTGACCTCCCATCGAAAGCAATGGGAGGCAGAAAATGCATTTTTCGCTACGTTTTTTGTCTGATATCCTCAATCGCCGCAGGCAAAAAACGCAGCAAAAAACGCAGCAAGATAGTGTGGGCAGGTCAAAATCTGCCTCAAAATTCTTTAAGGAATTGTGTGAACAGGGCCATACTTAAACAGCACTTTGAGACACTTTACTCACTGTCAAAAAGAGTTGCTCCCACTCCAGTCCTCGTCAGGCGATGTCTTCGGTCCAGATGTCCAGTCCTTCACCTCCAGGCTCCAGAAAATGGCGGGGATCGTAGAACTCCTGCCGCCGCGCAACAACTGGACTCCTCTCCCTCGCCTTACGCAGTTACGCTCTAGAGGAGGAGGTGGAGGAGGAGGTGGAGGCGGAAGAGGAGGAGGCGGCGGCGGAGGTGGAGGCGGGCCAGCAGGTAACTAGTCTGTGCGCCGCTCTCCCTGTGTGGCCGTCCTTACCAGTAGTTCGACGATGTTCTTGTGGTGCGGGCGCACCGCTTCCCTCTTGCCGGCGGGCACGAGCGGGTTGCACGCCCAGTCGTTTGTGCGCGGGCTCGCGCCTGCGGTCTTTCGTGCGCATGCGTTTGCGGTCGAGCGCGCGCGCGCGCAAGCGGGCGGTGTTCCACGGCGGTGTTTGACGAGAGGGGGGCCCGCAGCTCACGACATTGTTTTGGTGAAAAGAACAGACCCCATTGCAGAGGCCTGTTTTTTTCTACCAAAGGCAAGTCACGGCAGTTGCCGGGCCCCCCTTTCAATTAAGTTTGGCCGGGCCCCCTACAGTAGTACCCCTAACACCCCCCTGATGGCGGCCCTGCTCCCAACTCTCCACATTCAAACAACCAGACCCTTTTACACAGGTTTTCCAGAAAACCCTTGAGCAAGGAAAACACATTTTCCTTCTAGCTCAATTCCCTGGCTGTTTTAAAATGTATATGACAGGAACAATGGCGGATTATAATATGGGCGGATCGGGCGGTCGCCCGGGGCCCAAGGCTGCCAGGGGGCCCATCGCGGCCCGAATCGCACACAAACTTCGAAAACTATGCAGCGCTACTGCGCTGCCCGCTTCCAACTGAATCTGCGTCGCCCCAGCATTCACTCTGCCGTGAGCGGCTCGGTGCAGGCAGGCGCGATGTAGTGACGTCATCGCGCCTGTCTGCACGGAGTCACTCACAGCACAGTGCAGAGGAGGAGAAGCATCCCCCACCGTCGTGGGAACCGGGATAGGTAAGTAATTTTCTTTTTTATTAGGTACGTACATATGGAGGCATTATACTATGTCAGCTATGGGGATATTATACTGTGTCAGCTATGGGGTATTATACTGTGTCAGCTATGGGACATTATACTGTGTCAGCTATGGGGCATTATACTGTGTCACAGCTATGGGGATATTATACTGTGTCAGCTATGGGGCATTATACTGTGTCAGCTATGGGGCATTATACTGTGTCAGCTATGGGGCATTATACTGTGTCACAGCTATGGGGCATTATACTGTGTCAGCTATGGGGCATTATACTGTGTCAGCTATGGGGCATTATACTGTGTCAGCTATGGGGCATTATACTGTGTCACAGCTATGGGGCATTATACTGTGTCACAGCTATGGGGATATTATACTGTGTCAGCTATGGGGCATTATACTGTTTCAGGTATGGGGAATTATATTGTGTCAGCTATGGGGCATTATACTGTGTCAGCTATGGGGATATTATACTGTGTCAGCTATGGGGCATTATACTGTGTCAGCTATGGGGCATTATACTGTGTCAGCTATGGGGCATTATACTGTGTCAGCTATGGAGGCATTATACTGTGTTGCAGCTATGGGGGCATTATACTGTGTCAGCTATGGGGCATTATACTGTGTCAGCTATGGGGCATTATACTGTGTCAGCTATGGGGCATTATACTGTGTCATTTATGAGGCATTATACTGTGTCACATCTATGGGGCATTATACTGTGTCACATCTATGGAGACATTATACTGTGTCACAGCTATGGGGGCATTATACTGTGTCACATCTATGGAGGCATTATACTGTGTCGCAGCTATGGGGGCATTATACTGTGTAGAGGCAGCTATGGGGGCATTATACTGTGTCGCAGCTATGGGGGCAATATACCGTGTAGCAGCTATGGGGATATTATACTGTGTCGCAGCTATGGGGGCATTATACTGTGTTGCAGCTATCGGGGCATTATACTGTGTAGCAGCTATGGGGGCATTATACTGTGTAGCAGCTGTGGGGCATTATACTGTGTTGCAGCTATGGGGGCATTATACTGTGTCACAGCTATGGGGAATTATACTGTGTCACAGCTATGGAGGCAATATACTGTGTCGCAGCTATGGAGGCATTATACTGTGTTGCAGCTATGGTGGCATTATACTGTGTTGCAGCTATGGGGGCATTATACTGTGTCATAGCTATGGGGGCATTATACTGTGTCGCAGCTATAGAGGCATTATACTATGTCGCAGCTATGGGGATATTATACTGTGTCGCAGCTATGGAGGCATTATACTGTGTCGCAGCTATGGAGGCATTATACCGTATAGCAGCTATGGAGATATTATACTGTGTCGCAGCTATGGGGGCATTATACTGTGGGGGCAGCTACGGGGGACATTATACTGAGCAATTACAAGAGCTGCAGGTACAAGGTGGGAGACGCTGTGTAGCACAATATACAAGGGGGGATTGTTGTATAGCACTATGTAGAAGGGAGCGCTGTGTATCACTATATCTAAGGGGGATTGCTGTGTAGCACTATATACAAGCTATGTGACGCTATTTACAGAGGGGGAGGACTGTATAGCGCTATTTACAGGGGGCTGTGTGTGGTGCTATCTACAGTGTTTGACACAATTATATTCAGGGGCGCAGTCTATGGTGCTATAATATTTAGGGGCACAGTGTTTGTACTATTTTATTCAGGGGCGCAGTGTTTGGTGATATTATATTTAGGGGCACAGTGTGTGGCACCATGATAATATTATCTTTGTTTATAGGTGTGGAAATGTTGGAAAAGTGAGGAGCCAAAGACATCTGAGTGGCAAATTCTGCAGAAATTGGTCATGGCCGGGAAAAGTCGTCATGAAGTCTGGACTGGATGGAGAAGAGGAAAAAAACTACGTCGTCACCTGTGAGTCACTAGATTTATAGACAATCTGTCATCTCTACTGACATGTTTATTATAGGAAATCCTTGTATTTCACAAAGTCTTTGTGCAGTCCAGGACTGATAGACAAATAAGTGTTACTATTCCCCTTGTCAGGAGAATGTGTCCCTACACGGTGCGATACTGTCAGCGATGGTTGGAGACTGTCAGTATGTGGGGACACAGCCTTTTGACAAGGGGAGTAGTAACACCCATTTGTTAATGTCTGGGTAAAAAGGAAGTGTTAACAATAGTTACAGGGCGGCGGTGGAGAAGGGGGGCCCAACTATGGGTTACAGCCCAGGGCCTATGGTCTACTTAGGCGGGATTCACACGACCGGGTCGTTCCCGAGCCCTAGTGTCGGCTGGTAAAATCGGCCATTTTGCCCGGCCGGTTTGCATAAAGTTATGCATCCGTGCCGGGCCGGGCAGATCCGGACAGTGACATCAGCCGCAGCTCCTGAAGGGGAATCCCCATGTGTTCGGGGATTCCGCTTCAGGAGTTTCCCCTGATGTCACTGCCCAGATATGGACAGAGACATCAAGCGCTCTGTCCAGGAGCGGAGTCCCCGAAAACACGGGGATTCCGCTCCTTCAAGGAGCTAAAGTGCGGCTAGCACATAGCAGAGCGGGGAGATACCTCCCTGCTGTGCTATAGTGGCGTCGCTACAGTAGTAGCAGCCGCAGCAGCAGCAGCTGCTGCTGCTACTAGCGGCGCCATCGAAGGTGTCGCCGAGCCAGGGTGCTTTTAACAAGCAGGGGAAGGGAGCCAGCGCAGCGCTCCCTCCACCTGCTGTACACCCCGGCCCTGCAACACAGTGTACAGCGATGCCATTCGTCAGAATGGCATCAACTCCTCCTCCTCACATGCAGTCTGCGCTGTGAGGAGGAGGAGATAGAGCGCAAGCGCCGGGAAACCCGGCCATCACTCGGAACACATTCCGGTGATGGCCGTGTAATACCCGGCCCCATAGACTTCTATGGGAGCCGGGCGGCCGGGTGCCCGGGCAAAGATAGAGCATGTCCTATTTTTTGACGCCCGGATTTCCCGGCCGTCAAAAAATCGGTCGTGTGAATAGCCCCATTAGGGGTCTATCATTCCTAATGCAGCCGGGTGCCGGCCGATTTATGAACGGCCGGCACCCGGCCGGGAAACCCTGCCGTGTGAATGAGGCCTTAATCCGCCACTGACTCCGTCCACTACTTTTCCCCTGGTCCTGTCACAGAAGGAGGTTTATGGGAAAAGCCCATAAAAGCGCCAGACCCAGAGAATGCACAGTTTAAGAAAAAAAACAAAAAAAACACTTACCACAAAATTGCCTCAAAAATTTCACAAACCAAAAAGCAGTTGTGTGTAGTGAATTAGATATTTTACTAACCCCCATCTACATGTAACGGAAAAAATCTGCGCTGAAAGCAGAGCATGCTGCAGATTTTGAAATTCGCAGTATGCACAGTCTGTTGCAGAGAAGCAGCAGATTTTCCCCGCAGATTTCAGCCTTTGCAATGCAAAGGCTGAAACATGCGGCAAATCCACTGTGAAATCCACCACATCTGGATGTACATATGCAGATTTTTCAGCATCATTGTTGCATAATTGCCTCTGATTTATGGCAAAATCTGCAGCACAAATTGACTGGCACATCTGAACATGCCCTAAGGCCTCATTCACACGACCATAGTGTTTTTCTGGTCCGCAAATTCCAGGACCGTGTTCCGTGAAATGTCCTCCGCAGTTCATCCGTATGTAATCCGCAGTTCATCCGTATGTAATCCGCAAAATGCGGATAAAAAAAAAAGCCTAGGTAAAACAGGATGACGACAGATCTCATTCCCGGTCGTCGCCTAGCAACACTTCCGCAAATCCGCAAACTGCGGTTGACACACGGAGGTGTACCCGCATTTTCCACGGGCCCATTGACTTCTATGGGCATGTCCGCATCTAATTTGCGGGCCGTAATAAGACATGTCCTGAGTTTGTGCGCCACGGATTTGCGGACATGCGGGGACCCGTGAAAACACGGATAGTGTGTATGGGCCCATAGAAATGAATGGGTCCGCAATTCTCCCGTGGATTTTCGGTGGAATTGCGGACGCAAAAACACGTTCGTGTGCATGGGGCCTTAGACATCTCTCTTTTTTTCCACTTCTGTGTTTGGCTATAAAAACTGCATCAAAAACTGCATGTATGATTCTAGTCTTATTGGAATGAATAGACAAAAAAATGTGAAAAACTGGACTACATAGTAATGTATGCACTGGCCTAGCTATAGGGGTCGCAGGGGTCGCAATTGCGAACGGGCCCCGAAGCCAGGGGGGCCCACTGCCCCCCGCACCACATCAATAAAAAGTTACTATAGTAACTCGGGCCGCGGGCCCCTGTTACTATAGTAACATACTTTACTTACCTTCCTGGTTCCGGATCGCAGCGGAGGTCCTGATGTCAAGCGCTGTGCGCAGCGCATGATGTCACAGCGCTATGCGCCGCGCACAGCATCGAGACGACAGAACTTCCACCGCGGCCGAAGAGGAAGGTAAGGTTAGCCCTGACTGGCGGGGTCCGACTCCCGGGACCCGCCAATCAGCTGTTTTGAAGGGGCCGCAGCACTCGTACGAGAGCTGCTCCCCTTCATTCCTGTCACTTCATTCCGGTCACACTGAATCGGTGTCGGCGATTCACAGTGTGAGCGAGTAGTGAAATGAAGGGGAAGCAGCTCTCGTACGAGTGCTGCGGCCCCTTCAAAACAGCTGATTTGCGGGTCCCGAGAGACACATCAGCTATTGATGGCCTATCCTGTGGATAGGCCATCAATGTTTAGGGACTGTACAACCCCTAAGCCTACGATGTAGCAGGCTTAGGGGGCCCATGAGACAGGATCACAGATTGTGTGATCCTGTCTGCTGGGCCCTGTATCTAAGCCAATCACATGGTAGGCTTAGATACATGGCCCATGTGTGATCCTGTCTGATGGGCCCTGTATATAAGCCTACCACACTGTAGGTTTAGATACAGGGCCCCAGCACACAGTAATCTTATACTGTATAAGATTACTGTCTGCTGGACCCTGTATCTAAGCCTAGATTGTGGTAGGCTTAGATACAGGGTCCCACAGACAGTATCACACATGGGCCCTGTATCTAAGCCGAACACGTGTTACTAATCATTTTGTGTGTGTTTTCTTACAGGTTCGGTCGTTGGACTACGTCGGATTCCAGGACTACTTCGATGACAGCTTTTTTTTTATTATCAATAAAATGGTTAATGAGGGTTGTGTGGGTTTTTTTTATTTCAATAAAATATTTTTTCTATGTCTTTGTGTTTTTTTTTAAACTATATTACTACCGCCTTAGTAATGGCCGCCGGCTGATTGACAGCATCCATTGCTAAGGCGGGGCTTAGTGTTAGCCGATGCAGAGGCTAACACTAACCCCCTTTATTACCCCGGTACCCACCGCCACCAGGGGTGCTGGGAAGAGCCGGGTACGATCCAGTACCTGACCATCTGTAGTGATGGTCGGCCACTGGGGTGGCCGCAGGCTGGTATTATCAGGAGGGGAAAGGCCAAAAACAGTGGCCCTTCCTACCCTGGTGATGCTAGGCTGCTGCTGCTTTATTGTATCTGGCTGGTTATGAAAAATGGGGGGGACCCCACGTCATTTAAAAAGCAAAAAAAATAAAAATAATAATAATTGGAAAGAACGATGTCTGGTCCCCCCCAATTTTCATAACCAGCCAGATACAACACAGCAGCAGCAGGCAGCATTACCAGGGTGGTAGGTGCCACTGTTTTTGGCCTTCCCCATCCTAATACTACCAGCCTGCGGCCACCCTGGTGCCTGCCCGTCACTACAGATGTTCGGGTACTGGTTCGTACCCGGCTCTTCCCAGTACTCCTGGTGGCGGTGGGTACCGGGGTAATAATGGGGGTTAGTGTTAGCCTCTGCACCTGCTAACATTAAGCCTCGCCTTAGTAATGGAGGTTGTCAATCAGCCAGCGGCCATTACTAAGGGGGTGATAATAAAGTTTAAAAAGATACAAGGACATAGAAAAAATATTTTATTGAAATAAAAAAACACAACCCTCATTAACCATTTTATTGAGAATAAAAAAAACGCCGTCATTGAAGTCCTCGAATCCGAAGTCCAACAACCGAACCCGTAAAAAAAACACAAACACACAAAAATAATCAGTAACACATAAAGAAGCAAAATTATTATTCTTACCTATCCTGAGTCCAGCGCTGGAGACGCAATGTCAGCGAGCTGGGCCCTGTATCTAATCCTATCATGTATGATACTGTCTGCTGGGCCACTGTATCTAATCCTATCATGTGTGATACTGTCTGCTGGGCCCTATATCTAATCCAATCATGTGTGGTACTGTCTGCTGAGCCACTGTATCTAATCCTATCATGTGTGGTACTGTCTGCTGAGCCACTGTATCTAATCCTATCATGTGTGGTACTGTCTGCTGAGCCACTGTATCTAATCCTATCATGTGTGGTACTGTCTGCTGAGCAACTGTATCTAATCCTATCCATAGTTCATAGGGTCGTAGTGCTATAGATATGCTATGCTGTCTCATATACACACTTTTTTTTGGGCGGACACATATGTATTGGGGCTATTTTCCCTGACATTTTAAGCCCTGAGGGTATGTTCACACGGTAGCACCGTAATTTCAGCCGTAATGGCATGTGCAGGCGTCTTTCGCTGCGTCCATTACGGACGTAATTGGAACTGTTTTTCTATGGAGTCCATGGAAAACGGCTCCATTTACGTCTGAAGAAGTGACAGGCCCTTTTCACAGCGGCGCATAAAAAAAAATGACCGTTGGCACAGAACATCGTAAGACCCATTCAAATGAATGGGCAGATGTTTGCCAACGCTTTTGAGCAGCATTTTCGGACGTAATTCAATGCTAAAACGCCTGAATTACGTCCGTAAATAGGGTGTGTGAACCCAGCCTTAGTGACGCCCCCGGCTGCTAGTGCTGCATTGTTGGGTCACTTAGGAGACCCAGCAATGCAGTTGAAAGCTGCGGACCGTCGGCAATGATAAAGAAATTTGCGGGGGGGGGGGCAGTAAGAATTTTTGCATCGGGGCCCATGAGCCTTTAGCTACGCCCCTGAATGTATGTGGTGAAGACTTTCCACCATAGGATGATTATGTTTGCACGTTGTGGTTTGTGGAGCCATTATCTCTGGTCAGCGTCACTCTTTCCCGATCAATCTTACGATATGCATATAACAGTTGTGTTTTTATTGTTCTCGTGAACATCTTACAAGAAACTAAACCACCTACACAGGGGAACCTGGGTTACACTCAGTAACACCTCACATTCAGTAGTCTGAAGTGTAAACATAAGTGCCCTTAGCCATGTGAGTGGTTATGATTGGATATCATTTCTCCCTATGGTTTTTCGAGAGGCTCTTTACATTATGTGCTTCATTAATCATGGTTCCAAGAAATGACTTTTTGTTAATGTATGGTAATTGATATAATTGACTTCTAGTATATTGTATATATGAGCTAATTAGCACGGAGCCGTCATTTTTAGACTAACAATTAAGATCATTTTGTACTGCAGTCATTTCTGATTTCTAGCCTTTCTGCTACATGAGGCTGGCCAACACCACAAAAAGAAAATACATGCAGATCCAAAAACACCCAGTAAAAGCTTCATTTTATTGAAGGGGTCATCTGGGTTGTGATTTTTTTTTGTAAGGGCTGTAAATTAAATAAATTAGCAAATAAAGCAATACTTACCAAGGGGATCCAGCACTGGGGCTCCGGCGGCACTCCAGGTGGTTGTTTACATGCATTGTAGCATGTAACTGCTGCAGCCAATCATAGGGCTCCGCGGGGCCCATGCATCAGGTATTGCATTTCTTGCATTATGCACAGAAATACAATTCGTCACCACTACGCCCCATTGAGCCCTCTGATTGGCTTAGGCGGTTGCATGCTACGAGCATGTAACCTACCACTGGGAGTCCTGGCGGAGTGTCAGCGATGGATCTGCAGGGGCAAGGTTAAGTTAGTACTTCTAACTTTTTTGCTTATTTATTTAATTTCCAGTCCTTACAAAAAAAAATTCCCAACCTGATTAACCCCTATAAGAATAAATATATGTAAATTAATCTAAAAAATGAGTAGACACAAAGACTGGAAGAAATAGAGAAAAATGGAGAGCCAACCTGATGTCATAAACAGGTATAAGATTTCATATAAATAATTATGTATATACCACAAAGTAATGTCAATGAAGATGTATTGAATAAGGGCCCTTTTACATCGTCTATTTTGGGCGTAACAACAAGCATCGATCAACGAGACAGCTCGTTGATCGGCGCTAGTTTTCTCCTTTCATAAGTAGTAATGTATGGTGAAAAGCGATTGTTACTACGATTGCTCATGCCCATGCATTACCATCATGTTGGCAGCACATCTCTCTGTTTACACAGGGGGATGCGCTGCCAACAACGATAATAGTTTCTGCTGCATAAAAGATACGATCAGCCGATGAACGAGCATTTGCTTGTTCATTGGCTGATTGTTGCCATGTTTATACAGGCCATGATCGGGAACGAGCGTTAATATGAATTTAACCGTGTAAAAGGGCCTTAAATGTAAATGGAGAACAGAAGTCCCTAATACATAAAGTAATCATTAATGATAAATAAAGCCTGTTTTTTTTAATACACATAGTAACAAGTCTTCAAGGGAACAATGATACCCCTGCATCAATAAAAAAATATATGGATAACTCTGGCAATGCAAGCTTAGACCCTGCCTGACTCGTGTTTTGCAAGGAATACTTCATCCGTGGGTTATAGATGAGGCAGGCCATTAAAAGGCGGCCCCACATTTTTTCAAACAACCTGTGCTATTGCATATCTAAGAGACAAGGGTGTTATATTTGGTCTTGAACTGTTAACAATCTGGGTGCAAAAAACGATTGTTTAGTAGCTATCAGAACAATTCATCATGAGACTGAAGATGGTCATAGACATCCCAGTCAGCTAACTAACGGGAACTGCCTATGGGCAGGTTCAAACAAGAGTAATACGGGCGTATTACAGACGCAAATACCGGTCTGACCGCTGGTCTAACCAACTGCCCTAACAACATCATAAGGATCTATGATGTTGTTACTTCAGATCATTAGAACAAAGGGTAGGCCAGGCTTTACATCTATTATACAGGCGCAAAAATGCATTGCATGGGTTCAACAAGTTCAAACCCTTAAAGGGTTTGTCCCAAGATTAAAAGTTATCTCCTAACTACATGATAGGGGATAACATGCTGATCAGTGGGGGTCCGATCTCTGGGACCTCCACCGATCACGAGAACGGGGGTCCCGTTCCTCCGAATGAATGAAGAGGTTGTACATGCGCCCTGCTGCTCCATTTATTCTCTATGGCACTGCCGCAGACAGCTGAGTGCTGTACTTGGCTTTCTCCGGCAGTCCCATAGCACAACCTACCACTCCATTCATTCGGAATAATGGGACACCTGTTCTCGTGATTAATGGGGGTTCCAGCGGTCGGACCCCCGCCGATCATCATGTTATCACTTATCCAGTGGTTAGGGGATAACATTTAATCTTGGGACAACCCCTTTAAGGCCATAACTTTTTTAGTTTTATGTTAACATAGTTATATGAGGCCTTGTTTTTTGTCTGTTGAGTTTTTTAGAGGTCATTTTGTGATTCTTATAAGTTAGCTCTTATTCAGCATTCATTTTTATTATGGGGCAAATGCAAAAAATTTAATTAGACTATTCTTTTTTATTTACATTTTTTTTAAAAGTGGTAAGTGGTACTCTTCTTAAAAGGGCATCTGTCACTAATTAAAAGTCCCTTCACAACAGAACGCCAAAATGCTGACCAAGGTGCCAAAATTTGGAGCATCGAAACTTCTCTCTCAATCAGCACTGAAGGCCTCACACATGGGCACTTTCCTACATTGTATATATGTTAGAAGCTGTGTTTCCAGTGACCCTGAGGTCTCATGCAAGCGACAGAGCCATGTACATAGAGCCCATATGGACTACATACTACACATACTAAGCTACAGCCCTTTGTGTGCTGCCGTGGGGTGCAACAGAACAGTGCTGTGTTATGGAGATATTCTACCATCCAATGAAACATATGATTTTTTTTCTGTTATATTCATACGTTAACCGAACAAAATGCCCTCAGTATACCTCCATATGAAATATGAGTTTGTTTAGAGCAGGGGTCTCAAACTCGGCCGGGTAAGTGGGCCACATATAGAAAAAATGGGAAGATGACGGGCCGCATTACTTTCAAATTTGCTACCATACAAAATTATTGTTAATCAATTAGTTATTTGAACTACTATAACACTATATTACTATAATAATACTACATTACTATAATAATACCGCTAGATTTAAAATTGGAGAAAATTCTCCACGTGCTTATTTCAACAATCCAGTTTTCCAGTTTAAGTGTTGCTAAATGCAGTCCGGCGGCTCAGTTGGCAGTGTTTGGCAGACACACCTGTCAAGATTGGGCAGCCCCTTTTTAGATAGTGCCACAGTGCTCTCTGTAGATGCTGCCACAGTGCCCTCTGAAGATGCTGCCACAGTGCCCTCTGAAGATGCTGCCACAGTGCCCTCTGAAGATGCTGCCACAGTGCCCTCTGTAGATAATGCCACAGTGCCCTCTGTAGATAATGCCACAGTGCCCTCTGTAGATAATGCCACAGTGCCCTCTGTAGATAATGCCACAGTGCCCTCTGTAGATATTGCAACACACCGCTAGATAATGCCACAGTGTCCTCTGTAGATACTGCCACACACCCACTTGTAGATAATACCACAGTGCCCTCCATAGATGCTGCCACAGTGCCCTCCGTAGATGCTGCCACAGTGCCCTCCGTAGATGCTGCCACAGTGTCCTCCGTAGATGCTGCCACAGTGCCCTCCGTAGATGCTGCCACAGTGCCCTCCGCAGATGCTGCCACAGTGCCCTCCGCAGATGCTGCCACAGTGCCCTCCGTAGATGCTGCCACAGTGCACTCCGTAGATGCTGCCACAGTGCACTCTGTAGATGCTGCCACATTGCCCTCCGTAGATGGTGCCACAGTGCCCTCGGTAGATGCTGCCACATTGCCCTCCGCAGATGCTGCCACATTGCCCTCCACAGATGCTGCCACATTGCCCTCCGCAGATGCTGCCACATTGCCCTACGCAGATGCTGCCACAGTGCCCTCCGCAGATGCTGCCACAGTGCCCTCTGCAGATGCTGCCAGAGTGCTTTCTGCAGATGCGGCCACACAGGGGCGTAACTAGGAAAGACTGGGCCCCATAGCAAACTTTTGACTGGGGCCCCCTGCCATGGGTATCACACAACCGCCCCTTGTAGATAGTGCCTCCCTATAGATTCTGCCACACAGCACCCCCTATAGATAGCACAATATATCTCCCCTGTAGATAACGCCTTACAGCCCCCTGTAGATAACGCCATACAGCCCCCTGTAGATAATGCCATACAGCCCTCCCACTGTAGATTACACCATACAGCCCCCCTGTAGATTACACCATACAGACCCCCCTGTAGATTACACCATACAGACCCCTCTGTAGATTACACCATACAGACCCCCCGTAGATTACACCATACAGACCCCCTGTAGATTACACCATACAGACCCCCTGTAGATTACACCATACAGACCCCCCTGTAGATTACACCATACAGCCCCCCTGTAGATTACACCATACAGCCCCCCCTGTAGATTACACCATACAGACCCCCCTGTAGATTACACCATACAGACCCCACCCGTAGATTACACCATACAGTCCCCCCTGTAGATTACACCATACAGCCCCCCTGTAGATTACACCATACAGCCCCCCCTGTAGATTACACCATACAGCCCCCCTGTAGATTACACCATACAGCCCCCCCTGTAGATTACACCATACAGACCCCCTGTAGATAACGACCCCCCCCAAAAAAAAAATGGTCTATAGTTTGTCCTACAAAAGACATGCATCCCCTATCCACAGGAGAGGGGATACATGTGTGATCGCTGGCAGCCATAAGGAGAACGGGGGACCGAAAGTCCCCCGAAGTTGTCCATGTCAAACCTCGGACTTCCGGAGTCTGCACAGTTCAATAAAAATGAAAGGAGCGCTGGTCACGCATGCGCACAAGCGCGACCGATGCACAAGTAATTTCTATGCAGCTGCAGACAGACCCCGGAAGTCCGAGGTCTGTCATGAAGAACTTCGGTGGACTTTCGGTCCCCTGTTCTCCTTATCGCTGGGCGTCCCAGCGATCCCACATGTATCCCCTATCCTGTGGATAGGGGATGCATGTCTTTTGTAGGAACAACCCCTTCAGTGGCGTCGCGCTATAGCAGCCGTGGCGGCTGCTAGCGGAGCCTCCGGCCATGACGCTGACGCATTGGCTGGGGATTCCTCTACTGTTGGAGTCCCTGACGTCACTGTCCATACACAGTGACATCAGGGGATCCACCTGGACTGGAATGTGATATTAGGGGCAACACCAGAGCTGGTGTCCCAGAGCAGAGCACTAGTATAGGCTCTGCGCTGGAACTCTGGAGAAGCCACTGACATCAGTGTCCATATATGGACAGTGATGTCAGGGGCTTGCCCAGAGCTGGAGTCCCGGAGCAGAGCCGCTTCTAGCACTCTGCCTGGGATTCCAGCTCTGTATGGACAGCGATGTCAGAGGCTTCCCCAGAGTCCCGGAGCAGAGCCTATATTAGCGCTCTGCTTGGGATTCCAGCTCTGGGAAAGCCCCAGACATCGCTGTCCATATGTGGACAGCGATGTCAGAAGATTCCACAGAGTCCCAGAGCAGAGTCTATACTAGCGCTCTACCCGGGACTCCGCTCTGGGGAGACCCTTACAACACTGTCCATATATGGACAGCGATGTCAGGGAATTCCACAGAGTCCCGGAGCAGAGCCTATACTAGCGCTCTGCCCGGACTCCGGCTCGTGGGAAGCCCCAGAAATCGCTGTCCATATGTGGACAGCGATGTCAGGGAATTCCACAGAGTCCCGGAGCAGAGTCTGTACTAGCGGCTCTGTGTACCGCAGGCCGCAGATGACAGCCCCAGGGGCCGCGTGCTTGAGACCCCTGATGAATGGATAGAGTATAGGTGGGGATGATGCTGGAAAAGTGAGAAACCAACATGTCTGTGTGTCAAATTCTGCAAAGACAAGTCGTGGCTGGAATAAGTCGTCACTGTGGTCTGGGCCGGATGGGGAAAAAAGGGAAAGTGAATGACTAATCAGAGAAAACATCACCTTATATGGTCTGCAGGGCTCCTGTGTATAACTGTTATCTACCTTTATGTGGTCACTATATGGTGGTAATATTGGTCTTTGTACAGTGGTTTCTATTCAGTAACAGCTTGGTAGTATTATTCAGTCACTGTGCTTATGGCGTGGCAGTATTATTCAGTAACAGTATGGGGGTATTATTCAGTTACTATGTGGCTATGGTGTGGCGGTATTTTTCAGTAACAGTATGGGGGTATTATTCAGTCACCATGTGGTTATGGTGTGGCGGTATTATTCCGTAACAGTATGGGGGTATTATTCAGTCACTATGTGGTTATGGTGTGGTGGTATTATTCAGTAACAGTATGGGGATGTTATTCAATCACTATCTGGACATGGTGTGGAGGTATTATTCAGTAACAGTATGGGGGTTTTATTCAGTCACTATGTGGTTATGGTGTAGTTGGTATTATTCAGTAATAGTATGGGGATGTTATATAATCACTATGTGGCTATGGTGTGGAGGTATGATTTAGTAACCGTATGGAGGTATTATTCAGTCACTATGTGGTTATGGTGTGGCAATATTATTCAGTAACAGTATGGGGGTATTATTCATTATGTATGGGGTTATGGTGTAGCGGTATTATCCAGTAGCAGTATGGTGGTATTATTCAGTTATTATGTAGTGGTAATATGTTGTCATGGTGTGGAGATATTATTCAATAACATTATGGGGGTATTATTCAGTCACTATGTGGTTATGATGTGGCGGTATTATTCAGTAACAGTATGCGGGTATTACTCAGTCACTATGTGGTCATGGTGTGGCAGTATTATTCAGTACCAGTATGGTGGTATTATTCAGTCACTATGTGGTTATAGTGTGGCCGTATTATTCAGTACCAGTGTGGGGTATTATTCAGTCACTATGTGGTTATGGTCTGGCGGTATTATTCAGTAAAAGTATGGGGATGTTATTCAGTCACTATGTGGATATGTTGTGGAGGTATTATTCAGTAACAGTATGGGGGCATTATTCAGTCACTATGTGGTCATTTTGTGGTGGTATTATTCAGTAACCATATTATGGGGGTATTTTTCAGCCACTATGTGGTTATGGTGTGGCGATATTATTCAGTAACAGCATGGGGGTATTATTCATTTAGTATGTGGTTATGGTGTAGCGGTATTATCCAGTAGCAGTATAGTGGTAATATTCAGTTATTATGTAGTGGTAATATGTGGTCATGGTGTGGAGATATTATTCAGTACCAGTATGAGGGTATTATTCAGTCACTATGTGGTTATGGTGTGGCAATTATATTCAGTATCAGTATGGTGGTATTATTAAGTCACTATGTAGTTATAGTGGGGAGGTATTATTCAGTAACTGTATGGTGGTATTATTCAGTCACTATGTGGTTAGGAGTGGCAGTATTATTCAGTAACAGCATGCGGATGTTATTCAGTCACTATGTGGATATGGCGTGGAGATATTATTCAGTAACAGTATGGGTGTTAAGGATCTGCCAGGCACAGCTTCTGTATCCACGCCCATAGGTAATCAGTCTGCACCTGCTTCTATGTCTGTGAGACTGACTCCATCTTCCACCACTCAGGATGGCAGGCTTAGGAGTGGGAGAGCCTATCACAGCCTGGCCAGACGGAGCTAGCTCCCGCCCACCGTCTATTTATACCCTGTTCCTCCTTGCTTGTGATTCTTCTCTGTTGGTTTCCTGGCCCAGCTGCAGCTTCTTGAACTACTTCTCCTTGCTTCGTATTGACCCTGGCTTACTGACTACTCTTCTGCTCTGCGTTTAGTACCTCGTACACTCCTGGTTTGACTCGGCTCGTTCACTACTCTCCTGCTCTGCGTTTGGCACCTCGTACTCTCCTGGTTTGACTCGGCTCGTTTACTACTCTTGTTGCTCACGATGTTGCCGTGGGCAACTACCCGTTTCCCTTTGTTCTGTGTTTCCTTATCTGTTGTCTGTCGTGCACTTACTGAGTGTAGGGATCGTCGCCCAGTTGTACCCCGTCGCCAAGGGCGGGTCGTTGCAAGTAGGCAGGGACTGAGTGGCATGTAGATTAGGGCTCACTTGTCTGTTTCCCTATCCCTGTCATTACATAATCACAAGCCCATATACCTACTCTACCCTGGTCCCTCACACCACTATGGACCCCCTTGAGACCCTGGTTCAGCAAATGCAGGGTCTCTCCCTACAGGTCCAGGCCCTGGCTCAGAGGGTCAACCAGCCTGATGCTACCATGGTAGTGCCCCTCACCTCACCTCTTGAACCCCACCTCAAGTTGCCTGACCAGTTCTCAGGGGACCGGAAGACTTTTCTCTCCTTTCGGGAGAGTTGTAGGCTCTATTTTCGTTTAAAGCCCCACTCCTCAGGTTCTGAGAGCCAGCGGGTGGGTATAATTATGTCCCGGCTCCAGGAAGGGCCCCAAGAATGGGCCTTCTCCTTGGCTCCTGACGCCCCTGAACTTTCCTCCGTTGATCTTTTCTTTTCTGCTCTCGGACTCATTTATGACGAGACTGACAGGACTGCCTTTGCCGAGAGTCAGCTGGTGACCTTACGTCAGGGTAAGAGACCTGTTGAGGAGTATTGCTCTGACTTTAGGAAGTGGTGCGTAGCCTCTCGGTGGATTGACCCTGCCTTAAGGTGCCAGTTTAGGTTGGGTCTGTCGAACGCCCTGAAAGACCTGCTAGTTAGCTATCCCTCTTCTGACTCCCTAGACCAGGTTATGGCTTTAGCGGTACGACTTGACCGATGTCTCAGGGAACGACAACGTGAACGTTTATGTGTTTTCTCCTCTGACTCCCTCATGATGCCTCCCGAGGTTCCGTTGCTTCGTTCTTCCACGGAAGACTCGGAGGTACCTATGCAACTCGGGGCCTCTGTGTCCCCCCAACAACGTAGAGAGTTCCGCAGGAAGAATGGTCTCTGCTTCTATTGTGGGGATGACAAGCATCAAGTGAAAACCTGTCCTAGGCGTAAGAATAAGCAGCCGGAAAACTTCCGCGCCTAAGTGATCATCGGGGAGGTCACTTGGGCGCACAGGTATTTCCCGTAAATATGAAACGTAATAAAATCTTGCTTCCCTTTCAGGTCTCTTTTGGTGGTAGGTCTGCTACCGGCAGTGCCTTCGTGGATTCAGGGTCGTCTGCTAATATCATGTCTGTGGAATTTGCTATGTCTCTAGCTATGCCTTTGATTGATTTGCCTAAACCTGTCCCGGTGTGGGTATCGACTCCACTCCTCTTGCTAATGGTTATTTTACACAGCATACCCCTGTTTTTGAACTCCTTGTTGGCTCCATGCATTTGGAGCAGTGCTCTGTACTGTTGATGCAGGGATTATCGTCCGATTTGGTTTTAGGCCTTCCCTGGTTGCAGTTGCATAATCCCACGTTTGACTGGAATACTGGGGATCTTACCAAATGGGGTAATGAATGCTTGACGTCATGTTTTTCTGTTAATTCTATTTCTCCCCCTGAGGAGGTGAACACGCTACCTGAGTTTGTTCAGGACTTCGCTGATGTTTTCTCTAAGGAGGCCTCCGAAGTGTTACCTCCTCATAGAGAAAACGATTGCGCTATCTATTTGGTACCAGGAGTTAAGCTCCCTAAGGGTAGGATATTTAATCTCTCTTGTCCCGAACGTGAAGCCATGAGAGAGTATATCCAGGAATGCCTGTCCAAGGGTTACATTCGCCCCTCTACTTCTCCGGTAGGTGCTGGCTTCTTCTTCGTAGGGAAGAAGGATGGTGGTCTTAGGCCATGAATTGACTACCGTAACTTGAATAAGGTCACTGTAAGGAACCAGTATCCCCTTCCTTTGATTCCTGATCTCTTTGATCAGGTTCAGGGGGCCCAATGGTTCTCTAAGTTTGATCTACGGTGGGGCTTATAACCTTATCCGCATCAAAGAGGGGGATGAGTGGAAGACTGCGTTTAACACGCCCGAAGGTCATTTCGAATACCTCGTCATGCCCTTTGGGTTGTGTAATGCTCCCGCGGTCTTCCAGAATTTCATAAATGAGATTTTAAGAGATTACCTGGGGGTATTTCTTGTAGTGTACCTTGATGATATACTTGTGTTTTCCAAGGACTGGTCCTCCCACATTGAGCATGTCAGGAAGGTGCTCCAGGTCCTTCGGGAAAACAAACTGTTTGCGAAGACCGAAAAATGTGTGTTTGGCGTGCAGGAGATACCATTTTTGGGTCAAATCCTCACTCCTCATGAATTTCGCATGGACCCCGACAAAGGTCCAGGCTGTGGCGGAATGGGTCCAACCTGCCTCCCTGAAGGCGTTACAGTGCTTCTTGGGGTTCGCTAATTATTACAGGAGATTTATTGCTAACTTCTCGGTCATCGCTAAGCCTCTTACGGACCTCATTCGCAAGGGTGCTGATCTCTTCCGCTGGCCTCCTGAGGCTGTCCAGGCTTTTGAGGTCCTTAAGAAGTGCTTTATCTCGGCCCCAGTGCTGGTTCAGCCCAACCAAATGGAGCCATTTATCGTGGAGGTTGACGAGTCCGAGGTGGGAGTGGGGGCTGTCTTGTCCCAGGGTACCAGGTCCCTCACCCATCTCCGTCCCTGTGCCTACTTCTCCAGGAAGTTTTCGCCCACTGAGAGTAACTATGATATTGGCAACCGCGAACTCTTAGCCATTAAATGGGCATTTGAAGAGTGGCGCCACTTCCTGGAGGGGGCTAGGCACCAGGTAACGGTCCTTACCGACCACAAGAATCTGGTTTTCCTAGAATCTGCCCGGAGGCTAAACCCGAGACAAGCTCGATGGGCGTTATTTTAAATTTTTTGGTTACCTATAGGGCTGGGTCTAAAAATATTAAGGCTGATGCACTGTCGCGTAGCTTCATGGCCAGCCCTCCTTCGGAGGAAGATCCTGCTTGTATTTTGCCTCCAGGTATAATCATTTCCTCTATTGATTCTGATTTAGTCTCCGAAATTGCGGCTGATCAAGGTTCAGCCCCCGGGAACCTTCCTGAGAACAAGCTGTTTGTTCCTCTGCAATTCCGGCTAAGGGTACTTAGGGAAAATCATGACTCCGCACTATCTGGTCATCCAGGCATCCTGGGTACCAAGCACCTCATTGCCAGAAACTATTGGTGGCCTGGGTTGCCTAAAGACGTTAAGGCCTACGTCGCCGCTTGTGAGGTTTGTGCTAGGTCCAAGACTCTCAGGTCCCGACCAGCGGGCTTACTACGTTCTTTGCCCATTCCCCAGAGACCTTGGACCCATATCTCCATGGATTGTATCACCGATTTGCCTTCATCACAAGGCAAGTCGGTGGTGTGGGTTGTAGTAGACCGCTTCAGTAAGATGTGCCACTTTGTGCCCCTCAAAAATCTACCCAATGCTAAGACGTTAGCTACCTTGTTTGTCAAACACATCCTGCGTCTCCATGGGGTCCCTGTCAATATTGTGTCTGACAGAGGGGTACAATTTGTTTCTTTGTTTTGGAGAGCCTTCTGTAAAAAGTTGGAGATTGATCTGTCATTCTCCTCTGCCTTCCATCCTGAAACTAATGGCCAAACCGAGAGGACTGATCAGTCTCTAGAACAATATTTAAGGTGTTTTATCTCTGACTGTCAATGTGATTTGGTCTCATTCATTCCCCTCGCCGAATTTTCCCTTAATAACCGGGTCAGTAACTCGTCAGCGTCCAAGAGCATACAAAAAACTCAGGAAGATAGAAGACGTTCTGCTAACCCCTTGTTTATGGTCGGGGATCTGGTGTTGCTATCGTCAAAGAACTTGCGCCTTAAAGTCCCGTCCAAGAAGTTTGCTCCCCGGTTTATAGGGCCGTACAAGGTCATTGAAGTCCTCAATTCTGTCTCCTTCCGACTGGAGTTGCCCCCATCTTTTCGAGTACACAACGTGTTTCATGCCTCCCTCCTTAAACGCTGCTCCTCGTCCTTGACTCCCTCGAGGAAACCTCCTGTCCCCGTTCTCACCCCTGAGGGGGTAGAATTCGAAGTGGCCAAGATTGTGGACTGCAAGATGGTCCAAGGCTCCCTCCAGTACCTGGTCCATTGGAGAGGATACGGGCCTGAGGAGAGGACTTGGGTACCCGCCCGGGATGTTCACGCTGGGGTATTGGTAAGGAGGTTCCACCTTCGTTTCCCCAATAAAACAGGTCCATATAGAAAGGGTCCGGTGGCTCCTCATAAAAGGGGGGTACTGTTAAGGATCTGCCAGGCACAGCTTCTGTATCCACGCCCATAGGTAATCAGTCTGCACCTGCTTCAATGTCTGTGAGACTGACTCCATCTTCCACCACTCAGGATGGCAGGCTTAGGAGTGGGAGAGCCTATCACAGCCTGGCCAGACGGGGCTTGCTCCCGCCCTCCGTCTATTTATACCTGCCTTTCCTGTTCCTCCTTGCTTGTTATTCTTCTCTGTTGGTTTCCTGGCCCTGCTGCAGCTTCTTGAACTACTTGTCCCTGATTCGTATTGGCCCTGGCTTACTGACTACTCTTCTGCTCTGCGTTTGGTACCTCGTACACTCCTGGTTTGACTCGGCTCGTTCACTACTCTCCTGCTCTGCGTTTGGCACCTCGTACTCTCCTGATTTGACTCGGCTCGTTTACTACTCTTGTTGCTCACGATGTTGCCGTGGGCAACTGCCCCATTTCCCTTTGTTCTGTGTTTCCTTATCTGTTGTCTGTCGTGCACTTACTGAGTGTTGGATCAGTGATGGCGCTGCTGCGTGGTAGGGATGAGGGGAATATACGAGGAATCGATTCTATGTAAAATAATTTTATTTGTACAAGGTGACAACGCGTTTCAATGCCGAACTGGCGTCTTCATCAGGCATAGTAAGCAAAAGAAAAGAGCATATATATATATACACAGCTAGACAGGTCTTGATTGGGCCAATTCAGACGGAGCAATTGGCCAAAAAACCACCAAACCAGGCGGGTCAGAGTTCATGATATACATATACATAATAACAGCATCATACAAGTTTTAGTACAATTGTAAGGTAACGAGAAGAACATAGAGTGAATTGTCACGTTAAAATTTTAGAAGGAAAGAAGAAGTTGCATATTGAGCACAAGAAATAAAAAGTAATAAAAAAACGACAAGAATTCACTAAACCATTCGTTATCGCTAACACTATCATGAAGGTGTTAGACTGACGCTACATCTGTGTAAGATACGGGTGATTGATATTAATTGTTGTCACCGATTAATCTCTTAATTTATCGGACATTTCAAAGGGAAGAACCTATCCCCCCAGTAACTTTTTAATACACATTAATGTACTTTTATATAGGTTAGTCATTTTTCTCTGTATCTATTCTTACTTACCTGCTGTCAGCAGGCGTCCGCTTCTCTGTTCCTTCAATGCGGAGACACGCGACCTCTCGTGGTTTACGTGTCACCATGCGTTCCACTGTCATTTTTGGAGCTCTTCGGCCACCGTAGTTTAGACAATCCCCTTGACTACGACCGTTGTTTACAACACAGAGATTTGTTTTATCCAGCTATGCTAATCAATCATCCGTATCTTACACAGATGTAGCGTCAGTCTAACACCTTCATGATAGTGTTAGCGATAACGAATGGTTTAGTGAATTCTTGTCGTTTTTTTATTACATTTTATTTCTTGTGCTCAATACGCAACTTCTTCTTTCCTTCTAAAATTTTAACGTGACAATTCACTCTATGTTCTTCTCGTTACCTTACAATTGTACTAAAACTTGTATGATGCTGTTATTATGTATATCTATATCATGAACTCTGACCCGCCTGGTTTGGCGGTTTTTTGGCCAATTGCTCCGTCTGAATTGGCCCAATCAAGACCTGTCTAGCTGTGTATATATACATGCTCTTTTCTTTTGCTTACTATGCCTGATGAAGACGCCAGTTTGGCGTTGAATCCCTACCACGCAGCAGCGCCATCACAGATCCTACTTCTTCATTCATCCATTCATCTTACCAAGCGGTTACCTTTGGAAACCGGCCCGGATCTGGCAGCAGCACTTGTGGACCTATTGCGTCTTGTCTATGGCTAAATGGTGAGCATGGTTTTTTCATTCCTTCACCCGCCTATCTTATTGACCTGCACTATGTGGCGCCGTGGTTTTTGCTCTCTCTCCTACTTACTGAGTGTTGGGACCGTCGCCCAGTTGTACCCCGTCGCCTAGGGCGGGTCGTTGCAAGTACGCAGGGACTGAGTGGCGGGTAGATTAGGGCTCACTTGTCTGTTTCCCTATCCCTGTCATTACAATGGGGGTATTTTTCAGTTACTATGGGGTTATGATGTGGCGGTATTATTCAGTAACAGTATGGGGACGTTATTCAATCAATATGTGGATATGGTGTGGAGGTATTATTCAGTAACGGTATGGGGGTTTTATTTAGTTACTATGTGGTTATGGTGTGGCGATATTATTCACTAATAGTATGGGGATGTTATTTAATCACTATGTGGCTATGGTGTAGAGGTATTATTTAGTAACCGTATGGGGGTATTATTCAGTCACTATGTGATTATGGTGTGGCAATATTATTCAGTAACAGTATGGGGGTTTTATTCATTCAGTATGTGGTTATGGTGTAGTGGTATTATCCATTAGCAGTATAGTGGTATTATTCAGTTATTATGTAGTGGTAATATGTTGTTAAGGTGTGGAGATATTATTCATTAACAGTATGGGGGTATTATTTAGTCACTATTTGGTTATGATGTGGCGGTATTATTCAGTAACCGTATGGGGGTATTATTCAGTCACTATGTGGTTATGGTGTGGCGGTATTATTCAGTAACAATATGGGTATGTTATTCAGTCACTATGTGGTTATGGTGTGGAGGTATTATTCAGTAAACGTATGGGGGTATTATTCAGTCACTATGTGGTAATGCTGTGGAGGTATTATTCACTAACAGTATGGGGTATTACTCAGTCACTACGTGGTTATGGTGTGGCAGTATTATTCATAAACAGTATGGGGGAATTATTCAGTCACCATGTGGTTATGTTGTGGTGGTAAAATTAAGTAACTGTATGGGGGTATTACGCAGTCACTATGTGGTCTTGGTGTGGCTGTATTATTCATTAACAGTATGTGGATGTGATTCAGTCACTATGTGGATACGGTGTGGAGGTACTACTCAGTAACAGTATGGGGGTATTATTTAGTCACTATGTGGTTATGGTCTGGCGGTATTATTCAGTAGCAGTATGAGGGTATTAGTCATTCAGTATGTGGTTATGGTGTAGTGGTATTATCCAGTAGCAGTATGGTGGTATTATTCAGTTATTATGTAGTGGTAATATGTGGTCATGGTGTGTAGATATTATTCAGTAACAGTATGGGGGTATTATTCAGTCACTATGTGGCTATGATGTGGCCGTATTATTCAGTAACAGTATGGGGGTATTATTCAGTCACTATGTGGCTATGATGTGGCCATATTATTCAGTAACAGTATGGGGGTATTATTCCATCACTGTGTGGTTATGGTGTGGCAATATTATTCAGTAACAGTATAGGGGTGTTATTCAGTCACTATGTGGTTATGGTGTGGAGGTATTAGTCAGTAACCGTATGGGGGTATTATTCAGTCACCATGTGGTTATGTTGTGGTGGTAAAATTAAGTAACTGTATGGGGGTATTACTCAGTCACTATGTGGTCATGGTGTGGCGGTACTACTCAGTAACAGTATGGGGATGTTATTCAGTCACTATGTGGTTATGGTGCAGAGGTATTATTCAGTAACCATATGGGGGTATTATTCAGTCACTACGTTGTTATGGTGTGGTGGTATTATTCAGTAACAGTATGGTGATATTATTCAATCACTATGTGGTAATTGTGTGGAAGTATTATTCAGTAAAAGTATGGGGGTATTACTCAGTCACTATGTGGTCATGGTGTGGCAGTATTATTCAGTACCAGTATGGGGGTATTATTCAGTCACTATGTGGTTATGGTGTGGCGGTATTATTCAGTAACTGTATGGGGGTGTTATTCAGTCACTATGTGGTTATGGTGCGGATGTATTATTCAGTAACCATATGGGGGTATTATTCAGTCACTACATTGTCATGGTGTGGTGGTATTATTCAGTAACAATATGGTGGCATTATTCAATCCCTATGTGGTAATGGTGTGGAAGTATTATTCAGTAACAGTATGGGGGTATTATTCAGTTACTATGTGGTTATCGTGTGGTGGTATTATTCAGTAACAGTATGGGGATGTTATTCAGTCACTATTTGGTTATTGTGTGGAGCTATTATTCAGTAACCGTGTGAGGGTATTATTCAGTCACTATGTGGTTATGGTGTTGTGGTATTCTTCAGTAACAGTATGGTGGTATTATTCAGTCACTATGTGTTAATAGAGTGGAGGTATTATTCAGTAACAGTATGGAGGTATTACTCAGTCACTATGTGGTCATGGTGTGGCAGTATTATTCAGTACCAGTATAGGGGTATTATTCAGTCTCTATGTGGTTATGGTGTGGCAATATTATTCAGTATCAGTATGGGGGTATTATTCAGTCACTATGTGGTCATGTTGTGGCGGTACTATTCAGTTACAGTATGGGGATGTTATTCAGTCACTATGTGGATATGGTGTGGAGGTATTATTCAGTAACAGTATGGGGGTATTATTCAGTTACTATGTGGTAATGGTGTGGAGGTATTACTCAGAAACAGTATGGGGGTTTAATTCAGTCACTATGTGGTCATGGTGTGGCGGTATTATTCAGTAATCGTATGGAGGTATTTTTCAGTCACTATGTGGTTATGCTGTGGCAATATTATATACAGTAACAGTATGGGGGTATTATTCAATCAGTATGTGGTTAAGGTGTAGCGGTATTATCCAGTAGCAGTATGGTGGCATTATTCAGTTATTATGTAGTGATAATATGTGGTCATGGTGTGGAGATATTATTCAGTAACAGTATGGGGGTATTATTCAGTCACTATGTGGTTATGATGTGGTGGTATTATTCAGTAACAGCATGGGGGTATTATTCAGTCACTATGTTGTTATGGTGTGGCAGTATTATTCAGTAACAGTATGGGGATGTTATTCAGTCACTATGTGGTTATGGTGTGGAGGTATTATTCAGTAACCATATGTGGCTGTTATTCAGTCACTACGTTGTTATGGTGTGGCAGTATTATTCAGTATCAGTATGGGGGTATTATTCAGTCGCTATATGGTTATGATGTGGCGGTATTATTCAGTAACAGTATGTGGATGTTATTCAATTACTATGTGGTTATGGTGTGGCGGTATTATTCTGTAACAGTATGGGGATGTTATTCAGTCACTATGTGGTTATGATGTGGCGGTATTATTCAGTAACAGCATGGGGGTATTATTCAGTCACTATGTGGTTATGGTGTCGAGGTATTATTCAGTAACCGTATGGGGGTATTATTCAGTCACTATGTGGTTATGGTGTGGTGGTATTATTCAGTAACAGTATGGTGATATTATTCAGTCAATATGTGGTAATGGTGTGAAGGTATTATTCAGTAACAGTATGGGGGCATTAATCAGTTACTATGTGGTCATTGTGTAGCAGTATTATTCAGTACCAGTATGGGGGTATTATTCAGTCACTATGTGTATATGGTGTGGCAATATCATTCAATATCAGTATGGGGGTATTATTCAGTCACTATGTGGTTATGGCGTGGAGGTATTATTCAGTAACAGTATGGGGATATCATTCAGTCACTATGTGGTTATGGTGTGGCAGTATTATTCAGTAACACTATGGGGGTATTCAGTTACTATGTGGTTATGGTGTGGCGGTATTATTCAGTAACAGTATGGGGATGTTATTCAGTCACTACGTGGATATGGTGCAGAGGTATTATTCAGTAACCATATGGGGGTATTATTCAGTCACCATGTGGTTATGTTGTGGTGGTAAAATTAAGTAACTGTATGGGGGTATTACTCAGTCACTATGTGGTCATGGTGTGGCGGTACTACTCAGTAACAGTATGGGGATGTTATTCAGTCACTATGTGGTTATGGTGCAGAGGTATTATTCAGTAACCATATTGGGGTATTATTCAGTCACTACGTTGTTATGGTGTGGTGGTATTATTCAGTAACAGTATGGTGATATTATTCAATCACTATGTGGTAATTGTGTGGAAGTATTATTCAGTAAAAGTATGGGGGTATTACTCAGTCACTATGTGGTCATGGTGTGGCAGTATTATTCAGTACCAGTATGGGGGTATTATTCAGTCACTATGTGGTTATGGTGTGGCGGTATTATTCAGTAACTGTATGGGGGTGTTATTCAGTCACTATGTGGTTATGGTGCGGATGTATTATTCAGTAACCATATGGGGGTATTATTCAGTCACTACATTGTCATGGTGTGGTGGTATTATTCAGTAACAGTATGGTGGCATTATTCAATCCCTATGTGGTAATGGTGTGGAAGTATTATTCAGTAACAGTATGGGGGTATTATTCAGTTACTATGTGGTTATCGTGTGGTGGTATTATTCAGTAACAGTATGGGGATGTTATTCAGTCACTATTTGGTTATTGTGTGGAGCTATTATTCAGTAACCGTGTGAGGGTATTATTCAGTCACTATGTGGTTATGGTGTTGTGGTATTCTTCAGTAACAGTATGGTGGTATTATTCAGTCACTATGTGTTAATAGAGTGGAGGTATTATTCAGTAACAGTATGGAGGTATTACTCAGTCACTATGTGGTCATGGTGTGGCAGTATTATTCAGTACCAGTATAGGGGTATTATTCAGTCTCTATGTGGTTATGGTGTGGCAATATTATTCAGTATCAGTATGGGGGTATTATTCAGTCACTATGTGGTCATGTTGTGGCGGTACTATTCAGTTACAGTATGGGGATGTTATTCAGTCACTATGTGGATATGGTGTGGAGGTATTATTCAGTAACAGTATGGGGGTATTATTCAGTTACTATGTGGTAATGGTGTGGAGGTATTATTCAGAAACAGTATGGGGGTTTAATTCAGTCACTATGTGGTCATGGTGTGGCGGTATTATTCAGTAATCGTATGGAGGTATTTTTCAGTCACTATGTGGTTATGCTGTGGCAATATTATATACAGTAACAGTATGGGGGTATTATTCAATCAGTATGTGGTTAAGGTGTAGCGGTATTATCCAGTAGCAGTATGGTGGCATTATTCAGTTATTATGTAGTGATAATATGTGGTCATGGTGTGGAGATATTATTCAGTAACAGTATGGGGGTATTATTCAGTCACTATGTGGTTATGATGTGGTGGTATTATTCAGTAACAGCATGGGGGTATTATTCAGTCACTATGTTGTTATGGTGTGGCAGTATTATTCAGTAACAGTATGGGGATGTTATTCAGTCACTATGTGGTTATGGTGTGGAGGTATTATTCAGTAACCATATGTGGCTGTTATTCAGTCACTACGTTGTTATGGTGTGGCAGTATTATTCAGTATCAGTATGGGGGTATTATTCAGTCGCTATGTGGTTATGATGTGGCGGTATTATTCAGTAACAGTATGTGGATGTTATTCAATTACTATGTGGTTATGGTGTGGCGGTATTATTCTGTAACAGTATGGGGATGTTATTCAGTCACTATGTGGTTATGATGTGGCGGTATTATTCAGTAACAGCATGGGGGTATTATTCAGTCACTATGTGGTTATGGTGTCGAGGTATTATTCAGTAACCGTATGGGGGTATTATTCAGTCACTATGTGGTTATGGTGTGGTGGTATTATTCAGTAACAGTATGGTGATATTATTCAGTCAATATGTGGTAATGGTGTGAAGGTATTATTCAGTAACAGTATGGGGGCATTAATCAGTTACTATGTGGTCATTGTGTAGCAGTATTATTCAGTACCAGTATGGGGGTATTATTCAGTCACTATGTGTATATGGTGTGGCAATATCATTCAATATCAGTATGGGGGTATTATTCAGTCACTATGTGGTTATGGCGTGGAGGTATTATTCAGTAACAGTATGGGGATATCATTCAGTCACTATGTGGTTATGGTGTGGCAGTATTATTCAGTAACACTATGGGGGTATTCAGTTACTATGTGGTTATGGTGTGGCGGTATTATTCAGTAACAGTATGGGGATGTTATTCAGTCACTACGTGGATATGGTATGGAGATATTATTCAGTAACAGTATGGGGATGTTATTCAGTCACTATGTGGATATGGTCTTATAATAGTGAGTTGTGTGCAGTAACAGTATGCAGATAATATTTAATCTGGAAATAGTGGTATGATATAATAACTTTACATGTATATAGATAATTGAGTGAGAGGAGGAACATATGCTTTGGGGCTTGCAACACTCCTGGATGCGCTAGAAATCAGTGATGCATTTCTCTGCACACCGCCTTCTGAATTGACTGCAGTATTGATACAATATGTGGTCATGGTGTGGAGATATTATTCAGTAACAGTAAGAGGGTATTATTCAGTCACTATGTGGTTATGGTGCGGAGGTATTATTCAGTAACCATATGGGGGTATTATTCAGTCACTACGTTGTTATGGTGTTGTGGTATTATTCAGTAACAGTATGTTGGTATTATTCAATTACTATGTGGTAATGGTGTGGAGGTATTATTCAGTAACAGTATGGGGGTATTATTCAGTCACTATGTGGTTATGGTATGGCAATATTATTCAGTATCAGTATGGGGGTATTATTTAGTCACTATGTGGTTATGGTGTGGTGGTATTATTCAGTAACAGCATGGGGATGTTATTCAGTCACTATGTGGTTATGGTGTGGAGGTATTATTCAGTAACCGTATGGGGGTGTTATTCAGTCGCTATGTGGTTATGGTGTGGTGGTATTATTCAGTAACAGTATGGTGGTATTATTCATCCACTATGTGGTAATGGTGTGGAGGTATTATTCAGCAATAGTATGGGTGAATTATTCAGTCACTATGTGGTTATGGTGTGGCGGTATTATTCAGTATCAGTATGGCAGTATTTTTCAGTCACTATGTGGTTATGATGTGGTGTTATTATTCAGTATCAGTATGGGGGTATTATTCAGTCACTATGTGGTTATGGTGTGGAGGAATTATTCAGTAACAGTATGGGGGTATTATTCAGTCACTATGTGGTTATGATGTGGCGGTATTATTCAGTATTAGTATGGGGGTATTATTGTCACTATTTGGTTATGGTGTGGCAGTATTATTCAGTATCAGTATGGGGGTATTATTCAGTCACTATGTGGTTATGGTGTGGCGGTATTATTCAGTATCAGTATGGGGGTATTATTCAGTCACTATGTGGTTATGGTGTGGAGGTATTATTCAATAACAGTATGGGGGTATTATTCAGTCCCTATGTGGTTATGTTGTGGTGGTATTAGTCATTAACAGTATGGGGATGTCATTCAATCACTATGTGCTTATGGTGTGGAGATATTATTCAGTAACAGTATGGGGGTATTATTCAGTCACTATGTGGTTATGGTGTGGTGGTATTATTCAGTAATAGTATGGTGGTATTATTCATCCACTATGTGGTAATGGTGTTGAGGTATTATTCAGCAATAGTATGTGTGAATTATTCAGTCACTATGTGGTTATGGTGTGGAGGTATTATTCAATAACAGTATGGGGGTATTATTCAGTCACTATGTGGTTATTTTGTGGTGGTATTATTCATTAACAGTATGGGGATGTCATTCAATTACTATGTGCTTATGGTGTGGAGATATTATTCAGTAACAGTATGGGGGTATTATTCGGTCACTATGTGGTTATGGTGCAGAGGTATTATTCAGTAACCATATGGGGGTATTATTCAGTCACTACGTTGTTATGGTGTGGTGGTATTATTCAGTAACAGTATGGTGATATTATTCAATCACTATGTGGTAATTGTGTGGAAGTATTATTCAGTAAAAGTATGGGGGTATTACTCAGTCACTATGTGGTCATGGTGTGGCAGTATTATTCAGTACCAGTATGGGGGTATTATTCAGTCACTATGTGGTTATGGTGTGGAGGTATTATTCAGTAACCGTATGGGGGTGTTATTCAGTCGCTATGTGGTTATGGTGTGGTGGTATTATTCAGTAACAGTATGGTGGTATTATTCATCCACTATGTGGTAATGGTGTGGAGGTATTATTCAGCAATAGTATGGGTGAATTATTCAGTCACTATGTGGTTATGGTGTGGCGGTATTATTCAGTATCAGTATGGCAGTATTTTTCAGTCACTATGTGGTTATGATGTGGTGTTATTATTCAGTATCAGTATGGGGGTATTATTCAGTCACTATGTGGTTATGGTGTGGAGGAATTATTCAGTAACAGTATGGGGGTATTATTCAGTCACTATGTGGTTATGATGTGGCGGTATTATTCAGTATTAGTATGGGGGTATTATTGTCACTATGTGGTTATGGTGTGGCAGTATTATTCAGTATCAGTATGGGGGTATTATTCAGTCACTATGTGGTTATGGTGTGGCGGTATTATTCAGTATCAGTATGGGGGTATTATTCAGTCACTATGTGGTTATGGTGTGGAGGTATTATTCAATAACAGTATGGGGGTATTATTCAGTCCCTATGTGGTTATGTTGTGGTGGTATTAGTCATTAACAGGATGGGGATGTCATTCAATCACTATGTGCTTATGGTGTGGAGATATTATTCAGTAACAGTATGGGGGTATTATTCAGTCACTATGTGGTTATGGTGTGGTGGTATTATTCAGTAATAGTATGGTGGTATTATTCATCCACTATGTGGTAATGGTGTTGAGGTATTATTCAGCAATAGTATGTGTGAATTATTCAGTCACTATGTGGTTATGGTGTGGAGGTATTATTCAATAACAGTATGGGGGTATTATTCAGTCACTATGTGGTTATTTTGTGGTGGTATTATTCATTAACAGTATGGGGATGTCATTCAATTACTATGTGCTTATGGTGTGGAGATATTATTCAGTAACAGTATGGGGGTATTATTCGGTCACTATGTGGTTATGGTGTGGTGGTATTATTCAGTAATAGTATGGTGGTATTATTCATCCACTATGTGGTAATGGTGTTGAGGTATTATTCAGCAATAGTATGGGTGAATTATTCAGTCACTATGTGGTTATGGTATGGCAGTATTATTCAGTAAAAGTATGGGGATGTTATTCAGTCACTATGTGGTTATGGTGTGGCACTATTATTCAGTAACAGTATGGGGGTATTATTCGGTCACTATGTGGTTATGGTGTGGAGGTATTATTCAATAACAGTATGGGGGTATTATTCAGTCACTATGTGGTTATTTTGTGGTGGTATTATTCATTAACAGTATGGGGATGTCATTCAATTACTATGTGCTTATGGTGTGGAGATATTATTCAGTAACAGTATGGGGGTATTATTCGGTCACTATGTGGTTATGGTGTGGTGGTATTATTCAGTAATAGTATGGTGGTATTATTCATCCACTATGTGGTAATGGTGTTGAGGTATTATTCAGCAATAGTATGGGTGAATTATTCAGTCACTATGTGGTTATGATGTGGCAGTATTATTCAGTATCAGTATGGGGGTATTATTCAGTCACTATGTGGTTATGGTGTGGCGGTATTATTCAGTAACAGTATGGGGATGTTATTCAGTGACTATGTGGTTATGGTGTGGTGGTATTATTCAGTAACATTATGGGGGCATTATTCAGTCACTATGTGGTTATGGTGTGGCGGTATTATTCAGTAACAGTATGGGGGCATTATTCAGTCACTATGTGGTTATGGTGTGGTGGTATTATTCAGTAACAGTATGGGGGTATTATTCAGTCACTATGTTGTTATGATGTGGAGGTATTATTCAATAACAGTATGGGGGTATTATTCAGTCACTATGTGGTTATGGTGTGGCGGTATTATTCAGTAACAGTATGGGGGTATTATTCAGTCACTATGTTGTTATGATGTGGCGGTATTATTCAGTATCAGTATGGGGGTATTATTCAGTCACTATGTTGTTATGATGTGGAGGTATTATTCAATAACAGTATGAGGTATTATTCAGTCACTATGTGGTTATGTTGTGGCGGTATTATTCAGTATCAGTATGGGGGTATTATTCAGTCCCTATGTGGTTATGTTGTGGTGGTATTGTTTGGACCTTATATTGTGTTATTATTGGTAATATTGTTCTTATAATAGTGAGTTGTGTTCAGTAACAGTATGCAGGTAATATTTAATCTGGTATAGTGGTATGATATAATAACTGTATATGTATATAGATAATTTAGAGAGGGGAACATATGCTTTGGGGCTTGCAACACTCCTGGATGCGCTAGAAATAAGTGCTGCAGTTCTCTGCACACCGCCTTCTGAATTGACTGCATTATTGATACAATAATTCAGCATTTGGGGCCTCACTTTAATTTTGCTTAGGGCTCCACTTTTTCTAAAACCGGCCCTGTTTCTGACCCACAAATGCAGCATTTCACTGTAACTTGTAGTCATAGACATAATCTGTACTGTATAGTGTACCACAATCTTCATAGATCAGTATACATAACAAGACATATGTAAATGCATTGCCCTATAATTGCTTTAACTAAATGAAGGTAATAAAATTAATTAAGCATGGACATCCATTCTTTGGTGAAGCTAAATTAGTTAATTTGATAATTAATTATTGAATCTCGTCCATGCTTACCCAGCTGCAGCAATAAATTAAATTCTTTATTTCTTCAATGTAGTTTTCCAGATTTAATCCATAACGCAAAATGTTAACCCAGCAGATAAGTGCAGTAAATAGCCGAAAAAGCCTTGAACATATCTCTGTATCTTTGGGTTTACATGTCGCGGTCAAAATACGTAATTTTTTTTGTGTGAAAGTCGTTTAAAAAAGGTGCAGTTTTGCCGCAGTTCACAGCAAAACATCCATTTAGACTGCGACGTATGAGTCCAATCTTTCTAGCAAATTGATCAACCATTCTTCGCCATCTTTCTGCCATAGAAAAGTCGCAAATGTGCAAAAGTCAACTTTTTGCCTCTTTGCACCATTCTTGCCACCTTTGTGTAAAACGGCGTAGCTTCGGAAAAGGGGCAGGGCCGCAACGACCCGACAAATGTATTATAATTTAAACAAGAAAACTGCCATAAATTATAATTGAAATCTATGCCAGCTCCTAGCTGGCACAAACTTCACTCTATAGGGCGTAGCAAAGTAAAGGCCCGCCTTGTCTCCCCCGCTCAGACTGCCCCCTGCCCTCCCATTGGATAGTTAAATAAAAACAAAATGTAATTGAAAAAAAATTATAATTATACTCGCCTCCCGTCACCACTTCTCTGTTTCCCTTTGGGTTCCCTCATTACTCATACGCAACTCATACAATGTACTGATGCCAGGCAGCGTCATGACGTTGTATGCGACACAGCACTGATGACGAATTTAAGACCCTGACGCTGCTCGGCATCAGGATGTTGTATGAGCAGCGCTGGTGTGATGAGGGAACCTGCAATCTGCAGATGTCTGGCTGGTAAGTGTCTCATCCACATGACTGTATTGCAGCTACATACAACAAGCAGTTCTAATGGGTCTTTAATAACGCACCCATAGTCTTCTATCAGAATCTACGGTACCTCCGTATGCCTCCAATTTTATACAGAGGCATACAAAGTTTTTTCCGTTGAATCCTGTAAAAGTTTGACATAAAAAAAAATGGGCCATGGTGCCGTATTACAGAAGTATTCTCCTCTAGAAACATGGATTCTAGGAGAGAATACCTCCGACAAGTGGCGGCACACTAAGTCCCTACCATACAGCTACAGGGGACTGACTGATAAGACCATAGCCTGATCATAAATGTGGGCAATTTTTTTAACCAATATTAAAATTTAGCCAGGAATCCGTCTATGTTTGATTACCATTTAGCACTTTTGACATTAGGAACCATTCAGCATCCTAAAAGGAGATTTATCTCTTCGTCAGAAAACTTTGTGAAGATTTATTTCTTCTTTGATATAACTGGAGTATTGAGCCCACACTGAGAATATCGCGAGGGTACCATGTTTGTCAACTTTTGGTGCTAGTGAGAGATCTCGCCATGTATAACTAGCTTGACAGTGCAGAAGTAGAAGCAGGGTCGGCTCCAGGTTTATGTGGGCTCTTGGGCGACACAGACTTAGTGGGCCCTATTACGGGGGAACTCACGGCAGCAGCAAAATGCCCAAAATCATCACTTTGTGCACGCATATAGACGTTAGGCCCCGTTTATGCCCCCATATAGAAGTTAGGCCCCAATTTTGTACTCCCATAAATTTAGTGCCCACTGTAGATGTAAATTTAGTGCCACAGAACCCCCCTCCCATGTAGAGCCACATAGCCCCCTCCTTCCAGGTAGTGCCACACAGCCCCCTCCTCCCAGGTAGTGCCACACAGCCCCTGACGTCACTGTCTATATATGGACAGTGTTGTCAGGGGCAACCCCAAATCCATAATCCCGGGCAGAGCACTACTAGCACTCTGCCTGGGAGAGGCGTAGCTAAAGGCTCATGGGCCCTGGTGCAAGAATTTATCGCAGGCCCCCTACCCCTCCCCAACACCACCAGACCCCTGCGCACGCCTATGCTCATTTGCCTTGCCCGACAGACCCCATGAATGCCCCCACAGTATAATGCCCCCATAGCTGCCCCCAGAGTATAATGACCCCCCCATAACTGCCCCACACACACACACACACACACACTATAATGCCCCCCATACATTATATTGCCCCCATAGCTGACCACCAAAGTATAATGCTCCCCATAGCTGCCCCCACACAGTATAATGCCCCATATCTGCCCCCACACAGTATAATGCCCCCCATAGCTGCTCCCACAGTATAAATCCACCACACAGTATAATGCCCCATAGCTGCCCCCCACACAGTATAATGCCCCCCATAGCTGACCACTACAGAATAATGCTCCCCGTAACTGCCTCACACAGTATAATGCCCCCCATAACTGTCCCATACAGTATAATGTCCCCATAAAGTATAATGCCCTCCACAGCTGCCACATACAGTATAACACCCCCACAGCTGTCCCATACAGTATAATGCCCCCCATACAGTATAATGCCCCCTCAGCAGCTACAATAGAACCCCCTCCCATACCTAGTATAATGCCCCCATATGTACCTAATAGAAAAATAATAACATAATTACTTACCTACCTCCGTTCCCACGACGTGTGGAGAATCTTTCTCCTCCTCTGCCCTGTGCTGTGAGTGACTCATTGCAGACAGGTGCGATGACGTCACTACATCGTGCCTGCATGCGCCGAGCTGCTCACGACACAGTGAATGCTAGATCAAGGCTCTAGCATTCATCCCAACTGAGTCTGCATCCTGCGTACACAGACTCAGTTGGAGGCGGGAGCAGCGCGGTAAGGCTGAGACACTGTTCTGGTCCTGGCATTGCTGTCCATATTCACTGTCATACATGGACAGCGATGTCAGGGGCTTTCCCAGAGACAGAGTCCCGGAGAAGAGCCGCTAGCGCTCTGCCTGGGACTCCTCCCCTTCTTACATCACTGTCCATATATGGACAGTGATGCCTTAACGACGGCAGCGTCAGCACTCGGCGGCCAAGTGGGCCCCCCCAAGTGGAGTGGGCCCCAGCACTTGCCCGGGTTTGCTGGGTGTTGACGCCAGCCCTGAGTAGAGGCATACCAATAATCGGTCCTCCATAGCAAAAATGTGGGAGTCAGCCTTTGTCAACCAAGGAATAACAGCAGGAAGAGAGTCTGGCTCGAGTCTTGAGCCTGAATCCAATTCAATTTAAGGAAACAAAAAAATAACTAAAAAAAAATAACAGAGAGCTTGGGTTCGGCCCCCTCTTCATTCTTACTCATTGCTTACCTGTAATAGGGGGTGCAAGATAAGGCCTTATTCACACTAACGTGTTATACGTCCGTGCTACGTGCGTGATTTTCATGCGCATCGCACGGACCTATGTTAATGAATGGGGCCGTTCAGACTGTCAGTATATTTCACGCAGCGTATGTGCGCTGCGTAAAACTCACGACATGTCCTATATTTGGCCGTGTTTCGCACAGCACGCACCCATTGAAGTCAATGGGTGCGTGCTAATCGCGCACGGCACATGGAAGCACTTCTGGGTGCCACGCGTGATGCGAGCTACAGTAGTAAAATAAATGAATGAAAACAGAAAAGCACCACGTGCTTTTCTGTTTGTAAACATAAAACCAGAGTGTCATAATGATGCTGGCTGCGCGAAAATCACGCAGCCGCGCACCATAAGGGTATGTTCACAAAACCGTCCAAACCGTCTGCAAACATCTGCCCATTGAATTCAATGGGTCTTACGGTGTTCTGTGCAGACAGGCTTTTGACTACTGTAGCGCGCATCACGCGCGGCACACGTAAGTGCGTCCGTGTGCCGTGCGCGGTTTTCGCGCACCCACTGACTTCAATGGGTGCGTGATGCGCGAAAAATGGGCAAATATAGGACATGTCGTGAGTTTTACGCAGCGGACACACGCTGCGTGAAAATCACGGACAGTCTGAACGGCCCCATTGACTAACATAGGTCCGTGCGACGCGCGTGATACCACGGACGTATTATACATTCGTCTGAATAAGCCCTAAGACTGCCAGCAGTATGGAGCAGTTATTTATGATGGGGCCCCCCACCCAACTAACCCAGGGTTCCCCACGGCAATGCTTCTAGGCATTTGAAGCTTAGTACAACCTATTATAAACTGTGCCCCACAAAATAGAAGCCAAAGTGCTTGAGATATTAAAAGTCCACTAAGTTAAACATTAAAAGCAGTGACTTAAATTTGATGCCCATGATTCCTCGCTCTGTACCCATAGATGGTGGGTGGCATGTAGTGAGTGTAGATTCGTCTTTGCTAAGTGATAAAAAGAAATTCAGATAACATTACACTTATTGCAGGATAGGCCGGTTGCTCTCATGAAACATAAGCATGATTAAACCAGAGGTCTTAAAAAGAACACGCTATGCTAGAGGTCACCGAGACACCAGTGACCCAATGTAAAATATACATTATATATAAAATATGTATAATAAAAGATGTTTTCTCATATCATACATTTATGGCATATCCACAGGATAGCACAGCGAGCTACACTGTTTCCATAACTCAAGAGTCTTATATATTATCTTATATATTTATGGTATATCCACAGGATAGCTCGCTACGCTATTTAATCCAATTGACTTCTATTGGAGTTATGCAAACAGCTGAAAACAGACTGCTTAGCTATTTCTGTACCTCCCCTCCACTTAAGAAGACTTGACAGGTGTGAAGAGACCTGCGTTCTCGAGATGGGTGTAGGTCCCAGATGTGGTTCCTGCATCTATGAGACATTTATGGCATATCATGGGGATATACCCAGTGGCGGATTAAGAAGATCATGGGCCCTGGGCTGTTACCCAAACTTGAGCCCCCCTTCTCCACCGCCACCCTGCCGCGCCGTAACTATTGCTAACACTACCTTTTTGCTCAAGCATTAACAAATGGGTGTTACGATTCCCCTTTCACAGGGCTGTGTCCCTACATACTGACAGTATCACACTGTGCAGGGACACATCCTCCTGACAAGGGGATTGGTAACACCAATTTTTCTATCAGTCCTGGACTGCACAAAGACGTTATGTGGAATACAAGGATTTCCTATAATAAACATGTCAGGAGAGGGGACAGATTCTCTACAAATCCAGTGACTCACAGGTGACGACGTCTCAGATGCTAGTCGTTTTTTTCCTCTTTTCTTCTCCATCCGGTCCAGAGCTCATGACGACTTCTCCTGGCCATGACCCATTTTTGCAGCCCTTAAATATAATATCACCATGCACTGCGCCCCTGAATATAATTGTGTTTACTGTAAAGTAAAGCACAACATACACAGTGCCCCCTGTAGGTAGCGCCAACCTCCCATGTAGACAGCGCCACACACACACACGCCCTGTAGATAGCGCCACACACACCCCCCTCTAGATAGCGCCACACACACACACACACACCTGTAGATAGCGCCACACACACAACACCCTGTAGAGAGCGCCACACACACAACCCCCTGTAGAGAGCGTCACACAGCCCCCTATAAATAGCATCACACAGCCCCCTATAGATAGAGCCACACAGCCCTCCCCTTGTATATAGTGCCACACAGCGCTCTCTCCTTATATATAAGGCCACACAGCGCTCTCCTCCTTGTATATAGTGCTACACAGCGTCGCTACAGTGCAGCCTTGGGATGACATTTTATCCCATATGACTGCTGCAGTCTGTGATTGGCTGCAGCGGTCACATGGGGTGAAACGTCATTCCAGGAGGCCGGCCCGGACCAAGAAACAGAATTCTGGGCAAGTATAAGATTTTTATTTTTTCTAAATTGCGTTTTTACATAACATCTGTTATTTGTTGTGGGTTTTACCTCCCAATTGAATAAAATGGGGAAAACCCGAAACAAATGAGCAGCGTTTACGCAAATACAATTGACATGCTGTATAAAACACCACACCGCAGGTCAATTTCTGAGCTTTTTTCCCCACTTATCATTTACGTAGCGTGCGATGAGAATTGTTCACATCTAATCTACTCTGCTGCTACTGTATTAGGGCTTGTCCACACTTAACGGAATTGCTGCGTATTTTCCGCCCATAAAATACGCAGAATACAGTAGTGGCAAAGTGAGTGAGATTGTAAAGAATCTGCCAGGCACAACTTCTGTATATACGCCCATAGGTAATCAGTCTGCACCTGAGTCTATGTCTCTGAGACTGACTCCATCTTCCACCACTCAGGATGGCAGGCTTAGGAGTGGGAGAACCTATCGCAGCCTGGCCAGACGGAGCTAGCTCCCGCCCTCTGTCTATTTATACCTGCCTTTCCTGTTCCTCCTTTGCTTGTGATTCTTCTCGTGTGGTTTCCTGGCCCAGCTACAGCTTCTAATTATTTGATCCTGCTCCATACTGACCCTGGCTTACTGACTACTCTCCTGCTCTGCGTTTGGTACCTCGTGCACTCCAGGTTTGACTCGGCTCGTTCACCACTCTTGTTGCTCACGGTGTTGCCGTGGGCAACTGCCCCTTTCCCTTTGCTTTGTGTTCCCTTGTCTGTTTGTCTCGTGCACTTACTGAGCGTAGGGACCGCCGGCCAGTTGTACTCTGTCGCCTAGGGCGGGTCGTTGCAAGTAGGCAGGGACAGAGTGGCGGGTAGATTAGGGCTCACTTGTCCATTTCCCTACCCCCATCATTACAGAGATTTACCAAATCTCATCCAGACGCTGCGTAAAATTTCCGACCAGACATTTTGTCCTGCTGTGCATATTTCTCGTACTCGTACTTACTGCAGCATGTCAATTCTTGCTGCGGAAAGTAGACAGAATTGCTGCGTTTTTTCAGCGGAGATGTCCCCATCCCCCAACATTGAGAAAAACGCAGCAAAATACGCAAAAATGCAGGAAATTGTGCTTTTTTTTCTGCAGCGGAATTTCTGCTAGTTTCTGCGGAATTGCTGCAGAAGTATATATATATACACATACATACACACACTATAAACATATATGTATATATATATATATATATATATATATACATACACACACACACACACACACACACACACACACACACACACACTATATACATACATACACTACCGTTCAAAAGTTTGGGGTCACCCAGACAATTTTGTGTTTTCCATGAAAACTCACACTTATATTTATCAAATGAGTTGCAAAATGACTAGAAAATATAGTCAAGACATCGACAAGGTTAGAAATAATGATTTTTATTTGAAATAATAATTTTCTCCAAACTTTCCTTTCGTCAAAGAATGCTCCATTTGCAGCAATTACAGCATTGTAGACCTTTGGTATTCTAGCTGTTAATTTGCTGAGGTAATCGGGAGAAATTTCACCCCATGCTTCCAGAAGCCCCTCCCACAAGTTGGATTGGCTTGATGGGCACTTCTTGCTTACCATACGGTCAAGCTGCTCCCACAACAGCTCTATGGGGTTGAGATCTGGTGACTGCGCTGGCCACTCCATTACAGATAGAATACCAGCTGCCTGCTTCTTCCCTAAATAGTTCTTGCATAATTTGGAGGTGTGCTTTGGGTCATTGTCCTGTTGTAGGATGAAATTGGCTCCAATCAAGCGCTGTCCACAGGGTATGGCATGGCGTTGCAAAATGGAGTGATAGCCTTCCTTATTCAAAATCCCTTCTACCTTGTACAAATCTCCCACTTTACCAGCACCAAAGCAACCCCAGACCATCACATTACCTCCACCATGCTTGACAGATGGTGTCAGGCACTCTTCCAGCATCTTTTCAGTTGTTCTGCGTCTCACAAATATTCTTCTGTGTGATCCAAACACCTCAAACTTCGATTCGTCTGTCCATAACACTTTTTTCCAATCTTCCTCTGTCCAATGTCTGTGTGCTTTTGCCCATATTAATCTTTTCCTTTTATTAGCCAGTCTCAGATATGGCTTTTTTCTTTGCCACTCTGCCCTGAAGGCCAGCATCCCGGAGTCGCCTCTTCACTGTAGACGTTGACACTGGCGTTTTGCGGGTACTATTTAATGAAGCTGCCAGATGAGGACCTGTGAGGCATCTATTTCTCAAACTAGAGACTCTAATGTACTTGTCTTGTTGCTCAGTTGTGCAGCGGGGCCTCCCACTTCTCTTTCTACTCTGGTTAGAGCCTGTTCGTGCTGTCCTCTGAAGGGAGTAGTACACACCGTTGTAGGAAATCTTCAGTTTCTTGGCAATTTCTCGCATGGAATAGCCTTCATTTCTAAGAACAAGATTAGGCTGTCGAGTTTCACATGAAAGCTCTCTTTTTCTAGCCATTTTGAGAGTTTAATCGTACCCACAAATGTAATGCTCCAGATTCTCAACTAGCTCAAAGGAAGGTCAGTTTTATAGCTCCTCTAAACAGCAAAACTGTGTACAGCGGTGCTAACATAATTGCACAAGGGTTTTCAAGTGTTTTCTAATCATCCATTAGCTTTCCAACACAGTTCCCGCAGACAGTCTCCCCTCCCCATGTCCCGACTGCTAGCAGCAGGAGGAGAGGTGTGTAGAGCAGGGAAGGGGGGCTGGAGGGGGAGTTTCAGCACAGACCACGGCTGCTAAGTAGGACAGAAGCTCACCTCGCCTCATGACGCCTCCCTGATGATGATCCAGCACTGGATATACCATGAATTTATGAGATGAGATTCAAAAACCCATTTAATTACTGCAATATTTCTTATAAGCAATTAAGGCCTTATTCACACGAACGTGTATTACGTCCGTGATACACGCGTGGAAATCACGCGCGTCGCACAGACCTATGATAGTGAATGGGGCTGTTCAGACAGTTGGTGATTTTCACGCAGCGTATGTGCGCTGCGTAAAACTTACGACATGTCCTATACTTGGCTACAGTAGTAAAATAAATGAATGAAAAAAGAAAAGCACCTCCTGCGTTTATGTTTGTAAACATAAAAACAGAGTGTCATCACGCTGCCATATGCACGGAAATCACACAGGCACGCACCAAATACTCGTGCCACACGGAACATTTCGCGCGCAAAACGCAGCGTTTTTTGCGTGCGCAAAACGGCCACGTTAGTGTGAATAAGGCCTAACAGTGAGGTACTTGGCACACAGTTTAATAAAATTTGATAAAGATGTGTGAGCCCACCTGCCCAGACAAGGCAGCCTCATTCAGATGGGTACAAGAAACGGCATGTGCAGCAGTCCTAACCAGTGCTTGCCTGACTAAGAAAATATTTTTTTTGAAGGAAAAGCTGTACAAACTTTGCTAACAGCAACAGATTCTAGTTAAAAATCCAACATATTATAATTCTGCTTTAAAACAAGTTTAACATTAAATAATAACTACACTTTCCTCACACTTTTGAAATGTCATAGACACATACCAGAAGTGGGTCTGGGTGCTGAGACCACCACCGCTGAAACAAAGTACAGAAGTACTCAGCTGAGTGCTTTGCGTCTTTGACTATGAGCAGCTCTCCCTGTCAGGCTGAAGACGGCTTAGGGTATGTTCACACGCAGTGACCAAAAACTTCTGAAAATACGGAGCTGTTTTCAGGCGTAAACAGCTCCTAATTTTCAGACGTTTTTGTAGCAACTCGCGTTTTTCGCTGCGTATTTTACGGACGTTATTGGAGCTGTTTATCAATGGAGTCAATGAAAACGTCTCCAAAAATGTCCCAAGAAGTGACATGCACTGCTTTTTCGCGGGCGTGTCTTTACGCGCCGTATTTTGACAGTGACGCGTAAAATTAAGCCTCGTGGGAACAGAACATCGTAAAACCCATTGAAAGCAATAGGCAGATGTTTGTAAGCTTATTAGGGGAGTTTTCTTCAGGTGTAATTCGAGGCGTAAAACGCCACATAGTGGCCCCTATAGACAGTGCCACACAGTGGCCCCTGTGAATAGTGTTACACAGTCTCCCCTGTATATAGTGTCACACAGTGGCCCCTGTAGGACGTGCCACACCTCCCTCTGCAGATAGTGCCACACACCCCCTTGTAGGTAGTGCCACACACATTCCCTGTAGGTAGTGTCACACACATCCCCTGTAGGTAGTGCCACATACATCCCTTGTAGGCAGTGGCACACACATCCCCTGTAGGTAGTGCCACACACATCCACTGTAGGCAGTGCCACACACATCCACTGTAGGCAGTGCCACACACATCCACTGTAGGCAGTGCCACACACAGCCCCTGTAGGTAGTGCCACTAGATGTCAGCATATTTTTATATCCTAGGTAGGCAACCAATAGAAAGAGATCTACCGGCTCATCTTTAGCAGGTCCTGAATAGATCACTTATGCCTTTAAAAAGGGGTTGTCTGGGCACAGACAACTGATGACCTATGCATAGGTTACTTTTTCTAACTGGCTCCAAGCGTTTGCTATCCTAGCAAGAGTGATAGGGGAAAAAACTCCGGACAACTGTTCTGAGCTGTTTTGTTACTTAGACTCTGTGGCCGAGGTGTACAGGGTTTATGAAGGTACGGCGTGGCTTAGGTAAAATTAGCACGTTCAGCCTCCACTGCATTGGGATCACAAAGACATTAGTCTTTGGATGAGACTTATGGCGGCTGCTGCTGGCAGTTTAATGAAGGGAACTTTAAATTTGGTGCTGATTGCCGGTAAAAGGCAGCACGAATGCTCCGGCTGTGGGGGATCTCATAGATTGTCGTGGTGCAAAAGGGCAGGGGAAAAGGTGGAGAGTCAGAATAGAAGAGGGGAGACCCTGGTGAAGGTGCTAAAGTTGCTGCATTTCCTAGTTCGGTATCAAAATAAGACGTGCGGCTACGCTATTAGTGGAAGGTTTTGACGTAGGTTTCAGGATTCCTTGTTTTATCGCTGGCTCCCGGGAGATCGACGCAGAATTTGTCCTCTGCATTGGCTAGGCCGGCAGTGGTTTCCGAAAAGCTTCAGAAAGAGGTTTTGTTTGGGCAGATGGCGGATTCCTTCTCAGTAGTACCGGTTCCAGATTTACGTATTTCCAACGCTAGGTTTAGTGCCCAAAAATGAACCCAACAAATTTCATATGATTCACCACTTGTCCCATCCGGAATGCATGTCGGTGAATGACGATATTGACCCAGAACTTTGTAGAGCCTCATATACTTCCTTTGATTTGGGGTTAATGTGGGTATGAAAATTTGGGAAGGGTTCTTTGTTAGCAAAAACGGATATAGAAGCGGCGTTTCACTTGTCGCCGTTTCTCCCAGAAAGTTTTCATCTGTTGGGGTGTGCTTGGCACGGCCAATACTTCGCAGATGGTTGTCTCCCAATGGGCGGTTCGATTTTTTTTGTGCCTCTTTAGAGACGTTCAGTACATTTCTTGAGTGGGTGGTACGACGGGAGGCACAGATCACTTCTGTGCTCCATTGGAGCGTGCATGGCCGTGGACCGTCGGGATTACTCACCCCCGACGGCCGCAGCCATTGATCTGTGAACGCTGGCCTGCATCTCCTCCCCAGGAGACGCCAGCGATCAATTCCGCTCCGTTCCCCTGTGTCCCGTAGTGTGCGCGCACACGCTCGTGCCCGGCCTTAAAGGGCTAGCATGCTCACATGAAAATTATTATTAATTAGCCCATGATCCCCCTGGACTATAAGAAGGGCCCTGCCCCTTTGCTCATTGCCTGAGTGTTGTTGTGTCTTCCTATGTTAGTCTTGCAAATAGCTTAGTGTTAAAGTTTCCGTTGTTCCCGTGCCCTGCTACCTGCTCCCTGTATCCCGTACTATTTGTTCCTGTACCTTAAACCTGTTGCAGTCGTGTTGCGCCACCGGTTCCGCCTGCTGTGTTACACCACGTCTGGTGTCTGCTGTGAAGGCCCCATCTGTGCCTAGCCGTTGCTACTGTCCGAACCGCTAGAGGTATCCTTGTGCTTGGACTATTTATACATTGACTTGGTACTCTGTTGGCCAGCTGCTATCCTGCTATGGCGGTACGGCCCAGTGGGTCCACATACCCACAGGTCGTGACATCCATTATCGTGGCGATTTCCTGTTTGTTGGCCCTGTTGGTACAAGAGTTTGTTCAGTTTTATTACATACTATAGAGCGGATTGCTGATAACTTCGTGGGTACCCCTGGCTCAGGATGAAATGGAGGGCTCGGCTACTGTCTTCAAGTTCTTGGGGATAGTCATAGACACTGATTGCATGGAATATGACCTGCCGGAAGACAAGTTGGAGGAAAGGAAGTTGATAGTGACCCGTGCGCGTTGAGTGAAGTAGATTACGCTCAGGAATCTACAGTCTTTACTAGGCAGACTCCATTTTGCCTGCAGAATTATGCCCATGGGACGTAGTTTCTGCAGGCGCTTGGCCATGGTGACTGCAGATGTGTGGTCGCCTTTGCATTTTATCCGCTTATTGGTGTCCTTGAGCCATTTGGCTGTGTGGGAATGTTATTTGGAGCAATAATGGTCAATTGGTTATAATGAGTGGCCCGGTGTCTAATGTGGATCTGGAGCTGTACACAGCTTCTTCAGGGGTGCAAGGTTATGGGGCGTATTTCCATGGGCAGTGGTGTGCCGACAAGTGGGCGACAACAATTTGACGTTGTTAGAACTGTTTCCAATTGTGGTGGTGGCAGAGATATGGGGTAACAGATTGAGAGATAAGGGAGTGCGTTTCATGTGTGACAATATGGGGGTGGTCCAGGCGGTGACAGCAAATTCTCCACCTCTATTTTTCTTGTTACGACACTTGGTGTTGTTATGTTTGACTTTAAATGCTCTGTTTGTGGCAGTGCATGTCCCGGGTGTTTGCAGTTCTGTAGCTGATTCTCTTTCTCAGTTTCAGTTTTTTGGGAGTTTATGCCGGGCGCAGACAGAGAAGGGATTCCATGTCCAGAGCGGCTTTGGCAGTTAGTGTAGAAACGGCAAGGGAATTGATTCGGAGATCTGTGAGTGAGACCACGCGGATGGCTTATTTTAAATACTTTGGCAGGAGTTGGAAGAGTTACTGAACGGTGTGGGGTGTGACTCTGGTGATCGGGAAGCATGTGTGTTGTATGTAGGTAGAGGATATAGTTCCGGGGTATCCCCCTCGAAAATGAGTCGCAAGCTTTCTGTGTTAGCTTTTTGGTTTAAAAGTAGACATGAAGTGGATGTTACCAAGTCCTGTTTTGTTCATCAGGCCATGAAAGGCTTTAGGTGGGGTTGTGTGGTCAGGGATTCCAGGCGGCCGGTTTCTTTTTCACTTATGGAGAATTTGAGATGTTAAGTGGCTGGTGTGTGTTTGGATTTGCTTGAGACTAGTTTGTTTTCTTGGGCATTTTCTTTGGGGCGTTCAGGATTTCTGAGTTGGTCACGGCCAGCAGGTCTTGAGTAAGGGGTTTGCTGTTAGTGGGTGCTTCAATGGATGCTGTGGGCTAGTGCTTCAATGTTTTTTGAGACAATTTAAGACAGACCAACAGGGGCGTGGCGTGATGATTGAGTTACGTCAACTTGAGGGGTTGGAAATATGCCCTGTCCAGTGCTTCCAGTAGTATGTTGCGGTTCATCAAACAGGGTTGCTTCCTTTATTGGTGCATAAGGATGGGTTGTTATCTAAATACCAGTTTGTTCGGGTTTTTAGGAAGTGCTTGTTTGAGTTGGGGATGGATGGGGCCAGATACAGTTCACATTCATTTCGTATCGGGGCTGTGACGGTGGCCACTGGATGGGGTTGCTCCCGATGTTGTTAAGAAAATTGGGCGCTTGGAATTGGCACGTTATAAGTTGTATGTAAGGTCTCCTTTAGCTTTAGAGCTTTAGTTTGCATGTGGGGAGAGTTGAGCAAAGGGTTTATGTTGTGAATTAGTTTGGTCGTATTGTTTATGTTTTATGTTCTTTTTCAGGTGCCTGGCCGCGTCTAGTGTGGATCATGGGGCACTCGTACATTTACTGAGGCGGCTTGAGAGCTGACGTGCAGCCTTCTGGACGACAACTCCGGTTTGACAAATCGGAGGCCCAGGTCAGATGGTTGGGGGTGCGGGTTTTATTTTAGAGCCATTTTTTGCAGGATGTTCGGTTTTATGCTGGTTTGGAAAGGGAGCCGGACATCCTGGTCATTCATGCAGGTAAGTACAACATGGGGGCTCAGGTGTCTCGAGATTTGGTGTGAGACATAAAACTAGACCTGTTGAGATTATGGGCTGCCTATACTGTGATTGTTTTAATTTGGTCCAATATTGTAGCCAGGCAGGTTTGGTGTCAGACGAGATCGCTTTCTGCTTTAAACCAGGCTCTGGTGAAGGTTAACAAGGCTGTTGGCAAGTTTGTGGCCCGCAATAGTGGGTTTGTTGTTCGTCACCAAGATTTTTATAATGTGGATGAATCTCTTATGCGGCCAGATGGCGTGCATCTCAATGCCATCGGGTTGGATATTTGGTCGTTGGGAATACAGGAAGGCATTGAACAGGCCCTATGTATGTGGAGGGACGATCAGGCATAAGGGAGTCATGCAAGATCGTCATGGCGGGAATATGAGTAGTGTTTGAAAGTAGAGGTAAAGAAATTGGAATAATGATGATGGCAGTTTGTACTTGTCTGCCGACAGCTGAAGCATGAGAGAGTGCGCACGCACACGCTCTCCTCTCTCCAGATCTTGCTGTAACACTGTCCATAGATGATTGGACAGTGTCACAGCGATGTTACACCCCCTTGCCATTACACTCCCCATTGACAGTTCAGGGGGTTATTTAAATATCGGGCGCCAAATATAACGGCACCGATATCTAAATATTGTAGGAGGGTGGAAAAAATATGTACAGTGCCCCAGGGTTTGTGCAGCCCTGCCCATTACATGCTGCACTCAGCTGCACATGTATGGGCAGGTGAAAGGTTCTGTTTAAGTTAAATGAAATATGTTATAATGTTAATTGTAATGTTATTTATAATACTATTTATAATACTATTTATGGTATTTTGATATGTGATGGAATTGTTGTAAATAAAAATTGTTTAATTAAAATGGCTGTTGTGGCCTTTCCACCAAATCAAAGATTTAGGCCCCATGCACACGACCGTAGATTTCATCCGTAATTGCGGACCGTAATTACAGTCCGCAATTACGGACCCATTCATTTCTATTGACCACGGACACCTTCCCGTATATTTGCGGGACGGTGTACAGGCTGTAGAAAGCCTACGCAAAAGATTGGACATGTCCTACCTTTTGCTTTTTACGGACCATGCTCCCATACTTTGTATGCGATCACAGGCCGAAAATGCGGGTGGCTGTCTGCGGCCACCAGCGGCCGGCTGTGACCTTAATCGCGAACCATGATTTTTGACATGGCCGTGTGCATGAGGCCTAGGTGTTTTCACTGGTATAAGGGAATATGGTGGGAGGTTCACGGTAGGAATCTACTATCCTTAAGTCGTGTATTTTTTTTGTGTTTTTAAGTAATTTTCTAATTTAGTTTTATTATAAAAATGTTTTTAATTTTAACAATACAGGTTCAATGTATCATGTACACATAGAATCTGTATTGTTCTTTCTCAGCCGATTCCGTCAGTTCTGCTGAACTGCATGTCACAGGCAGGACCACCATCAGAGCAGTACTGGTGGTACTGCCGTCAGGGGCCCGGACAAAATTTAAAAAAAAGAAGGGGCTCACTGCCGCTTACTACTGTCAACCACCTCTGCCCACATAACGCAGATACAATTGAATACTATAGGCTGCAGGCCTATAGTATTCTATACTTCTATGTGGTTATGGTGTGGCGGTATTATCCAGTAACAGTATGGGGTATTATTCAGTCACTATGTGGTTATGGTGTGGAGGTATTATTCAGTAACAGTATGGTGGTATTATTCAGTCACTATGTGGTTATGGTGTGGCGGTATTATTCAGTAACAGTATGGGGGTATTATTCAGTCACTATGTGGTTATGCTGTGGCGGTATTACCCAGTAACAGTATGGGGGTATTATTCAGTCACTATATTGTTATGGTGTGGTGGTATTATTTGGACCTTATATTGTGTTTTTATTGGTAATATTGGTCTTATAATAGTAAGTTGTGTTCAGTAACAGTATGCAGGTAATATAATCTGACATAGTGGTATGATATAATAACTGTTTGTGTATATCATTTTTTTGTGAGAGAGGGGGAACATATGCTTTGGGAGTTGCAACACTCCTGGACGTGCTAGAAATCAGCAATGCAGTTCTCTACACATCGCCTTCTGAATTAACTGCATTATTGATGTAGTAACTCAGAATCTGGGGCCCCACATTTAACTTTGCCCAGGGCCACACTTTGTCTAAAACTGGCCCTGTTTCTGACCCACAAATGCAGCACTTCACTGTAACCTGTAGTCATAGACATAATCTGTACTGTATACTGTACCACAATCTTCATAGATCAGTATACATAACAAGACATATGTAAATGCATTGCCCTATAATTGCCCTATAATTGCAATTGGTCCTTTGGCTCCCATGGTTTCACTTTGGAGGAAAGAACGGGCCCCATTCACTCTGCCAAAGTAAAAGCATCGGGGCCTGCCCAATCAAACAACTGCCGCTGGTTGTATCATTGGCGATGCCCCGGCCGGACCGCCTCTTCTTCTACTCTCCTCCTCCACAACGATGTAATGTGTCTGCACTGCGTAGCCGTGTCTGGGGTGGGGAGCAGGAGGTGGTAGAGTTTATGAATCGACGGCGGGAATTCTGTGCTGCTCTCCATCGCTTACGCTTATGATGATGACTCGGGTCCCTGTAGTTTGATCTAATGGAAGCTACATGGGCCCCAGCAGTTAATAATCAAGCTGCCTAGCCGGGCTTTGCAAATCTATGCCAACCCCTTCACTATCCTGACAGCTGTGACGCCAGAGAGGAAAAGACCACGGGAAGAGCAGTCCAAACACCAGCACATTGAAAAAGGAGCGGAGGAGGAGAGGGCTGGAGCTGCTTGTCTGGTAAGAAATAGTACCAGCAGCAGCATTTGTGTGATCATACAAAATGTTTGCCCTTTTCCCCACAGAGTCCTTGGCCCCTATTAGATTTCCCCTCTTGTCCCTACAGAGCCCTTGCCTTCCACCCTTACAGAACCCTGGTAGATTGGGCTCCCTTCCCTTCACAGAGACCTTGGTCCTGGTAAATTGGGTCTCCTCCACCACAGAGCCCTTGGCCACTTGTAGATCGGCCCCTTGCACCTACAGAGCCCTTTTCCTTTGGGAGATAGGGCCCCCTTCCCCCATAGAGAAATTGCCACCGATCTCCACAGGGCCCTTTGCCTCTTCTAGATTGTGCCCCATTCGGATATCCACTGGATAGACAAAAAAATCCAGAATTGTGGCGTCTGACTGCTGGGAGCTCCACCAATCCTGAGAACAAGGGTCTTGGTGGAGAAGTGGTTGAGCATGCACAGTCACTCCCCATATGATAGATATGGAAACAGCCTAGACTTTATATTGAGCCCATATAACAACTGCTCGGCTTTCTGAGAAAAGCCAATCAGAAACCAAGCAGCTCAGCGCTCACCCGAGCGCTTCTGCTGCTTCTGCCGCTTTGTTTTAGCGATCGTAGGGGGCTCAGTGCTTGGACCCCCACCGGTCAACTTTTTTGAAAGTTTAGTTACCTTTTAATGAACTAATTGAATCCTGTGTGGAATGGAAAATTATACTTATCTTTCCTCCTCGATACCCTTCTGGCTTTGGCTCAAAACTGCAACAAATAGTGATGTGTGAACATAGCCTTTTTCATATAAAAGTAATTAAGCACAAGGTTTATTTTACAAATATGATATACCTTTAATTAAATAAAGTTACCTTGTGGAAAAGTGACATTTATTTTCTTCCATTTAACTGCCAGCAGTTTTCCAATGTCCGTAAGATCAGGCCAGATGCTGTAAGGTGGCAGAACTGTTTTTGTCATTTTATAAGTTTCACGGTTTTATGATACACTTCCAAGGCTAGGTTATAAAGTCATTTTTATGGCCTAAAAAGTGGTAATAAATTGTCTACTGTATCTATACTTGTGTCTGAAAACAAACCCTCCTGTAACAGCATTGTAAAAAGTGAAGCTGGACAGAAGGCTAACAGCCTAAATAGAGGACGTCCTGACGGGGTTTTTGAGGAAGTGGAGCTAATGAGAGGGAGAGGAAAGTGTTAAAGGGGTATTGCCATCTTGGATAATAATGGCATATAAACAGTTCCCCCATCAGACCCTGCACTGGGCATAACACAGTGTATCTGATTTTATCTGAGTGTTTTTGTCTATAATAAACTAAACCATATTTACTCCCATCACATAGAATTATAATTTCCATTAAACCGAGTGTGTGAATAAAATCTGCTGTGCAATAATATTATGTATTGACCTGTGCACTCCTATACTGATATTTAAGCCGAGCGTCCCAATGATTAATTGGTTAGGATAACCCCTAGTAAGTGGAGCATGACCTGTTAATAGAAAATGGTTTACCACATTGAATTCTATTTTCCGGTGAGTACGATGAATATCAATGTTTCAGGGTCATTTGTAAACTTCTATTCATCTCACAGTCTAATTCTTACTTCCAATGGTTCGGCTTCAACATGTAACCATTTAGGAACCGTAACGGTAAATTCAGATGTGAAATCTTCAGTGAATCCGCGGCAAAAATCTGCATGTATTACATATAATCTGCATGTGTTACAGGTAATCTGCATGTGCTACCTATAATCTGCATGTGTTACATATAGTCTGCATGTATTACACATAATCTGCATCTCTTTTTATATGTAGAGCCATTGCAGAGGACTTCTGCAGACACGCTACTACTAGCAGGTGGAGCTGTATGTACAGCTCGGGGTTAAATCTCCATTATTACAGGCAGGGTCGTCTTTCCATTTGTCTTATTGTTTGTTGCTCTACAATTGTTTCCATTATTTGTCTTTTGTCTCATTATTGTTTGCTGCGGATTATATTGTATAAATAAAGTCTATTATTGTTATTGATAATGATCCGTATTATCTTAACTTAAATGTGTCATCATACTGTGCTGCCGTTTAAAGGAAGAATATTATTCAGACAGGTCCATGGCACTATTAGTCCAAACGGCACAAAAACATAATGTGCTATTTGGCTAATAGCAGGTAACAAAGAATACACTGCTAATAGTCATGAGTCCGCTGTATTCCTGAGGGAAGCATCCCCTGCCGCTCTTCTCCATATCCCCCGGCCCTCTCACCAGTTATCGGCAGGCTGCAATGTATCTGCATGTATAGATGACAGTTATCAATCACTGCTGAGTCGTATGGGAGGCTCAGGGAACGTTCTCCTCAGGAATACAGTGGACTCATAACTAAACAACACAATATTATTTATGCCAGATAGGCTAATAGTCCAGCGGACCTGTCCTCGTTATCTGCTGCCCTTAAATAGCACAATACAGTGATAAATCTGCTTTAAGACTAAGGATCCATGTGACATTTGGTCGCCCGCGAGTCGTAAAAAAATGATGGCATTACCATGACACGCAATCTTCAATTTTACCCTAGGATAAAAGAGTTGCAGATAACTTCTTGTGATTGTTGTGCAACTCCCCCCCCCCCCCAGGGAACTATAGAGGTTGCATATGAGTCGCGGCAAAGCTGAGAGTTTACATAGATTCGCCCCGTGGAGCCCTAGTCTACATGTTCTTCAGTTGGGTTGATGATACATAAATACTGGATCTCTCTGTAGGAAGGTGTGACGTGCTTAAGCCCCATTGGCTCTATTCAGTCGTGAGTTCATCTATACACTCCTCTTGCATTCCAGGGGCGGTGTCTTCCATAGGCGTGTTCCTTATGCAGACTCCATCTTGTTGCATACATTCAAATTCTTTGTGAAATATACTGATATTTAGTTTATGTAAAGTAATAATGTTTTTGCAAGCAATATACAGGCTAATGATCCCTGACAGTTCCCCCTAAAAATATTATTACTCTATCCCTGAGTCTTGCCTAGCAACCTACTACTGACCACTCAAACCAGGCGGGTAGGGGTTTTGGATTTCTTCACCAGCTTGAGAAGAGCTACTCCTTATGAGTAACCCCCCTTTGTACCTGGACTTCCAAGGTTTCTGAATGGTCCTAACTTTCCCTAGTCTCCTCAGGATACAGGATGGTTGTTTTTAAAGGGACTGTCGGTGTCACCTCGTCTGTTTTTGTAAACATAGTGGGCACAGTCTGTTCTACAGCTTTTGTCATCATTTTCCTGATACAAGGGAAAACACAGCACACAAGGACAGAGAATAGTATTAAAAAGACCACTATCACTACTCCTATTTGTGCTAATATTTTCTGCCATCCAGTCATCCATGAAAAACACTGGTCCCATGGGTCGGTAATACCTGAGTTCCTTTTCAAATCTTGAGATAAGCTCTCCAACTTATGTATGGCCATTGTGACTTTTCCTTTGAGCCCGTTGTTGTCGGGGATATACGTACAGCAGGTTGTCCCTATCATTCGGCATACCCCACCTTTTTCAGCCAATATCATATCAAGAGCCATTCTATTCTGGAATGTCATAGTTGAGGTGGGCCCCAGTTGGTCGGCTAACCCTTGTAAATCATCTCGGGCATAATTTGCAAACCGCTGCTGGTTGTAATATATATAATTAATCCAGTCTACATTTTTATTAACGGTAATAATTGGGATAAGAGACTCAAATTCAAACTGGTATATAACTACATGTGTATTAGAAGAATTATACCAAAAGGTGGTCACCCCATCAGCCTGGGTGATTGCTACATGTCCCCCCTCAGCACTCTGTGCAATAACACGAAAAAGGATAAGGATGTATATGGTGATAGTCATTCTTTGGAAGAGACCCTCTTGCAGTGCGAGGCGTGGATCCATGTTGGCCTTCCTTCCAGCTTAACTGCAGTGGACGAGATCACGGGGACCTAGTATGGACCCTCGAACCTGGCTTCTAAGCCCCTCGCATTCCTTACTGTTAAACCTACTAATATTGGCAATAATCCAAACTTCTCCTCCACGGCACTTGTATTGGTCATAATTGTCGCACTGTCACTTACTGTCCTAATGGGACTTTTACCCCTGCAGATATAACAGGTTATGGGCAGCATCTTCCCCAAACCTAAAGACACCCAGGTAACATAACCAATGGGCTCTCATTGCTGCCATGTACTTCTTACATATGAGTGACAACAACCAGTGACATTCACCTCACACCTCCACATAAAACTCCTCAGATTGTAATTTGCAGTACCGTGGCATATTTACACACATTATAATTATAAACCTCAGATAATATAAACAATAGGGCCTCAATTAATAATATAATGCTATCACCAATCTCATGCTATCACCCTCAGGTTTTGTGTCCCATCAGTACATTGCAAGTCCTGTACATCATCGTCTTCTTCTTCTGTCTTCTGCTCTTCACTGACTGTGTCGCCCTTAGGGTAACCCACACAATTGTGGAGTCAGACTGTATGGTGGTGTCCAGTGGGGGATTTATTATTACCCTCCTCCTGGTCACTTACTTATTAAAAGACTTGGATACTGCTGATGGATTCACTCGGGTCTTTGGTCTTTACTTTGATCTTTGCTGATGTCATCAAGACTTGGTTTGGTCCTTCTCATCTTTCAGACACCATCTCTTTTAGTATACGTCACCGGGCTGTACATAGCTCCTCATGCTGTGAGCCTGGGGTGAGATCCCACGTAGACGGAGTAGTGGAGTTTTATTGTGACTACCACAAACCCTCCGCATCTGTCCTCTTCCTCTGGCAAGTTAATTGTCTGCACGGCTGCTTAGAATTGTGACACTGCTGTCAGTTCATGACAAACGCGTTGTATTGGCTCAGGCTGTGCCTGCCGCATCTCAGTGATGGAGTTCATCATATTAAAAGTCTTCTAGTTCATGTTTACTGGGACTTGCTGGGGACCCAACCCTTGTCAATTGTTAAAATAAATGCTAATCTGGTGATAACATCATCCGCATACACTATAAACGTTGTTCTAAGTACATACAATAATAATGACAGGCCCTTAAACCAAATCAAACACTCCTTTATGTAAGAAAAACAAATCTGTTACAATGGACAGGGCACCTAGAAAATGTGTAGTTACTGGGTACATTGTATTTGCACTTGGTGTTACACTTTCCAGCAGGATTTATATCTTATTCTCAGCTGATTACCTGGAACAGCTCCTACTCACAGAAATATTCCCAGATACCATACGTTTTATCTGACAAGTGTCTCAAACCAATTTTTCCCACTCTGGTTTGTTCTACCTGGGAAGGCTTCTCAAGGTCTGTTGTCTTCGTGGGAGGCGGGTATGATAAGGTTGGCACCGGTCTGCCAGGACTGTTCTGTAGGCAAATCAAACAGCTCTAACAGAATTTACCAGCCTCAGCTGTAAAGCCTGGCACATACCAATTAGATCTTACCACATCGATCCTTGCAATCTTGGGGCATATGTGAGGTCATACACCATCAATACAAGTGCCATCAAGAATGCCTTGGGTGCTATCGGTTTACCTTCCTTTATCCATCCACATTCTGTTAGAATCTGGTTTTCACGCCTTCCGCTCCCAGTTGGAGACTTCCTGTGGAGAATAAGCTTTTTCATTGTATAATCATTAATTGATCTTAATCAGATAATTGAGTTGAAGAAAAACATTAACAAATAACATCTTTACATTAAACGTTCACACTGGGCAGTAACTAAAACTGATACATACAAACTGATTCTTCTTCTTTTTATATTTTTTCTGCACAGAATTCTCTGCTCTAAAATATTCCTTTCACAACGAAAATATTTTCAAATGGGAATCTACTTGCACCAAGAAGTTCTCATTTACACAAACATAATACTGACGCATGCCTCCAATAGCCCAATGCTAAGGCTGGTCCAGAACTTTACATAAAACTTAACCTCAGTATTTAATATTTCCACAACACTTTTTGAATACAGTTATTAAACAAACTAACTTTGGAATAACATCTGGAGAACTGCTGATATCTTATTGTACAAACACCAGTTCAATACTTGGGATAAAAACGATTCCCGTCACTACACACAACTTCTGCAGTGGGGAAGATACAGGCCGGGCTTCAGAACACCCTGAGAAAAGGTCTACGCATACGAGGACCTTTTCATACACTTCTTCCTGGGGTAGTTCTATGTTCTGCAGTTGCTGGGATGGGTAATCTGGCCAGGGTTGCACTTTTCATAGGTACCTTCACTGTTTTACCTATGTCATGCCATGCGCACATCATGCAGGCTGCTACAAACCTAGTGGTGGCATTATTGTATCCAGGGACAAGCCAATTTACTGATACCTGGCTGCACATACCCTCGTTGTCAGTTCTGTCTTCTCTTGCTCTCTCACTTGGCTTACCCGATGATCCAATAAAGTACCAATGGGCACATAATTGTCCGCGTTACCAAAAGATTACCTAGAGTCAGTGTAAATGTCAGCCATCTTACCTTCTGCCAGGTTACAAGCCTCAGCGAGCACCTCCAGCTCCACTCCTTGAGATAAACAAGAAGGTGAGAGTGGTTTCTGGATGATTTACCTTGTGCCTCATATCCTGTCTTGTACATACTGTATATGATCAAGTATCTCTACATTACAAATTTACATTGGAAACCCATGTGACATATAGATAGAACATTCCAAAAGGATGGAGTTTTATTTTTCCACATTCATCTGATGAACCAGGACACTTGTAAATCCCACCCAGACCAGGTCCTGTAAATACCTGATTAATACAAAAACAAACAAATTATGTTAGCGAAATCTGGCATAAAATGAACAATGTTCAGACAATTTTTTTTTATTTTGTCTTCTCCCCCATCTAAATCTGTAAAGACTCATCTGTGAGTGACGTCATCTCGCCTCCTGTGTAAATTTGCTGGAGGGGGGATGGTCTCTTACACAATACCTCATATTGGGTGGAGACTACAGCACAGCATACCCAGTGCCATATTTACCGTTCTGAAAGGATCTGGAACCATCTATAAAAAAAAAAACTCAAAATGTAGGTTACTGTCATACACATTTAATCTGGATTACTCATTGGGGTCTCATACACATTTTGTAGACTTCCTAGAACCAAATTCATTAATTCAAAACAAAATAAAACACAAAACAAAACTACCTGATCAGTCCCTTCACCATTCCCTCCTATTTGGACTCTGCGAAAGTAATGTAGCAGAGTTCAAAACTAAATATCTCAACATAATAAAGTCGGGCACTCTATCTGGGGGGCACTAGTTTAGCCCCCTCTAATACACAACAGCCTGGAACAAAAATGACTTTCTCCTGACAAAAATACATTTTATCTTTAAAATGACTTGCAATCATTTACCTGTAAAACATCTCACATTTTCAAAAATAACATTTAGGCAGCACTATAGCACGTGCCTCATGTGTGAAAACAAAAACAAAACAAAACAATTGTAATTAGTTATTCAATAAAACAGAAAATAATATATCTGGTAATATTAATTACTGCAAACCAATAAACTATATATAAAAATAGGGAACAGTAGGGGTTAATACATTTTCAAGACCCCGTGTCTCACAATATCTGTATTTTTATTCATTTGAATCAACTTCAAAACATTCCAACATTAAATCTTATCACATCATAACACATAAATATGCAGCGTAACTTTTATCTTTTATGCAGACAAATTCTGACATAACATTTTAAACACTCAGTACTTATGGACAACAGTGCATGTGCAAAGATAAGAAACATTCCTTTACACAGAAAAAAGAAACTGATTTTAACCCCATACACAAAACACTAAGAATTGTTTTTTAGACATTACTGCGTTTAAAAATAAGAGCATACAATATAGATTTAAAATCTGTGCAATATTGTAATCCCTTGTCTCATCAGTCCATGCTCTATATATAAGCTTATACCAGTCTGCTTTTCAGACTTCACACTGCACACGTTATATCACACACATGTTACATCACACAGCCCCTCCCCGTCACAATCTATAGTAGCCATCACATTTTACAGGAGGGGATCACACACTCACTCCTCACAGCTTCTGTTCTCAGAATCTTAACAATTTCAATGTTCACTGCCGGCAAAAATTCTCCCATAGATTCACACATCTGTAAAACAACTCAAGATAACGTACGTATCTGCAATCATTCATCACACTAAAAGCTTTCAAGATACCTGCTGGATAAACACTGCGTGTCAGAAGATGTGACGTCATGACCGCTAATTCCGGCCTCGGCAATGAATGAGTGAACCATGTTTGTAAGAATAAGCTTCTTAAGTATCGGCCGGTTTTTGATATTCATTGATGCAAATGCCATCAGGCCTCCAGTGACAGCGTATCAGACGAGAAATCTCCCGCGTTTTCGGCATCAAAAACTGTTAACGCAATCATGGGCCAAAATATATTAGACTGAAATTTGTAATGGGTATGTCAACCGATACCCGCCCTCCAGTGATTTATCCAGCATCCAAATCATAGGTTATATATATATATATATATATATATATATATATATATATACATATATATATATATATATATATATATAGCAAAAATCCAAAACACAAGACAGCACTCCAAGTTCAGTGAAAAATAGGATCACTTTAATCACCACTTGCGACGTTTCAGCCCTACTCCATTGGGCCTTTCTCAAGCAATACATCTCAGTGAACAGTGCACATATAAATACATGGTTTACAAAATTGCATAATAGTGCAATAAAAATTCAATATTGCATAATTCTCTGAATTCAAATGTAAACAGTGCAGTGAAAAAACACCGACGTGATAAAGCACACTCTTTTTGTGTACTTTGTGTACAAACGATTACGAGGGCATATCGCCCATACTGTATAAAAGTTAAAATACAATATAATTGGCTAAGTGCCAATGGGTAAAGTGCAGGTGTAGAACATTATAAATATTAAAAACTTTTTAATCATTTCTTAATTTGGCTCACCGTTCAGTGGATCCCCTCACTTCATCCATGCTGATTATAGTCCTCGGCTTCTTCCGGGAGTGAGTGCGGATGCGTTAGACAAAATGTCACGCATAGGGCTGTTCCTGCTCTTGACTTGAGAACGAGTCTTGATACGCACTGATTCAATGGAACGCATCTCGCGCTGGCTCAATTACCCTAGTTTCACTTTGGGTATATTGTGAATTTTAACCCTACGTGTCCCACTCGGGAACACTACATAAAAATCGTAAGTTGTCTTTTTTCTTATACTTTTACAATGAAAAGGAGTATATATGTAATGACAGGGATAGGGAAACAGACAAGTGATCCCTAATCTACCCGCCACTCAGTCCCTGCCTACTTGCAACGACCCACCCTAGGCGACGGGGTACAACTGGGCGACAGTCCCTACGCTCAATAAGTGCACGACAGACAAACAGACAAGGGTACACAGAGCTAGGGGGAGAAAGGAGCAGTTGCCCACGGCAACACCGTGAGCAAGAAGAGAAGTAAACAAGCCGAGTCAAACCAGGAGTGTACGCGATACCAAACGCAGAGCAGAAGAGTAGTCAGCAAGCCGGGGTCAATATGAAGCAAGGACAATAGTACAAGACGCTGCAGCAGAGCCAGGAAACCAAACGAAAAGAATCACAAGCAAAGGAGGAACAGGAAAGGCAGGTATAAATAGACAGAGGGCGGGAGCTAGCTCCGTCTGGCCAGGCTGTGATAGGTTCTCCCACTCCTAAGCCTGCCACCCTGAGTGGTGGAAGACGGAGTCAGTCTCACAGACACAGAAGCAGGTGCAGACTGATTATCTATGGGCGTTAACCCCGAAGCTGTGCCTGGCAGATCCTTTACAATATGTATATGTTCTATCCTCTGGATTAATACGAGTCCTAAGGTTAAGGGAATCCCATGGAAACGGGTACACTTAACCCTTATCAGGGCATGTCATGATGCTAGATCCGTAGTCCACAGATCATGCACATTTCATCCCTACGCACCGTTATAACCACATTCTGAGGACCATTAGAGATGTATCAAACTTTATCTTTGTATTGACTTAGGGTTTTATCACAACATGTAGATTACATTATACACACATTCCATTTATTTTTGACGTTTTTAGACTGTAGAAATAGGCATTAGATAAATCAATCAATAAATAAAAATTTTTATATAGCATATGCATGATATTAGAATGAGGGGATCCATACTCGGTGAGTCTTCACAATTTATCTGTAATAGACAGAGGAAAAAAATGTTTTGTTAGTCCGATAAAATATACACACTCTGTCTACTCAAAATTCCCCTTGATATGTAAAGTAAACAACAAGGCCGTGGGCAAACCACTTCCTATCCCACACCACTCAACTTAAAGTCAACGTTTAACCCGTATGGACGTAATGTATTCAATCTGTAAATCCATTCTAACTCTCGTTTTTTTTAAAAAGATATTCTATCACCGCCTCGTCTTGGCTTAGTAATATGGTCTATAATTCTAAACCGTAAATCCTTTTCTGTATGGTTTGCTTCCACAAAATGTTTTGATACTGGTAAATCCAGTCTTTTACCACGTATGGTAAACCTGTGGTTGTTTATGCGCATTTTACAGGCCAATGTTGTCTCTCCTATGTATAGAAGATTACATGGACATTGCAACATATAGATAACCCATTCTGATGTGCAAGTAAGAAATTGCTTTATTTTGTATTCAGTACCGGTTATAGGATGAGTGAAAGATTCCCCTTTAATCATATACTTGCAGTTCACACAACTAAGGCAGGCAAAACATCCCAACTTCTGTCTACCTAAAAAGGTCTGTATCATTTTCGTATTAGAGCCAACATCCGCTCTTACCAATTTATCCTTCAGATTTTTAGGGCGTTTGCAAAACATAAGAGGGGGTGCTAAAAATTCTGGAACATATCTTAGATTACTACCAAGTATAGACCAGTGTTTGTTGATAATCTTAGCTACATCCTTACTTGTTTCGTTATATGTAGACACAAATGGTATCCTCTTGTTAAGGTTCTTTTTTATTACCTGTGTGGACAAAAGTACTTCTCTGTCAGTTGAAGAAATTATGAGACAATTTCAGGACAGACAGGCTTATGAGGAATTAACATCCGATCCTAAATTTAATATAGGAAGACTTATAGAGAGGGTAGTAGAAAAAGCAATACAGAACAACATTATAGATAAGGACTTAAAACAATTTATATTGGTCCAACATCCAGTTACACCAATTATATACATACTCCCAAAGATACATAAGTCTCTCATAAAACCTCCTGGAAGACCCATAGTTTCTAGCATTGGGTCTATCCTTGGAAATATTTAAATTTTTTGGGATAAAATATTACGGAAACATGCGATTGAGGTACCTTCATATATAAGAGATACCTTTGATTTTTTGCTAAAAATCAGGGAAGTCCAGGTTCCCACCACGGCCCTGCTATGCTCATTCGACGTAGTAAGCCTATACACGTTGATTGATCATGGCAGGGGCATTTCCTCAATTTACAAGGCTCTACTTGATAGCGAATATACACCTGCCTGTATAGAGTTCATACTCTCCTTATTGGATATTGTTCTGAGATATAATTACTTTTTGTTCCAGAATCAGTTTTTTATACAATTGAGAGGGACGGCTATGGGTGCCAACGTGGCACCAACTTATGCCAATATTTTTATGGCGGCATTGGAGAGGGAGTCCATCTATGTGTCCCACCACTTCAGACACGTACTGAGGTGGTGGAGGTACTTAGATGATATATTTTTTTATCTGGTTAGGGACAGTTGAGGAATTGCACCTGTTCCATGAATACATTAACCACATTGATGCAGACATAAAATTTACGCTGGTACAGTCCAGTAACTCTATAGAATTTTTGGATACCACGATAACCAAATCAGAATTAAAACTAACATCAGATATTTTTACTAAAACTACTGATAGGAATAATCTATTGAGGTTCAAAAGTTGCCATCCCAGGGACTTTATTATTGCCCTTCCGTACAGTCAGCTATTGAGGTTGAAACGAATCGTTGACACAGAAGAGACAAGTATTAAGAGGTTGGATGAAATGGGTGAAAAATTTATCTCACGGGGGTACTCAAAGAAATTAGTCCAACAACATAGGGACAAAGTAGAGAAAGCTCCAGACCAGGTCCGTGAACACCGGGAGATTACACCACTACCATGGGGAAAGCAAAGACCCGTAGCTCTCTTAAATGCCCGCAGAAACCGGGCACATCTGACGTACCCATCCGCAACTTTTTCCAGCCGATCCAAGAGCTGGCAGACCCGGACGAAGAAGGCGCCAGGTTCGTAGGCCTGCAGGCGCCATCTTGCTCGGACCACGAGGCAGAGGCGCCTCGTCCGGAACTGGAGCCGGACCCAGAGACAACCTCGGTGGACTCTGTAGAGGGTGAGTTGGCTCAAGCCACTTGCCTTGAAACACAGCTCTCCGCTACAGCGGAATTAGAGCAGGGTCAGCGTCATCACCAGCTCACGGGACAGCAGGGTTGGGCGGCGGCAGGTGCAGCTTCCCAGCCGCCGGAGCACGTGGCATCTTCCCCTGCACTCTCCTCTGTGCAATGTGTGTCGCCTTGTCCTGCTAGCCCGCTACACTCTCCGATACATCCAGGAGGTCCCGACAGGGGCATGAGCCCACCGGCGAAGAAAACGCTCTATATACACCAGCCGAGCTATCTGCCAGAAGGTAGCAGTGAGCGGGGCTATTTTTGTGCGGATGCAGCCCCCTTACCTGTCCGTGAATCGGGCCGTGATCCCCGTCGCCTCTGGCCACCTAAGGAGGACATGGGAGGGAGAACCATGCCGGGGTTGCCCCCTCCTGATGAGGCAGCGATTACCCTGAGGGGACATCCGGAACTACAAGCACTACTTGCCCTCCTACCTACAAAGAATGACATGTCTCTCTTAGCTGCAGACCTTAAAGCAGCTGGGCGTCAAAATCTTCAAAGAGTAAAAGGTGAGGTCACGGCGCTGCATGTCCGGGTTGAAGAATTGGAGGCGTTTAAAAGTCACATCTCAAAATCCGTACAGGAGTTGGAAAGGGTTACTGAGACCCAAGCCCCGCAACAACGTTTTCTGGCATCACAACAAGACGACCTGGAGAATAGAAATAGAAGGAATAACATCCGAGTTCGCGGTCTCCCAGAAGCTACACGCACGGCTGACCTCCTTCCCACTCTTAGAGGAATCTTCAATGACCTCATGAAGAAACCTGTGGAGTCCCACATCGAAATTGACCGAGCCCATCGAGCGCTCAGAGCCCGTAGTATTGATCCAAGCAGACCCCGGGACGTAATTTGCCGTATCCATTACTTCGCAGTCAAAGAGGAGATTATGCAACAAGCAAGGGCTCTTCCGACCATTGACTTCGATGGAGCAACGATCTCATTGTTTCCAGATCTTTCGCGGCGAACTCTGCGACAAAGCACTCTTGAAACCACTACTATCGGTCCTCCAATCTCGGAACATTCCTTATAGATGGGGATTTCCTTTTGCTCTCCACGTGAAGTGGGGTAACACGATGGCAAGCCTTGCTGTACCGGAGGAGCTTCCTACTTTTTTACAAGAGCTGGAACTGCCGCGGATGTCCCTCCCAGCTTGAGAGGGTTTCCTCCGAGAGCCGTCGGGCTCGCCGTCATCTTCCGCCTCTTGGGACCTGAGGATTGCTCCTGAACGGCCATCCTCTCCGATGCCACAACGCCTGCGTCGCAGACCCCTCACACCACCGAGACGACCCCGGGATCACTGACTTTTCACCTAAGCTTCTCTATCTACATCCAGTTGGTGAATATGTTGCTGTTGTTGATGTGATTGAATATCTATACCAATGCTTTTCTTTCTCCTCGATATGTCATTTGCATTCTCCTGTTTAATACGTTACTGTTTGATTTATGGGATTAGACCTGGTCCCTCGGAGGGGGTAATTGCTCTCTGGTCTAGTCTTCCGTGACCCCCCCATAGGGTTAAACTAGTCTACTAGTAAAGAATTAGCGCGAGTGCGCTTCACTGTTAGATTACTCTGCTCACAGTATCTACTGTCGCCTGATTTTGTTGCTTTTCTTCTCTTCTCCTTTCCTTTTTCTTTCTTGCCCTCTTACTTTACTTATTTTTAGATATTTTTGACGTGACAGACGTGGCTTAGGTTGATTGCCTCTTGGCAAGATGACTGATATAACTGTGGCCTCGTTCAATGTGCAGGGCTTTAATGTTCCCCAGAAGAGGTCCCAAGTCCTTTATGCAATGCACAAACAGAAAGCACATATTGTTTGCCTACAAGAAACCCACTTCCACACAGACCACTTCCCTGACCTGAAGAACAGATATTACACATCCATGTACCATAGTTCCAATCCCGAGGGCAAAACTAAAGGGGTCTCTATTTTTATCCACAGGTCTCTCCCCCACAAAGTCCTACAGGTCCAAACGGACCCCGACGCACGTTTCCTCTTTATTACATGTGAGATCGGGGAGCAAATATACACGATTGCGAGCTTATATGCCCCGAATATAAACCAGGTTGCATTTTTAATTAAGACGCTAGAGGTACTGCAAGTGTTCAAGAGAGGAAGCTTGCTCTTATGCGGGGATTTTAACATACCCCTTAACCCATCTTGGGATACCTCCTCTGGGAGATCTAGCATTGCACATAACAAACTGAATAGGATTAAGAAACTCTTCCATGATATGCAGCTCTGCGACGTATGGCGGTTGGCACACCCGTCAGATAGGGACTACACCTTCTTCTCCCATGTACATAACTCCTATAGTAGGATTGACTACATTTTTTCAAATCATAGTTTGCTTTCTCAAATTACCTCATCGCGTATTGGGAATATTTTGTTGTCGGACCATGCACCTGTCTTCTGTACGATCACCTTACTCCCCAAACCGAGGGGCTCTTTCACGTGGAGGCTCAATGAATCCCTCCTGCAAGACTCCTTATATAAGCTTGATCTTGATAGAGCTGTGGCGCACTTTGAACAGGACCATGCCGCTGATTCCACCTCCCCGCCGATTTAATGGGAAGCACTCAAATGTGTGTTGAGAGGGATCCTTATAAAGCATGGGGCCCGACTTCAAAAAGAGGCGAGCGCTAAACTCAGCTCCCTGCTTGCTGAACTGCATGTGCAGGAAACCCAACATAAACGTACACTGCAGGCAGATTCACTACAAAAGCTGCTCCTGAAAAGACAGGAAATTCAGCATATACTCAATAAAAAATTTCCCCGTTTGCGTCAAATATTCTCCCGCTCCATGTACGAATGGGGAAATAAACCCGACAGAACATTGGCCTTAGCGCTTAAGAACCGGATGTCAGCTTCCTATATCCCTTCAATTAAAAATGGCGCGGGGGTAGCAGTGCATACCTCGGACAAAATAGCGGAGGCTTTCTTGCAATATTATCCCCTTCCCTCTTTGGCCGCTTTTGACCTTCCTGACAGAGCCTCATTTTTCAAATCTGACATGTTTCACTTTATGTGGTAATAACTCCGGAATGCTTTTACCTATCCAAGTGATTCTGAGATTGTTTTCTCGTGACACATTGGACTTTATGTTACTGGCAAAATTTGCCCGATACATTCAGTATTTAATTGTGAAAAACACCAAAATTTAGCGAAAAATTGCAAAAATTAGCATTTTTCTCAATTTAAATGTATCTGCTTGTAAGACAGGCAGTTATACCACACAAAAATGTTTCTAACTAACATCCCCATATGTCTACTTTAGATTGGCATCGTTTTTTGAACATCATTTTATTTTTCTAGGACGTTACAAGGCTTAGAACTTTAGCAGCAATTTCTCACATTTTCAAGAAAATTTCAAAATGCTATTTTTACAGGGGCCAGTTCAGTTGTGAAGTGGCTTTGAGGTCCTTAGGTATTAGAAACCCCCAATAAGTCACCCCATTTTAAAAACTGCACACCTCAAAGTATTCAAAACAGCATTTAGAAAGTTTCTTAACCCTTTAGACATTGTGCAGGAATTAAGGCAAAGTAGAGGTGAAATTTACAAAGTTCATTATTTTTTTCCAGAAATTCATTTTGAATCCATTTTTTTTGTACCACAGAATGGTTTACCCAAGAAATGCAACTCAATATTTATTGCCCAGGTTCTGCAGTTTTAGGAAATATCCCACATGTGGCTCTAGTGTGCTACTGGACTGAAGCACCGGCCTCAGAAGCAAAGGAGCAACTGGTGGATTTTGGGCCTCCTTTTTATTAGAATATATTTTAGGCACCATGTCAGCTTTGAACAGGTCTTGAGGGACTAAAACAGTGGAAACCCCCCAAAGTGACCCCATTTGGGAAACTACACCCCTCGAGGAATTTATCTAGGGGTGTAGCAAGCATTTTGACCGGCCAGTTTTTTTGCAAAAATTTTTGGAACTAGGCCATGAAAATGAAAATCTACATTTTTTCAAATAAAATGTAGGTTTAGCTAATTTTTTTTCATTTCCAAAAGAACTAAAGTAGAAAAAGTAGCACAACATTTGTAGAGCAATTTCTCCCGAGTAAAACAATACCCCACATGTGGTAATAAACGGTTGTTTGGACACACGGCAGGGCTTAGAAGGGAAAGAGCGCCATTTGGCTCTTGGAGCTCAAATTTGTGAGGATTAGTGAGGATTTTGACCCCACAGGTTTTTTGCAGAAATTTTTGCAAGTAGGCTGTGAAAATGAAAATCTACATTTTTTCAAATAAAATGTAGGTTTAGCTAATTTTTTTTCATTTCCACAAGGACTAAAGGAGAAAAAGCACTATAAAATTTGTAAAGAAATTTCTCCCGAGTAAAACATTACCCCACATGTAGTAATAAATGGCTGTTTGGACACACGGCGAGGCTGAGAAGGGAAAGAGCGCCATTTGGCTTTTGGAACTCAAATTTAGCAGGAATGGTGTGCGGAGGCCATGTCACATTTGCAAAGCTCCTGAGGGGACAAAACAGGGGAAACCCCCAACAAATGACTCCATTTTGAAAACTACACCCCATGAGGAAATTATCTAGGGGTACAGTGAGCAGTTTGACCCCACAGGTGTTTTACAGAACTTATTGGAAGTAGGCCGTAAAAATGAAAATCTACATTTTTTCAAAGAAAATGTAGGTTTAGGTATTTTTTTTCATTTCCACAAGGACTGAAGGAGAAAAAGCACCATAAAATTAGTAAAGCAACTTCTCCCGAGTAAAACAATACCACACATGTGGTCACAAACATCTGTTTGGACACACGGTAGGGCTCAGAATGGAACTAGCACCATTTGGATTTTGGAATGGTTTCTGGGCGCCATGTCACATTTGCTGAGCCCCTGTAGTACTAGTACAGTGGAAACACCCCAAAATTGACTAAATTTGAGAAACTGCACCCCCCGAGGAATCATCTAGGGGTATAGTGAAAATTTTGATCCCAAAGGTTTTTTGCTGAATTAATTAGAATTAAGCTATGAAAATGAAAAATAATTATTTTTTCCAACAAGATGTCGTTTTAGATACACATTTTTCATTTTTACAAGGAATAGAGAAGAAAAAGCACCCCAACATTTGTAAAGTAATTTCTCCCGAGTACGGTAACACCCCATATGTGGTTATAATCAGCTCTTTACGTATATGGGAGCATTCAGAAGAAAAGGAGCGGTATTTATCTTTTGGAGCGTAGATTTTTCTGGAATGGTTTGGGGACGCCATGTTGCATTTGCAAAACCCCTGATGTACCAAACAAAAGTGACCCCGTTTTAGAAACTACACCCCTAAAGGCATTTATCAAGGGGTGTAGTGAGAATTTAGACTCCACGGGTGTTTTTCAGAAATGAATACGCAGTGGATTGTGCAAAGTGAAAATTGCAATTTCTCCACTGATCTGCCCATTCACCGCACAAGATGTTGTGCCCCTAGAGAATCTTACCCCATAAATTGTTAAGCGGGTTCTCCCGGGTATGGTAATGCCTTACTTGTGGCCATAAATTGCTGTTTGGGCACACTGTAGGGCTAAGAAGGGAAAGACTGCCATTTTGAGCATGGATTTTGCTTGGTAGTTTTGTTTGAGTTTTGCTGGTATTTCAGTTTATAATGTGGGGGCATATGTAATATGTGCGGAGTCCATCAGGGCATAATAAGAGGATATAATAATGGGGTAAATAATACAATTATCCATAGATGTGGGTTACGATGTGAAGCGATCCGTTATGCACAGGCCAGTGTCACACTGATAAACGGTTTTCTTTCTTATCCCACTTCTGTAACGCTCTGCACCTTTTGGGGACTTTTTCTCCTTCGTAGTTTGGGAAATATTACTGGGAAAGTTTTGCGCTGGTATAATACGGGCGCCCTCGCTTCCAGCGGATGTGCTATGTCTCTTCCCTTTCCTAGTTCCTAAATACTATGGCCCTGAAACTGAAGGAATGTTCCCCTCCGGCCTGCGCATTGAGATGTTTTTTCATCACCGCATTACTAATGCCATAACTTTTTTGTTTTTCAGTTGATTGAGCGGTGTGCGGGCTTGTTTTTTGCGAGACGGGCTGTAGATTGTATTGGTACCATTTTAGAACACATACGACTTTTTGATCACTTTTTATTTCATTTTTTGGTAAAGGAAATTACCAAAAACAAGCAATTCTGGAATAGTTTTTTATTGTTTTTTTTATCGGCAGTGCGTCCTAAATTACATATTAGCTTTATTCTGCGGGTCGATACGATTACGGCGATACCAAATTTATATAGTTTTTTTTATGTATTGCAGCTTTTGCACAATAAAATCACTTTTTTTATAAAATCATTTGTTTTCTGTGTCGCCATATTGTAAGACCCATAACTTTATTATTTTTGCGTGCACAAAGCGGTGTCAGGGATTCTTTTTTGCGGCACGGATTGTCGTTTTTTATTAGTACTATTTTGGAGTAAATGTGACTTTTTGATCACTTTTTATAGCATTTTTTGGAAGGAGATGTGACCTAAAAACAAAGATTCTGGCGTTGTTTTTCATGTGTTTTTTTTACGGCGTTCACCGTGCGGGATAAATTACATAATTTTTTTGTAGTTTGGGTCGTTACGTACGCGGCGATACCAATTATGTATAGTTTTTTTTATGTATTTGCGGCTTTTGCACAATAAAATCACTTTTTTTTATAAAATCATTTGTTTTCTGTGTCGCCATATTCTAAGACCCATAACTTTTTTATTATTGCGTGCACAAAGGGGCAAAGGGGTGTCAGGGAATATTTTTTGTGGGATGGATTGCCGTTTTTATTAGTACTATTTTGGAGTAAATGTGACTTTTTGATCACTTTTTATAGCATTTTTTGGAAGGAGATGTGACCTAAAAACAAAGATTCTGGCGTTGTTTTTCATGATTTTTTTTTACGGCGTTCACCGTGTGGGATAAATGACATAATAGTTTTGTAGTTTGGGTCGTTACGGACGCGGCGATACCAATTATGTATAGTTTTTTTTAAATTTTTACGGTTTTTCCCATAATAAAAGACTTACTATGGGAAAAAAGTCAGTTTAGCTTTATTTTTATTTGAAATGTGTGTGTTTTTATTGTTTTACCACATTTTTATTATCTTTTTTTTACTTTTCTGACTTGTCCCACTAGGGGACATGAGGGCCTGATGCTCCGATCGCTACTCTAATACACTGCACTACATACGTAGTGCAGTGTATTAGCGCTGTCAGTTATTCACTGACAGCAAGCCTATGAGGACCCGCCGCAGGCGGGTCCTCATCGGCTCCCGTACAAGGCAGACTCGGACGCCATTTTCTGGCGTCCGATTGCCACAGCAACCCAGCGATTGCATCACTGGGTTGCCGGTAGGGTGAAAACCTATTGAGCGCAGCATCTGAGGGGTTAATCTGCCGGATTCGGAGAGTAGCTCCGGTCCTGGCAGTTACAGGAGGGTGCCAGCTGTATAATACAGCTGTCACCCCGCGGTGATGGTGCCGGCTCTGCTTCTGAGCCCGCACCATCACTGCGCCGTACATATACGGCGCTTTGCGGGAAGCACCTCCCGACAGCGCCGTACATGTACGGCGGATGTCGGGAAGGGGTTATAGAACATTGTATAATCTTCCCGCCCCTACGGAAAATCTGAGCCCGCGTGGAGAGCCTTGTTCACTGACACAGTACGTCTTAGACACAGCTCTTCCCACATTAGCCACAGCAGATGTTGAGCAGTTAGATTCCCCCTTCACCTTAGAGGAGTTAACGAATGTGATTAAACAGCTGCCAGCGGGTAAGAGCCCTGGCCCAGATGGGTTTACAGCAGCCTTCTATAAGTCTCTATCTGACGGGATTTCCCCAATATTGTTAAGTGCCTTACAGGCGCTGACCGGAGGGGCACCAACGCCTCCTGAATTTTTGCTAGCACATATCACTGTTATTCCCAAGGAAGGCAAGGACCCACAATTGTGCACTAGCTATCGCCCCATCTCATTGATAAACACATAAAAATATATGCAAAACTTTTGGCTAATAGATTAGGAGGCCTGTTTGGATCCCTAGTCCACCCGGATCCGGTTGGTTTTGTTCCCACCAGAGAGGCCCGAGACAATACTCTGAAATCCTTCTCTCTTATAGAATATGCAAAGCGGACTTCTCTCCCCTGCATTTTGCTCTCACTTGATCCTGAGAAGGCCTTTGACCGGGTGGACTGGGGATTTATGTGGAAGACTCTGGAGCAGATTGGAGTAGGCCCATCCATGCTGCAGAGTATAAAAGCGCTTTATACGGGCCCACAAGCTAGGTTTCGGATAAACGGTCAGCTATCATCCACCTTTAAAATAAACAACGGTTCCAGACAAGGCTGCCCCTTATCCCCCCTTCTCTACGCTTTAACTATGGAACATCTTCTACAGGCGATAAGACGCAACCCTGATATCAACGGTGTACAGGTCGGGGCACATCACGTTAAATGCTCTGCTTTTGCAGACGATGTACTATTGTATATTACGCAACCTCGTATCTCCCTGCCGGTACTGATGTCCACTATTGGTGAATATAGCCGACATAGTAATTTTAAGATCTTCCTCACTAAGAGCACGGCGTTGAACGTATCTATCGATAACAGCACTTTACAAGCCTTGCAGTCCTCTTTTGGCTTTACCTGGCAACCTAGGGCGATTAAATATCTGTGTATAATGATACCCTCGCACCTCACGCAAATTTATGCGATGAACCATATCCCCCTCTTACAAACCATAAGACGAGATCTTAACAGCTGGGAGGGAAAGTGTTTGTCCTGGCTAGGGAGAATCAATGTCCTGAAGATGAATGTGCTACCCCGCTTACGGTAATTATACCAAACGCTACCCTGTACTCCCCCTAGGACGCTATTCCGAGAGTTAAACGTTTGCTTTAAGAAATTTGTCTGGGCATCGAGAGGGCCAAGGGTGGCACGCCATATTTTGGTACAACGGAAACATAGCGGGGGATTGGCCTTACCGGATTGCTTCCTATATTACATGGCTGCAACCTTGGTGAGGTTATTTGACATCGCTCATACCCCATCTGAAAAGAGGTGGATACAGCTAGAAGCAGATCAGGCAAAGTTACCATTGATCTCCCTCCCTTGGGCGCCTAGGCCATCAGGGAGTAGGACAGCATCCAAGTCCTTACCTATGGTGGTAGGGGAGTTGTTTAATACCCTGGACAGGTACCTCTCCAGGATTGGTTTATTGTCTAGGAGTGGGCCGTTGACGCCAGTAGTTGGAAATAAAGATTTTGCCCCGGATTGCAGCCTTCCTTTCTGGGTAGATTGGGCCGCGTTATGGACAAAGGTGTCCCATTTAAAAATGTCATGGTATCGGGTCAGTTAAGACAGTATGAAGACTTGGTCCCAGTCGACGCCAATTCCTCACGGTCGAAGTGGGACTATCTCCAGTTACAACACTATTTTAACAAATATAAACAATCCCTACATTTGCTTAGGGAATTGACCTCTTTCGAGTGTCTGATCTCCTCGCCCTCTGCAACGTCGAGACCGATAGCGCTGGTTTATGCTCTCTTACTAGAGGAGAAGAGGGAACCAAAACCCTCATATGCACTAAGTTGGGAAAAATAACTGGGGGCATCTATCCCACCTGAAGACTGGTCTAGGGCATTCACTTTGTGCCATAGATTTTCAATCTCATGCAAGGCGCAAGAAACTAATTTTAAAATCTTGTCTCGGTGGTATAAGGTGCCGGCAGTCCTGCATAGGATATACCCTTTTACATCGGATCGGTGTTGGCGTTGTGGACTAGCGAGGGGAACGATGACCCATGTATGGTGGGGGTGCCCGCTCCTTCGCCCATTTTGGGGCTCGATACTATCTTTGATCAAGACCATCCTTGACATAACCTTAGAGGATTGCCCAAAAGTATTACTTCTATCCATAATACCGGGGGCCACTAAGGGCTGGTCCCGCACGCTGTTGGGCTACATACTGGTTGCAGCCCGGACGGTGATTCCCAGACATTGGAAAAGTATTGTTATCCCCACGGTGTCGGAATAGATTAGGGAAATGTCACACATACACGATATGGAAGAGTCGACAGCTATAGTCCACCAGCGCTCCGTCTCTCACTTTCAGACTTGGCAGAAGTGGCATGATTTCCGTAACACTCCAGAGTTTGAAGTGCTTAATTCTTAGGCATAGGAGACTGATGAGGAACGGGAGGTGGTGCAGGTCAGATTTGAGTTCGGCCACGGACACCAACACTAACATTGACCCGTCTGTCTGGTGCATTTTATTTTTCGTCTTTTCTTTCTCTGTTTTACCCATTCCATTTTGTGCCTGCCCCTTCATAACCACTAGTGCCATGAATGGTTGGTACCTGGATTACTCCTGGTAGTAATTACTAGTAGTTTCCATGCAGGTAACCTGTGATCTTAGTATGTTGGATTTCAGCGCAGTAACAGTTTATCAAGTGTTATGTTAGGCATACTCTCTGTGAACGCATAATATTGGTTGTTTTATGTGCCTGTGTACTCTTAGAAAATTGTATCATGGTATGACAAATTTGAGTTATGTGTCTACCCCCCTTCCTGTGTATTTTTTTTTCCTTTCTGTACCCCCTTTGCAAATGTTGTGAAAAATCTTTAAAATAAAGAATTTATAAAAAAAATAAAAATCTGACAGAGAAGTACCATTTGTGTCTACGTATAACGAAACAAGTAAGGATGTAGCTAAGATTATTAACAAACACTGGTCGATACTTGGTAGTAATCTAAGATATGTTCCAGAATTTTTAGCACCCCCTCTTATGTTTTACAAACGCCCTAAAAATCTGAAGGATAAATTGGTAAGAGCGGATGTGGGCTCTAATAAGAAAATGATACAGACCTTTTTAGGTAGACAGAAGTTGGGATGTTTTCCCTGCCTTAGTTGTGTGAACTGAAAGTATATGTGTAACGTCCGTGGTCGATGACCACGAACTCCTTCCATCCAGTCGACGCCCTTCTCTCAAGAGATGTCTGCACATAAAGCTGTCCTGCTCCACTATGATCACCAGGGTGCGCTCACGAGCTCAGTCCAGACTTAAGAAGCATGTTGGTGATTTGAGCTAATTGCTCCAGAGCACCCTGGGCTATAAGAAGGTCCCAGCCCCATCCTCCCACGCCTGAGCCTTGTTGTTGTATCCCTAGTCTGTCTTGCAAATGGCCCCCTAGTGTTTCCTGCTCCCAGTGTTTTCCTGTTCCTGTTTCCTGTTCCTGTATCCTGAATCTAGTGTCGTGCTTGCTGTAGCCGTGCTGTACTGTATTCTACGTCTGACCTGTCTCTCCACACCTGACGTCCACCTGCTGCCAAGTTCCTGCCTAGCCTGCCTCGCTACTATCTGAGCTGCCACAGGTACCCTATACGAACTATAAACATTTACCTGCGTCCTGTTGGCCAGCTGCCATACCGCCAAGATGGTACGGCCCAGTGGGTCCACGAACCAGTCGTGACAATATGATTAAAGGGGAATCTTTCACTCATCCTATAACCGGTACTGAATACAAAATAAAGCAATTTCTTACTTGCACATCAGAATGGGTTATCTATATGTTGCAATGTCCATGTAATCTTCTATACATAGGAGAGACAACATTGGCCTGTAAAATGCGCATAAACAACCACAGGTTTACCATACGTGGTAAAAGACTGGATTTACCAGTATCAAAACATTTTGTGGAAGCAAACCATACAGAAAAGGATTTACGGTTTAGAATTATAGACCATATTACTAAGCCAAGACGAGGCGGTGATAGAATATCTTTTTAAAAAAAACGAGAGTTAGAATGGATTTACAGATTGAATACATTACGTCCATACGGGTTAAACGTTGACTTTAAGTTGAGTGGTGTGGGATAGGAAGTGGTTTGCCCACGGCCTTGTTGTTTACTTTACATATCAAGGGGAATTTTGAGTAGACAGAGTGTGTATATTTTATCGGACTAACAAAACATTTTTTTCCTCTGTCTATTACAGATAAATTGTGAAGACTCACCGAGTATGGATCCCCTCATTCTAATATCATGCATATACTATATAAAATTTTTTATTTATTGATTGATTTATCTAATGCCTATTTCTACAGTCTAAAAACGTCAAAAATAAATGGAATGTGTGTATAATGTAATCTACATGTTGTGATAAAACCCTAAGTCAATACAAAGATAAAGTTTGATACATCTCTAATGGTCCTCAGAATGTGGTTATAACGGTTCGTAGGGATGAAATGTGCATGATCTGTGGACTACGGATCTAGCATCATGACATGCCCTGATAAGGGTTAAGTGTACCCGTTTCCATGGGATTCCCTTAACCTTAGGACTCGTATTAATCCAGAGGATAGAGCATATATATATATAGTCCTTTTCATTGTAAAAGTATAAGAAAAAAGACAACTTACGATTTTTATGTAGTGTTCCCGAGTGGGACACGTAGGGTTAAAATTCACAATATACCCAAAGTGAAACTAGGGTAATTGAGCCAGCGCGAGATGCGTTCCATTGAATCAGTGTGTATCAAGACTCGTTCTCAAGTCAAGAGCAGGAACAGCCCTATGCGTGACATTTTGTCTAACGCATGCGCACTCACTCCCGGAAGAATCCGAGGACTATAATCAGCATGGATGAAGTGAGGGGATCCACTGAACGGTGAGCCAAATTAAGAAATGATTAAAAAGTTTCTAATATTTATAATGTTCTACACCTGCACTTTACCAATTGACACTTAGCCAATTATATTGTATTTTAACTTTTATACAGTATGGGCGATATGCCCTCGTAATCGTTTGTACACAAAGTACACAAAAAGAGTGTGCTTTAACACGTCGGTGTTTTTTCACTGCACTGTTTACATTTGAATTCAGAGAATTATGCAATATTGAATTTTTATTGCCCTATTATGCAATTTTGTAAATCATGTATTTATATGTGCACTGTTCACTGAGATGTATTGCTTGAGAAAGGCCCCATGGAGTAGGGCTGAAACGTCGCAAGTGGTGATTAAAGTGATCCTATTTTTCACTGAACTTGGAGTGCTGTCTTGTGTTTTGGATTTTCGTTGGCTATTTGGGGCACTGGTCGTGTGTCTGAACAAGAACCTGTGCACCCGATACTGAAAAAACGGTGCTGCTTCTGCTTTGCTTTGCTTATATATATATATATATATATATATATATATATATATATATATATAGCACACAAGAAGACAGCAGCACTCACTAATGAATAATCGACCAGGTGCCCAGCAAAACGTCCCGATCCTAGGACGTATAATGATATATAGCAGAAGAAAATTTGCAGCACTCCAACATGAAAAAAATGGTGGTTTATTCAATCCAAACTAACAGCAACGTTTCAATCCTACAATAGGATCTTTATCAAGCCTTGATAAAGATCCTATTGTAGGATTGAAACGTTGCTGTTAGTTTGGATTGAATAAACCACCATTTTTTTCATGTTGGAGTGCTGCAAATTTTCTTCTGCTATATATATATATATATATATATATATATATATATATATCTGAGAGAAAAGATGACACGAGAGACCATGCTTGTATGCTCAAAATCCTTCTCTGCCATTTATTGATCCAAACAAATATACTGTATAAGTATAATGACAGGAAAGGTGTAGGCTTTGATTTCAGCCAATGAGAATATTTCAATGCATTATGATTCTTCACTCACCAAGGTTCCTACAAGTTAATTAGTCTCTACTTCTTATCTCACTAGAGAATGGACTGTAGATAATATTAAATCATTTAAACAGAGCGCTTCTCCAGGGCTGAATCCCCTCCCCCATAGTAAACAATGTCATTGTCCATTCCACCGAGGCTATTTGATCTGCTCCTTACAAGAGTAATAAAACATTCAATTCAAGAACACAACATAGAATTGCTTCAGGAAATCTGCTGACATATTACTTTTTAGCAGAAAAAACAAAGGGATCCAGCGATTCGTGGTATAACAAGGAAACACTCGGTTTCCGCTTTATTGGATATAAGCAAACAAAAGCTTTGAGAGAAACACCAGGAGAGAAAACAAGGTGGTGGTATGTGGCAAATGGATTAGCCTACGCGTTTCAAGCACTAGCTGTGCTCTTAATCATGCCTTGACCTAGTGCTTGAAACGCGTAGGCTAATCCATTTGCCACATACCACCACCTTGTTTTCTCTCCTGGTGTTTCTCTCAAAGCTTTTGTTTGCTTATATCCAATAAAGCGGAAACCAAGTGTTTCCTTGTTATACCACGAATCGCTGGATCCCTTTGTTTTTTCTGCTATTGCCTGCCGTGTGCCGTCACGGATGGTCCGGGCGATCCTCAACACAGGAGCATCAGACTGGTGAGCTGGAGGTTTCCTCCCATTCCCTTCTCCCTTTCATTACCACTATATTACTTTTTACTTATTAATCTCAAGATGGCTCCTTCAGGCCAAAAGATGGATTCCAATTATCCAAAATGGACGCCTACCATACAAGATGGAGTCCATGCAAAATGTTATCTTTTAAACATATTCTAATCCCTTAAGGCCACTGTGACGTGTCTTTTCACCAGTACACAGTCTCCTAGTTGTAGCTTGTGCACCCCTGGGACGGAATCTGAGTCTGGAATAGAAGAAAACACTGCAGCTTGTGTTACTGTCAACTCTTTACTGAGGGAAATGACACAATTAACAAGGCTATCATTTCCTACTGATTTGGTTGACCTCATCAGGGGGTGGGGGGCGGCCTCTCCCACAGGAAACACATTGCTCAGCTGTGAGGGGGTTTTGCTGCCCACAATGACGACACACCCAACATGAGGGACCGTCGCCATTATAGGACGGTGGCAGGGCCTGTGGTTTATAATACATATAACATAATACAATGCCTTTCTTATTCCTAACTTCCCTTTGTTCTCTCGAATACCTTTTGCTCAGTCTCCGGCTTGTAGCCGCCCTCCCCTATGCATCCCGCACACTTCCATCAATTTCTTCGTTTTATTCAAATACTGTTTCCCTTTCCTTCGCTTTACCAAATCATACGAATAGGATCGTCCAGGTACGGGTGATCCTGATGATTTGAATATGGACCGTAAACCATCCATTCTAACCTTCTATCTCCTTCACGTAATCTATATAACAACTTTTGGTCTACAACCCTCTAGTGACCGGTTCACCAGGGTCTGGCCAAAATATTACCCACGACTTATCAGTGTAATACACACCCCGCGTACCCCTGTCCCATGACTTATCACACGTCTTATCAGTGTTCTACACCCTGCATGCCCACATATAAGACAGGTTATAATACTACCCACGACTTATCACACATCTTATCGTGCCCGCGTGCCCCTGTATAAGACAGGTTATATTTTCTATCTAGTCCCTAATTGCCCAGAGGATGGTTAGTCGGGCACGACTAATTTCTTACGGGTTCGTGACCACACAGTGGGGATGTCTCTCCTGTCGCCTGAGGTAATCCAGCCAACCGACTAGGGGTCTACAGATTCCCACAAGACCGTCCATTAACACAGATAAGATGAAGAATCATAAAATCAACTGACTTACCGTGTTATTGTGGAGGTGATCAGGCTCCTTCAGTGGGCAGTCCCGGGTCATCTGCTTCACCCTGTTATCGTCGGTTGTCCGGATTCCGAGATCCCCTCGAGTGTAGCCCCATGCTGGGTGCCAACTGACAGGGTTCCTTTTCCCAGTTATCCCACACCGAATAACCACCTCTGTAAATTGGAAACTGAGGGCATGCATTGAAGAAATATACCAGGCAAAGTTGTTGGTAAAGATCCTCCCACAGTGAAGTAGGAAGCACAACTGAACTTTATTGAACAAAGAGTTACAAAAAATCTTCTCTGTAGGAAGGTGGGACGTGCTTAAGCCCCATTGGCTCTATTCAGTTGTGAGTTCATCTATACACTCCTCTTGCATTCCAGGGGCGGTGTCTTCCATAGGCGTGTTCCTTATGCAGACTCCATCTTGTTACATACATTCAAATTCTTTGTGAAATATACTGATATTTAGTTTAAGTAAAGTAATAATGTTTTTGCAAGCAATATACAGGCTAATGGATCCCTGACAACAGTATTAGAGGAGTCTCTGGTCAGGTATGTTATATGACGCGCAGTGCTATACAATGACGCACAGTACTAGAGGAGTCTCTGGTCAGGTAGGTTATATGATGCACAGTACTTTAGAATAACGCATAGTACTAGAGGAGTGTCTCTGGTCAGATATGTTATATGATGCACAGTACTATAGAATAACGCATAGTACTAGAGGAGTGTCTCTGGTCAGGTATGTCATATGTCGCACAGTACTATAGAATGGTGCACAGTACTAGAGGAGTTTCTCTGGTCAGGTATGTTATATGACACACGTTACTATGGGATGACGCATAGTATTATAGAATGCTGCACAGTACTGGTCAGGTATGTTATATGTCGCACAGTACTATGGAATGGTGCACAGTACTAGAGGAATTTCTCTGGTCAGGTATGTTATATGACACACGTTACTATGGGATGACGCATAGTACTATAGAATGCTGCACAGTACTGGTCAGGTATGTTATATGTCGCACAGTACTATAGAATGGTGCACAGTACTAGAGGAGTTTCTCTGGTCAGGTATGTTATATGACACACGTTACTATGGGATGACGCATAGTACTATAGAATGCTGCACAGTACTGGTCAGGTATGTTATATGTCGCACAGTACTATAGAATGGTGCACAGTACTAGAGGAGTTTCTCTGGTCAGGTATGTTATATGACACACGTTACTATGGGATGACGCATAGTACTATAGAATGCTGCACAGTACAGAAGAGGCTGGACGCAGCCTGCAGGGATTAAGGGAAGCCGACATGACCGTCCTAGTAGGGAAAGGGTTAATTAGGTGAGGGAGAGTTGGAGGGAGTTGGAGGGGGGACGGGGAGGAGTTAAGGGGGACGGGGGGCCGTTACTGAGCTTCCCGCTGTTTCTCGGCATTGAGCCGGAAGCAGCGGGAGGAGTAACACAGAATCAGTAAGCTCCCCGTTGCCCGTGCTTCTCAGGATGGCAGAGGCTTTAATGTTAGAGCGGCTGCGTGCCGCTGCTGTGCACCACGGTCCCGGATGGCTAGAGGAGACCGTGGCTGCAATAACTAAGATCCCGGACGCCGTTTCGCCACGTCGGGCCCGGCGTTCGGGGTCTGTTGCACAGGACAGGCTCCCCTCCCCCGGCCCCCTTACAAGCATGGTTATTTCGGCGGGGGGGGAGTCGGCAACAACCGCTCCTGCGCAGAGCAGGCAGAGAGCGTTGCCGGGGGTGACGGCGACGCAGGCCGGGTCGACCCGTCCCTCTCGGCGGTCCCGACCTCCAGAGCGCCTCAGTCCGGAGGCAGTCCCGCGGACACGGCGTCGCAGAGGGAGCCCGATCCCGGACGCTGCAGGCCAGGCATCTGGGAGGACCGCCCCTTCTCAGGCCCTGCGTACTGGCAGGAATCCCAGGCCGCGACGGGGTCCGGCGGTAAGCAGGGAGTCGCAGGCTGGGCTCCCTGTCACCCCTCCCCCATCAGATGGAAGATTTGGAGGACAAGGTACGGCCGCCCCGCCTGGTGATGTTCCGGCCAGGGGGCAGGCTTCGTCAGGATCGTCTAGACGGATGCCTAGATCTGCAGCGACGTCGAGGCAACAGGTCCGGTCGGAAGTCTGGGTCCCGGCGGTCGGGCGGCAGGTTGCCGGCCCATCGGTCAGCGCGTCCTCATCCCCGTTCCACAGATGTCGTTGGGATGGACAGTCGTCGGCGAGAGAAGAGCTGGAGGAAGGTGAACTGGACGGGTATCGTCGAGGTCAGGATGGTCCGGCTGACGGGAACACAGCGCCTGTGCAGCCCGGTGAGTGTATAACTCCATCATTGTCTTATCCAACGATTTTTATGTCGGGTGTCGGCGGGGGGGCTGCTAGCATTGCATCGGGGGCCGGTAGTGGCGCGGGCGGACGCGACGGAGCGGGTTTGGCGGACTTAGTGGGTTGCTTACGGGAGCTGGTGGGGCGCCTAGATAGGGCCGCGGCGCCGGTAGTAACGGAAGTGTCCCCTGCGGTAGTTTGGGAAGGCCCCAGGGACGTGGGATCGGTACAGGCGCGTCCCGTGATGGCGGTTAGAGAGGCGGTCGCGGTGTCGGTACAGACCGAGGCACAAAAGGATGGCGATCGAGTGCGTATTGATGATCGTGCTCGGGGGGAGGTGTACGTTTGTTTTGAAGGTCCGTTGGGGGCGCATTTAAAGCAGGAGGTGCGCGAGCGGATCTGGAAGGACGAGTATGTTGAAATTTTTTCTCTCTTGCCGCTCGCTAAATTTAATTTGGATAAGGGCAAGCGGGATGAGAGTAAAAAGGACGAGGAGGAACGGCGGCGGTATAGGCTTATCCCGCAGACGTTCGTTAATTGGTCGCAGGCGTTCGTCATATTGGCTAGTGTGATAGGGGAAAAGGCGCCGGAAAATTGTTCGGCGTTGTTTTGTTATTTTGATGCCATTGGGGAGGCTCATAGGGCGTATGGGGGTCAAGCGTGGCTGCGATACGATGAGCAATTCCGTCAGCGGAAGGCGGTTCGGCCGGCGATTCGGTGGGACCAGAAGGATATTGCTCTCTGGTTACGGGTTACGGCTCCGGTTAGGCAGTCCTTTCCCGGGAGCGCCGGCCAGGGAGGCCAGTCTAGTCAGGTTGGACAAAGCGGCGGGGGAAAGGCGGGGTTTTGCTGGCAATTTAATGAAGGTCAGTGCAAGTTCGGGGCCACGTGCAAGTTCAAGCACGTGTGTTCCGAGTGTAATGGTGCATCACACGGGGCGGCAAAATGTCTGCGAAAAAAGAGGTCAGGTAACCAGCACGCGGCTGGTCAAGGGGGTGTCGCCGGTGAGGGTGGAAAAGATGGCCCCTTATCTAAATGAGTATCCGGATAGGGCGGCGGCTAAGTTGATTTCTGAAGGGTTTCGTGTTGGTTTTGTTATTCCTCCGCCTCCTTATGAGGTTCCGGTTACGCGGAGGAATTTAAAATCGGCTCACTTGCATGCAAAAGTCGTGTCGGAAAAGTTGTTAAAAGAAGTTTCGTTGGGCCGCATGTCGGGGCCGTTTGTTGAGTCGCCGGTAAAAGATTTAGTTGTGTCCCCGTTGGGTATTGTCCCTAAACGCGAGCCCGGAAAATTTCGTTTGATTCAACATTTATCGTATCCCAAGGGTTCGTCGGTTAATGACGGGATTGATCACGAGTTGTGCTCCGTAGTTTATACCTCATTCGATAAGGCGGTGGGGTTAGTGCGGGCTGCGGGTCCTGGGGCGCTGCTAGCAAAAACTGACATCGAGGCGGCGTTCAGGTTGTTGCCGGTCCATCCAGAAAGCCAACGGCTGTTGGGTTGTTTTTGGAATGGGGCCTTTTACGTGGATCGGTGCCTTCCGATGGGGTGTTCCCTTTCTTGTGCATATTTCGAGGCGTTTAGTAGCTTCGTGGAGTGGGTAACGAGGAGAGTATCCGGGGTCGACTCGTTGATCCATTACTTAGATGATTTTTTGTGCGTTGGCCCGGGGGGTTCGCCGGTTTGCGGTAATTTGCTTCATGCTCTACAGAAGGTGGCGAGGGATTTTGGGATTCCTTTGGCGCCGGAAAAAACGGAGGGCCCGGTAGCGACGATTTGTTTTTTGGGAATCGAAATAGACTCGGTGGCAATGGAGTGTCGTCTCCCGGCGGATAAGTTGGGTGCTTTGAGGCTGGAGGTTCGACGGGCTTGTAGAATGAAGAAAATGACGCTGAGGGAGCTTCAGTCGCTGCTGGGGAAGTTGAATTTCGCCTGCCGGATTATGCCGATGGGGAGGGTGTTTGGTAGGAGGTTGGCGGCGGCAACGGCGGGAGTGCGTGCGCCGCATCATTTTGTGCGGCTCAGGGAGGAGCACCGTGCTGATCTTCAGGTTTGGGATGACTTCTTGGGCCAGTACAATGGTCGCTCGCTATGGATGGCCCCAGCGCAGGATACGAGTGATTTGAATATTTTCACGGATGCGGCTGGGGCGGGTGGTTTTGGAGCTTACGGGGGAGGTCCGTGGTGCGCAGGTCAATGGCCGGCTAGCTGGGTGTCCAGTGGACTCACGCGGAATCTGGCCCTGCTCGAGCTGTTTCCCATCGTGGTGGCGGCTACCATTTGGGGGGGCAGGCTCAGGGATAAGAAGGTCCGTTTTTACTGCGACAACATGGGGGTGGTGCTTGCCATTAATAACATCACGGCGTCCTCTCCTCCGGTAGTTCAATTGTTGCGACATTTAGTGTTGGTATGTTTGTCGTTGAACGCGTGGGTGGTGGCGGTGCATGTCCCGGGTGTACGGAATTGTATCGCTGATACTCTTTCTCGCTCGCAGTGGGACCGGTTTCGGCAATTGGCACCGGGAGCGGAACGTCTCGGTTTGGCTTGTCCGGAGCATCTTTGGGATCTGGTCTCGGTCCCGTAGAACAATTGGTACAAAGGTCTTTGGCGCGCACGACGTGGAGTGCTTATGCTGCTTATTGGAGGCAGTGGGAGGAGTGGGTAAGAGAGTTGGGTGACGTCAATACGGATAGAGACAGGTTGGTGGCACTTTTGTACTGGTTAGGGGACGCCTGGGAGGCGGGGTTTTCAGTAGCGAAGGTGAACCGGTTCATATCTGCGGTGGCGTTTGGGTTTAAGTTGCGGTACCAAACGGGCAGGGGGGCTGAGATCTGGGGAGGTGAGCCTATTCTCAGACCGGCTGGAGGTATGGTTGCGTCGATCTAAAACTGACCAAGTAGGGAAGGGTAAACTGATAGTTGTTCGCTCTCCCGGGGTTGGTCATGTGCCCAGTAGAGTGCATGCGGGGTTTTACGAAAAACAGGGGGTCTCCAGAGTTGCCTTTGTTACGTCATGTGGACGGGTCGTTTTTGTCCAGGTTTCAGTTTGGAGCTGTATTTAAAAATTGTTTGACGGCGGTTGGTGTTGCGGCAGGCTCATATTCATCTCATTCCTTCAGGATTGGCGCAGCAACGGAAGCGGGGCGCTGGGGGTTGGATGATGAGGGGGTGAGGCGTATTGGTCGTTGGGAGTCTAAAAGGTTTAAGTCCTATGTCCGCCCCCATATGTTATAATTTTGTTGTTTACGCTTTACAAATGTTATATGGTGGTGCCTAACTGTGTTTTCCGTTTCAGATTCGCCTCCGTGTTTGGTGTGGTTGATGGGTCATTCGTACGTGCACTGGGGGGCTTTGAGGGCGGACGTCCGCCCGGATGGTCGCCAGTTGCGCATTCCGCGACAGGACGCGGTTGTGCATTGGCTGGGTTTTAGAGGTATGTCATGGAGCAGGGTGTTGGCGGAATTCCAGACATATGCGCGGCTTGATAGGGTTCCGGAGGTCTTAGTGTTGCACGTGGGTGGGAATGACTTAGGAGTCCGCCCCTTTCGTGAGTTGGTGCGGGATATCAAACATGATATGTTGTGTTTGTGGGTATCTTATCCCAAGTTGGTGATAGTGTGGTCGGACATAGTCCCAAGAAAGCATTGGCAGTTAGCAAGATCAGTGGAGAGAGTCAATAAGGCTCGCATTAAAGTTAACCGGGCGGTGTCCCGTTTTGTGGCAAGAAACGGGGGCATTTGCGTGAGGCATAGGGATTTGGAGTCAGGAGTGGGGAATTTCTGGAGGAGTGACGGGGTTCATCTGACCGAGGTTGGCATTGATCTTTGGAGCTTGGCGATAGCAGAAGGCATAGAAAGGGCGGTGGTGGTGTGGAGGAACTCACAGGCTTAAGGTGGTCAAGGCCTGTTTCGCTGTGCGGGGGGAGTCCTTGAGGCCAGTCAGTACAAAATGGTGGGGGGGTCGCATCGGGGGTATGCGTCCCCCAAAAAAGGTACATGGTTGAAGACTTCATCGGGTGTTATCCCTTTGAAGTGGTCTTCTGGTAGAAGGTATATCACTTGAAGGCTTCATCGGGTGTTATCCCTTTGAAGTGGACTTCTAGTGGTCGGTATATCACTTGAGGGCTTCATCGGGTGTTATCCCTTTGAAGTGGACTTCTAGTGGTCGGTATATCACTTGAGGGCTTCATCGGGTGTTATCCCCTTGAAGTGGACTTCTAGTGGTTGGAGCCATCTGCAGAGGTGAACGGTGCTTCCGAGCTGGTTTACGGCTGGAGGTAATTGGTGGTTTGCAGATGGCTAATTCGGTGTGTTCTTTAAAAAGGACTATCTGAAGGGGCTTCAAGGACTTCCTCTGCTCGGGTTAATGTTAACGTTAAATTGGTATTTACGATTCTGACCCACGTTGGGTCATGTGAATTATTAGGAGGAATTCTCTGGTGGATTCCTAACTAGTTATCCGAATGTTTCGGATTTAAATTGTTTTTATAAAACTGTGAAATTAATAAACGGCTGCTGTGGCCATTTCACATCCAACCTCGGTGTCATGTGTCTTTACTAAAGTGGGGGTGGGGGGATAGTATGGTATAAGGTTAACACACGACTCTACTTAGGCAGGTCAAGAAGAGGCTGGACGCAGCCTGCAGGGATTAAGGGAAGCCGACATGACCGTCCTAGTAGGGAAAGGGTTAATTAGGTGAGGGAGAGTTGGAGGGAGTTGGAGGGGGGACGGGGAGGAGTTAAGGGGGACGGGGGGCCGTTACTGAGCTTCCCGCTGTTTCTCGGCATTGAGCCGGAAGCAGCGGGAGGAGTAACACAGAATCAGTAAGCTCCCACCCTCCCGCCCGTGGTTTGTTACTCCTTAGGTCTTATGTACGTCCGTCTATGAGCGTTGGTTTTTTATTTGTGTGCTTATTTAACATGTTTTTCTTTTTTCCGGAGTAGGTTCTGTTGTCATGGCAGCTGGCGGGGGGAGTCCTTGAGGCCAGTCAGTACAAAATGGTGGGGGGGTCGCATCGGGGGTATGCGTCCCCCAAAAAAGGTACATGGTTGAAGACTTCATCGGGTGTTATCCCTTTGAAGTGGTCTTCTGGTAGAAGGTATATCACTTGAAGGCTTCATCGGGTGTTATCCCTTTGAAGTGGACTTCTAGTGGTCGGTATATCACTTGAGGGCTTCATCGGGTGTTATCCCTTTGAAGTGGACTTCTAGTGGTCGGTATATCACTTGAGGGCTTCATCGGGTGTTATCCCCTTGAAGTGGACTTCTAGTGGTTGGAGCCATCTGCAGAGGTGAACGGTGCTTCCGAGCTGGTTTACGGCTGGAGGTAATTGGTGGTTTGCAGATGGCTAATTCGGTGTGTTCTTTAAAAAGGACTATCTGAAGGGGCTTCAAGGACTTCCTCTGCTCGGGTTAATGTTAACGTTAAATTGGTATTTACGATTCTGACCCATGTTGGGTCATGTGAATTATTAGGAGGAATTCTCTGGTGGATTCCTAACTAGTTATCCGAATGTTTCGGATTTAAATTGTTTTTATAAAACTGTGAAATTAATAAACGGCTGCTGTGGCCATTTCACATCCAACCTCGGTGTCATGTGTCTTTACTAAAGTGGGGGTGGGGGGATAGTATGGTATAAGGTTAACACACGACTCTACTTAGGCAGGTCATGGTCAGGTATGTTATATGTTGCACAGTACTAGAGGAGTCTCTGGTCAGGTATATTATATGCTGCACAGTACTATAGAATTTCGCACAGAACTAGGGGAGTCTTTGGTCAGGTATATTATATGATGCACAGTACTATAGAATGGCACACAGTACTAGAGGGTTCTCTGGTCAGGTATGTTATATGATGCACATTAATATAGAATGCCGCACAGTACTGGTCAGGTATGTTATATGTTGCACAGTGCTATAGAATTTCGCACAGTACTAGAAGAGTCTCTGGTCAGGTATGTTATATGTTGCACAGTACTATAGAATTCCGCACAGTACTAGATATACAAGATCTTGCACAATAATTTTATATTCACTCAGTACCAGAAGCAGTTGTCTCCTATGCCAGAGGGCTTCTCTGGTTGAATTTATTTTGATCTCCTAATACTAGGAAACTGTATGATGCCATATAAATGCAGAGAGTTTGTTTTGGTCAATCTATACTGTACAACCTATTTCCAGAGAGGATTCCCTGGGCTACTTTCCTTTTACCTTGCAGTACCAGTTTATTTGAGAACATGCATGTTACCAGTATACAGAGTTGTTTCCTCTGGGCTTCTGGTTAGAACCTATGTACCATTTCTGAGGTCTATACTGAGCTGCTGCTACTAAGCCATACCTCCCAACCGTCCCGGATCCAGCAGGACAGTCCCGGTTTTTCACCGCTGTTCCGGCGTTCTGAGCAATGTCCCGCCCTACCCCTAAACCCTCACTGTTGCCAGCCAGGCCCCCCTGCAACGACGCTGCCTGCGTATAGGTCTGCCTGGAGCAAGGGAGCAGAGTGCAGCAGACACACCGAAGCGTAACACTGGAGAGGAGAAGAACGATTCTTTTTGCGGCTCCCGCACCCCCCTCTCGTACCCCCCCTCTCGCGCCCCCCTCGCTGGACTACTGTAACTTGGCAGGAGAGGGAGCATAGTAATAATAGTGGTAATAAAAAAAAACCACATTTCTCCATTATCTATCTATCTATCTATCTATCTATCTATCTATCTATCTATCTATCTATCTATCTATCTATCTATCTATCTATCTATCTATCTATCTATCTATCTATCTATCTATCTGTCTGTCTGTCTGTCTGTCTGTCTGTCTATCTATCTATCACATATCATTCTCAATAGATGCAAACAAAGCAAAAAACAAATGTTATACCCAAGTTACGAAAACGAAAACAAAGAAGATGTAACCATATCCATAATATTTATAATATCCATATAGTTTTTTTTTGTAAGTCTAGAGATCCGCAGTGAGAATATGCTCTTGTTATTTGAAGGAGGAGCTGGGCGCGATTTGCTGTGCTTATGCGAGATATCGGGCGTGTAGAGGGGGCGTGGTTTAAAAATGTCCCTCTTTTCAAGATTCAAAAGTTGGGAGGTATGACTAAGCAGCTAGAGGGTTAAACAGGTATTTTAGCTGTCAGGGTGCTGAGCTGTCAGGCTTCTCTGATGGAGCAGCCTCTGCTGATTATTTACCTGAGGAAACCTGTGATCTGTGTATGTCTCAGTTTGAAGCCTCCTCTGAAAGAGTCATAAGTAGAATCAGAAGTCCAAGCGCAGTTTAGGCATCAGTTGTATTCAGCCGCTTCCCGACGGTTTTGTCTCTAAGATCTGTGCTGATTGTTCTTTTCCTGGCAGTGAAGCAGCCAAGAGATAGGGAGCTAAAAAGTTTTTTTTATGGCTCAAGGCACAGATGAAGCCATCTACATCTAAGGTGGTAAAACATAGCTGTGAACAGAGACTATGACTTGTACTCCACCCCCTCTCTATCTGAACCTGAATTATCAGTGGGTGAAGTATTCTCCTCCGAGGCGGAGATGCCGGTGTCTGAAGAGAATTTTCTTTTAAAATGATATCCAAGATGGGGTTCCTAGAGACGGCCTTCTTTACCAGGTCTGAACATTATGATTGACGGCAAATTATATGTGCGTTTTTTCCTTGTCCTATCCAATTTGGTTAGAAAAGTGATTTGGCTCAAACCCTGGAAAGGAGACATAGAATCTGAGGGCAATTTTCTTTCCTTGCCCTTTCAGCCAGAAAGATTATTTGGAACTGCACTTGACGACATCCTAATCGCTAACAAGGATGGAAAGGTGTTAGTGTTTCCTAGACTTCCTAGAAGTCAGAAACGTCATCCCTTTCATTTCAGAGAATGCGGAGCCAAAAACCGCAGATGCCCTGAACAGGTTAGAATTGGCCGTAGATACCGCAATAGATTCCAGAACAGGTAGGAGGGAAACAGAATGTTCCCCAAAACCTAAACAGGATTTCTGACGCCAGAAGTTCGTCTGCTGAAAGTGCAAAATTATTAAATTTCTGTAGTTTCTGCCAGATTACTACAGACAAGTGGGGTCTGGAGGTTGTTAAAAAAAAAAAAAAAAAAAACTGCCTTAGATTTTCTTCACCTATATTCAAGAGTGTTTCCTGTACCCTGGCGGGGCTTGACGCCTAATCATAGATTTCCATTACCTGATTTGTCACCTAAAGAAGACAAAGTTCAGAATGGAGACAATAAGATCTGTCACAGCGTTCCTGAAGCCAGGAGATTTTACAGCGTCTTTAGATTTAACAGATGTGTATCTACAGATACCAATCAGAGAGGAAGACAAAACATTCCTAAGAATATTAGATATTGTACATCAGGGAGGAATTCTTCACCAGTTCAGGGCCATGTCTTCATTGCAGTACAGGGCCAAGCCTCTTGATCTATCTTCGGCTCCAAGAGTCTTCACGAAGGTGGCTGTAGCTGCAGTTGCTGCCCTTGTCTCCAGAGGAGCCAGATTATTCTGTATCTGGACGACTGGTTAGTCATTGCAACGTCCAAACATCCTACTGTCTCACTTCTTCGCTACTATGGAGCTCCTGAAAGATCTGGGTCTCCTCATCAATCTAAAGAAATCCGAACTAGTTTCAGGTACCAGGAAGCGTTTGTCATAGAATGCCGTAAGTCAGACACTTCCATCTGACAAGATGGCTACAATCAAAGAGGTAATTATTCACCTGATCAGAGCGCCTATGGGAGTGTTAAGGCATTTCTCAGCATCTATTGAGGCCGTTCCTTGGGAAAGGGCTCACATGTGGGAACTCCAGCAAGAGATCCTATCAGTTTGGGATTGCAACCCTCTCAACCTCTAGAAAAGCTCCAGATGAGTTCCTAGATTCAAGATACTCTTCAATGGTGGTTGATAGACAACAATCTTGCAATAGAGTGATGCTTTATTATGTTGGACCAAGTTGTTATCTCTACGGATGCCTCCAGTGGGGGCTCGGGGACTCATTACAAGAAGAGATGACTCAATTCCAATCTGAAGGAGCTGAAGACCATTAAATTAGCTATTCATCATTTCTGAAAGAGTGCAAGAAGATGCTGAATTTTCTAGCTCTAGGTGCTCTGTACATCAAAGGATATGTGAATGTTCTACTTTGGAAAGTGCGGAGTCCTGGAGAATGGGAATTGAACATGAAGTATTTTCTGCAGTTGATGCACAAATGGGACATTCTTCAGATCTGATGGCCACCAGGTCGAATTGCAAATTAGAATACTTTTGCTACATGAACAGATCCGACTCCAGGCCTATTAGGTGCGTTCTCAGTCAGCAGTAAGAACCACTGTTGCTACATATTTCCTCCGATGTATCTTTCTTCTAAACAGAATTTGGGCCAAGATATGTTAGGGAAGTCAACTGTAATTCTACTGCCTCCTTTCTGGCCCTGAAGGGTTTGGTTTTCCATCTTGTTACGTATTTCGAGGGTAGAATACTGGAGAATGCCCCTACACAAATGTCTATTGTTAGAGATGTCTGTTCCTGGACAGACTACATCTGACGGACTGGTATCTGAAGAATCATATCTAAAAGAGAAAGGGCTTTCAGAAACAGTTCTGTATCTTTCTTGTAGCAAGGACATTTGCCATTAATTCACTCTATTCAAGAATCTGGAAGAAGTTTTCTTCTTGGCTACAGCATTCTTCCTGCATCGAAGCCAATACCCCGAGAGTCCATATGACTGCCATAAATTCCTTCACTCACGGGAAGTTTTCATTACCAGCATCTAATTGCAAGATTCTTTAAGGCTGTGAGAAATCTTAGACCTAGTATCAGACATCCAGTGGCTACCTAGGACTTGTGTCTAGTATTAAACAGATTAACCCAGTCCCCACTTGAACCACTGGAAAACGTAGGGAACAAGTGGCTCTCGTTTTTTAAGTCCTTTTTTCTGGTCGCAATTACATCAGCAAAAAGAGTGGGAGAGCTACAAGCTTTATCTTCCGACCCTCTTTTTTTCTGAAGATAGCGCATGATAGTGTTCTTCTACGTACAGTATCCTCCTTTGTCCCCAAAGTGGCTTTAACAGAAAATATCAACAAAAGCCTTCCTGCCTTCCCTCATCCAGCTAACGATTAAGAGGAAGCTCTTAACCAACTAGATTTAAAAGGGCTGTAAGTTATTACCTGTCCAGAACAGAAGATTTCCGACACTCTGAAAACCTCTCTAATCTTTCCGTATCCAGGAAGCGTTGTGTTACATTTAGGCAAACTCTTGCAAGATACATATGAATGAGTATCACACAAGCATATAAGTTGGAAGATCTGCCTCCTCGTTTTTATTAAGAGCCCATTCTACTAGATCAAAATCCACTTTTTGGGCAGAGAAGATGCAAGTTCTTCTTCAGGTTCCCGTAACGCAGCCTCCTGGTTATCATCCTCTACATTTGCGAAGTATTACAGGCTTGATGTCTCAGAATCCAGGGGTCCTGCCTTCGAAAAAACATAATAACGTTCTTGTAGATAAATACAGTAAAATAACAGTGCCCATAATCCTATGATAATAGTGATAGTAATGATCTCATGATAACAGATCTAGTAATGCTCCGGTAATGTAGCCTGTAGTGATATAAAAAGGTTATATCAGGGTCCACTAGGGCGAGTTTTCTATCGGGTCACCCTTTTGGGCTCTTCCGTGTGAGAGTTTTACAGGTCTTTATACGGACAACAAATAATACTTATTATATGCCAATGTCCTTTGACCAATATATATAAAGAACTTGTAGCATGGACTCTTGCTGAGGTGTCCTCCCTTTTTGCAACATGGCTGTCACCTTGTGTATCACAGTTATACAGACATAGGGGCAGATTTAGCAATGTTTTTACGCCAAATTTCTTGTGTTGGAAAAAGTGAACAAGGCTTTTATGAAATCAACTGTGCAGCCTGTTGATGCATCTGTCGCACGCTGCTCTGAAGGAGAGACTGGTGCACTGTTTGTATCTCTCACATTTTCTAATCGGATATTCCAGTAAGCAAATTCCTATGATCGTGAGGAGGTTTACCGATTCTGCAAACGTAATATAGTAAAATGCAGAATATTACTTTCTGAGGCATTCATAGTAATTAATTCCCTGCAGGTTCTGTTATCTTTGCCCTTTGATTGGCGACATCACTGTGCTTGTTTGTGAATATAAATGCTGCATTATTTTTTCCATTTCATTTTTCAGTGGTTAATGAAGCATACGGTATATATGCAGGGCGCACACTCGGCTGTATACATTTGAGGGGAATAAAACGCACACAAAATTAATGACATTCACCTCTCGCTGCATTGGTGATTTGACATTACACATAGATGTCGCACTGAACATAAATGATGATCTTGTGTAATATCATTCCCAGCTCTTCTAGTGTTTCATATTAAGTGCAGTTTTATGTTAGCCTTATGGGGGTGGGAGGGCAGTAAAAACACTTTATCTTACTGCTGTTCTGCAAATAAATTTTTAATCATTAGCAAGTAATAATAATAATTATTATAATAATGACAATAAAATTAGCTTTCTATATAACATTTATTCATATATAAACAAATAATAATTAATAATAAATGGAGAAGACATAAGACTAATCCACAGGCTCTCTGGCTAACAATCCCTACTTTTAGCAAAATTGTAGGATTCTTTTTGAATAATAATAATAATAATAATACTGTACTTGCCAAAGACTACTGTCTCCAGCTCTGAGGATTGGCACCAAGAATGGGATCTATCGATGGTGTGCATTATCTCTCATTCTGGCACTGCTTCCATGGACACTCTGGCACTGATAATAGGGGCGCTCTCTGGCTTGAAATATTTATTGGGGCATTCTCTGCCTGGCAGTGTTTATGGGGACATTCTCTGGCTCGAACTGTTTATTAGGACACTCTCTGCGTTAAACTGTTCATGGGGACACTCTCTGGCTTGAGCTGTTTAGGGGGACACTCTCTGGCTTGAGCTGTTTAGGGGGGCACTCTCTGGCTTGGACTGTTTATGGGGACATTCTCTGTCTTGAAGTATTTTATTAGAACACTGTCATGAACTGTTTATGGGGGCCCACTCTGGCTTGAACTGGTTATGGGGGCACTCTCTGTCTTGAACTGTTTATGGGGGCGCTCTCTGGCTTGAACTGGTTATGGGGCACTCTCTAGCTTGAACTGTTTATGGGGACACTGCCTGGCTTAAACTGTTTATTGGGGCACTCTCTGTCTTGAACTGTTTATGGGGGCACCCTCTGGCTTGAACTGGTTATGGGGCACTCTTTGGCTTGAACTGGTTATGGGGCACTCTCTGGCTTGAACTGGTTATGGGGCACTCTCTGGCTTGAACGGTTTGTGGGGGTGCTCTCTAGCTTGAACTGGTTATGCGCACTCTCTGGCTTGAACTGTTTATGGGGACACTCTGTCTAGCACTTCTTATGGCTATGGGGGCAATTTATAGCTCGCACTTCTTCTTATGGGGCACTCTCTGGTCTGCATTTCTTATGGTGGTACATTCAGTCCTGGACCGTTCATGGTGGTGCTGTTTGGTAATATTTATTGGGACACCAACCACTATTTATTAGGCAATCTCATATGATACTGTTTATAAGGACACTCCCTTACGTGCCTTGTTTGTAGTGGCACTCTCTTGCTTGCACTGTTTATACGGGCATTCTTTGGCTTGTACAGTTTATGGTGGCACTCTCTGTATTGAACTGTGTATGGCACTCTCTAGCTTGTATTGCTTATAAGGACAATCTTTGGCTTGTATCCCTTATTGAAACAACCTAAAAAGCACAAGAGGGCAGGGGACAAAACACCCCAATAGAGTATAAGGATAAATCACTGCCACATATCGTAAAAAATATATAAATCATTATTAATACATAACAATACATGGTATCACAGTAATAAAAATAATTGAATAAAGCGGGTCATACATGGAAAGCATTAACGATAAGGTATAGATGACAACATACCATGAGGACAACAGAGACAACCAATCTCAAAAACGCCCCATACCTAGCATACCAGGAGTATCAAAAATGTATACAAAAATATTGCAATAGCCAGAAAGGCAAATATATGCAGAATCGCTATATATATCCAATAGATACTAACTAGTGAAACACATGTATAACGGACATACGCTGCAAAAATAACAGCGCATATACAAAAAAGCTAATGCATGTAACATCACCTGATGAAGCCGGTCTTGGGCGAAACGGGCATCGAGGCGTTTCTTGTGCCATATCTCTTCACGTCCCCTGCCTTCACCATGTCTATAGGTATGTATTTTCTACAATATCTCTGATGTTACATGCATTAGCTTTTTTGTATATGCGCTGTTATTTTTGCAGCGTATGTCTGCTATACATGTGTTTCACTAGTTAGTATCTATTGGACATATATAGCGATTCTGCATATATTTGCCTTTCTGGCTATTGCAATATTTTTGTATACATTTTTGATACTCATGGTATGCTAGGTATGGGGCGTTTTTGAGATTGGTTGTTTCTGTTCTCCTCATGATATGTTGTCATCTATACCTTATCGTTATTGCTCTCCATGTATGACCCACTTTATTTAATTATATTTATTACTGTGATACCATGTATTGTTATGTATTAATAAAGATTTATTTATTTTTTACGATATGTGGCAGTGATTTATCCTTATACTCTATTGGGGTGTTATGTCCCCTGCGCTCTTGTGCTTTTTAGGTTGTTTCTGAGATTTGTTGGGGACTCCCCTTCTTCTTTCCTACCTTGTTTTGAGGTTTCTTGTAGGTTTATTGTATCCCTTATTGGGCATTTTCTAGCTTGCACTGTTTATGGAGACACTTTGCGTCTGGTACTATTTATGGAGGCATGATCAAGCGCATACTGTTTAGGGGATCACCCTCCAGCTTGCACTTTTTGTGGGGACACTCTCTGTACTGTTGATGGGGCACTCTCTAACTAGCACTATTTGTGGGGAGCTCTCTGGCTTGCCCTCTTTATGGGAGTACTCTAGCAATGTTAAAGGGAGTGCTCTGACTGTCGTTATGGGGGCGTGACTAGTATTTCACGCATGGTATCTCAGTTCTATATAGAATAAAAAAGAAAAACATTTCCGGACAAAAAACCAGCACTCACTGAGTTACGAAAATATTAAATTTAATCCCCATAGTATTAAAGTCTAAGATTGTATAAATACCATTTCCCTGAATAATACCAATCACAATAGTATAACAAACAATTTATAAATTAAACCATAACCCAAAATTGCCTGGCCAGGCATTGGAACAGCAGAACCACAATTACCAGAATGGAAAATGAACAGAATTCTAGTATAATCACTATAGGAAGCAATATATGCATAGTAGGTGTCATGTCCATGGCCGCGGGATGTCAGGTTCACTCACCTCCTGACGGCCGCAGCCATGGGTCTTCGAGTGCTGGCCCCAGTCTCCTCCTCAGGAGACGCCAGCGCTCACTTCCGGTCGGGTCCTGTAGGGTGCGCGCGAACGCTCGTGCCTGCTCTTAGAGGGGGACCGGACTTTAATGTATAATTAGCCCATGAGTACCCTGGACTATAAGAAGGGCCCAGCCCCTACCTCCCATTCCTGTGCGTTGTTGTCATACCCAAAGTTTGTCTATGCAAATGGTCTCCTAGTGTCTTCCAGTTCCCAGTGTTTCCCGTACCTGTATCCTGTATCCCGTGCTATCCTGGTCAAGTGCCGTGCTGAGCTGTAGTTGTGCTGTGCTGCATACCACGCCTGTCCTGCTACACCACGCGTGACGTCTGCCTGCTGCCTACTCCCAGCCGAGGCTGCCTTGCTACTGTCCGAGCTGCCACAGGTAACCTATACGAACTATAGACTGTGACCTGCGCCTTGTTGGCCAGTTGCCATACCGTCAAGGCGGTACGGCCCAGTGGGTCCATGAACCCAACGTGACAGTACGCTCAGGCCATGGACCCCGCTTGTCGATCCAAGACCCAGATGATGTCACAAGCTGCCGTTCCTCCTACTACACATCCTGGCAGTGTTGATCCTCAGACTACACCTCCTGGCAGTGTTGATCCCCGTTTTTCTTTGCCACTTTCTGACAGCTATGATGGAGACGCAGGTACCTGTCGTGGATTTTTGAACCAGTGGCAGATACACTTCAGTCTGTATGCAAGTGCATTTTCTTTTGACGGCGCAAGGGTCGCTTTCATCATCTCTCTCCTCACTGGCAAGGCCCTTGCATGGGCGAATCCTATCTGGGAGAGACAAGGACCAGAGAATTGTGACTTCCAGGGCTTCCTCCTGACTTTTTGCATGGTGTTTGAGGAGCCTGGATGAGTCTCTTCTCCAGCGGCTTCCTCCTAAACCTACGCCATGGAGACACCTCCGTGGGCGAGTATGCCATCCCTTTCCGCACCCTGGCGGGAGAACTGTTGTGGAACAATGAGGCCCTGGTGGCTACTTTCTGGCAGGGACTGTCTCCTAAGATTAAGGACGAACTTGCCGCCCGAGATCTACCGTCTACCCTGGATGACCTCATCCTTCTGTCCGCCTGGATTGATATGAGGAACCGAGAACGGCTCCAAGAAGCTCGTCGGGGGGAGGCCTTCCTAGTCTGGCCTCACCCTTGCAGCTACCTCTGCTGTCATCAGATGGCGATCCTCCTTAGGAGTCTGTGAGGATGGACCAGTGTAAGCTAACTACCCAGGAGAAACAACGCAGACGCACTTCGGTACTCTGTCTATATTGCGGCCTCGGAGGCCATCTTGTGCATCTGTGTCCCCAAAAGCCCCAAAGCCTAGGATTGGTAGGAGAGACAACCTTGGGTAAAAGAGGACTTCCATCTAAATTGTCCATACCCGTGACCATAGTGTCCCGCGAGAAAACACATCGGGTCTCTGCGTATCTGGACTCTAGATCCAAAGCTAATTTCACTTGAAGAGACCTGGTGGATCTTCTTCAATTACCCACTACCCCTCTGGAGAGGCTGTTGACGGTTGCATTGGTAAATGGACTACCTCTGCCAGACCCAGTTATAGCTGTGATCAAGCGGCTGAGGCTCCAAGTCGGAGCTCTCCACTCTGAGCTGCTAATGTTCTTTGTCTTGTCCAAGGCTGTTAACCCCGTGATGCTGGGCCTGCCTTGGCTTCGACTACATGCCCCAGTCCTGGCATGGAACTCTGGAGTGGTTCTGCAGTGGGGTCCCGAGTGTCACAACCGTTGCCTGGGACAGATTCGTTCAGCTCAGCCTCCACTGCCTCAGTCATTGTCAAGATTGCCTGGTCATTATGCTGCATTTTCGAACGTCTTAAGCAAGAAGGAGGTGGAGACGCTGCCCCCACACCGGGCGTATGACTGTCCTATCGATTAATTCCTGGTGCATCCCTTCCCCGTGGTAGGGTATACCCTCTCTCCTTACCAGAGACTCTGTCCATGTCCGCCTATGTTAAAGAGAACTTGGAGCAGGGCTTCATACGGAAGCCTTCCTCCCCGGCAGGAGCCGGGTTCTTCTTCGTCAAGAAAAAGGATGGTTCTCTGAGTCCCTGCATCGACTACCGGGGTCTCAACCAGATCACGGCGAAAAATATGTATATGTTGCCATTGATCTCAGAACTATTTGATCGTATATGTGTTGCCAAGATTTTTTCCAAACTAGACCTGCGTGGGGCTTACAACTTAATCCGGATTCGCCGGGGTGACGAATGGAAGACTGCATTTAACACCCGTGATGGACACTATGAATATCTAGTAATGCCGTTCGGCCTATGTAATGCTCCCATGGTCTTTGAGGAGTTCGTTAATGTCATCTTCCGTGACCTCCTCTATGTTTGTGTAGTAGTCTATCTTGAGGACATCTTGATTTTTTTTCCAGATCCTATGACTCATCAGAGACATGTCCATCAAGTTTTGCTGCGGTTAAGGGAGAATCTTCTGTATGCTAAGTTGCTTTAGGTACAGGAGAAAAGGGAGTCTTCGAGGGGCGCTGCTACACTCGGGATAACATACAGACCCGTGAACAGTAGTAAGTCACATATGCAGTTGAAGTAAGTATCAAGGTTTATTGTAGATGACAAGGCTACGTGTTTCAATGCCGCACCGGCATCTTCATCAGGCCTGCATATGTGACTTACTACTGTTCACGGGTCTGTATGTTATCCCGAGTGTAGCAGCGCCCCTCGAAGACTCCCTTTTCTCCTGTACCTATAGCATCAATATTTGCGGTCTCCTGAAGGATTACCGGCATCGAGTCTCGGCAGCAGCACACACACGATTCAGAGCTTGTTATCATCCTTTACCAGGTTAGTAGTATTTTTGTCCATCTTTACTACAATTTACCTGGGTAACCTGCAGTATGTGGCGTCGTGGTTTTTGTTCCATTTCTTCTGTATGCTAAGTTGAAGTGTGTGTTTGAGAGAGATGCTCTACCCTTTCTGGGCTACGTTGTCTCGAATCAAGGTCTCAAGATGGATCCTGAAAAGGTAAAGTCTGTCCTGCAATGGCCACACCCTCAAGGCTTGAGGGCCATACAGCACTTTCTGGGATTCGCCAATTTTTACAGACAGTTCATCCCAAACTTCTCCTCACTGATATCTCCTATCTCTAACCTCACCAAGAAGGGCATGAACGCCAAGGTGTGGACTCCTGAGGCAGAGTCTGCATTCAATAGCCTGTAGAGTGCCTTCACGTCAGCCTCTATCCTCCATCATCCAGATGTTTCTCTACAGTTCTCGTTGGAGGTGGACGCCTCCTCTGTTGGTGCTGGTGCACTTCTGTTCAAGAGAGGTTCCAAGGGCAAGTCAATGGTATGTGGATATTTCTCTAAGCGCTTCTCTTCCGCAGAATGCAACTACTCAATTGGGGATCGGGAGTTACTTGCCATCAAATTGGCTCTGGAGGAGTGGAGACTTCTACGAAAGGGCGCAGCTCATCCCATCCTAATTTTTACGGACCACAAGACTCTCACCTACCTCCAGACAGCCCAATGGCTGAATCCTCGTCAGGCCAGGTGGTCGCTGTTCTTTACCAGGTTCCAGTTTGAGCTCCATTATCGCCCGGCTGACAAAAATGTGAGGGCCAATGCCTTGTCCAGGTCTTTCGAGACTGAAGACACCTGTAATGATGGGGGTAGGGAAACAGACAAGTGAGCCCTAATCTACCCGCCACTCAGTCCCTGCCTACTTGCAACGACCCGCCCTAGGCTACCGGGTACAACTGGGCGACGGTCCCTACACTCAATAAGTGCACGACAGACAAACAGACAAGGGTACACAGAAGCTAAGGGAAATGGGGCAGTTGCCCACGGCAACACTGTGAGCAACAAGAGTGGTGAACGAGCCGAGTCAAACCAGGAGTGTACGAGGTACCAAACGCAGAGCAGGAGAGTAGTGAACAAGCCGAGTCAAACCAGGAGTGTACGAGGTACCAAACGCAGAGTAGGAGAGTAGTCAGTAAGCCAGAGTCAATATGAAGCAGGGTCAAATAGTTCAGAAGCTGCAGCAGGGCCAGGAAACCAAACAAGAAGAATCACAAGCAAGGAGGAACAGGAAAGGCAGGTATAAATAGACAGAGTGCGGGAGCTAGCTCCGTCTGGCCAGGCTGTGATAGGCTCTCCCACTCCTAAGCCTGCCATCCTGAGTGGTGGAAGATGGAGTCAGTCTCACAGACATAGAAGCAGGTGCAGACTGATTACCTATGGGCGTAGACACAGAAGCTGTGCCTGGCAGATCCTTTACAACACCATGGAAATTCCACAGAACCTTATTGATCCATCTTGCATTGTCTCTGTCAACCCCCTGCAAGTTGGGGACATTCCTCCAAGGAGGACTTTTGTGCGACTGTCTGACAGGGGGAGACTCCTCCGCTGGGGACACTCCTCTAGACTGGCAGGTCACGCGGGGTCCCGTAAGACCCAAGATCTGATTGCCCGTCATTTCTGATGGCCCACGCTACCCAAAGACATTATGGACTTTGTTTCTTCCTGCTCAGTGTGTGCAGCTAACGAGGTTGCTCACTCCAGACCTGCTGGCCTGATCCAGCCATTGCCTGTGCCCGATGCTCCCTGGCTGCATATAGCTATGGACTTTATCACTGACCTTCCTCTCTCTGCTGGATGCAGTACTGTCCCGGTGGTGGTGGATCGATTTTCGAAGATAGCCCACTTCGTTCCTCTGACTGGTATTCCTTCTGCTCCTCAACTGGCCAAGCTTTTCATCCAACACATCTTCCACCTGCACGGCTTGCCGCAGTATATTGTGTCTGATCGGGGGGTTCAGTTCACCTTGAAGTTCTGGAGAACCCTCTGCGGACTCCTAGGTGTAAAGTTGGACTTTTCCTCGGCCTACCATCCTCAGTCCAATGGTCAGGTCGGGAGGATCAGTCAGATATTGGAGAACTACCTACGCCACTTCATCTCCAGGCAGCATGATGACTGGGTGCAGTTGCTCCCATGGGCTGAATTCTCATACAATAATCACACCAGCGAGTCCACAAGGAATACACCGTTCTTTGTTGTCTATAGCCAACACCCACGAATTCCTCTCCCTGTGCCAGATACGTCCGAGGTACCAGCTGCTGACAGTGCTTTTAGGGACTTTCTGCAGATCTGGCAGCAGACTCGATCCTCCATCCTGCTCGTGGTCGACTGTATAAAACGGAAGGCGGATACAAGTAGAAGAGAACCTTTTAAGTTTCTTCCTGGCTCGAAGGTCTGGCTATCCTCCAGGAATATTCGACTGAAGTTGCCATCATACAAATTTTCTCCCAGGTTCCTTGGACCCTTCAGCAGATCAACCCTGTCGCCTACAAGCTTCGGCTGCCTCCTACCCTCAAGATCCCCAACTCCTTCCATGTCTCCCTCCTGAAACCGGTGGTTCTGAACCGCTTTACCAAGACTCCTAGCCCTGCGTTTGCCTCCAGCGGCCCTTCAGACACCTTCGAGGTTAAGGAGTTCTTGGACACCAAGAAAGTAAGAGGAAAGACTTTTTATTTGGTGGATTGGAGGGGGTTTGGTCCTGAAGAGAGGTCCTGGGAGCCAGAGGAGAACCTCAATGCTCCTCTGAAGAAGTTTCTCTTTCGCTCTGATCCCAAGAAGAGGGGGCGTAAGAGGGGGATACTGTCATGTCGATGGCCACGGGCCGTCAGGTTCACTCACCTCCTGATGGCCGCAGTCTGTGAGCACTGGCCCCAGTTTCCTCCTCAGGAGACGCCAGCGCTCACTTCCGCTCACTTCGACCGGGTCCCGTAGGGTGCGCGTGCATGCTCGTGAACGCTCTTAAAGTGGCAGTGTGCGCACTGGACTTTAATGTATAATTAGCCCATGAGTACCCTGGACTATAAGAAGGGCCCAGCCCCTTCCTTCCATGCCTGAGCGTTGTTGTGGTACCAAAAATTTGTCTATGCATATGGTCTCCTAGTGTCTTCCAGTTCCCAGTGTTTCCCGTACCTGTATCCTGTATCCCGTGCTATCATGGTTAAGTGCCATGCTGAGCTGTAGTCGTGCTACCACGCCTGTCCTGCTACACCACGTCTGACGTCTGCCTGCTGCTTAGTCCCAGCCGAGCCTGCCTTGCTACTGTCCGAGCTGCCACAGGTACCCTATACGAACTATAGACTGTGACCTGCGCCCTGTTGGCCAGCTGCCATACCATCAAGGCGGTATGGCCCAGTGGGTCCACGAAGCCAACGTGACAGTAGGTTGTATAACCATAGAAAAAACAGCAAGATTGAAAAATAGTCCTTGTAACGGAATCCTTTAGCTGCAGATTTTCCAGACAAAAAATAAGAGCGCATAAAGTATATAAAGAGGATTCAAGGAGTAGATATACTCATCTATTTGAAGATCTTCAGCAACTCTGTTTCAGCAATATATGGCCAGGTGATCTGGACTTCAATCCAGCACAACCTAAGTGAATCACATCATGAGTATATTATTCCCCATTCTCAGTCAGATGTAAGGTTTCCACTTGCCCTTAGACTCCTTAGTCCCGTCTTGCAGGGCAAAACAATCAGACCTCTCCAATCCAATATCACCCGGCAGGTGAGAAGTGGTCTGGTTTCAAAGTTATGTGGTCAGGGAATTTTAGGCAATTTTGCCTATGCTCTACAGCTTGTCTTGCAACATGCAATATCTCCGAGACCTGTTAGATCAATAAGCCGGAACATATGGCAGGTGCACGATGTGATGACGTCTTTCCATGTCCGTGACAAAACAGAAGTGTTTGGCTGACGCGTTTCATCCCAGCTGGGATTTCCTCAGAGCCGTTTTTCTAGGTATCTCAGTTCTCCCTGAAAGTAATGCAATTTATCTGTAAATAATAGCTACTGTAACTGGGCATTCGTTTACCACTGATCCACTGAACCAGACCCTCTGTAGAGTGCAGCATGGGGGTGTCAGGAAGAGTTGGGTGACACCCTGTTTATACAGGTGGAGATAACCTGGTCCTTTTGGCTGGTAAACTAATACGCTGTATTCCCTGCTTTGTAACATGTTAATGAACAGGCGGGAATGTCTTTTGGAGCTCTGGAAAAGTCTAAATTATGTTATAGTGAAGCTTCACAGAGAATCCAAGATGCCTTGATGTTAATCTTACAACTATCAGCTTGACACTAATTTAAAATTACATTAGACAAACTAATGAAATGAGTATCAGCAGAGAAGTAGGCCCGGACTTCTCCAGGGGCAGAGGCATGTCAGTGCTGCAAATCAGTCCTCGTAATATAATGTGATTACCTATTAGTTCTGTGTACAGGATCAATCAGCTATCAGGGAATATGCTGTAAATCAGTATGCAGGTGTTCTCTGTATAGAGACTATGAGCTCATGGACACAGGCGGGCAAGCAATAAGATTATGGATTCACTGCATCAAGTCCGCAGAGGACACTATAAGCAATTTGATTCAAAGCTGCAAAAAATACTTGATACCCTCAGGAAAAGCAACAAGTGAGCTTTCCAGTCATTTGTTTCTGATGTTTGTTAGTGTAGAAGATGCAACAAAAAGGGTAGAGAAGGGAATACATAAAAATGAGAGGAGTATATATGATTCCTGCCGTCTGTAATATACAAATTACATTGTAACACAATTTAAATAAGTGTTCTTTGTGCCGCCTAGTGGAGAAAGATGGTACTGCAGGAATTAAGATCTGCTTTAATATTAGTAAGATATTATTCCCCCTCCCTTTAAAAGCTGGATATTGAGATAGTGATTTTAATGTGTACTGGCAAAGCATATGGTAACAATGTGCATTCCCTTGATGTGTGGTTTGGGGGGTCTGTGTAGAGCAGGGGTCTCAAACTCGGCCGGGTAAGTGGGCCGCATATAGAAAAAATGGGAAGTTGACGGGCCGCATTACTTTCAAATTTGATACAATTAAAAATTATTGGTAATCAATTAGTTATTTGAACTACTATAATACTACATTACTATAATAATAGCGCTAGGTTTAAAATTTGAGATATTTCTCCACGTGCTTATTTCAACAATCCAGCTTTCCAGTTTAAGTGTCGCTAAATGCAGTCCGGCGGCTCAGTTAGCACACGTCAAGATTGGGCAGCCCCTTTTTAGATAGTGCCGCAGTGCCCTCTGTGGATGCTGCCGCAGTGCCCTCTGTGGATAATGCAACACACCCCTAGATAAGGCCACAGTGCCCTCTGTAGATAAGGCCACAGTGCCCTCTGTAGATAAGGCCACAGTGCCCTCTGTAGATAAGGCCACAGTGCCCTCTGTAGATAAGGCCACAGTGCCCTCTGTAGATAAGGCCACAGTGCCCTCTGTAGATAAGGCCACACACCCCTAGATAATGCCAGTGTCCTCTTCAGATACTGTCACACACCCACTTGTAGATAACGCCACAGTGCCCTCTGTAGAGGCTGCCACAGTGCCCTCTGTAGAGGCTGCCACAGTGCCCTCTGTAGAGGCTGCCACAGTGCCCTCTGTAGAGGCGGCCAAAGTGCCCTCTGTAGAGGCGGCCCCAGTGCCCTCTGTAGAGGCTGCCCCAGTGCCCTCTGTAGAGGCTGCCCCAGTGATGTCAGGGGCTTGCCCAGAGCTGGAGCCCCAGGCAGAGCGCTAGTAGGCTCTTCCTGGGACTCCAGCTGTGCTCCTGACATCACTGGGTCTCCTGCTCTGGGGAAGCCCCTGACATCATTGTCGATGTATGGACAGCGATGTCAGAGGCTTCCTCAGAGTCCCGGAGCAGAGCCGATAATAGCGCTCTGCCCGGGACTCCGCTATGGGGAAGACCCTGACACACTGTCCATATATGGGCAGCGATGTCAGGGAATTCCACAGAGTCCCGGAGCAGAGCCTGTACTAGCGCTCTGCCCGGGACTCCGGCTCTGGAGAGAAGCCCCAGACATCGCTGTTCATATGTGGACAGCGAAGGCAGGGAATTCCACAGAGTCCAGGAGCAGAGCCGACACCAGCGCTCTGCTCCGCTCTGGGCAAGACCCTGACACACTGTCCATATATGGGCAGCGATGTCAGGGAATTCCACAGAGTCCCGGAGCAGAGCCGACACCAGCGCTCTGCTCGGGACTCCGGCTCTGGGGAGAAGCCCCAGACATCGCTGTTCATATGTGGACAGCGAAGGCAGGGAATTCCACAGAGTCCAGGAGCAGAGCCGACACCAGCGCTCTGCTCCGCTCTGGGCAAGACCCTGACACACTGTCCATATATGGGCAGTGATGTCAGGGAATTCCACAGAGTCCCGGAGCAGAGCCGACACCAGCGCTCTGCTCGGGACTCCGGCTCTGGGGAAGCCCCAGACATCGCTGTTCATATGTGGACAGCGATGTCAGGGAATTCCACAGAGTCCCGGAGCAGAGCCGACACCAGCGCTCTGCTCGGGACTCCGGCTCTGGGGAAGCCCCAGACATCGCTGTTCATATGTGGACAGCGATGTCAGGGAATTCCACAGAGTCCCGGAGCAGAGCCGACACCAGCGCTCTGCTCGGGACTCCGGCTCTGGGGAAGCCCCAGACATCTCTGTTGATATGTGGACAGCGATGTCAGGGAATTCCAGAGTCTCGGAGCAGAGCCGATACTAGCGGCTCTGTGTCCCGCGGGCCGCAGATGACAGCCCCAGGGGCCGCATGCGGCCCGCGGGCCGCGTGCTTGAGACCCCTGGTGTAGAGGGTGCCTCTAGCCATATGAGCTGTAACACATACCTATTGTCCCCTATCTTGTTCTGCCTCTTGTGGGTCATATTGTAATTATAATAATACTCTTCTTTTTATTTCAAGTAAACTTTAATTTTAAGGCAAATTCATTTTTAGATAATAAAAAAATAAAAATGAATACCGTCATCTTCATCTCAGCAACAGCAAAGTGCACATTATTTTATTTCTGAATTATTTCATTTAATAATTCACTGCACTGTAATAAATTCTGAATTGTTGAGAAATCTTTATTTTTGTTGTTCTGTAATTGGAGACAGATGACTGAGTTTTAGTTCATTGTAAGAGTGCCCCCTAGTGGTAAACTTCACCAGTGCACATAACATAAACTGTTACAGCAAATACTGTGCACGGTATTGACAATGATTGTAGAGCAGCATTATATTCTTGTTGTTGAACAAATGGAAAATATATGTCAATAGATACCCAGAGAATCAAGATAGACTCCAACATGTTTGGTCTTCAGGCTCATGTACGCGGATTTATTACGGATCTGTGATGTACAGATTGTAATAGGCGTCATACAGAGATTTTTTTTTTGTGTCAGATTCAAATGCTATAGGTACAGAGGTATAAGGAAGCATTGATTAAAGGTGAAAACAACTCTATGCATATGTCACCTTAGGCAGGGCCGGCCTTAGGATAGATGGTGCCTCGTGCGAAATTATCTTTCAGCGCCACTCCCCATCATAAAAAAATGCCCCATAAAAAAAGTATAATGCCCCCCCGCAGTATAATGACCTATATAGTGCTCCCACACAGTATAATTCCCCTTTAGTGCCCCACATACAGTATAATAATATTTAATAATATAATATATTATAACCCCTTCAAAGACACAATATTTTGTCCTCTAATTGTGCCCACACAGTATTATACCCCCTAAGTGCCACACACAGTATATTGCCCCCTGTAGTAACCCTACACAGTATAATGTCCGCTTAGTGGCCCCCACACAGTATAATGCCCCCCTTGTAAATAGTGCCCCACTGTAGATTGTGCCATACAGCCTTCCTGTGGACAGTGCCATATTCCCCCATCTCCTTCTTGTAGATCGTGCCATCAGCCCCCCCACCTCCCCTTGTAGACAGTGCCATACATCCCCCCCACCTCCCCCTTGTAGACAGTGCCACACGGCCCCCCACCTTCCCTTTGTAGACAGTGCCATACATTCCCCCACCTCCCCCTTCTAGGTCGTGCCATACAACACCCCACCTCTCTCATGTAGACAGTGCCATACAGCCCCCCTCTCTTTTGTAGACAGGGCCCCCTAAATTGTAATCACCTAGGAACCGTTCCCACGACGAACTGAGCTGCTCCACGACGGGATCCTTGTGTAGGCCGGCGTGATCCTGTAGCCTAGTACAGGATTTCCCAACCTTTTCGGACTCGAGGCACCACTGGAAAGATACAATTTTCTCAGGGCACCCCTACCAAAAATTGTTTAGAGGAAGACAGAAAACAGCTAAAAAAAAATAGCACTACACTCTTAGGGTATGTTCACACAGTGTTTTTTGTAAGGCAAAAAAAGTAATGCCTAAAAATTCCTTCAGGAATTTTCAAGCAGATTTTCAATTGACAGCATTGTTTGATCATTTATTTTGCATTGTTTTTAAGCCGTTGAAGCTAATGCAAAAGATGCAGGCAAAGAAGCGCCAAACGGGCGCCACAGGTGTTTTCTGCCTCCTATTAATTTCAATTGGAAGTCAGAGGTGGAAACCACTTGAAGACCATCAGCCCCCCACTCATAGTAAAATTACCATCAGCCCGCCACTCGCAGTAAAATTACCATCAGCCCGCCGCTCGCAATAAAATGACCATTAGCCCGCCACTCGCAGTAAAATGACCATCAGTCCGCCACTCACAGGAAAATGACCATCAGCCCGCCACTCTCAGTAAAATGACCATCAGTCCACCACTCACAGATCCCCCTGCAGATAGTGCCACACAGCCCCCTGTAGGTAGTGCCACACAGCCCCCTGTAGGTAGTGCCACACAGCCAATATATGGACAGTGACGTCAATGGCTTCTCCTGGAGTGGAATCCCGGGTCACAGAGTCGGCAACGCTGTGGACGGGGATTCCGCTTCAGGAGTTGCCCCTGATGTCACTGTCCATATATGGACAGAGACATCAAGCGGAGCGCTCCAGGAGCGGAATCCCGGGGACCCTGGGCGCCCTCATGCCCGATGTCGACCGCTAGCATCCTCCATGGCTGCTACAGCGGTAGCGACGCCACTGAGTGAGGAAGCGCCCGGGAGGAAAGGTGGCTGCTGAGTCGTCGGGCCCAGGCGCTTCTGAAACAAGCAGGGGAAGGGAGCCAGTGCAGCGACCCCTTCCACCTGCTGGAGTGATACGCCCTATGCACAGGTCGAACACCCCTAAGGCCGGCCCTGACCTTATGGAGCCCATACACCATCGCACTGAGGCTGTATGCAGGGCTGTCTCTATCATTGGCCGAGGGGTGCAACCACCCGGGGCACGCGCTTCTTTGATGAGAATGGTTGCACTGTCGGTGTTGAATAAATTTAGGGGTCTGGTCTGGGGTCTGCATTAATTTAGGAGTGGGGGCTGATTTATTTAGGGATCTGGTCTGAATTAGTTTAGGGGTCTCATCTGGGGTCTGAATTCATTTAGGGGTCTGGTGTCTGAATAAATTTAGGGGTCTGGTCTGGGGTCTGCATTAATTTAAGGGTCTGGTCTGAGGTCTGAATAAATTTGGGGGTCCGGCTTGGCATATGATTAATTTAGGGGTCTGGTCTAAATTAGTTTAGAAATCTTGTCTGGGCCCTGAATCCATTTAGTGATCTGGTCATGGGTCTGAATAAATTTAGGGGTCTTATTTGGGGTTTTATTAACTAGGGGTCTGGTCTAAATTTGTGTAGTGGTTTCGTCTGGGGTAAGAGTTAATTTAGGGATCTGGTCTGGGTTTTGAATTAATTTAGGGGTGCGGGGTCTGCATTAATTTAGGGGTCTTCTCTGGTCTGGAGTCTAAATTAATTTTTGGGGTCTGGTCTGAGGTCTGAATTTGTGTTAGGGATGGGTTGCAGAGACGAGGGTCTACATTTTTGAGGGGCAGCAAGGGCAGAAGTCGTAATAGCAAGCTGGGTTGAATGGAGAAGAAAAGGAAAGTAAATTACTACAATCATAGAAGATGTAACCTGTGAGTCAATGGATTTAATTGTTGTTTATTCTGTCAATGTCTGATCAGTACCGTATCCACTTGTATAGTCTGCAGCTAGATGATACTCTAAAGACTGCCTATATAGAACTGGTATCTGACCACTATATGGTCACTGTGCGGTGTTATTATTGGTTATGTTGGTGCTTGAATAGTGGCAGTATACACTTGTTCCAAACTGAAAGATCAAGTATACACCTGTCCCGTGTGCATGAACTCTAAGACTTAGTTGGTGCAGCCGTAGCACATTTCCAAAACCTAATTTGTTGATATTTAATGTTTGAACACATAAACAAATAAGATTTGATGTCACTGAACTACATAGGGAGAATGGTAGGGACTGCAGGGAAAATGGGAAAGGTGGAGCAGGGTAGATAGCGGGAAAGTGTCAAGGAGCATAATTGGTTAAAGGCTTGGGTTGGCGGGCTTAGAAGGGGTGTTAAATATAGAACCAAGAAGCAGACGCTCCCTTACCTTCTGTTGCACCCACCCTCTCCTAGTAGGATTGTTTCATTGGCTAGCATGTTCGGTTAGACTCTAAGCTTTTCTTTGCAGAATATGGATGTTTTTGGTGTTTCTTCTTTTTTTGTATTGCAGATGTCACAGCTAGCAGGTAAATGGCCCTGAAGGGGCAGATTGGTACCCTACATGTCCACTGCCTGGCAGCGGTTGGTTGGTATCACAGGACAGCGAAAGGATAGAATGTTACACAAACCTTCAGGGCGGTTTGTTTGTCATTTATATATTTATTTGTGTTACATTTTTATTAAATAATAAAGCTGGGGCCACCCTCAATTTTTTCCTTATACAACGTCATGTGTTTTGTTTGGGACACAAGGTTGGTGCAGGTAAAGAGACTGAAAGTTGGGAGGTTTTAGGACAGGTATTCACTGCAGTCTCAAGGTTGGAACTAATGGGTCTAAATAGCTCTAATAGTGACCAGCCTCACGGTGCGTACCACAACGCAGCCCACCAGGGGTAATGTTCCTGTAGATTCACCCTGCACGTGTACTGTATGATTAATTACTCTATATATTCTGTTATCAATGAGTACGCAGGACAGAGAAGAAACAGTCAGGACTAAGATTTATAAGTAAAATAACACAAAAAAGTAAAAAAGTCTACGATGCAAATCATCCACTCCACATTACGCCTCTGACATCATGTGTCCTGTTGTGGCTGAACCCCATTATTGTGTCAGTACCTCGGCACACTGGAGAATCTTTTAGTGGATCAAACCTATCCTGATTAATATAAATATTGTTAAAACTGTAAAAAATAGCAATTATAATATAGTACAAACAATACATCATATATCAAAAAATGTCCTGCCGCAATTACACTGAAAACATTAGTCTTCCGGCTGAATGTCATATTTATAAAGCTCCAACCACTTTTTCTAACTCTTGCAAATTATTTTCAAAAAAATAGCCAACTCGTTTTCCACGGAAAAGTGGCATTGGAAATAAGAATGAGACAAGCACTCTACGCTCCAAAGGCAGGTGTTTCCGAATGCCCCTCCACCACCTCACCCCTGAACTTTACCATGATAGGTGTCAGATGGACAATCAATCAACTTATTTCCCCCGGGGGCCCCCCTTCCAACCAATCCCTAGTTCTATAATTTATCATACATACGCCATATTTTTCGCCACCTCATCCCCTCCACACATGTGCAGTTCTCAATACAGGGCCAGCTGTATACCCAACCCCGTATTGTAGTAGGGTCCACTGGCTCCTGCAGTTTCCGATCTAGCTCCCTCACACCTCTATATACCACGGTCCATGGACATTTGCTCTCGTGAATCACCTGCGTCTTTCTATAGATAAGAACTGATTGGTTCCAGGGGATATTTGTTGCACAGTGAAAGTCTAGTCCTGTGTGACGTCACCATTCCATCACCAATGCACTAAAGGGAAGCGCTCATTGTAACCCCGACACCAAAAGCTGTACCAGCAGCTTGGACCTAGTGTCCGATTGGTTGAAAAAGGACACAAAAAGGCAAACCTTTTTTTGTTTTTAATTTCCAATGGTGCCCTATCTCGGACTACGAAATGTAAGTAAATTTCATGCAGTCCACAATCTACCCGTAGCAGCCGCCATACAAGAGACATAAATAACACTTCTCATTGACATTCTATTTGGATGCAGATGAGGCCTGTCCGTACATAAGATCAGAACGCATTGTTCACTGTAAACAATCTATGTCCTTATCATAAATCATTTCCACCTCACTGTGGTGTCTGATAAGGAACATCGTTCACTGCCGAAAACAATTTGTTGTTGGACTCAAGAAGCATTGCAAATTCTGGAGCCACAAATCTAAGAGTTTACGTCTCCGTTCTGCAGCAATTTCCCATCCCAATACTCCTCCAGGAAATAATGTAAATCTCTAGGAGAATTATTAGGTTGATGCACAAAATTCCCAGCACTGACCAAAGCTCTTCTAATAGTTAACTCCTTCATGACTTTACATTGTGATTTTCCAGGATTTTCTGAGCCGATACAGTTTTGTGGGTCAGGACAAATATTTTTTAGTCCAAGCGCTAAATCTCTAGAATTCACAGTGAAAATCCACAGTAAATCCAAACCTGTATGCAGAGGTCGTCCAGAGGTCTCTCTCTTATCTTGGACTTATTCACAGGTTGTGGTTATAAGGGGTAGTTCGCATAGAGTTTTTGTAGGCCTGAATGAATTTTGAGGTAGATTTTGAACTGCCGGCGTTATTTAAACTCTTTATTTTTCTGCGTTTTTCGCAGCGTTTTTTGTCCACGGCCATTGCACATAAAGCAAAGACTGCAGGCAAAAAACACCACAAAAATTTCTTCTAAATGAGTGTCCTCTTTATTCTGTTGAAAAATGAAGAAGGAAACCTGGACCGCACATCCACAATATACACACACTGATCTGTAGCTACTAAGAAAAAACATGTTTGTATAAACATGAACATGAGGTTGTTTGTTAACATTTTGATAAAATTGTATGAGCACACTTGCCACATCACGGCAACGTCTTTAAAGTGGGTCCCTACTCTATTGGTTGCAGCACTGCATGGTGGCATCCGATACCACAACACCGCACCCACAGACGGAGCAACCCAGTCCCATTTATTCTGCCTTCAATGGGTGGTCAGAGGCAGTAACTGTGGGAAGAAAGGACATGCCGCTTTTTTTCCTGTGAGTGGCCAAAAGCCGCCTGAGAAAAAACCACTTCTGCCTCCAATTGAAATCAATGGGAGGCGATTCTGGAGGGTTTTTTTTGTGCTGATTCCGACGCGGAATTTTAAATGAGCTTCTCCGCAAGTAATAACATGCTACTAAATTGTTAACAATACATGCTGAAAGTGACAACTAATATTGGGGTGGATCCTGTTGTCACTTTTGGCCGCTGCAGTGAAACTTCTGACTTACTAATGTATGGCCTTTTGTATGTTTTGGGTGGATACGATCTTTGAATACCTCCTATAACCTATAATCCCAAGACTCACTCCGTCACCCTTGCAGGATAATGGTAGTGTTGATAGTACGGTCTGTAGACTCCTTTCCCCATCATAGAAACATTTCCACATTTGGGCACAAGTACAGATATTTACCAGGAAAGGATTTCTAAAATATTGCACTCCTGACACGTTTTACTTGTTGGAAATTGTTTCTCTAATTCCTAAAAATGAGACATGTAACAGTTTGCATATCTACATTAATAATGTTCACTTGTCAGAAGTTATTTAGATTATCTCTTCAGGAAAAGAACATATAAACTTTTTTAGAATGCAAAAAATTCCTTTGCATTGTCATTGCTAGGGTCATCCATATACAGTTGTATAGTGTCCAATTACAGGTTCTGCTGATTTCCTAAATGAAAAGATGAGAAAGATCCTATATCTCCCATAGACTTGAAAGGAGAGAGCTGTTCCACTCAATCTCCTTCCGGATGTGGTCATTGCCTCACCTGGCAGAACAAGGTTGTTCTCACGATAGGTGTGGGACCAGGAGCTGGGACTAACACCTATCAGACATTATTGGGTTTCCAGACTTCTCTCGTGCTTCCCCTCTCTTCTGGAACTACCTCCCTCCATCCGATATTTTTCAACCCTTCAAATACTCTCTGAAAATGTACCTCTTCCAACAAGCATATAATCTGGCCTAAAGTCCCAAACCGGTAATCCAACTCCTCCTCCCCTGAAATGGCTGGAGCTGTCTATTACTTTGCCCAACCTCAATCATGGGCAGGGTTCTTACCAAATGCATTTTGTAAACCTAGTTTCATTTGTTGGTAACACGCTATCTTTTGTAAATGTTACAATGTTTTACCTCAATATTGTGCGATGAAAGCCCAAAGAAAGTTAATGGCACAATATGGTTTGGGCTAAACTTAATTTCTTTGATACACTGGGGTGCCTTCTTTTCTACTTTTTATCGTTGGATCAAGAGGTTCCTTAGGGTCGGGTTCCAGTAAGGTTTTGAACAAACCTATACAAGACGACTACTCTGATTCTTTTCGGTTTTGATTTGGGCTAGTGGTGGTGGTCTATGTTTTATTTTTTTGGAGGGGGGAGTATGGACCTCCAGAGAAAGAAATTGGAGTGAACAGGGCTGTCCACAGTCTCTCAATCTCACAGCATTTTCTAAATTCTTGGAGGGAAGTTGAAGATGTTATATATCGTAACTGAGCCGCTGGATACTATTTAGTGATATCTGGAAGCGATTGGCCCCTGTGTGGCATGAGCAAATAGAAAAGGTTTAGGAATACAATGTCTTTTATTAGCCCAAATGAATCTCTTAAGAGTCTCTTCATGTTCGATAAATCTTTACAATGGACTAACAGGACGTGTTTCGAAAAGATGGAGGAGTTTTGGTAAAGTTGACATCTTTACCGCCACCATGTGGCCAAATAGAAAGATCTAAAGGGTCCCCTATTTAGTTAGCATTTGTGATAGATCTAAAGAGGGGCATGTAATTGTTTATGTATCGAAAGGAATAGTGTGGGGTGAGGTAATGTGTGGATGACCACCTATCACACAGTATTGTCAACAGATCACATTGGTGTACACCACCCAATATAGCTATATGTATGGAGGAAGGGAAGGAGGAAAAAGTATGTGATCTAATAATAATAATTAACTTTTATTGATATACATTAAAATAGACAAACTAAAAGTCCAATGGTGCAATAAGGTATGTGTGAGTGACCCCCAAACTCACATACCTGTAGGCCATATATAGTGTGGTATAATATTGTTATGAATTGTAGATTGTATTGCTATCAATAGTGTTTCAAATGAGGAACACATGAGCTTATGCTTCCAGAGTGGCAAGCATGTAATCTCAGACTGTGGCAGTGCAGAAAATAGGGCAATGATAGCCAATTGCACTACCATGCGGCTGCACTACAGCACAGTGTGAACATGAGCCTGCTGACTACGCCCTCACGTTGAGGTCTCTGAGGACCAGAGCGACAGCGTGTGACGCAGCCTATGGCTACACTGCTGTCAATTGTATAACAAGTAAATCATCATAGCTATACTGTATGACAGGGGGCTATATAGTGATAGAATGGTTTTAATATTGAGCAAAACAGTGAGTGAAGGTGTTGGGTAACAGCAGCATTTATCTGTAAGTGCACGAGTTAGAGTGGTTAGAACTACTCATGCCATGTAATGCACCTGCACAGCATGACAGTACAATGAGTCAGGGCAAGTGGCCTGCCGCACCATCATACATGACTGCCACGGCTCAGTGTGAACAGTTGGCTGACAGCTGGACTCTCACGCTGCCGTCCCTGTAACCAGAGCAGCAGCGTGGGGAACAGCCGTGGATACCTTACTGTGGCCACGCTCAGCATCAGCTGAGAAGCGGTATCACAACACTGTACCGGAGTGTGACTCCACTGTAAGTGGAGTCAGACTCAGCGTGTGTACTGTTTCTCAGAGCGGAGCAAAGCCTCCAGCGCTGAGAAATCAGAGAAGCCCCGCAGGATAAGCTGCTGCTGTTACCCAACACCTTCACTCACTGTTTTGCTCAATATTAAAACCATTCTATCACTATATAGCCCCCTGTCATACAGTATAGCTATGATGATTTTCTTGTTATACAATTGACAGCAGTGTAGCCATAGGCTGCGTCACACGCTGTCGCTCTGGTCCTCAGAGACCTCAACGTGAGGGCGTAGTCAGCAGGCTCATGTTCACACTGTGCTGTAGTGCAGCCACATATAGTCCACACCTGTATACAGTGCTCCACAGATAGCCCACCCCTGTATATAGCCCCCATGTAGATATAGCCCACCCCTGTATATAGTGCTCCATAGATAGCCCACCCCTGTATATAGCCCCCCTGTAGATATAGCCCACCCCTGTATATAGTGCTCCATAGATAGCCCATCCCTGTATATAGCCCCCCCTGTAGATATAGCCCATCCCTGTATATAGTGCTCCATAGATAGCGCACCCCTGTATATAGACCCCCTGTAGATATAGCCCAACCCTGTATATAGTGCTCCACATATAGTCCACCCCTGTATATAGTGCTCCACATATAGTCCACACCTGTATATAGTGCTCCACAGATAGCCCGCCCCTGTATATGGCCCCCCTGTAGATATAGCCCATCCCTGTATATAGTGCTCCATAGATAGCCCATCCCTGTATATAGCCCCCCTGTAGATATAGCCCACCCCTGGATATAGTGCTCCATAGATAGCCCACCCCTGCATATAGCCCCCCTGTAGATATAGCCCACCCCTGTATATGGTGCTCCATAGATAGCCCATCCCAGTATATAGCCCCCCTGTAGATAAAGCCCCCCTGTAGATAAAGTCCCCCATAGATAAAGCCACCCCCCGTAGATAAAGCCCCCCCTGTAGATAAAGCCCCCCTGTAGATAAAGCCACCCCCGTAGATAAAGCCCCCTTGTAGATAAAGCCCCCCCCCCCCGTAGATAAAGCCACACACTTTTGTATTACAATAAAATAACAAACTATTCAAACTCACCTTAGACCCGCTCCCACGCCGTCCGGCAGCCATGGAGACCTGCTCTCTTCTGCATAGGTCTCCTGGGGTTGAACGAAGCGTCTATGAAAGGCACTGATTGGCTGGGCAGAATGACTTTCCCTGTCAGTCAGCGCCTTTCAACGACGGAAGCGCGATACCTCTTCACTCGTGTTAAAGCATTGAATAGCCGGGCACGGGACGTACCCGGCCATTCATTGCTTCTAATTGTACCTGTGTCCTATAGACGCAGGTACAATTATAGTGCAGGAGGAGGTGGCGCTGGTGCCCCCCTCTAAGTTGTGCCTGGGGCACATGCCTCGCCTGCCCCCCCTAGCTACGCCCCTGGCTGGCACCCCCAGCGATAAGAAGAACGGGGGACCTAAAGTTCCCCCCGAAGTTCTCCATGAGAAACCTCGGACTTCCAGGGTCTGTGTCAGCAGCTCAATAAATATGAAAGGAGCGCTGGTCACACATGCGCACAAGCGCGACCGGCGCTCCAAAAATTTCTATGGAGCTGCCGACACAGACCCCGGGAATCTGAGGTTTCTCATGGAGAACTTCGAGGTACTTTCGGTCCCCCGTTCTCCTGATCGCTGGGGGTCCCATTGATCACACATGCACCCCCTGTCCTGTGGACAGGGGATACATGTCTTTTGTGGGACAAACCACAGGCTACAGGCTGTTGTTTTTTTTGCGGGGGGGGGGGGGGGGGGGTTGGGGCTGTATGGTGTGATCTACAGGTTGGCTGTATGGTGCTATATACAGGTGGGGCTGTATGGCACTATAAACAGGGGGCTATATGGCGCTGTATTGCTCTATCTACAGGGGGCTGTATGGTGCTATATACAGGGGCTGTATATCGCGCTATCTACAGGGGGGCTGTATGGTGCTGTATACAGGGGGCGCTGTGTGGCGGAATCTACAGGGAGGCGCCATCTACAAGGGGGGGGGGGTTGTGTGGCACCCAGGGGAGGTGGGCCCAGTCAAAAGTTTGCTATGGTGCACAGTCTTTCCTAGTTACGGCCCTGGTCATAAATGTCTCTGATGGGAAAACCCCTTTAATGCAGTCAAACTTTCAGGAATAGGGGTAGGAGACCTGCAAAACCGTATGTTGAGGAGAGGGGATATTAAGTGGAAGGGCTTCAGTCTTTGTGGTATAAATTTTATATCTAGAAAACACACTACATTCAGTTATAAGGGAGTAGAGAATATGTAGGGATATAGAGTCGGTGGTTTTATTTTTGGCCGGATCAGTGATGGACCCCCTTAACGGAACCTCCAGCGCAGATGTGAACAGGCCAGAACAGTGCATGTCATTTGTCACGGCGCTGGATATGGACCCACTGGGCCGTACCGCGTAGCGGGATAGCAGCTGCCCAACTAGGTACAAAACAATGTCTATAGTCCAGAAAGGGTACCTGAGGCAATGTAGACAGCAGCGGTGACACAACTTGACTTTCACTGTCGATGGCACAGTAGATGCAGCGGAAGACACGACTTGACTTTCACTGAAGATGGCACAAAGGTACGGTAGCACAGGATACAGGGTACAGGCAGCAGGAACGGGTAACACTGGGAACTGGAAAACACTAGGAGACCATTTGCAAGACAAACTTTAGGTATACAACAATTCTCAGGCAAGGATCAAGTGGGCAGAGCCCTTTTTATAGTCCAGCTGCATTCTGGGCTAATACTGATTAATGAAAGCTGGACGTGTACTGTGGGAAACATTCCCAAAACCCGGAAGTGAGTGCCGGTGTCTCCCTGGAGGGAGATGCCGCCGAGAACACAGATGTCCATGGCCGGGGCCGTCAGAGGGTAAGTCTGAACGACGGCCCTCGGCCATAGACGTTACATCATTAGACTTTGGTTTACATAAATAAGTAGTTCATGCGAATACATATCATTTTATAATCTATCTTATCAAGTAAAAGTGGCATCTTCCTCACCTTCCAGCAGCCTGTACTTTCTACTACCTATAAGCTCTCGGTAAATGTCCTGAAGACTCCTGTCCCCAAAATATATTTTGGGGAATGCAAACATATGCACTTTTATGGATACATTTACATTTTCTTGAGGTACAGATGGCCCTTTTTGAGGAGAGCCCTATCAATCAGTTGTGCCAAGTGTTTTCATGGAACCACTTATTACAGAACTGCTGATTGGCAAGCCTTTTCTTCTCACACACCGCATACAGATGTGTCCACTCTTATCTTTGCTTGAATTTGGGTAAGGACTCTAACCTAATCTCTCATGAAATCAATTCAGAATATTGCTACATGCTAGCCAAACCCTTGACAGGCTGCTATTCACATCACAACCACTGGGTGGCCACACATAGACACATGTAGCAGAAACGTCTTGCAGGGTATCGCAAAATCATGTTTTTTTTTCCAAAGCTGGTCATATTGCGCCACACGCCTCATGACTTAAGGTATGTTTTATGTTTTGCTATCTATGACCTCCCACCACCAGTAACCCAATAAGGGACCACAACTTGAAATTGGTGTAAAGGCCACAGCAGCCATTTATTAAATACACAAATTATTCAAATGCAATCAAATAGCATAACCATAATATAACAAACATTTTATAAATTAACACTTCAAGCATTATATTTTAACTCCATCCTTTCCTTGTCAGGTCTGGAACTTATTGCCCTACAGCCGTACTGCACCTGACCCGAGGGCACCAACCATCTCCAAGACCTACCCTTAGTGGGGAGCCTGCCCATCAGGACTGTATAAAACAAGCTGGGTAACCACTCCCAGCCCCTACAATACTACCCAGGGTTAAATGCCCCGAGGTCTTTAACAACAATCTTCTATGTTGTTCTCAGTGGCGGATTAAGAAGACCATGGGCCCTGGGCTGTTACCCAAACTTGGGCCCCCCTTCTCCACCGCCACCCTGCCGCGCCGTAACTATTGCTAACACTAGCTTTTTGCACAAGCATTAACAAATGGGTGTTACGATTCCCCTTTCACAGGGCTGTGTCCCTACATACTGACAGTATCACACTGTGCGGAGACACAGCGCCAACCCCCCATGTAGCTAGAGCCACACACACACCCCCTGTAGCTAGAGCCACACACAAACACACACCCCTGTAGATAAAGCCACACACACACCCCCCTGTAGATAGAGCCACACACAGCCCCCCTGTAGATAGAGCCACACACACACACACACACACACACACACACACACACACCCCTGTAGATAGAGCCACACACCCCCCTGTAGATAGAGCCACACAGACAGCCCCCTGTAGATAGAGCCACACACACCCCCCTGTAGATAAAGCCGCACACACCCCCCCTGTAGATAGAGCCACACACCCCCCCTGTAGATAGAGCCACACACACCCCCCTGTAGATAAAGCCACACACACACCCCCCTGTAGATAGAGCCACACACACACCCTGTAGATAGAGCCACACCCCCCCCTGTAGATAAAGCCACACACACACCCCCCTGTAGATAGAGCCACACACACAGCCCTGTAGATAGAGCCACACCCCCGCTGTAGATAGAGCCACACAGACACCCCCCTGTAGATAGAGCCACACACACACCCCTGTAGATAGAGCCACACACACACACACACACACACCCCTGTAGATAGCGCCACACACACACAACCTCCTGTAGAGAGCGTCACACAGCCCCCTATAGATAGCATCACACAGACCCTATAGATAGCCTCACACAGCACTCCCCCTTATATATAGTGCCACACAGCTCTCCCCGCCCCTTGTATATAGTGCTATACAGCGTCGCTACATTGCAGCCCTGGGATGACATTTTATCCCATATGACTGCTGCAGCCTGTGATTGGCCTGTGATTGGCTGCAGCGGTCACATGGGGTGAAACGTCATTCCATGAGGCCGGCCCGGATGAAGAAACAGAATTCTGGGCAAGTATAAGATTTTTATTTTTTCTAAATTGCGTTTTTACATAACATCTGCTATCTGTTGCGGGTTTTACCTCCACATTGAATTAAATGGGGAAAACCCGAAGCAAATGAGCAGCGTTTTACAATTGACATGCTGCGGAATAAAAAACCGCACCGCAGGTCAATTTCTGAGCTTTTTTTTCCCCCACTTATCATTTACACAGCGTGTGATGAGAATCGTTCACATCTAATCTACTCTGCTGCTATTGTATTAGGGCTTGTCCACGCTTAACGGAATTGCTGCGTATTTTCCGTCTGGAAAATACGCAGAATACGGTAGCAGCAAAGTGAGTGAGATTTACAAAATCTCATCCAGACGCTGCGTAAAATTTCCGACCAGACATTTTGTCCTGCGGTGCGTATTTCTCGTACTGCAGCATGTCAATTCCTGCTGCGGAAAGTGGACAGAATTGCTGCGTTTTTCAGAGGAGATGTCACCATCCCCCAACATTGAGAAAAACGCAGCAAAATACGCACCATTTTCTGCAGCAAAATTTCTGCTAGTTTCTGCGGAATTGCTGCAGAAATATATATACACACACACACACACACACACATGCATACGAGTATGCACATTATACACATATAAAGTACACATGAGTATGCACATTATACACATATAAAGTACACATGAGTATGCACATTATACACATATAAAGTACACATTGTAAACACACATGCACTTACCTTTTAGGTAGGATATTTGTGAGTCTTCAGTGCAGCTCTTCTCCTGCTCACAGCCCGACACAGAGCCCGCCGACAGTCTCCCCTCCCCCATGTCCCGACAGCTAGCAGCAGGAGGAGAGATGTTTAGAGCAGGGAAGGGGGGCTGGAGGGGGAGCTTCTAAAGCAGCAGAGACCACGGCTGCTAAGTAGGAGCGAAGCTCCCCTCGTCTCATGAGTCATGACAGGTGCGGTCCTGGAACCGGGGCTCCTTCCGGTGCTAGCGACGCCACTGGGCATGAGGGGGTTCGGGTGGCTATGGGCCCCCTGAGAGCCTTGGGCCCCGGGTGGCCGCCCAAACCGCCCTAATGATCCGCCACTGGTTGTCCTCCTTCCCATTCTGTGCCTTCAAAGACCCCTCCTCCTACCGCAAACACCACTGTGACAAATCGCAACTCTACCTACCACAACAAAGAGATACATTAAGGGAGGGCGGGTGGGAAAAACCTTCTTCTATTGTCCGGCGGGAAAGAGGGCTGCCTCTATCCCACCAGGGTTTATATACCCCATACTCCTCCCTCAACTTAAAGATACACCCCTATGCCAACCCCCTTTTGCTTAGCACTTTAACCCCCTTCTAAACTCAGCCTCTAACTCTAGCCATACCCAAACCATCTTGTCATGCGCTCTCTCCATTACGCCTGCGCCTACATTACGTTGGGCTTACTGCATATGTTGAGATCAGAGGAAAGGTAAGGAAGGAATCTGTGAATAGCACCCACAAACTTTAATTTTGGACAAGGGGTTGGTGCGGTAAGGGGCCGCCTAAAGAGCAAGCATCATGTGGTATGTGTGTGTATGTGTATATATATATATATATATATATATATATATATATATATATATATAAAAATAGAGATCTTGCAGCACTCAAAGTGGTGAAAATAAAGTGGTTTATTCAGCCAACAAACAGCCTTTTTGTTGCTATATATATATATATATATATATATATATATATATATATATATATACACATATATACACACACACACACACACACACACACACACACACACAGTTTAGTGAATGACAGCTGTCATGCTGAATACCAGGGACCGTGTGGGGTGAAATCCTGCCCTGGGGACCAAGAGAGCTTGTCCAACCTCTGGTCCCAAAAGCGCCACTCTCTCATGACATAAAGCAAAAAGATCATTATTACGAAGAATTTGGTTGTATTTGATGTAGTTGTGATGAATGTGTCGATGCAGTAGAGATAAGTTTGTTATTTAGAATGATATTCTATGATATAGCAAAGTGTTGTCTTTGGCTCCACAATAGGCTGCAGAATAACGTATCTTAGTGCACACAGACTAACCACTTTCAAGACAAATTCAGCTCTGCTATATCTGTATTCTTTGTTTTACGGATTAATTTGACTGCATGGTGGGAAGTAGTTGGTTCATTAAAAATGCTATGAATTGTAATAGGTTGGCAGCAGATGATGAGTCACATTACTGCTTCTGTTAGCTTTGCCTTAAAGTTATGAGGTCATGCTGCTCAGTATTCACAATGTGCCAAAACTTCAATTAGCATTGAGCATGAAGTATTAAAAAATGAAACACAAGGGATTACTGACTGTAAGGCTCAGCACGGGTGTAAGCAAGATTAGCAGAATTTAAAACACGGATTCTTTGATTTCCATGAAATGCTCAATCATCTCGGCGTCGCGGAGGAAACAGATGAACGCTGCGCCGCAGTCTTCGGAGTAATTGCCAGGTGACGTTTTATTATCTGCTTCTTGCAGATTAATTGTCAATGAGGAGCAAGGTTCATCAATGTCTAGTAATGAAGTGTTTAAAAATGTCTGAACCTCAATCCCCACCCGTTACCATCCATCAATATTCTCTTCTCCCCAACTCCAAACTACATTGGTCTTACTATGAGCTTCAGTCCTTGCACAATGATCAGCATTGGGATTCCAAGACTGGACCATTGCCAATGTATAATAAATTACTTAAGCAGCGGGTATCTTTTATCGACCCGTCTTTATACAAGATAGGAAGAGAAAATTTCAACTGACGGACACCAGGCCAGACCATGTCATTGCTATGACCCCCTGCTTACACTACACGTCCTTAAAATTGAAGATGGGCTTGCTTGTATATTAAGATTTGCAGTGGATGTATAAAGTGCTACTGATAAAGGGATTTATGGAGCCTTGTTTTTTTAGTACATGTCTCTATTTGTGAAAATATTGTATTCTATATCAGTGCACATAAACTGATAATGGGGGGGGGGGGCTACCACTGCTCTTTATTAGATAGAGCCAGAACTTGGTGTAGCCATGTATTTATTATAATAGACACCATGTAATACCACACTTTGCCTGCAGGGGAAATGTGTGACTGCCTGCGGCATCCCTGGCAATAACAGGTGATCACCAGCTTTCTAGAGTTAAGACAGGAGGATCCCATATTAGTGTAAAATGTCCATCTCTCCTCATGCCCTCATCGGAGATCAGCAGTGCGCAGGGGCTTTGCAGGTTACAAGACCACCCCACAGACCTTGTCCGTTCTGAACAGAGATAGACCTGGCTCGGAAACGCCTATTCACAAAGCGCCAATTCCAGAAGCACTATGGGATTTTTAGGTACTGGGCACCCTTCACGGCCCTTCATGGTCTCCTCTAAGAAAAGTGTGTAAGAAATTTGTTGATTATTGTTATGGCAAGAAATATAATGGAATTTCACTCTCTTAGTGAATTTAGCAGGCTTTGGCATTTCAGGTTGCCTAGCAACCACTTGTCTTCCTGTCTGGGTGACCACCATTTCCATACTTGTAGCTACATGTATGAAGACAATTGAATGCTACAGAATTATGTTTACTGTGGCATGGAAAAGAAGTAAAATGCAGAAAAGGCTCTATCCATGCCATGCTTTGGAATATAGTCCAATGTTGTATTCATAATTCTTCTGGTTGCTATTGGAAACAGTCCATAAGCTTGTTGACAGAAACACCCTAACAGTTTAGCTAAGTTCCTACCTTGCAGTAGGAGGGTACTGTAAGTTCATCTTACATTAGATCACTGTATAGTCCCTGAGGTAAAGACTACATTTCCAGAACAATCAGGGAACAGTGGCGGATTATCATATGGGCGTTTCGGGCGGCCGCCCGGGGCCCGAGGCTCCCAGGGGGCCCATGGCAGCCCGAAACGCACATCATCTCCTAAATCTATTCAGCGCGCTAGCGCTGCTAACGGCCGAAGATGAGGAGGAGCAGGGAATTGGCCGGGAAATAGGTAGGACACGCCTCCCTGACAAGTGCGGGCCGCCGCCATTGAGTAACAGAACAGCGACGGACGGCTGTTCTGTTACTCCAAAGCAGCAAGACAAGAGCCGGGCGGGCGGTCACCGGCGCTGAGGTCAGTACAGGCGCATCCTCCTGCCCAACTGGTTCCCGACCGCTGGCTGTATTTTTACAGCCAGCGGTCAGGGACGGGTCCTTAAAACCCGAGCCATAGACTTTCTACGGCTCGGGTTTTAACTTGCTGCCCGTGCGATCGGGCAGCTGAATGTCGGGTCTCCGGCTGTCAGTGACTGCCGGGGACCCTGAGGAGAAGATAGGAGCAGCTTTCGCTGCTTCTGTCTTCTCTGATCTCTTTTACACAGCGCTCAATGAACGCTGTGTAAAGGAATAGAGACAGCAGCAGCGGCGCTGTCTCTATTCCTCCCGGTGATCATGTGACTGGTCACATGATCGCCGGGTGCCGTTAGTGGCAGACTGTTGCTGGGTCTTACTAGACCCAGCACAGCCCTATTAGTGACAATCGTCACTATGAGAGGGCTGATTTCCCCTGTAACTGGGGCTGCTGTGCAGCTCCAGTTACAGTGGAAAAACATGGTGTAAAACAAAGAAAAATAATATATAAAGTTCCCCAAAAGTCTTTTTTGACCTTTGAGGATCAGACCATAGTAAAAAAAATAGTAAAGTGCAAAAAAAAATTAAATAATAAATACACATAAAATACCCACCCCAAAAAAAACGTCCCCCCCCCCGCCAATCATTGTTGTAACGCTAGCGCTGACCCAATTACCCTAATATAGACATGTAATATATTAAAATTTACGGTAGACAATGACGATTACAAATAAAAGGTCTATTTTAGGGTAAAACAATGTTATTACCAAAAAAAAATAGCTGAAACGTAAAAAAGCTTATTTTTTTACTATTATTTTCAAACTTTATGAATAAAAATTCTAAAATAGCAAAAAAGGTGTGTATAAAAACGCTAAAAAAACGAAACCTGCATTGTCTACGGAAAAAACTTCGCAAAAATCACGTCGGTTTTATATTTTTTTTAATAAAAATGTGTGTTTGGGGAAACTTTGTAATTACGTTTTATTAAAAAATATTTTCACTTTTTGAGATATAGCTGCTTTGTATCCTGTATCCGTCAGGTCAGCAGGACTGACGGGATCAGTGAAACGGGCCCTGCGCTAAATTATAATCTTAGATGTGATAGATTTGAGGTGGATCCTGCGTGTCACTGATCCTGTCAGTCCTGCTGACCTGACGGATACAGGATACAAAGCAGCTGTATCTCAAAAAGTAAAAATATTTTTTAATAAAATCAATCAATCAATCACACTGATACACAGACATACTATATATATATATATATATATATATATATATATATATATATATATATAATTATAATATAAAGTTTTTAAATGTGTACATAACATTGTGGCACTATATACAAGGGGGAGCGCTGTGTGGCACTATATACAAGGGGGGGCTGTGTAGTGCTATCCACAGTGGTATGTGTGTGGCGCTCTTTATAGGGGGGGCTTTTTGGTGCTATTTACAAGAGGGGGAGGGCTGTGTGGCGCTCTCTACAGGGGGGCTGTATGGCACTATCTATAGGGGGCTGTGTGTAACGCTCTCTACGAGGGGGATGTGTGATATATAGCGGGGGCTGTGTATGGCGATATCTATGGGGGTGTGTAATATCTACAGGGGCTGTGTGTGGCACTATATACAGGGGGCTGTGTGTATCTGGTGTTTTACAGTGTGTGGTATTATTATATTCAGGCGCGCAGTGTTTGGTGCTATTATATTTAGGGGTACACTATGTGGCACCATGATAACTTTATTTTCGTTTATAGGTGTGGAAATGTTGGAAAAGTGAGGAGACGTCTAAGTGGCAAATTCTGCAGAAATGAGTCATGGCCGGGAGAAGTCGTCATGAGTGCTGGACCGGATGGAGAAGAAAAGAGGAAAAAAACTACTAGAATCTGAGACGTCGTCACCTGTGAGTCACTAGATTTATAGAGAATCTGTCACCTCTCCTGACATGTTTATTATAGGAAATCCTTGTATTTCACAAAAAGTCTTTCTGCAGTCCAGGACTGATAGACAATTCCCCTTGTCAGGAGGTTGTGTCCCTGCACAGTGTGATCCTGTCAGTATGTAGGGACACCGCGCTGTGACAAGGGAAATCGTAACACTGTTAATGCTTGCCCAAAAAGGTAGTGTTAAAAATAGTTACGGCGCGGTGAGGAAGGGGGGCCCAAGTTTGGGTAACAGCCCAGGGCCCATGGTCTACTTAATCCGCCACTGTCAGGGAATGCTGGGAGATTGCTTTCATGTAGATTTATGGTGTAAAATGCTTCATGTAAAAGGCCAGTTGTGTCTATCAACAATGCAATTTGCCAGAAATATATATTATTTACCCCGATCTTACCGAAAAACTAGATCTGATTTTGAAATGAATTATAATGAATCAATGTTTTATTGTGCTGACACAGATTAAACGCGTGGACATAAAAGCATTTGTCTTCCAGTTTTCTGATGTTTAATGCAATGCCGTCTGCCATTGGTGCGATCAATAAATAGAATATCATTGGGTCCATTTTGCTACCGGTATATATTACCGCAAATAAAACATTACATCAATAAATCTAGTGTCCTGCAATGCGTCTGACAGATTAGTGCAGTCAATGCGGGGTTAATATATATTGTTTTGACAAACCCTGTTCGCATATTTTTATATTAAGCTGCAGCCCCGATAAATATCACTTACATTGAGCACAACTATACAAGGACCTGATCCTCAGGAACTTTGCATGAAGTAAGATCAACTCTTGGGCCCCATGCACACAACCATAGTTTTCATTCGTAATTGCGGACCCATTCATTTCTATTGGCCACGAACACCTTTCTGTATATTTACGGATGTGTGTCCGGGCCGTAGATATGATCGGCAAAATATAGATCATGTCCCATTCTTGTCCGCAATTGCGGCGTGGACCTGACCATAGAAGTCTATGGGCACTTCCGCAATTGCGGACGTCTATGGGAGTGAATTCGTATTTGCGGACAGTAAAAATCATTACGGTCGTGTGCATGAGGCTTTATAATAAGGTATCATTGCACCTAGGTGCTGCCTACTCGGTTTGCACAAATCTTGAAAATGAAAACCAAGATACAAAAAAGTCAAAGTAGAAAAAATGTTTTAATCTGACCCATTGTCCTTGATAAAAAAAATTACATAGAGATTATAGCTTTTCTACTTTTCTTTCTTTCAAGATGTACAGTATATTATCCAAATGTATTACAGTAGTTAGAAGGTCATCATATAAACTGATCGGGGCCCTACCACTTGGGAACGCTTTTTATTAGCCAGAGCCAGGACTTGGTTTAGCCATGTATTTGAATAGGCACCATGTAATACCACATTTCCGCTGTAGGGCAAATGTGCCGCTGCCCACAGATTCCCTGGCAATAACAGGTGATCATGAGGGTCTACATTTAATACAGAGGGGTCACATAGTGTAAGAAAAATGGCCATCTCTTCTCCTGCTACTGGTTAAGCACCAATTTCAGAAGCACTAAGGTATGTATATATTTTTATTATAGGTGCACAAATACACATTAGATGAATGTCGGGCTAAACCTGCCTATTTCGGCGGCATCAACCGACCATGTAATGTGTATGGCGCTGTCCAGACTCTCCCCCGATGGCAGATGTTAGGAGAAAAAAAGGATTGGGCATGTTGGATATTAACATTCCCGATGCTTTGTTCTCGTGAAAGATAAACTGACGCTAATGTTGTCTGGCAGCGGCCATTTACCCTTTTCCTATTTAATACACACTAGACCGAGCCAAGCGTGCATGTGTATGGAAGAGTCGGGAGAAATAGCTGTTGGCCGTACGCTATCTAAGGTCTATGGCCACTATAGGCATCTAGAGATGTGAAATCCTAAGGTGGCACAGTAACCAATTGAAAGCCCACTTTGACAGCAGCATACACATAAGGCAATTAGTATGTCATACTTCATTGGAAAATCCCCAATACTGTATGTGGTAGGGTGTGATATTTCAGGTTGTCTAGCAACCACTTATCTTCTTGTCTTGGTGACCACCATTTTCATACATGTAGATACAGTACATGTAATGAAGGGAACTGCAAGCTATAGGATTGTTTCCAGCAGAATGGAAAGGAAGTCAAATGCAGAAAAGTCTCTATTCACACCATGTTTATGGTTTATTCTTCAAACACATACACCAAATGTAATGCCTGCAAAGATCCTTAGAAAGATATTCACTTACTGAGCTATCTGAACTAGGAGAAGATGACAAAAACCAAACCAAACAGCATACCATATGCAAGACAATATAATAATTGTTGATTTTCCAGCTTCTTTCCATTCATAAGTTATTGAAGATCAAGTCTCAGAAGAAAAGATCGATGCGGCACTCACCATTCTTTTTATTCTTTTATTCCTTCTGTGGAGTAGATGGGCAAGGAGTCAGGAGATGGCTGTTTTGCATTACAAAGGGCCAGGCAACTCTAACTGAAAGGACAACGAGAAAGCGTACTGAACGCAAAACAGCCCTCACCTGTTGAGTTGATTCCTCGCCTGTGCAGAGTCACAGTGGTTCTGATGTACGCGAGACACCTTTTATTAGTGCCTTTTTTGGCACTACTTACCGCAGGTTTTGTAAAAATCACGACCAAATATTTTCTTGTTTTCTAAAAAAATCAACAAAAATGTTATGTAAAGTCGAATGCATGGAGTCTGTAGAGAGTCCCTTCATGTGCGGCCATATGGTGTCCAGTGTCGAACTGGAGTACCTTGGGCCCACCAAAGGAAATAATTCTTGGGGCCCACCCATCAGCTATATAGAAATAATGTGACCACTCTTAATTGTGTAGAAAAACATGTGTAGTAAACCAAAGACCAATATTACAACCATACAGTGACCATATAGGGGTCAACACCAGTCCTAGACAAGCGCGCTGCAGACCATATAATTTAAAGGAGTTTTCCCATCTTAGACATTTATGGCATATCCACAGGAAATGCCAAAAATGTCTGATAGATGCGGGTCCCAAATCTGGTACCCACAGCTAGATCTAAAACTGACCGCAGAATCCAGTCGTAGACCAGTGGAGTGAGGGTCGCGCGTGCGCGCAGCTCTCTCTATTCTGTTCAATGGGAGTTACGGAAACAGCCGAGCAAAAGCTGCACGACTGTTTCAATAACCACCTTACAACAGAATAGAGGGAGCTGCGCGCACGCGCGACCCTCAATCCACTGGTCTACGACTGGATTCTGCGGTCAGTTCTAGATCGAGCTGTGGGTACCAGAGCTGGGACCCGCATCTATCAGACATTTTTGGCATTTCCTGTGGATATGCCATAATTGTCTAAGATGGGAAAACTCCTTTAATACAATACAGTGAAATCCAGTGACTCACCAGTGACGTCTTCTTAGATTGGAGTCGCTCACTTTTCCTTTTCTTCTTTATCCGGCCCAGATTGCCCTGACATCTTCTCCCAACTACAAATCACCGCTGCAGAATTTGAAGCACAAACATCTTTGGCTTCTCGCTTTTGTAGCATCTCCCCACCCTCTACAAAACCCTCACCACCTATAGTGCCCCAGATGGAAATAATGCCCCCTCTTTGCCACGTACTATAATAGTACCCCCTTTAGGCCCCACAATAATAAAAGTGCCACACTGTCCCCTGTAGATAGTGCTACACACAGCCCCCTGTAGATAGTGCCACACACAGCCCCCCTCTTGTAGATAGTGCCACATACAGTCCCCTCTTGTAGATAGTGCCACATACAGCCCCCACTTGTAGATAGTGACAAACACAGCACCCCCTCTTGTAGATAGTGCCACACACAGCCCCTCTTGCAGATAGTGCCACACACAGCCTCCTCTTGTAGATAGTGCCACACAGCCCCTGTAGATAATTCCGCACACAGCCCCCCTCTTGTAGATAGTGCCACACCCAGCCCTCCTCTTGTAGATAGTGCCACACAGCCCCCTCGTTTAGTGCCACACAGTCCCCCCAGTAGATAGTGCCACACAGCTCCCACTAGTTGATAGTACCACATAGCCCTCCCCTTGTATAGTGCCACACAGCTCTCCCCCCTGTATAGTGCCACACAGCCCCCCCTCCTGTATAGTGTTGCACAGCCCCCCAGTAGGTAGCGCCACACGGCACCCACCTAGTAGATAGAGCCACACAGCCCCCTCAGTAGATAGCGTCACACCCCCCCCAAAAAAAATTGTACTTGCCTAGCCCCATTCCCACAACGGACAGAGCTCTCCACCATCTCAGATGTCGTAGGCCAGCATGATGCAATGATGTCATCACGCCGGCCTGGGCAGGTACTCCGTCCCTGTGGCGTATAGGCTGCAGGTCTAACGTGGCCTGCAGCCTATACTATTCAATTGTATCTGCAGACGCAGATACAAGTGAATGTGGCATTCGCTAGGGCCAGGGCCCCCTCCGGTGCTAGCGGCACCACCGGGCACTTATGTGCCGGGCGGCGTGGGTATTCTCATGTTGCGGGCCCTGTAGCAGCCGCTATGGGGGCCATAATGCAGAACCTGCCTACAAGAGTAAGCAGCGGGGCAGGGAGACAATGTCTCTCTGCTCCACTGCCGGATAAAAGCAGCTCGCTGCCTGGGCCCACTGGAGGATCCTCCGGTGGCCCAGTCCGACGCTGATGGTGTCTCTTTATGGACCGTATTACAGAGTTATTCAGAATCTGATGGAAAATGCCACAATTTTATTTCAGTTGAATTCATAAGGAATCCAAAAGAAAAACCTCTCTATGCCTTGGTTTGTAATCAGAGGAAAATAGAGGTACAGCAGGGACCCTTAATCCTCTATGGGTTCGGTATTACGGCTCCGTAGAAGTCATGTGCATGAGCCCTTAGACAAAGCACATTCACCTATGTCTCAGCACCTAATAAACAGCATTTAAAGGAAACAATCATAGGCTACAAATGAAAGATTCATGGCAGGAACATGTCACAATTTTGCTGATGGCTCTGATCCGTTCAGCAGATACCAGAGAATGCTGAGCTAATGTACTAATAAAAACGTCTTGTCAAGCATAAATCATGTGGTACGGCAGATTTACATCTCTTTCCTGCAGCTCGTGGGTATAAATAGGCTGGTATAAAATATACTACTACAGTAATTTAAAAATACATTTGGAAAAAAACACATGTTTCCATTTACAATGTATCACCAAGCTCTTTAAAAATTGTAGGACTTTTGTACACCTAAGGCTAGGGCTACACGGTGGCTTGTCCACGACACAGGTCGCACAGTCAAAGATCGATGTGTCGTGCTGCCTGTGTAGTAGTTAATGAAAGTCAATGTGGTCACTTGGCGACCTAGAAGTTCTTGCGACGTGACAGTCACAAGAAGTCCGACAGGTTTGGATTCCTTGGGACTGTGGTGTCCAGGTCAAATTCGCCGTGTATACCTAGCCTTAGGAATTTAAGCTGGTAACATAATAATTTCATACTTTTAATGATTTATCCTTAAGTACTAGGTGTTTTCTGGTTACTGAAGCTGATAGAAAGCCGTAGAGATGTTTTTTTTAACGGGTATGTGCCCCTAAACATCTTCTGTGGTTTCATTGAGCTGTCATGAGATGTTATCCGTGGGGGTGCATGAGTGGAGGAAGAAAGGGCATGGTGCGTGACAGTTCCTGTTGCCTTCACGTGGCTATTTTTCCACATGAAGTGGACGGGTATTAGGGCTCATGCACATAAGTGTATTACAGCTCCATACAACCTCCGGGTTATACAAAGACGCAATATGGCGCCTATGGACATTTATGGGGCCCTATTGTACCTTCATATGCCTCTTTCATACACATTCCTATGTAGGTTTTTTTGTTGGATTCTTACATGTTCCATCATTTGTTGTACTACGGAGGAATTCTCTGCCAGAAGTATTGCTTCTAGGAAAGAATATTTAAATTCTGTTATATGGTGCCGTACAGAGGTATCATATGGCGGCACATTCTGTATGCCTCAGTACAGCCTTCTTGCATGCGCTTATGCCGTGTGAGAAGCCTTAACCCCTTAAGGACGCAGCCAACATAAGCTTTGGCGCAATAATACCCAAGCAGTAAACTGGAGATGGAGCTTCCAATCATCTATCAAAAAATGGAATGCTTCTACGTATCATGGTGGACTGCTGACAGTCTTCTTTATTCTCATATTAAGTTGAGTTGACAACCTCCTCATGGTTTAACCCCATGGAAGGATCCCAGGAGATTATGTCTGAGGTATAACATTTGTGTTTTTAATTTTTTTCCTCATCAATATTTATCCTTTCCCTTTTCTCTTAGGCAGGGCCATAACTAGGAAAGACTGGGCCCCATAGCAAACTTTTGACTAAGGCCCCCCTCCCCTGGGTGTCAAACAACCCCCCCTTGTAGATAGTGCATTTTTTACAGCCCCCCCTGTAGATAATGCCATAGAGACCCCCTGTAGATAACACCATACAGTCCCCTCTGTAGATAGCGCCATACAGCCCCCTCTGTAGATAGCGCCATACATCCCCCTGTAGATAACGCCATACAGCCCCCCCTGTAGATAACTCTATACAGCCCCCTCTGTAGATAACACCATACAGCCCCCTCTGTAGATAACGCCATACATCCCCCTGTAGAGAACACCATACAGCCCCCTCTGTAGATAACACCATACAGCCCCCCTGTAGAGAACACCATACAGCCCCCTGTAGATAACGCCATACAGCCCCCTCTGTAGATAACGCCATACAGCCCCCTCTCTAGATAACACCATACAGCCCCCTGTAGATAACACCATACAGCCCCCTCTGTAGATAACTCCATACAGCCCTCTCTGTAGATAGCGCCATACAACCCCCTCTGTAGATAACGCCATACAGCCCCCCTGTAGAGAACGCCATCTTGCCCCCCCTGTAGAGAACGCCATACAGACCCCCTGTAGATAATGCCATACAGAATTCCAAATTGTGGTGCAGTTTAACGGCCGGAATGTCTGCTGCGGAGAACTGCACAGAAAATAAAAAAATGGATACTTACCATGGCAACACGTTCCTCCGACGTCCTGACGTTTTGACGTTCTGCAGCCCTGAGATGATGTTTCATCCCATGTGCCCGCTGCATCCTGTGATTGGCTGCAGTGGTCACATGGGATGAAACCTCATCCCCGGGTGCCGGCCTGGACGAAGAAACACATTATTCTGGGTAAGTATAAGATTTTTTTTTCTAAGTTCGGATTCCGCCACAAAAAAATGCAACATCTTCTATTTGTTGTGGGTTTTACCTCCCCATTGAATTCAATGGGGAAAACCTGCAACAAATAAGCAGCGATTTTTCAAATACAATTGACATGCCACGGATTAAAAAAAAACGCACCGCAGGTCAATTTCTGAGCATTTTTTCCACTCAACATTTACGCATCGTGTGGATGAGATTTGTAAAATCTCATCCCCTCTGCTGCTACTGTATTATGCTGCGGATTTTCCGCAACTAAAACCGTTGCGGAAAATCCGCTGTATTTGCGCTACATGTGAACTGACCCTTAATCTTTTGCAAACCATCAAAAACGTTTTTAGTATTTATAGAAAATTGTGGATCAATGGAGAAATGCTAACATGGCCATATTTCATATAACTTTCTTTTATTCTGTATTTTTGAAAACTTTGCCTGGCATATTAAAGATAAATTATGATTACCATTGCACACTTCAAGAGAGAGAAATGATCTTGCGACGTTTGCCAAGGGCACTAGACTGGAGCTTATGTCAGTTTGAGTAATGCTCTGAACACCTACTGAGCAGAGGTGAGGTGAGGAGCCATCCAGAACGTCCTCTATGGAGGTTATTTACTGGGGGGGGGGGGGGTTACGGCGGATTTAGGTGAGACTGCGGTTCCTATTAGACGGGCAGATATTCTTTCATCAACGAGCGACAAGTGATAATTTAGTGAGTCGTTTACGTTCAAAGGACGGTCTATTACACGTGACAATAATTGGTAAAGATTTTTTGCTGTTGGAAGATTTCTAATTAGACGAGGGGATGTAGCGGCGATGAACGATAATCTTTCACCCAGGTAGATTTGGCCGATCCACAGAAACCCAACGATTTATTGTTTGTCATTCTATTATTGCACGCTCTTACACGTGGTGATTATACAAAAATGTGTATCCTTCTAATGGGATCTTAACTGTAGATGACTTGGAGTGAAAATCAGACTACACATATAAACAATATAAGCCATCACCAAATTTTGGAAGTGAGATTAGAAGCTTAAGGGTCTGTTCACACTGAGTTTTTTGCAGGCAGAAAAATCTGCCTCAAAATTCCTGCAGTTTTTGCCCTGCCTGCACTTTCTTTGCCGCGCTTTTAGGCCGCGGGCAAAAAAAGTTGCGAAAAAACACTTGATTTCAATGGGAGGTCAGAGACGGAACCACGGGAAGAAAGAGCATGTCGCTTTTTTTTCCCGCAAGCATTTTTTCCCCTATTGGAATCAATTAGAGGTGATTTTCGACGTTTTTTGGCACGGTTTCCGACACGGTTTCTGCGTCAAAAACAGCGCCAAAAAACTCTGTGTCATACAATCAATGACTGGCAACTATCTATCTATCTATCTATCTATCTATCTATCTATCTATCTATCTATCTATCTATCTATCTATCTATCTATCTATTTCATGTCTATCTATCTATCTATCTATCTATCTATCTATCTATCTATCTATCTATCTATCTATCTATCTATCTATCTATCTATCTATCTATCTATCTATCTATCTATCTATCTATCTATCTATCTATTTCATGTCTATCTATTTATCTACTGGTCTAATCTATTTATGTTTTGTTTATATATCACCAACTTATTCCACAGCGCTGTACAGAGATTGACACCATACAAATCAGTCCCAGGCCTCAATGTAGCTCACAGTCTAATTTCCCTATCATTTATATCATACCACTATTTCATCTTACTCAATCACGTTCAATCTGTAATTATTATTTTATCTTACTTTATCGGTTTTACCAAAACTGTGCAGTGTAAATAATTTTTTGGTCTTACTTACAGGATTCATCTTAGAGTGTAGGGAATAGATACAGTATATCATTAAAATGGCTGCAATGTTTTGTGAAAGCGATTTCCTCTGGCAGAATAAAATACTTCATCACACGTGCGGCCTATTCTGTGCCATCATGTAAATCTCTATTGACGGCAGCAATGGCTGACATTTTATAGCTTACTTAAAACAATTCAACGGGTCATTAACTTTAAACGTCATTGACTGCAGGCTTAGAGGACTGGAAATGGAATTGCGCAATGGTCTCTGTGATTGTTGTCAACTTCTTATCATTTGTTTGCCAAGACGTTTCAATGATGAAGGGAGAATACATTTCCTGCTCTCCACGCTCTGAATCTTCACTTTGAAAATCCTCCGGCTTAGTTGTGTGAGTTGTTATAATTCTCCATGATGAATATTGCGACAGTTCTTAAAATACATAAGTTTCTAAACCCCTGTCCTTTTCCCCTATTGGTAGATATGGATGTCAAACCAGGGAGTCCCTTGCTTGGAAAACCCCTCTATTAGTCAGAACCGAGTGCCGCTAACAAGCAGTGGCTCTTTCTCGGTTTACTCATGTATAACATGGACAGCCATTCATCTGACGGAAATTATTTTTTTCTGTATGCCTCCATATAAAATCAGAAGCACTGCATATAGTAGTTAGGCCCCTCTCTTCGATTTATAGTACCCCCTTTGTGCCACTGAAAATAAAAAAATGAATGAACTTATCCGACCCTTTCCCATGACAAGCTGCTTGGCTCAGGTGGCACAATACAGTGATGTCCTCGCACCACCTACTTTAAGATGTCAGGCAGACATCCTCGGCGTCCTCAATTTTAGTAGGCCATAGGCATGTGGCTTAACGGAATAAGTGGCCACAATTTGTGGTCGCGGTGTTGTGAACCGGGCCAGACAGTATGGGCACCGCTGGCAGTGTCAGAAAGTCCTGCGTATCTCTGACACGCAGGATCAAGCTGTTACCGATCACATCTCATTCAGTTCATAGCGTAGGCTATATTCACACAACAGTTAAAAACGGTCATGTGACGGCCGTTCTCAGAACAATGATGTTCTATGGGTGTATTCACACGGCCATTTTCAGAACAATGATGGACTATGGGTGTATTCACACGGCCGTTTTTTTTTAACGGCCCGTGAATATTGGCTGTTTTTACGGCCAGACGGCCCCCATAGAAGTCAATGGATCCGTTTTTAACGGCTGTCAATACATGTAATAACCGTTAAAAACAGATCTGTGATATGGGGATTGGCAAGGGAACTACTAGTTCCCTTGCTGGCTATCGGCGGCATACTTGTCACGAAGGGTCTGTGGACCCACTGGGCCGTACCGTCTTGGCGGTAAGGCAGCTGGCCAACAGGACGCAGGTCAAAGTCTATAGTTCGTATAGGGTACCTGAGGCAGCTCGGACAGTAGCAAGACAGGCTTGGCAGGAACTTGGCAGCAGGTGGACGTCTGGTGTGGAGAAGCAAAACAGGCGTGGTATACAACGCAGCATGGCACTAGATCAGGATACAAGTTATAGGATACAGGAACACTGGGAGCAGGAAACACTAGGGGGCCATATGCAAGACAGACTAGGAATACACAACAAAGCTCAGGCATCTAACTAGGGGGCTGGACTCCTCTTATAGTCCAGAGTACTCACGGGTCAAGGTTCATGAACGAGGTCCCGTACGGGATCCGACTGTGGTGAGTAGACGCGAGCGCTGGCTTCTCCTGAGGAGGAGGCTGGGGTCAGCGCTTGCCGACTCGTGGCTGTGGCTGTCAGGGGGGAGAACGGAGCTGACAGCCCGCAGCCACGGACATTACAATACTCACCAATGCAGTGCCGTTCTCTTCAGGTGTGATCTCTCGTCTTCACGGGTTCTGCGAAATCGAAGCGATGACGTCATCGCGCAGCATTTGCAGATCCCGTGCAGACGAGAGACCACACCTGAAGAAGACGAAAGACAGCGCTGCATCAGTGAGTATGTAGGGCAGCCGAAAATTAAATGTAGTGTATTGTTGCGCTCACTACAAGGGTAGTGTGGTGTTAGTACAGGGGGCATTGTACATAGTGGTCAACTGTAGTGAATTTTCTGGGACTGTCCAGAATTTACAGAGACAGTCCCTGAAAATTCCTACAGGGGGAGGGGGGAGGATATGTGTGGCATCATCTATAGGGGGTCTGTGTGGCATCATCTACATCAAGGCTGTGTGGCATATGCAGGGGGTCTGTGTGGCATAATCTACAGGGTGGCTGTGTGGCATCATCTACAGGTGGTCTGTGTGGCATCAACTACAGGGAGGTGTGTAGCATATACAGGGGGTCTGTGTGCCATCATATACAGGGGGTCTGTGTGCCATCATATACAGGGAGGCTGTGTGGCATCATCTACAGGGAGGCTGTGTGGCATCATATACAGGAGGTGTGTGGCATCATCTACAGGGAGGCTGTGTGGCATCATATACAGGAGGTGTGTGGCATCATATACAGGGAGGTGTGTGCCATCATATACAGGGAGGCTGTGTGGCATCATCTACAGGAAGGCTGTGTGGCATCACCTACAGTGTGGTGTGTGGCACCATCTACAGGGAGGCTGTGTGGCATCAACTACAGGTGGTCTGTGTGGCATATACAGGGGGTCTGTGTGCCATCATCTACAGGGAGGCTGTGTGGCATCATCTACAGGGAGTCTGTGTGGCATCATCTACAGGGAGTCTGTGTGGCATCATCTACAGGGAGTCTGTGTGGCATCATCTACAGGGAGGCTGTGTGGCATCAACTACAGGTGGTCTGTGTGGCATATACAGGGGGTCTGTGTGCCATCATCTACAGGGAGGCTGTGTGCCATCATATAAAGGAGGTCTGTAGAAATAGAAATAGGTCCAGAGAAAATAGTATCTAGGTAAACATGTGACCTTCTTTAGGGTGTTTTCAGGGGACTGGGACAAAAAAGTCTGACCAATGAAATTCATCAGTTTTTTTAAACGGCCATGAAAAATGGATGCAAAACGAATGTCAAACGGCCATTAAAAACGGACAGATGGACTGGAAATGGATGAAAAATTTGGAGACACACTGATGCAAAATGGCCATGAAAAAGCCTTAGATATGATGGATAACAGGTGGTTCCTGCGTGTCTGAGAGACACAGGACCCGCTGTCACTGAACCCAGCATATACCACTGACCTGACGCATTTAGATCTCAGTGCCGCTGACCTGACGCATTTAGATCTCAGCGCACGATACAGCTGCTCTGTATACAGGATATAAAGCAGCTGTATCTCAAAAAGTAAAAATAATTTTAATAAAAAGTATTTAGAAAGTTGCACCAATCGCACTCATGTTTATCATGTTTATTATTTTTACAGGATGTAGTCTGACCCTGTGATGTTGGCGGAGAATAGGGTGTCAGTGCTGTATGTAATGAACTTGGGTAGCCGCCTGATCTAATAGTAACTAATAAGCTGTTAACCAGCATGGTGCACTACACGTAACTGTGTGACTGGCACCTTGTAGAAGCCTTATCTGTGCACAGTTATAATACTAATCAGCCACCCCCTCAGTGATGATAGGTGTGAGAGACGCTGTTCATCATCAGCATTTTGCCCCTGAAGACCTCCCTCCATATAACACTGAGGCAGATTTACAAACACTGTCTAAGATTTCGATAGTGTAAGCTTAGACAATGCAGTCCGAAGAGGCGCCAAATTTATTAAAGTGGTACACGCTGTATAAAAAAAAGGCCACATCAAGCTAGAAATTCTGGACACTTTTCCCTTCTTTATACCACCGCTTGCATTCAAATTTTGGCATAATTTTGGCGCACTGCAGAGCATTTCAAGCTTCGCCACATTTCTGCTGTACCATGCCTCTTCCCCCGCTAAGCCTCGTCCCCTCGTCAAGTGTGTTGAAAATGGTGTATAAAACAGTTAATAAATGTGGCGCACGGCATTCTGGCTAAAGTTGAATAGTAAATCTGCCCTCTTGTGTCTGCATCCTGCTGGGAATTGGTGTTTAACCGGATCTTGTATTAGTAAGGCCACATTCAAATATTTTTTTTGCCCTGCATTCAGTGTGTATGCCGGGAAAGCTCCCGACGTACACATAAAACGTGTCCATCGAGTGCCCTTTTCGCATCGGTCAGGCTGGTACACATTGGAATACCTTTTTTTTTAATGTCATGATCTTTCAATAGCTTTTCATGACGTATACATTAAGCTGATACCATAATAACCTATGGGTGACCGATGCCTGTGACGGATGCCTAACAGTGCCATCCATCACCCTTAGGCTATAATGGCATCCATTTAACGTATACTATGTGGACAAAAGTATTGGGACACACCTTTTAGCCTTTGAATTCAGTTCTTTCATTCAGTCCCATTGTCACAGGTGTATAAAATTCAGCACCTCGCCATGCAGTCGCCTTTACAACCATTTGAGAAAGAATGGGTCATTCTAAAGAGCTCACTGAATTCCAGCGTGGCCCTGTAATATAATTTTGCATGTTAAATGGATGCCATATTAGCCCATGGATGGCAGTTGCCACTGTTGGGCATCCGTCACAGCCTCCATTTAACGCATACATCGGGAGCCTTTCCTTGCATGTACATCAAATGTAGTGAAAAAAATATGTGAATGGGGCCTTAGTATGGCCTTTTTTTAGTATAGTTTCCCTTTCATAATACGACATCAGAGAGTTATATACAGGTTTATAGAAAGACTGGTGCTTTCATAAAAAGGCAAGTAGAAATGAGCTGTGTCATATGGTTCTATTTTCTGAGGCTGATTAATCTCTATATCCACACAGTCCTGCCACTTGATAAATCATCCAACATGATGAGAGACTCCGTGGCGTTTATGAGTCTATTCCTCTGTGCTGTCATCTCCTATGGGGCTGTACATATTGTTTGTTACAAGGCATTCCATTAGGAAGTTGTACAATAAGGTTTTAATAGATAACATAAAATAATAATGTACAATCATATCGCTCATTAAAGGGTTGTTCTGACCCCTAAAATGGCAATTGCTCACAAAGTTAAAATAAATTTATTTTAAAATGTTGGCGCTGTTACTGCACGGGGGTCCCTGCCGACTTCCTGTTGACATCGCACAGCAATGATGTATGGCCTAAACTTTTTACAAACCTGTGTCCCACCTCTTCGTGTAGGCCACACTCTCCAAAACTCCCCTTAAACTAATACCCGAGTAGTGCACGTGACCATTTCATCAGCTTCTTAGACCTCCTTATCAGATCCCATAATAAATTCAGACCCCAAGCTTCAGACCCTAAAAATAATTAAGAACACAAACCCTACAAATTAATTCAGAATCCTAAACTTCAGAACCCAATGCTTTGTTCACACTGAGTTTAGGGTTTAGCACATTTTTGTGCTTTTTTAATTATTTCTTTCTTTTAATTGTCTATTTTTCTTTACATTATATTGTGTTGTAACAAAAATTTGGATGCGATTGAAAAGGTGCAGTTTCGTATTTCATGTTTTTCTTGCAGATGTAGAAGAATATGTCTACCATTGACACCCACTGTAGAAAACTATACTGCCTAATATACTTTTTTTTTTCAGGATGCAGTTGTATTGAAAATTAACAACTGTGCCGTTCCCTACATTTAAGATAAAGGTATTTTTCCCGCATATTGGACATATGTATGCTAAAACCCTCTCTTAACCTACGTCTGGCCAATTAAACTCTATGGGAACGTTAGACATGTAGATCCCAAACATGGCCTGAACAGTCTATCTCTGATAGTTGTAAAGCTCTAACATTATGTGAATGAACCAGAAAGCTCAGGATGAACAGTGCTACAGATGCGGCAATGCAAGGAATTCTTGGTGGAATGTAAATGTAAGGTTGGATTCACACATGCAGTTTTGGGTGTACCTTTTGATGCAGTTTTTTTTAAGCCAAACACAGGACTGGCACAATAACAACCAAATATACAACTCAGCTCTCTACTTGCTTAAATATCTCAACAAGGAGATGAACAACCGGAGCAGGTAAAAAAGAGGTGAAATCCTCAACACCACAAAAAACAGAGACAAATTGATAGTTTTTTACCGCTCAGACGTTTGCAGATGTAAAGTCTGAAGTGTCCATCAAGGGTTTGACCTTCGCCCAGCTAGCATGCAGAAAAAAACGATCCAAATTTCCACTGGTGTGTATATCTCGCTGGTACTTGTGGTTCCACACAGAAATGAAATTGCAGAAATGACCTTGCTTGCTGTGTATATCCTCGTACTTGTTGTTCTAAATCTCCAACAAGGGAGAAAAAAGAGATCGTGCACAACCTTTTGGAAACTGCAAATTCCACGAGATTATTCCATACTTACAAAAACAGATATAGATAAAAGCATAAGATAAGCTCTTGTAACACACCAAATAATGCAACCCATTATTGACATCATTATCATATTGTAGATGGTTGGCTGAAATCAAAGCCTAAACCCCTTCTAAATAATATTATTGTAATTGAGTTTGGCAATAAACCGCAGAGAAGGATTTTGAGCATACAAGCATGGTCTCTTGCGTCATCTTTTTTTCTCAGAGATATATATATATCTATTACCTATGATTTTGGAAACTGGATAAATCACTGGAGGGCGGGTATCGGTTGACATACCCATTACAGATTTCAGTCTAATATATTTTGGCCCATGATTGCGTAAACAAACTCCATCAAAAACTTTACGTGTGAATCCAGCCTTAGGCCTCATTTACACGAGCGTATTATACGCGCGTGCGACGCGCGTGCTTTTCACGCGTGTCGTACGCACCTATAATAGTCTATGGGGCTGTTTAGACGATGCGTGTATTTTGCGCTGCGTGAGTGCGTTGCGTAAAACTCACGACATGTTCTATATTCTTGCGTTTTTCACGCAACACGCACCCATTGACTTCAATGGGTGCGTGAAAACAACGCATGCCACACGGACGGTCCTGCGTTGCATGCACGAAAAACACGCAAGAGCTGTTATGTCCATTCTAATTAGTACATAAAACTACACAAAGCTACTCCAAACCAGGAAGTGCCTGCCTTTCAAGTGCGAGGGGGCAAGTCTAGCCAGTGCCAGGAGAGTTGTGTGCGGATAGTTTGGAGCGTTTCACAGCCATATACTACAGCCATGCCGCGCGGGATGGATGTGGAGCGCCTCATACTTTTTGTCCAGGAGCATCCAGCGATATGGGATACCAGATGTGAGGAGTATCATAACAGGACGGTGAAGGAGGACGCATGGGAGTTGGTGGCCAAAAACCTCTTTGGGCAAGAGTGGGAGACAGGCCGAACCCGTGACCGCACTCGGTTGGGTGAGTACCTGGCATTTTCTGTCAATGCCTGTCATGCCTATCGAAAACCTGGGCCCTGTATGTGTATTGCGCTCATGAGCACGAGAAACTTTGGTGGAGCAGGTGCTTCCCCACGTCCCACCGCATTGCCATTGCAGGGCCCTTCATTTTGTAGTGAGAGGTGATAGTTCTGATGGCGTGTTATGTTTTTGTTACATACACCAGTCCAAGATATCAAGACACGGTGGCGGAGCTGCCGTGATCAATTCAGGCGAGAGATGGGTGACAAGGGACGCAGCGGAGATGGGGCATCTCGCAAACGGCCCTACATTTATACTAAGCAGCTGATGTTCCTGAAGGACATCATGGATATGCGCACGTAAGCATTTATGTCGTTGCATGAGTGTAATGTGTGTTTGCCCAGGTCCTGTCTGCCAACGTGTTGTTGTGGGCAATGTTAGATATTGTACTCATACTTTTTTTGCTCCTTGTAGAACCACCGACAATTTGGAGGACACAGCAGAGGAGACTGACGTGGGGGAGTCTGTGGCCGAACCCCCTGCTCCCAATATCCTGCCACCCAGCCCCGAGCCGACACCCCAGGAGCCCGCACCAGGCCAGTCAGAACGGCCGGTTGCCTCTCCAGCCCAGGAGCGGCCCGTGCGAGCCCGCAGTCGGCGTGTTCGTGCCCCACAGCCCTCCACATCTGCCCAGGTGGATACGCGGGTACTGGACTATCTGAGGCGAGCCGCAGAGGAGGATGGCAATGATGCCTTCGGCCGCAGAATTGTCCCCCTCCTACGCCTGGTGCCGATGGACCTTATGGGCCGTCTGCAGGCGTCGATCGTCACATTGATCGACGCTTGCAGACCGCCACACAATCCCCATATGTGTTTCACGGCAATAGAGCAGTGGCGAAATAATTACATGCCGCCACCCACGGCCCAGGTGCCTGGCCAATTCCACCCTGTTCCCCAGATGGCCCGTCCGCATCCATACATGCGCCCTATGGCTCCCCACTTCGCAGGGCCCACATTCCACCCACCACATCAGCACCACTATGCTGGCCAGGAACAACCTACCCAGCTCCAGGTCCAGCATAGTGGTGCTGAAATGCAGGCATATGCCTCCCCAGGACAACTATACCAACACCTCTGAGTGTGTTGGTGCCAATATATTTGGACGGCACTGTTGTGTGTGGTGCAGGCCTGGCCACGTATGTTGTGGGATCATGTTTTTATTTAGTATTTCGTTACACCATGTTGGTGTCTAAGTTTTTGTCCCCAAAATTTGGGATTGGTCCGAATCCCTAAATAAAAAAAATTATGGTTAATGGTTTGATTTCGTTTTATTAATCATTTAGACCACACAACACACGGTTTGCCACACATTTCCTTAGCCTACACTCTCACACACTTCTGGCCTTTTGGACCAATGCATGGACATGTGATATGAGGTTTTAGTTAATCTCTCGGGGTTTGACATGGCTTGAAAGGGATTGCAAAGTTTAGGTCCTGCCATGGGCCCTGAAGCAAAATAAGTACACTTGCAATTGGACTTCCCTAACTGGAGTCCGCACAACAGGATATATGGGCAAAGTAAGTCGGCAACTGTGTAAAGTCCTGCTCAAACCCCGAGAGATATAAGCTCGCAACCCGCGTCAAGGGTCCTCATGTTTTGCGAGTCCCTACCCCAACCCCAACCCCCAAAATAATCAAAACAAAAAATTCCCACATCTCAGGTGGGTAGTGAAGCGTCAAAAGAACATTCACCCCTTCACAGGTCATCAGCCCCCCACGGTGCTGGTCCAGATGGGCACTCAAAATATGCCGCAAAAGTATCACGAACTCGAAGGCCGGAGGAGACAGATCGGCCGAGAGGAATCACCGGGACATTGTCAGTGGTGTCTGCATGTGTTAGGATATAGTCAGCATCAAAGTTTGCATCATTAATGCGGCAGAAGTTATGCAGAACTACACCCGCTTGGATAACACGTGTGACATTATGCATGGACAATTGCATTGTTGACAGAAAGACACGCCACCTGTTCGACATAATGCCAAAGGCACATTCCACACATCGCCGAGCTCTGCCCAGGCGGAGATTGAACATGCGCCTACGGTCATCCAAGCCCCTTCTTGCAAAGGGACGCATGACTTGCCTTGTGAGTGCAAACCCCTCATCTGCCACGATTACATACGGGATTGGGGGCCCGCTGGAGCCCGGGAGGATGGAGGGTTCCGGCAACCCCAGTCGCCTATTCACGAGTCGCTTCCCCATTCTTGATGTACGGAATATGCGTGCATCTGCCGAGCTTCCATACGAGCCAATGTCAACAATAGTGAAACAATAATTAGTGTCCGCCAAGGCTAACAATACCATAGAAAAATACTGCTTGTAGTTATAGTATTGCGAGCCACTGCGTGGGGGCTTTCTCACACGAATGTGTTTGCCGTCAAGGGCACCAATGCAATTTGGAAATTCAGTAGCTCTAAGAAATCCCTCTGATATACTTAGCCACTGTTCTGTCGTGGGCTGAGGCATGACCGTGCTCTTTAACCTCTGCCACAACACGACACTGGTGGATATGACAATTAAGGAAATGGTGGTCACTCCCAAAAGAAATTCAAAATGCAACGAATGATAACTATTGCCTGTGGCCAGAAATCTAGAAAATAAAGAGAAAGAAAAAGAAAGGAAGAACACATGTTAGTGGGGGGCTGGTGAAGCAGACAGCGGCATGGACTAAGTTATAGCAGCTTCATACATACCTCAAGGTCACAAGCAGACGTTCCTCGGGCGAAATGCAGCGTCTCATGTTCGTATTCTGGAAGGTGAGACCAGAGCGAGTTTGCTCAAGCAGAAGGTCAAATGTGGCCACAGACATGCGGCAGAAGGATCGAAATTTGTCGGGATGCCGGCGTAAGTCCTCAAACAGGGTATGGAAATGCCCTTTTATTGTACGTTGGGCCACAAGTGGATGAACCCAAATGCGACTTCTTCCAGGCGTGTGGTGCTGCAGCATGTGTCGGCGCTGGCCAAACCGACGTGAGATCATCCAGAGAAGAAGCACACGCGCCAGTGCTGGCGAAGCCATAATAGTTGGGTGTCAAAGCGATTCCAATTTGAAGGGAAAAACAAACACTGTGGTTTCTGCAGAGGCGGAAATAAGCTTGCAAACAGATTTCTACCAGCAAGCAGGGGTTGGGCCAGCTGGCCTATTTGTAGGCGGGCGTCCCACTAATCCCCTCTGCGTTTTTTACGCGCGATGCAAACGCTAGTCGTGCGCGCGTTTAAAACGCAACAAGGCTGCGTATACGCAGTGCATACGCAATACAAACGCGCGCAAAACGCGGCGTTTTTTGCGCGCACAAAACGCACACGCTCGTGTAAATGAGGCCTTAAAGGGAAGGTGTCACGAATTATTATTTTTTTTATATGTTGTTGCTTTTAGTATGTCATTAAAATAAATTTTATTTATTTGTGTTTTTGTGTTGTACTTTTTTCTTTTTTTCTTTCTTTTACTTCTCTATGGGGGCTGACATTTTTTTTTTCATCTCTGTATGTGTCGATTAACGACACATACAGAGATGGAATACGGCACATACATCCCCATAGAGAATGCGCCGCTCCCACACAGTCCAAAAGGAAGGTCTTTGGCAGAGCGTCATCCGGCCATATCTTCAGACGAAAGGACTAGGAGCGGAGGCAGCGACAGCGGCGGCGGCAGGAGCAGGTAAGTTATGTTTGTGTATGTGATGTGTGTCTATGTTCGTGTTATACTGTCTGATTAGCACTGTATCTAATCCTCCTACGCTGTGCATTCGCTCAAAAAATGGCGGCACACAGTGTAGGAGGTTTGAACATTCAACCCCCTTCTTTCTCCTGGCACTAGCCAGGATAAAGTAGGGGGATTGTTTTGAGGACACTAGAGCGAGTGTCTTCTCCAATTTTGCAGCATAAAGCAATGAGGTTGCTTTACCACATGCCAATGCTGCAATTTTGGGAATTGCTCCCTCTAGTGACCAGCACATGGAAATGTTATAAATTAGAATCTAATTTATAATATTTCCTGACTTGTGAAAAAATAAAAAAAATTAGAACAATGTGTAATCATTTATATACTGACAGTTTAACAAAAAAATATATATATATTTTTCTAGCGACACATTCCCTTTAAGATTTATTTATTTTTTGTGCAATCTACGGGGCCTCCTAGACCAGCTCTTTATCTATGCTATAGCTCTTATAGGATATCCCTTTTATATTATTTCTAATGTAAATTAGGTAAAAAGCAAAATATCTCTGGACTGTGAGCCGACAGCTTAGTGCTCGGTGCATCAAACGTGGAGCTGCATTGCAGACGTTTGTGGCATAGATAGATGGGGAGGATAAGATCTTATACAGTATATATGCAAAGTGAGAGACATCCTATTGTAAGATTAAGGCTTCATGCATACGACTGTAGATATGTGCATGGCCGTGATTTTCGGGTCGGCCGGGGGCGGAGTGTCAACCGCGAGCCACCCACAAATTGCGGGCCGTGCACATGGCCGCGTCCATTATTTTCTATGAGCCTGGACCGCAGAACACAGCCGTAATAAGACATGTCCGTTCTTTCTGCGGTCCGGGCTACTGGGCCATGCACGGACCGTGGAAACCACGGTCGTGTGCATGGCCCCATAGAAATGAATGGGGCCGCAATTCTCCCGTGGATTTTCGGGGGAATTGCGGCCACACAAGCACGTTCGTGTATATGAGGCCTAATCCTTCTCAGTTGTTCCTCAGAGAGGAATCCTTAGAGTGTTGTCCTTTCCATGTACAACGTGCTCTCAATGGCGGATTATAATATGGGCGTTTCGGGCGGTCGCTCGGGGCCCGAGGCTGCCAGGGGGCCCAACGGGGCCCGAGGCTGCCAGCGGGCCATCGCGGCCCGAACCGCACACAAACTTTAAAAACTATGCAGCGCTGCCGCGCTGCCCGCTGCCCGCTTCCAACTGAATCTGCATCCGCAGGACGCAGATTCAGTTGGGTTGAATGCTGGAGCCTCGCTCCAGCATTCACTCTGCCGTGAGCGGCTCGGTGCAGGCAAGCGCGATGTAGTGACGTCATCGCGCCTGTCTGCACGGAGTCACTCACAGCACAGTGCAGAGGAGGAGAAGCATCCCCCACGTACATATGGGGCATTATGCTGTGTCAGCTATGGGGCATTATACTGTGTCAGCTATGGGGCATTATACTGTGTCAGCTATGGGGCATTATACTGTGTCAGCTATGGGGAATTATACTGTGTCAGCTATGGGGCATTATACTGTGTCAGCTCCTGGGGCATTATACTGTGTCAGCTATGGGGCATTATACTGTGTCAGCTATGGGGCATTATACTGTGTCAGCTCCTGGGGCATTATGCTGTGTCAGCTATGGGGAATTATGCTGTGTCAGCTATGGGGCATTATACTGTGTCAGCTATGGGGCATTATACTGTGTCAGCTATGGGGCATTATACTGTGTCAGCTATGGGGATATTATACTGTGTCAGCTATGGGGCATTATACTGTGTCAGCTCCTGGGGCATTATACTGTGTCAGCTATGGGGCATTATACTGTGTCAGCTATGGGGCATTATACTGTGTCAGCTCCTGGGGCATTATGCTGTGTCAGCTCCTGGGGCATTATGCTGTGTCAGCTATGGGGCATTATACTGTCAGCTATGGGGCATTATGCTGTGTCAGCTATGGGGCATTATACTGTGTCAGCTATGGGGCATTATACTGTGTCAGCTATGGGGCATTATACTGTGTCAGCTATGGGGCATTATGCTGTGTCAGCTATGGGGCATTATGCTGTGTCAGCTATGGGGCATTATGCTGTGTCAGCTATGGGGCATTATACTGTGTCAGCTATGGGGCATTATACTGTGTCAGCTATGGGGCATTATACTGTGTCAGCTATGGGGAATTATGCTGTGTCAGCTATGGGGCATTATACTGTGTCAGCTATGGGGCATTATGCTGTGTCAGCTATGGGGCATTATGCTGTGTCAGCTATGGGGCATTATGCTGTGTCAGCTATGGGGCATTATGCTGTGTCAGCTATGGGGAATTATGCTGTGTCAGCTATGGGGCATTATACTGTGTCAGCTATGGGGCATTATACTGTGTCAGCTATGGGGCATTATACTGTGTCAGCTCCTGGGGCATTATACTGTGTCAGCTATGGGGCATTATACTGTGTCAGCTATGGGGCATTATACTGTGTCAGCTCCTGGGGCATTATACTGTGTCAGCTCCTGGGGCATTATGCTGTGTCAGCTATGGGGCATTATACTGTCAGCTATGGGGCATTATGCTGTGTCAGCTATGGGGCATTATACTGTGTCAGCTATACTGTGTCAGCTATGGGGCATTATGCTGTGTCAGCTATGGGGCATTATGCTGTGTCAGCTATGGGGCATTATACTGTGTCAGCTATGGGGCATTATACTGTGTCAGCTCCTGGGGCATTATACTGTGTCAGCTATGGGGCATTATACTGTGTCAGCTATGGGGCATTATACTGTGTCAGCTATGGGGCATTATACTGTGTCAGCTATGGGGCATTATACTGTGTCAGCTATGGGGCATTATACTGTGTCAGCTATGGGGCATTATGCTGTGTCAGCTATGGGGCATTATGCTGTGTCAGCTATGGGGAATTATGCTGTGTCAGCTATGGGGCATTATACTGTGTCAGCTATGGGGCATTATACTGTGTCAGCTATGGGGCATTATACTGTGTCAGCTCCTGGGGCATTATACTGTGTCAGCTATGGGGCATTATACTGTGTCAGCTATGGGGCATTATACTGTGTCAGCTCCTGGGGCATTATACTGTGTCAGCTCCTGGGGCATTATACTGTGTCACCTCTATGGGGCATTATACTGTCAGCTATGGGGCATTATGCTGTGTCAGCTATGGGGCATTATACTGTGTCAGCTATGGGGCATTATACTGTGTCAGCTATGGGGCATTATGCTGTGTCAGCTATGGGGCATTATGCTGTGTCAGCTATGGGGCATTATGCTGTGTCAGCTATGGGGCATTATACTGTGTCAGCTATGGGGCATTATACTGTGTCAGCTATGGGGCATTATACTGTGTCAGCTCCTGGGGCATTATACTGTGTCAGCTATGGGGCATTATACTGTGTCAGCTCCTGGGGCATTATGCTGTGTCAGCTATGGGGCATTATACTGTGTCAGCTATGGGGATATTATGCTGTGTCAGCTATGGGGCATTATACTGTGTCAGCTATGGGGCATTATGCTGTGTCAGCTATGGGGATATTATACTGTGTCAGCTATGGGGCATTATACTGTGTCAGCTATGGGGCATTATGCTGTGTCAGCTATGGGGCATTATGCTGTGTCAGCTATGGGGCATTATACTGTGTCAGCTATGGGGCATTATACTGTGTCAGCTATGGGGCATTATGCTGTGTCAGCTATGGGTCATTATACTGTGTCAGCTATGGGGCATTATGCTGTGTCAGCTATGGGGCATTATGCTGTGTCAGCTATGGGGCATTATGCTGTGTCAGCTATGGGGCATTATACTGTGTCAGCTATGGGGCATTATACTGTGTCAGCTCCTGGGGCATTATACTGTGTCAGCTATGGGGCATTATACTGTGTCAGCTATGGGGCATTATACTGTGTCAGCTATGGGGCATTATACTGTGTCAGCTATGGGGCATTATACTGTGTCAGCTATGGGGCATTATACTGTGTCAGCTATGGGGCATTATGCTGTGTCAGCTATGGGGCATTATGCTGTGTCAGCTATGGGGAATTATGCTGTGTCAGCTATGGGGCATTATACTGTGTCAGCTATGGGGCATTATACTGTGTCAGCTATGGGGCATTATACTGTGTCAGCTCCTGGGGCATTATACTGTGTCAGCTATGGGGCATTATACTGTGTCAGCTATGGGGCATTATACTGTGTCAGCTCCTGGGGCATTATACTGTGTCAGCTCCTGGGGCATTATGCTGTGTCACCTCTATGGGGCATTATACTGTCAGCTATGGGGCATTATGCTGTGTCAGCTATGGGGCATTATACTGTGTCAGCTATGGGGCATTATACTGTGTCAGCTATGGGGCATTATGCTGCGTCAGCTATGGGGCATTATGCTGTGTCAGCTATGGGGCATTATGCTGTGTCAGCTATGGGGCATTATACTGTGTCAGCTATGGGGCATTATACTGTGTCAGCTATGGGGCATTATACTGTGTCAGCTCCTGGGGCATTATACTGTGTCAGCTATGGGGCATTATACTGTGTCAGCTCCTGGGGCATTATGCTGTGTCAGCTATGGGGCATTATACTGTGTCAGCTATGGGGATATTATGCTGTGTCAGCTATGGGGCATTATACTGTGTCAGCTATGGGGCATTATGCTGTGTCAGCTATGGGGATATTATACTGTGTCAGCTATGGGGCATTATACTGTGTCAGCTATGGGGCATTATGCTGTGTCAGCTATGGGGCATTATGCTGTGTCAGCTATGGGGCATTATACTGTGTCAGCTATGGGGCATTATACTGTGTCAGCTATGGGGCATTATGCTGTGTCAGCTATGGGTCATTATACTGTGTCAGCTATGGGGCATTATGCTGTGTCAGCTATGGGGCATTATGCTGTGTCAGCTATGGGGCATTATGCTGTGTCACAGCTATGGGGATATTATACTGTGTCAGCTATGGGGCATTATACTGTGTCAGCTATGGGGCATTATACTGTGTCAGCTATGGGGCATTATGCTGTGTCCGCTATGGGGCATTATACTGTGTCAGCTATGGGGCATTATGCTGTGTCAGCTATGGGGCATTATACTGTGTCAGCTATGGGGCATTATGCTGTGTCAGCTATGGGGCATTATGCTGTGTCAGCTATGGGGCATTATGCTGTGTCAGCTATGGGGCATTATGCTGTGTCAGCTATGAGGCATTATACTGTGTCAGCTATGGGGCATTATACTGTGTCACCTCTATGGAGGCATTATACTGTGTCAGCTATGGGGCATTATGCTGTGTCAGCTATGGGGCATTATACTGTGTCAGCTATGGGGCATTATACTGTGTCAGCTATGGGGCATTATACTGTGTCAGCTATGGGGCATTATACTGTGTCACCTCTATGGGGCATTATACTGTGTCAGCTATGGGGCATTATGCTGTGTCAGCTATGGGGCATTATGCTGTGTCAGCTATGGGGCATTATGCTGTGTCAGCTATGGGGCATTATGCTGTGTCAGCTATGGGGCATTATGCTGTGTCCGCTATGGGGCATTATGCTGTGTCAGCTATGGGGCATTATACTGTGTCACCTCTATGGGGCATTATGCTGTGTCAGCTATGGGGCATTATGCTGTGTCAGCTATGGGGCATTATGCTGTGTCAGCTATGGGGCATTATACTGTGTCAGCTATGGGGCATTATACTGTGTCAGCTATGGGGCATTATACTGTGTCAGCTATGGGGCATTATACTGTGTCAGCTATGGGGCATTATGCTGTGTCAGCTATGGGGCATTATACTGTGTCAACTATGGGGGCATTATACTGTGTCAGCTATGGGGCATTATACTGTGTCAGCTATGGGGCATTATGCTGTGTCAGCTATGGGGCATTATGCTGTGTCAGCTATGGGGCATTATGCTGTGTCAGCTATGGGGCATTATGCTGTGTCAGCTATGGGGCATTATACTGTGTCACCTCTATGGGGCATTATGCTGTGTCAGCTATGGGGCATTATGCTGTGTCAGCTATGGGGCATTATGCTGTGTCAGCTATGGGGCATTATACTGTGTCAGCTATGGGGCATTATACTGTGTCAGCTATGGGGCATTATGCTGTGTCAGCTATGGGGCATTATACTGTGTCTACTATGGGGGCATTATACTGTGTCAGCTATGGGGCATTATACTGTGTCAGCTATGGGGCATTATGCTGTGTCAGCTATGGGGCATTATACTGTGTCACCTCTATGGGGTATTTTACTGTATCACCTCTATGGGGCATTTTAATGTATCACCTCTATGGGGCATTTTACTGTGTCACCTCTATGGAGGCATTATACGGTGTCACATCTATGGAGGCATTATACTGTGTCGCAGCTATGGAGGCATTATACGGTGTCAGGGTATGTTCACACGAGGGCGTCCGTTACGGCTGAAATTACGGGGATGTTTCAGCCTGAAAACATCACCGTAATTTCAGCCGTACCGGCATGTGCAGGCGCTTGAACGCCGCGTCCATTACGGCCGTAATTAGCGCTGCTATTCATTGGAGTCAATGAATAACGGCTCCAATTACGGCCAAAGAAGTGACAGGTCACTTCTTTGACGCGGGCGTCTATTTACGCGCCGTCATTTGACAGCGGCGCGTAAATACACGCCTCGTGTGAACAGACAAACGTCTGCCCATTGCTTTCAATGGGCAGATGTTTGTCAGCGCTATTGAGGCGCTATTTTCAGACGTAATTCGCGGCAAAAACGCCCGAATTACGTCCGTAAATAGGCCGTGTGAACATACCCTCACATCTATGGAGGCATTATACTGTGTCGCAGCTATGGAGGCATTATACTGTGTCAGCTATGGGGCATTATACGGTGTCACATCTATGGAGGCATTATACTGTGTCAGCTATGGGGCATTATACTGTGTCAGCTATGGAGGCATTATACTGTGTCGCAGCTATGGAGGCATTATACTGTGTCGGCTATGGGGCATTATACTGTGTCGCAGCTATGGGGCATTATACTGTGTCGCAGCTATGGAGGCATTATACGGTGTCACATCTATGGATGCATTATACTGTGTCGCAGCTATGGAGGCATTATACTGTGTAACAGCTATGGAGGGCATTATACTGTGTAACAGCTATGGAGGGCATTATACTGTGTAACAGCTATGGAGGGCATTATACTGTGTCGCAGCTATGGAGGCATTATACTGTGTCGCAGCTATAGGGGCATTATACTGTGTCGCAGCTATGGAGGCATTATACTGTGTCGCAGCTATGGGGACATTATACTGTGTCGCAGCTATGGGGGCATTATACTGTGTCGCAGCTATGGAGGCAATATACTGTGTAGCAGCTATGGGGGCATTATACTGTGTCGCAGCTTTGGAGGCATTATACTGTGTCGCAGCTATAGGGGCATTATACTGTGTCGCAGCTATGGAGGCATTATACTGTGTCGCAGCTATGGAGGCATTATACTGCGTCGCAGCTATGGAGACAATATACTGTGTCGCAGCTATGGAGGCATTATACTGTGTCGCAGCTATGGAGGCATTATACTGTGTCACAGCTATGGAGGCATTATACTGTGTTGCAGCTATGGGGGCATTATACTTTGTCACATCTATGGGGCATTATACTGTGTAGAGGCAGCTATGAAGGGAATTATACTGTGGGGGCAGCTACGGGGGACATTATACTGAGCAATTACAAGAGCTGCAGGTCCAAGGGGGTGTTAACACAATTATATTCAGGGGCGCAGTCTATGGTGCTATAATATTTAGGGGCACAGTGTTTGTACTATTTTATTCAGGGGCGCAGTGTTTGGTGATATCATATTTAGGGGCACAGTGTGTGGCACCATGATAATATTATCTTTGTTTATAGGTGTGGAAATGTTGGAAAAGTGAGGAGCCAAAGACATCTGAGTGGCAAATTCTGCAGAAATGGGTCATGGCCGGGAAAAGTAGTCATGAAGTCTGGACTGGATGGAGAAGTGGAAAAAAACTACGTCGTCACCTGTGAGTTACTAGATTTATAGAGAATCTGTCACCTCTCCTGACATGTTTATTATAGGAAATCCTTGTATTTCACAAAGTCTTTCTGCAGTCCAGGACTAATAGACAAATAAGTGTTACTATTCCCCTTGTCAGGAGGATGTGTCCCTGCACAGTGTGATACTGTCATTATGTAGGGACACAGCCCTGTGACAAGGGAAATCGTAACACTGTTAATGCTTGCCCAAAAAAGTAATGTTAAAAATAGTTACGGTGCGGCAGGGCGGCGGTGAGGAAGGGGGGCCCAAGTTTGGGTAACAGCCCAGGGCCCATGGTCTACTTAATCCGCCACTGCGTGCTCTGCAACAGGAACGCCTGTTCTGGTAATGCATGCTAATATTACATAGCAACACGTATTGAATATATGTGTGAACACGGCAACAAACCTCACAATACTGCATCCGGGAGCAACACATGTGAATGTGTCTATATTATTAATGTCTATCGATTAATGGATGGCTGATACCCCTGTGCATATGTCTGCTGCATGTTCTGCACTGGGACATCCGTAAGGAAGGTGAACTATGTCCCCCCAATTACAGTTCATGGACTGTCTAAGTATCCTTTTTAAGAAGGACTGTAAAGTTGCAGAGAGACTATCAGGACATTTGATGTAATGATGTCTTGTAGATACGTTTCTTTTGAATTTCAGGCCCCTGGAGGAGGGCAGGCCGCAATGCCCTGTGTTGCTGCCGCTTGCATGGTGCAGTTATTGATGATAGGAGAGTAGGCTTCAGGTGAAGTGAGGAGGACTGGCAGGCCCAGGAAGGGCCTTATACTGGATTTAAGCTGACAGGCACCACACTGACAGGAGGAGGGACAGAGGGTGATCCATATAAGGGAGTGTTTTTGGTGCCTAGTGAGGAGTGAGCGGCTGCAGTGAAGGAGGGATTGGCTGGAGACTGGAGCTGCTGGGATAGAGAACCAGAGAGGGTGAGCACTGAGACCCCCACCGATCGCCAAAACGAAGCTGCAGAAGAGCTCAAGTGAGAGCTCATTTCTGCTTGGCTTTCCACGGAAAGCCAAACGACTGGTGTACAGACTCATAGACTTTCTATTGTGCCCGTACTCCGCTCCAAGGAAAGCTGACGAAAGCCGTTCAGAAACTAAGTGGAATAGCGCTCACAGCGGCTTCGGTTTTGTAGAACTGTGGAAGTCTTGGTGTTACGGCTCCAAAAATGTGGTGAGAAACCCCTTTCCTTAAAGGTGTATCACTGCCTATATGAACGATTAAAATAGAATTTTATTATCCTATAATAACATTCTATTTTAATCGTTCATATAGGCAGTGATACAATTTCAATAAATTAAGTGAACGGATATCTCTTTTATATTGATGCAACAATTGTTGTGTAGTGTCAAACCTTTCCTTAAAGGGGCTAAGTTATGTTGTGCCGATTATGGTGTTCTTTATTTTTGTACTCTGTCTTTAGAATTGTACGCAACATATGTAAGAGGGGCAAGCAGAGGACGTCTCCTGCATCAGGGAGCAGTGCCCTTTATTCTGTCCTATGGGTGGTGAGCCAGTGGTCATCATCTACCGAGACCGGAACCTGAATTCCAGCGATTGTGGCTTTCAGGTGTTTCTGCTGTTCCGTGTCTCCTGAAGACAACTCCTATTAAAAAAGAAGCTGGTGAAGCGGGAAGCTGTTTTTCCTCGGGGAACCTGCATCTTTGGTACATTTCCCCTGTAACGGCCACTGCAGGCAAAATGTAGAATTACATGCTGACCATTTAAATGAATGACTGTCCATGTAATGCACGGACGTGCCGAAAGACAGAGAGGACTTGTTGTGACTAATATAGGGAGTCCAGATCTTTTTGGCCTAATAGGGTATATGGACAAGAATTGTCATCATGAGACAACCCCTTTTAAAATGTGGCTCCATAACGGCAATTTGAAACCAGTTTTAATATGCACAGGGCAGTCAGACCTTTTTCAGCCGAAACAGATTGATCTCTGCTATAATAATACAGTGTGTACAATTTCCTTCTGCAGCAAAAACTTTAAGACGTGACAATTACTTGTAATAGATGGAAGATTGAGGCCATTGAGGTCCCATCTATCCTCATTCTGCTAATTATGCTGCAAAGTAAGAGAAATATGTCCAGAACCAACATTGCACTGTGCAATAAATATACCAATTAGATGGATTTTTCTTCTACCCGTGTTACAAACACTGACGAGCAGTTCAACCCTGTGAGGAAAAATTGGAATCCAAGTATTGTGATGAGTATGAGCCGCTGTGAGATCAGGATTATGGTTCCTAATGTTCATTGATTAGTGGCAGCCACAAAGCCGGTAGATAATTTACAGACCAGTAGTTAAGATGAATTAAAGGAGGACGATTAACGTAAATGCCATATCATATAAATCATAAATTATTCCCATTCATAGTATCCCATTTCAGCGGTGTTGCTATGGATTAGGGGGCCCCGTTCTAGAGATAGGTGCGAGTCCCAGAGGTGGGATAAATGTCCAAGATGGAAAAACCCCTTTAAGGGTGGAAAACGGATAATCCCTTAGAACCTGCACCTACATCAGGCTGTTAGCCTCATAGTTTGCTACAGACACCGTTTAAGAACCTGCTAGTATGTTGCAGATTTCATGCAATAGATAATAATGATAAGTTGTCAAGGATCTCAGGCAGCAAAGCGTGAAAACTATTAAAGAGTATGAAAATATTTAACATGGAAAAAAGTATTTTTGCATATGTCAGTGGGCAAAAGTTGAACTAAAATTCAGTCTGTAATCTACGTTCCTTCATTCATTTTCAGATCCCCTGATATGCAATTTGCAACTTGCTTCTAGTTTCAGACCTTTCTCCTGTTGACGTGTCCCTCCCAGTAATACATGCTGGATGTGAGGTCTGTGACTTCAGGATGCTAAGCAGCTCTTATGTACTAGTACAGCTTCATCCCTGTACTGCTTTTTTCTTCTACAGGGATCTTTTCTTGCTGACAGACACTGATGCTAAGGAGTTTGTGATTTACCCTCCACACTTCCCTGCAGAGTGTTCGTGGGTCCTCTACTTTCTCTCTACACGGATAGCCTGCCTGATTTTTTTCATCTTTTCCATCTGGCCCAGACCGCCATGAAGAATTTTTCTGACCTAAACTATATAGAATTTGCTGCCCAGACATCTTTGTCTCCTTGCTTCTCCAGAACACTCTCTACCTTGTTCCCACCCTCTACGCAACCTTCCTATCCTGCTGCTATCCCCTCTGCTATTACTGTTGCTGCCCATTTCTTGCATTACTGTACCTGCTGTGTTGCACAGTGCCCCTAAAGCTTCAGAAAGATAGTTACCACAAAAACAATAGTGCCACACCGTGCCACTGAATAAAATAGTGCAATACAGAAAGTGCCAAGCAGATAGTCTCCCAGTAACCACCCCAGACAATAGTGGTGCCCCAAGCATAAATAATGCCCTACTTGATGCCCCACACAGTAAAAGTGCCTTCCCTTTTGCGCCCCACACAGTAATAGTGCTCCCTTTAGGTTCCACACAGTAATAGTGCTCCTTTTAGTACAGCACACAGTAATAACGCTTACCTTTGTGCACCCCTACAAAGTAATAATGCCCCCTTTGTGCCCACTAAGCAATGAAAATGTGCTCTTTGATTTCCCCATAGTAATAATACCAATTTTTGGCCCCAACACCATGAACATGTCCCCCATTGTGCCCCCACAGAGTAGAAATGCCCACCTTTGTGCCCCCTAATAAGTAATAGTGCCCCTTTGTTCCCCAGAAAATAATAAAACTTAGTTCTCAATTCCATGGCGAGCGGAGCCTGTGCTGTCAGCGGCTTCTTGCTCTTCCATAGGTTTCAACTGTATTCGCAACCTAAAGATGCAAATACAGTTGAAAGTGGTGCTCACCTGGGGATAAGGGACATTTGGCAAAAAATCCAGGGCATATGCCCTGGATGCCTGGTGCTAGTGACGCCACAGATGTTTTACTGATGTTTTCACAGTTGTAATTCTGAATGATGTGAGATTTACATTCTATTTGGGACCCTCACCAATCACCAGAACGAAGTGGCCAGGGGCACTTGCAGTGTATGTCCGCTGCGTAAAACTCACGACATGTCCTATACTTGCCCGTGTTTCGCGCAGCACGCACTGATTGAAGTCAATGGGTGCATGCAAATCATGTACGGCATACGGAAATACTTCCGGGTGACGCGCGTGATTCGCGCTACAGCTGTTAAAGAAGTGAAGGGAAACATAAAAGCCCCTCCTTCTTTACTGTTTCGTAACCTAAAAACAGAGTGTCATAATGATGCCGGCTGCGTGAAAATCACGCAGCCACGCACCATATACAGATGCCACACTGAACTTTTGCGTGCGCAAAACGCACACTCTCGTGTGAATCCGGCCTTAGTATGTTCTGTATTCAAATACAAAGTTCGAAACGCACCAAAGTAAGATCATGCTGCTCAAATGAATTGATCATAAAATGATGTCTGAGAATAGAACAGCCCATTTATAGGTTGTAGAGATGTTCAATAAAGGAGCACTATCATTCAGCTGCTTCAAACAGATTATCTACAAGAAATACATTATAGAGCTAAACTTTTATAATAATTGGACCGCCAGTTTTATATGGCTCCAGGGATCATGTAGTGCACAAAGTTCACAGAAGTAACAACACACAACATAGGTTTGGGATTATCAGCGGAAGTCAACACTATTTGAGTGATCGGCAGAAAAACTGTATTTAATGGCTGCAATGAATAATTGAAAATAAAAAAATAAAAAAATCAATACACTCTCCCTAGCATGTGAAGTGTTAAGATCCGTATAGCCTCTCAATTGCAATAAATTATTGAATGCAGTTTTCTCAAAATGCAATACATTAGTGAGGGCTAAGCTCACAATACACACTATGCATGTTTTAACCTGCTGTCACAGGGAATACCATCCAGAATTGAGATGGGGAACTAGACCCCAGCGGTCCCATTTATCTGCATCAGTAGGTCGTTTTGCTTTTTATTTTATTTTTGGAAAGCTGTGTGAGCTGAACACCCTAAAAAAAGATTTTTATGATTTTATCAGCAATCTAGCATAAAATTAAAAATGAAGCAATTCTACAAATACAGATGTAGCAATTTTTAACTTGACTTTTAACGTGTTAAATAAATAGTGGCGAAAAACTTGACCTTTTCAATGGTTTCCTATAGGTTAAAGGGGTTATCCCATGAGGGACATTTATGACTTATCCACAGGCTATGTCATAAATGTCAAAAAGATGCGGGTCCCACCTCTGGGACACGCATGAAGGGTGGTCAATACCCTTGTGGACTTACCTGTTCTTGGAGTCGCGCAGGAACACGGGCAGCCATCCGTAACTCGGGAGTTCGGCACCCGAGCGCAGGAGCAGGGTGTTGCCATGGCATCGGCGGCAGACGCCGGGTGTCAGGGTGCGCTCGCCCATGCGCCGGGGAAGAAGTCAAGCCTCCGGCAGCGAGGGAGGAGGACAGAAGTGACGCGCGGACTGGAAGTGACGCGCTGACTGGAAGTGAGGGGAAATGCGTGAAGAGAGAGGATAGCAGAGGTCGGAGGTGCGGGAGTGAGCGCGTGGCGGAAGAGTAATAGGGAGACCGGAGGAAGCGGCGAGGCTGTGCAGCAGTAACATAAGGTTGGGTCGTGAACGGAGACCCGGTGGGCCACAAGGAAATAGTGGAAGGAGACGGGACCGAGTGGCACCAAAGACCCAGCCACACTGACCAGGACACAGCGAGACCCCAGATGCTGCAGGGACGCAGCACCAGGAGCAGCCAGCAACCAGAGGCAGCAGAAAACCGGACCATGGATGCAGGCAGTGGAGACAACTGATCTGAAGAGTTCAGGTACCATACTGCCCTTCCTTCCCCCAGGCCCCTCCAGTCACAATAAGGAACCGGGATCTAAGATCCGCATCGCTAGGGCCAAGTCTTCAGAGCCTCTAACCATACTCAGGAAGAATATAGACATTGAGTCACCCTATTGAAATATCTAATCTGCAGTCAGATTAGATATTTCGGACTAACTGTTGGACAATTAACATAGTGCATCTGTCACCTGTACGGTTCGGTTGCGCCAGAGGCGAGCTGTGGAATTTAGCCGCCGACTGTGGGCGAGAGAGAGGGTGGTCATGAAAGGTAGCGGACAGCTCCGCGAGGACCCTTGAGGGTGGCTGAAGGCCGGTTAGTTCACTGACCCACACGACGCAACCCGTGGCTGAGAGCGTAGCTCTTACCTGGAGTGATGTTGACAGTAGTGGGTAGCTCTCACAGTGACTTTCGGAGGCGTGTAGGTACCAAAGTGTGGTAACGTGGGAGTTAGGCGCGACCTCTCTCAGGGGGACTCCTAGTGATTCCTACATCCTCAACCTCAGAGTTGCTGTCTGCTCAACAGAAGAATAGAAGTTACCCTGTTTTTGTGGATTTCAGTAAACTGTTGTACCTAAAGCTGTGTCGCATCTATTGTTCCGCCGCAACTACCGTACCCCACCTACACAATTTGGCATAATCGGCAGGATCAAAGACCCGGATTCGAGGAGGATGGAACCGTCAAGCAGCGGGGGCGCCGCCGCGCCTGCCGTGGTCGTGATTCCGAAGGGAGCCGCCCTGATGAACATCCCTGAATTCGATGGACAGAGTGTACCTATTACAGATTGGGCCGAGAGGGTACGTGCGGCCGCCCGGTTGTTCCAGGTACTATTGGCACACCAAGCCGATTTAGCGCTCAATTCCCTAGAGGGGGATACTGTACTGGTCTTACCAGCCGACCAGCATGACACGCTAGAGACTATCATTAATAGACTGGACTCATTGTTTGGGAACGTCACTTCAGCCGCCGAACTGCACAATAAATTCTACACGCGGGTGCAATGGGGAGTCTCCAACAATTTGAAGTGGGACTTCAAGGCATGTGGAGTCGGTTGTGAAGAAAGACCCAGCGGGATGTGCAGCGCTAACCGAGTCAGAGCCACACCAATGGTGACGATGGGTGAAGTTCTAAGAGAAGTCCTGGAACTCCATTGAGAAGAAGCTGGGGAAGCAAATGTTGCCTCACAGTGTACAGGCCCTACCGAAGTGACGCCAGGTGGAGTGAAGCGACCGGTATCCGGGTTCCAGGATTTCACCCGGGACGTCCGGGAAGCAATCCAGGAGTTGAAAACGGAGGTTGCGCAGTTGAGAGTGATGGCCGATAGACCAACGCTCCGCCTCGATTGTCCCGAGGCCCGCCAGGTGGTCTTCATCGCTGTTGGCGCTGTCATCAACCAGGACACTTTGCCCAAGAGTGCAGAGCGGAGCGGTTCCCAAGACGTAAACAGCCGTCATTAAACTAGAAACTCCCGTCGCTGAGGGTCAAGCGGCGGGCAATTTACTGTTAGGCCCACGAGGGAACGGGGAACTGTTGACAGGGCGATGTCCAGTGGTGACGGCCGTCATTGGGAGAGTGGAAGTCCCTTGCCTAACTGATACGGGATCCGAGGTAACGACCATGACGTACCAGCTATTCCACGACAAGTTCCAGAACCATCAGAGGTTAGAGGCACCCTGGATAGAACTAACGGCAGCCAATAGCCTTCCAATTCTTACGGCAGGGGTGACATGTCTACCGGTGAAAGTGTTTGGACGAGAGTTTCCGCTGGCCAGCATAGTGGTGGTCCATAACTCATCGGCATGAATGTTTTACAAGAGATACACGGACTAATGTTCAACGAAGTCGGTGACAGTTATTGGAAGCAGCTGGCATCTGATCAGAAGGTACAACATGTTCATCGGGTGTGTCAACGTCAAGCAAGCTGGAAAACTCTTGTGGGGCAAGTAGGGCTGGTACGCGCTCCAAGCAGAACCGGAATCCGAGTGCAACCCCGTCAAGAGGTCGCTGTTCCTTTGATGGTCGGGACACACCACAGGCTGAAGGGCGCCCTGGTCATAGTGGAACCTGTAACTACTATGGGGAATCCGAGCGCGTGGGTGGTAGGACGAACGATGTGTCGAATCGCAAGAGGCATGGTCACGGTCTGGTTGATGAATCCAACACAGAATGCCATTGTTATGTCAGCTGGCACGCTACTGGCTGGCATCGAGTTAGTCCAGCCGGAAGACGTGACTATTCCAACCACTACCGAATTCACAGAAGAAAGGTCAAGACAAGAGGATCGGGGTCCCACTCTCGAACAGTATTCGAGTTACCGGCTGTGGCAACAGTTGGAGCTGGACGGGGTGGCCCCGACGACAGAGGCCGAAAAGCAGTTGAAGCTTTTGGTGCGACAGTTTGAATGGGTGTTCTCCCAACACGAGGAAGACTACGGGTGCAGCACCACTATTGAGCACGAAAATTTATACCAGAATCAACCCACTTATCAGGGAATGGTATCGCAATATCCCACCGGCGTTGCATCGAGAGGTAAAAGTCCTATTGCAGAAGATGTTGGAAGGTCAAGTGATAAGGGAGAGCCAAAGTCCGTGGGCGGTTCCAATCCTTCTGGTACGTAAGAAGGATGGCTCACTTAGATTTTGCGTGGACTATCGGAAGCTAAACGCTGCACTGATCGGGATGCTTATCCACTACCACGGGTGGAGGAGTCGTTAACTGCCATGCAAGAGGCATGATTTTATACGACTCTGGACCTAGCCAGTGGGTACTGGCAGGTGCCCATTAAGGAAAAGGACAAGGAGAAAACGGCATTCATCACCCCCTCTGGACTATTTGAATTTAACTGAATGCCGTTTGGGCTCACCAACGTTCCCAGTACATTCCAGCAGTTAATGGAACATTGCTTAGGGGACTTGAATTACGAGTCGGTGCTCATCTACCTGGATGACATCGTAATTTTCTCCAAGACCTTCACCGAACATCTCCGGCACCTACAAGTCGTGTTGGAGCGGCTGGGCAAATATGTCTCAAACTGAAACCTAGTAAGTGTAAATTGGCCTGTCAACAGATCAAGTGCCTCGGTCATCTCGTGGATGCAAAGGGAATCGCCCCGGACCCTGGCAAGGTGAAGGCGGTAAAAGAGTGGTCTGTACCGAAAAACACAACAGAAGTAAGGGCCTACCTGGGATTAGTCGGATACTATCAGTGATATATTCCAGACTTCATTAAGCTCGCGGGCCCCTTGAATCGACTCCTGTGCGGACAACCCAGGCAGAAGAAAGGAAGTAACAGTCGGAGTGTTGCCGAACAGTGGCAGGAACCTCAACAACTGGCGTTCGAGGAGTTGAAGACCAGGCTAGTGACAGCCCCTAGCCTAGCTTTCGCTGACTTCAATCGAACATTTCGGTCATATACTGATGGTAGCTTAAAGGGACTGGGAGCCGCAAGGAGAAACAGAATGGGTCATTGCATATGGTAGCCACAGCCTCCACCCACGGAGCACAACCCTGCGAACTACAGCTCATTCAGACTAAAGCTTCTAGCTATCGTGTGGGCCGTGAGGGAACGCTTTGCAGAATATTTAGCCGGAAGCAAGGTGGACATCTACACTGATAACAATGCCCTGGCCTACCTCAATACTGCAAAATTGGGAGCAATGAAACAAAGGTGGGTGGCCCGGTTGGCTCGGTTCAACTACATTATCCACTACAAACTGGGCAAGGATCACACCAATGCGGATGCACTATCCCGACAACCCTGTGAAATCCCTTGTGGAGAGGTGGATGAATAACAGGAGGAAATCGAGATTCCCCCACTGCGGGTGGCCCCGGCAGAGTCAAGGGCCAAGAGGGTCACTAAAGTGGCTCAAGCAACTACCGTGATGGCCGAACTGTATGACCAAACCGAATGAGCGAGACGCCAACAGCTAGATGAAGACATCAAGGTAGCTGCAGCCTGGGTAATTCAGGGAAAAAGACCCACACTGGCTGAGAGGAGCCGACTGACATCGCGAGCACGGATCTTGGGCCACCAATTAGAGCGGTTGGAGCTGTGGAATGGAGTCCTGTACCGCAGAGTGTGGGTTCCGCGGGAGTATCGAGAACTATAGCAGCTATAGTTACCAAAGGCAGACGTGAAGTAGGTATGCAGATGGATGCATGAGAAGGGAGGCCACTTTGCAGCGGACAAAACTGTCCAATTGATCCATAATCAGGTCTACTCCCCAGGATTAGAGGAAGTAACCAGGCAAGTATGCAAAGAATGTGTGACCTGCTTGGTGCACAAAGCTACCGAACAGTGCGAAGAACCGATGGTCATCAAGACGGGAGAACCTCTGGAGCTGCTGTCGGTCGACTTCCTGACCATCGAGGAAGTCACGTTGGGCCACAAATATGTCTTAGTGTGTGTCGACCACTTCTCCAAATTTGCGGTAGTAATTCCCACCCGGGATCAGACGGCGTCAACAACAGCCACTGCATTGTGGAAACATGTTCTTCATCCTTACGGCTGTCCAAGATTATTGTTATCCGACCAAGGGTCGAATTTCGAATCCAAACTTATCCAGGAGCTATGTGCCCTACATGGGATCAAGAAATCGAGGACGACGCCTTACCACCCGCAAGGTAATGGGGCCTGTGAGAGATTTAATCGCACGTTACTCGGTCTGCTGAGAACCCTTGGGGAGGAGAAACAGGAATGATGGCCCGAGTACGTAGACGATCTGGTGTGGGCTTACAATCACACAGTACACCGCACGACGGGATACACCCCATATCAGCTGATGTTCGGCCGTCCTAGTGTGTTACCTCTAGTGCTCCTGTGGGAGACCCCAGAGTCTCATGTGGACAGGTCTCCCTCTGAGTGGGTACAAGAACACCAGAGGCGTTTGAACATCTGGAAAGGCGGGGTGGAGAGGGTTGGATTAAGAGAGAATACTCCAAACTGAGCTAGACGACACGCAATCTTTCATCCTGGAGATCGAGCACTGGTCCGGGACCGCCGAGCGTCACGTTGGGGTAAGCTGGAACTCTGATGGGAAATAAGACCATATGTGGTGATTAAATGTATCGATCCTGAACTCCCGGTGTATGAGGTACGACCAGAAGGAGATCGGGGTCAGAGTAGAAACCTACACCGAAACTTGTTGCGACCCTGCACCTTTCCAATGCCGGACTTGGTATCCTCGCCGGTACCAGAAGAACAGAGAGATTCGTTGCCGACTGCCGCAGAAGTGGACTGGTATCTGGTGATCCCCTCAAATAACCCCTCGGCGTCTTGGGAATTATTGGCAACAGAAGCATCAGAGTTGACCGGGGCCTTGGAGTCATCAACACTCAAAGAGAATCGCGGATTACGGTATCCTCAGAGATGTAGCGACATCAGGCTACCGAATTATTTACAGGGCTATGAAGCTTAAGTGCAGAGGACTGCAGTTCAGAATGAGGAGAGAAGTGTAAGGGTGGTTAACAGCCTTGTGGACTTACCTGTTCTTGGAGTCGCGCAGGGCAGCCACCCGTAACTCGGGAGTTCGGCTCCCGAGTGCAGAAGCAGGGTATTGCCATGGCATCGGCGGCAGACGCCGGGTGCCAGGGTGCGCTCGCGCATGCGCCGGGGAAGAAGTCAAGCCTCCGGCAGCGAGGGAGGAGGACAGAAGTGACACGCGGACTGGAAGTGAGGGGAAGCGTGCGAAGAGAGAGGAGAGCAGGGACGCAGCACCAGGAGCAGACAGTAACCAGAGGCAGCAGGAAACCGGAGCCTGGACGCAGGCAGTGGAGACAACTAATCTGAGGAGATCAGGTACCATACTGCCCTTCTTTCCCCCTGGCCCCTCGAGTCACAATAAGGAAACAGGATCTAAGATCCGCATCGCTAGGGCCAAGTCTCCAGAGCCTCTAACCATACTCAGGAAGTATATAGACATTGAGTCACACTGTTGAAATATCTAATCTGCCGTCATCTCTTGCATATGCCCGTGTCCCTGCGCTTGTCCATATGGATGTATGTTATCCAAAGTCAGATGTTTGTGAAGATTGTTGACTGTTAACTATCACACTAGCTAATATAGCGAACGCCTGCGACCAATTAACGAACGTCTGCGGGATAAGCCTATACCGCCGCCGTTCCTCCTCGTCCTTTTTACTCTCGTCCCGCTTGTTCTTATCCAAATTAAATTTAGCGAGCGGCAAGAGAGAAAAAATCTCAACATATTCGTCCTTCCAGATCCGCTCACGCACCTCCTGCTTTAAATGCGCCCCCAACGGACCTTCGAAACAAACATACACCTCCCCACGAGCACGATCATCAATACGCACCCGATCGCCATCTTTTTGTGCCTCGGTCTGTACCGACACCGCGACCGCCTCTCTAACCGCCGGCACGGGCCGCGCCTGTAACAATCCCACGTCCCTGGGGCCCTCCCACACTACCGCCGGGGACACTTCCGTGACTACCGGCGCCGCCGCCCTATCTAGGCTCCCTCAAGCAACCCACTAAATCTGCCAGACCCGCGCCATCGCGCCCGCCCGCGCCACTACCGCGATGCGACGCTAGCAGCCCCCCCGCCGACACCCGACATAAAAATCGCTGGATATGACAATGATGGAGTTACACACTCACCGGGCCGCACAGGCGCTGTGTTCCCGTCAGCCGGACCATCCTGACCTCGACGATACGCGTCCAGTTCACCTTCCTCCAGCTCTTCTCTCGCAGACGACTGGCCATCCCACCGACATCTTCGGATCGGAGATGATGAAGTGCTGACCGATGGGCCGGCAACCTGCCGCCCGACCGCTGGAACCCAGACTTCCGACCGGACCTGTTGCCTCAACGTCGCTGCAGATCTAGGCGTCCGTCTTGATGATCCTGAAGAAGCCTGCCCCCTGGCCGGAACATCACCAGGCGGGGCGGCCGTACCTTGTCCTCCAAATCTTCCATCCAATGGGGGAGGGGTGACAGGGAGCCCGGCCTGCGACTCCCTGCTTACCGCCGGACCCCGTCGCGGCTTGGGATTCCTGCCAGGACGCAGGGCCTGGGAAGGGGCGGTCCTCCCAGCTGCCTGGCCTGCAGCGTCCGTGATCGGGCTCCCTCTGCGACGCCGTGTCCGCGGGACTGCCTCAGGACTGAGGCGCTCTGGAGGTCGGGACCGCCGGGAGGGACGGGTCGACCCGGCCTGAGTCGCCGTCTCCCCCGGCAACGCTCTCTGCCTGCTCCGAGCAGGAGCGGTTGTTGCCGACTCCCCCCCCCGCCGCCATAGTCATGCTAGGAAGGGGGCCGGGGGAGGGGAGCCTGTCCCCTGCAACAGACCCCGAACGCCGGGCCTGACGTGGCGAAACGGCGTCCGGGATCCTCGCTAATGCAGCCACGGTCTCTTCCAGCCATCCGGGACCGTGGTGCACAGTAGCGGCACGCAGCCGCTCTAATAAAACTGCCTCCGACATGATTAGTAGCGCGGGCAACGGGGAGCTTATCTTTCCCTGTGCTAAGCTTGTCTTTCCCTGTGCTACTCCTCCCGCTGCTTCCGGCTCAATGCCGAAAACAGCGGGAAGCGCAGCAACGGCCCCCTGACTCCTCCTTGTCCCTCCTCCAACTCCCTCCAACTCTCCCTTACCTATTAACCCTTTTCCTACCAGGGAGGTCATGGAGGCTTCCCTTTAAGCCCTGCAGGCTGCGTCCAGCCCCTTCTATATTAACAAAAATTAAACATAGTAATAAATATTACATAAGATTCATATGAGAACTAGTGAAATAAATAATGGACATTACCCAGTCACACCAATAGTCCTGTAGATAACTGTACAGTGGAAGTCCCTCTCATTGTCTCACTGCTGCTGGCCCCTCCATAGCTCTCAAAAATCTTTAAAGGGTAACAAACAGTGACATGTCAGAAGTTTTGATCGGTGGGGGTCCAAGCACTGAGGCCCCCCACCGATCGCCAAAGCAAAGCGGCAGAAGCGCTTGAGTGAGTGCAGTGCCGCCTCGATTCTGCTCGGCTTCCCGAGGAAAGCCGAGTGAGCAGTGTACGAACTCATAGACTTTCTATTGAGCCAGTACACCGCTCCGAGGATAGCCGAGAAGAGCCGATCAGAAACTAAGCGGCACAGCGCTCACCCGAATCTGTCTTATTGCATGATTTATGCCAGCCTGACCTTGGTACCGGCTCGCTTTGGAAATACCATCTACAAGCTGCCAGCAGCTGCTATTGCTGACCATTCCAGGGAAACAACCTGGGGATTCCCTACGCAAAGTCCATACACCGATGAAGAACATTTTAAAGGGGTTTTCCAGGATTTTAAAATTGATGGCCTGTCCTTAGGATAGGCCATCAATATTAGATCGGTGGTGGTCAAACTCTTGGCACCCGTTCCGATCAGTTTTTTGAAGGGTCCGCGACGTAATTGAATAGGACAGTTTTTCAATACATTGCACAGCATCTACTAATGTAAGTACGAGCAAAAAAATTATTCTTTATATGAGCGCCACGGCCCCTTCAAAAAGCTGGTTGGCGGGATTGCTGAGGGTCAGACCTCCACCGATCTAATATTAAAGGCCTATCCTAAGGATAGACCATTAATTTTAAAATCCCAAATACCCCTTTAAGATGAAGATTGCAAAATTCATTATACAATAGACAGCAGCAGCACTGGATATAGTAAAGACTTAAAGAATTACTCCACTTTATTTTTTTATTGCCTCCATTTGTACATTGGAGTTTCTGTGGGGTGCTGTGTGCAAAAATACTTACCGATCCCCGCATCTTGTCGTTTTTCGGGTCCAGTTCCGCTCACGTGATCTTCCCTCTGACCTGTCGGGAGTTACTGTGCTTTTGAATAAAACGGGATTCAGGCTCTCAAGGCATTCCTATGGGAGCCAGAACGAGGCAAGAATGAGGCTCCATAGGAACGCATTGAGAGCCTTACTTCCGGTTTTCTCAAAAGCAGCGATTCCAGACGATGTCAGAATGAAGATCACGTGAGCGGCGCTGGACCCGAAAAACAACAAGATGCGGTGATCGGTAAGTATTTTTGCACACTGCACCCCACTGAAACACCAATGTACAAATTGAGGGTGCAATAAAAAAATTAAGTTGAGTGCTTCTTTAAGGTGTGTGCGCACCACAAGACGTCATCCAGGGACACAATCCACAGATAACAATACAGCGCTTCTAGAAAGAAAAATACATTTATTCACCTATGCAACATTTCCTCTCAAATCAGCCTTTCTCGAGCCTAGTGGAGCTGAAGCGTTGCCACACAATAGCTAAATAATAGCCCCATATAGTCCCCATAAAGAGTGCTATACTGTATAGTACCCAGATAAGTATGGGAGCACGGCCCGCAAAAAAAAAAAGTAGGACATGTGTGAGGGTTGCAACGGGACTTACCCCTCTCGGAGGACGGCGCAGGAGCGCGGGCTTGGCGGGCGCTGAAGAGGTGGCGGCTCAGGAGGAAGGAGCGTTTGTGGTGTCATGGCAACGGCCACACCGCCGAGAGCCATGACGCATGCGCCCGACGGCGAGGAGGGCGAGGTCTGCACGGCGGGACAAGGAGGAGGCACTCGGCAGGAAGAGAAGAGAGGGCGCGAAATAGCAGGGGAAGGAGTCAGAGGAGTGAGAGGAGAGGAGTGGGGTGTGATAGCAGGAGGACAGAGGAGAGGACGGGGAGGAACAGGGAAGAACAACAAAGTGGAAAGTGAGAGGTGCCGGAAAGGCACCGGAATAAGGAAGGCAGGAGCCTGCCAGCACGTGGGCTAGCAGCTGCAGCCTGAGGATAAGAGAAAGAAGGACAACACTTGGGTTTCAAAGGAAAGCCTGGAGGAGGATAGAGGACCGGCCAAAGCACAAGGAGTGTGCCAACCGCCACAGGTACCGTGCCCAGACCTTAAGGCCCCTGACAAAGAACTAGATTCCCGCCATAACCAAAGGGCCCGTGTCCTAGTCCGTGACCGTTCCCGCCGTGACGTCCCTCACTAACTACCGCCACTTTACTCCCAAGAGAATAGTCTCAAAAGGGGACAAACAACCCTTGCATCGAACTGTTATAGATAAAGCACCGCCTGTAACCCTTGCATGGAACTGTTATAGATAAAGCACCGCATGTAATACTTGCATGGAACTGTTATAGATAAAGCACCGCATGTAACCCTTGCATGGAACTGTTATAGATAAAGCACCGCATGTAACCCTTGCATGGAACTGTTGTTTATGAATCTTGTTGGAATAGGAGCAGACAGAAGGAACGGTCGGGTTGACGGGACTTTGATGGACTATTAGCTGGACTTCGTGTAACCCTTAGCGTCAGCCCGCCAGTTCAGTTGCGTCCTAGGGGTCCATCGTTTGGACTACCGACTGAGGAGAGAGAGGGTTGTCATGAAAGGTAGCGGATAGCTCCGCAAGGACCCGTGACGGTGCTAGTAGGTACGTTAGTCGCTGATTCCCACGACGCGATCCGTGGGCCGAGAGTGTGACTCTTACCCTAGGATAGGCTGTCAGTAGTGGGTAGCTCCCGCCGTGACTGACAGTGGCGTATCCTTAGCCAAGCCGGCAACGTGGGGTCAGGCACAACCTCTCTCCGGGGGACTTCCAGTGGGATCAAAGTCCCCAACCTCAGGATTCCTGTCTGCTCCATAGAGAAGAATTTGTTATTTGCTCGCTAAAGTAAAGAAGTTGCCCAACAGGAGGTGTGTCGTGTGCATTTAATTTCTACCGCGGTAGTTCCTCCTACACATGCTCCATAACTCCCGGCATGGTTCTACGGCACGGACACCCTTCCATAGCAGAACTGAAAGGTGTCCAAGGCCAATAGAACCGAGCGGGTCCATAATTTCGGACCGTATTGCGGTCCGCAATTACAGAGTTTTTTTTAATGTATGCATGGAGCCTTAGTCCTCTCCTTCATCTCTATAAAAGTAAATCTGACCTTGCTGTTATTTACATAATTAGCCCCGGCATCCATTATAATAATAATAATCTTTATTTATATAGCCCCAACATATTCCGCAGCACTTTACAATTCATATTATTCTGTGTATTTCATAGAAATGACATGGGCTTGTGTGACATACACTAAATGGTGCAGCGGAAAACAGAGATCGATTATTCCAGTCTTCCTATTTTCACTGGACTCCATCCTGTTCACTAGTCACACAACAAGCAGATCAACCCGACTCCATTCTCTTATTTATGTCTTTCTCTGATCCTTCAAAACTTTGACATTTGCGGCCTATAATGTATTGGCAGAAGAGCAGAATATTCTAGGAATCACTTCATATTTCAGTGTATAGACCGGGAAGCTCTATGATAATAACACAGTAATAACGTCATTTAGGTAAAATTATTTGATTGTAATTATTATAATATATATATATAAGAATAACAATATAAATCTCTTATTCCTGTGTCAAGATGTTGCCCATGACAATACTTCTCATCTCATAGCAGTCAATCAGAATGCACCTATTATTTTTATTATACAGGTGAAAAAATGAAGGCAGAGAACTGAAAGAATTATATGAGCTGCCAGTGCACTATGACAGGAAGTGTTGTCATAAGGACAAAGGCAAAAGAGCTCTTCTCCTGTAACCCCTGGTAACATTAAGCACCTAAATTACCTTTATTTCATATATATATACACTTAGGTCCAGAAGTATTTGGACAGTGACACAATCTTCATGATTTCGGCTCTGCTGCCGCCACATTGGAATTGAAATGAAACAATTAGGGTATGTTCACACGGCCAAATTTCAGACGTATACGAGGCGTATTATGCCTCGTTTTACGTCTGAAAATAGGGCTGCAATACGTCGGCAAACATCTGCCCATTCATTTGAATGGGTTTGCCGACGTATTGTGCAGACGACCTGTAATTTACGCGTCGTCGTTTGACAGCTGTCAAACGACGACGCGTAAATATACTGCCTCGGCAAAGAAGTGCAGGACACTTCTTTGCCACGTAATTTGAGCCGTTCTTCATTGAAATCAATGAAGCACGGCTCAAGGTTTACGAGCGTCACAGACGCCTCGTAAATTACGAGGAGGAGCTTTTACGTGTGAAACGAGGCAGCTGTTAACAGTCTGTCTTTTCACACGTAACTGCCTCTCAGTGTGTGAACATACCCTTAAGATACAATTGAAGTGGAGACTTTCAGGTTTAATTCAAGGGGTTGAACAAAAATATCCTGTGAAACGTTTAGGAATTGCAGCCTTTTTTCTACACAGCCTCCTCATTTCAGGGACTCAAAAGTAACTGGACAAATTAACATTACCATAAATAAAATGTTTTTTTTTTTAATACTTTGTAGAGAATCCTTTACAAGCAATGACGGCCTGAAGTCTGGAACCCATGGACATCACCACACGCTGGGTTTCCTCCTTTGTGATGCTTTGCCCGGCCTTTACTGCAGCGTCTTCAGCTGTTACTTGTTTGTGGGTCTTTCTGCCTTATGTTTTGTCTTAAGCAGGTGAAATGCAGCTCGATCGGGTTGAGATCTGGTGATGACTCGGCCATTGCAGAATATTCCACTACTTTCCCTTATAAACTCCTGGGTTTCTTTCGCAGTACGTTTTGGGTCATTGTCCATCTGTACTGCGAAGTGACGTCCAATCAACCTGCTGCATTTGGTTGAATCTGAGCAGAAAGTAAAACCCTGAACACTTCAGAATTCATCCGGCTGCTTCTGTCTTCAGTCACATCATCAATAAACACTAGTGACCCAGTGTCTTTGGCAGCCATGCATGCCCATGCTATCACACTGCCCCCACCATGCCATCACACTGCCTCCATCATGCCATCACACTGCCCCCACCATGCCATCACACTGCCCCCACCATGCCATCACCCTGCCTCCACCATGCCATCACACTGCCTCCACCATGTCATCACACTGCCTCCACCATGCCATCACCCTGCCTCCACCATGTCATCACACTGCCTCCACCATGCCATCACACTGCCCCCACCATGCCATCACACTGCCCCCACCTTGCCATCACACTGCCCCCACCATGCCATCACACTGCCCCCACCTTGCCATCACACTGCCTCCACCATGCCATCACACTGCCTCCACCATGCCATCACACTGCCCCCACCTTGCCATCACACTGCCCCCACCTTGCCATCACACTGCCCCCACCTTGCCATCACACTGCCCCCACCTTGCCATCACACTGCCTCCACCATGCCATCACACTGCCCCCACCATGTTTTACAGAGGATGCGGTGTGCTTTGGATCATGAGCCGTTCCAAGCCTTCTCCATACTTTCTTCCTCCCATCATTCTGGTACAGGTTGATCTTAGTTTCATGCTGTTCCAGAACTGGGCGGCTTCTTTAGATGTTTATTTGTAAAGTCTAATCTGGCCTTTCTATTTTTGAGGCTGATTAATGGTTTGCACCTTGTGGTGAACCCTCTGTATTTGCTCTCATGAAGTCTTCTGTTTATGGTAGACTTAGATACTGATACACCTACTTCCAGGAGATTGTTCTTCACTTGGGTAGATGTTGTGTAGGGTTTTTTCTTCACCATGGAAAGGATTCTGCGATCGTCCACCACTGTTGTCTTCCGTGGACGTCCAGGCCTTTTGGAGTTTACGAGATCACCAGTGCGCTCTTTTTTTTTAAGGATGTACCAAACTGTTGATTTGGCCACTCCTTATTTGTGCTATATCTGATGGATTTCTTCATTTTTTTCAGCCTAACGATGGTCTATTTCACTTGCATTGAGAGCTCCTTTGACCTCATGTTGTGGGTTCATAGCAACAGCTTCCAAATGCAAATGCCGCACCTGGAATCAACTCCAGACCCTTTACCTCCTTAATTGATGATGGATTAACGAGGGAATAGCTTTTGAGATAATTGTCCAATTAACTTTGGTTCCTTGAAAAAGAGGCAGCTACATATTAAAGAGCTGTAATTCCTAAACCCTTCCTCAAATTAGGATGTGAATACCCTCAAATTAAAGCTGAGAGCCTGCACTTTAAGGCCATATTTATTATATACCTGTTTATTCAATATGTTTTGGTAAACAGCTAAAATGCCAAAACTTGTGTCACTGTCCAAATAATTCTGGACCTAACTGTATATATGTATTGCTACTTGGCAAAAATTGCTGACTTTGCTTCGGGACCCTGTAGTCACACCCTTGCCCTACACATGGACCCACATGTATCAGTTCTGTTTCAGTCTTATATGTTTATTGTTTTTTTTTGCAGTTCTAATGTCAAACGCTATTTGATAAATCTTATAGTTTTTTTTCAGAAGGTGTCATTTTGATTCTCTGTTACTTCAAAAGTAACTCCATTCATTACTACGTCCACTTATTTCTACTTGATCCAAGTGGATCAGAGATTTTTGTTGTGCAACAGCTGCAGTCAGTTGACACATATCGCCATCTTGTGGTTAATATTAGTAAAGCACTTCATAAATTAGTAGTGATTTCCTTGTTCTGTTTCCACAATGCAATGGTGTCATGCACACGACCGTGCATTTTCATCTGAAATTCATCCGTATATTGCAGATAAATTATGGACCCATTAATTTCTATGGCCCTATTCACGTGCTGGGGTAGCAAGTCCGCAATGCAAAAACTCAGGACAAGTCATTTTACGGTCCGGATTTGCAGGTTCACTCTACTGGTGAAATAATTTTTTTTTGTTGTGCATTTATAAATCCTGATGACACACGGATGCACAACAAAGGTTTTTTGCGGCCCGCAATACCACTACGGTAGCGTGCAGGGGGTCTTACTCATAGATAGTAATAGAGAAATAATATAAAAGTCAGGCTGGTTTCCGTGGTCAGGAAATATTGTTCCTGAGCATTCATTCACATGGCAGCAGCTTTATTCTTATCTTTATGCTTTGAGCTACAGTATCTGGCCAAAAGTATGTGGACACCTGACCATCACACCTGTATAAACTTCCCATTCTAAAACCATGGGGGTTGATATGGAATTGGTCTTCTTTTGCATGATAACAGCTTCCACTTTTCTGGGAAGGTTCTCCACAAGATTTTGCAGCGTCTGTGAGAATTTGTGCCCATTCAGCCAAAAGAGCCTTTGTGAGGTCAGACACTGATGTTGGGGGAGAGTCAAACTCGTAATCGTCGTTCCAATTCATCACAAAGGTGTTGGATGGGGTTGAGGTCAGGGCTCTATGCAGTCACTCGAGTTCTTCTACAACAAACTCACCCAACCATGTCTTTAAGGACGTTGGTACAATGGGGCACAGCCATGCTGGAACAGGAAAGGGCCAAACCTAAAACTTTTACCACGAAATTGGAAGCTACAATTGTCCAACATGTCTTTGTGTATCTCTGGGACACAGACATCATAACTCTTTAGGGCATAGTATACAGTATATCTCTGGGGCATAGTATATATCTTTCGGGCAATATAACTCTTTTTGGCACTGTAACTCTCTAGGCACAGTATTGGTGGCACGTTTAGGGTATGTTCACACGGCCAAATTTCAGACGTATACGAGGCGTATTTTGCCTCGTTTTACGTCTGGAAATACGTCTCAAATACGTCGGCAAACATCTGCCCATTCATCTGAATTGGTTTGCCGACGTACTGTGCAGACGACCTGTTATTTACGCGTCGTCGTTTGACAGCTGTCAAACGACGACGCGTAAAAATACAGCCTCGTCAAAAGAAGTGCAGGACACTTCTTTGGACGTTTTTGGAGCTGTTTTCTCATAGACTCCAATGAAAACAGCTCCAAAAACGGACGTAAAAAACGCCGCGAAAACGGCGTGAAAACGCTGTGAAAAATGCGAGTTGGTAAAAAAACGTCTGAAAAGCAGGGTCTGTTTTCCCTTGAAAACAGCTCTGGATTTTCAGACGTTTTTGTTGACTACGTGTGAACATACCCTAATTCTCTAGGACACGGCATATAAATATGGGGAGCCATGACTTTCTGAAATACTGTATATATCTAGAGCACAGCATTTTATCTCCCAGCATCCTCTCACTATTACTTATATTACGGAAAATATGGTGAAATAGGTAAAGGAGACAAAAAATTCCATAGGTCCCTTTAATATGTCTATTTTAAAATGTTCTTTAAATAATAAGAAACTAAAATAGATGAGAACCTAAAAAAAAACAGAGGCAAAAAAAAGGAGGACACCAGAACCATTATAGGACATGATTTTTAGGTGGCCTGGGTACAGATTTTGCATCGTGGCCCAGGAGCTTCAAATTATGCCTCTGGGATTCAGCATCAACATGCAGTGTTTAGCCGGCCGACCTGTTCTTTTTGGGTTGTTCTGAGGTATACAAGAACAACTTGCAGTAATCCACCAGCCAGGGCATAGCTATAGGGGGCGCAGATGTAGTAGTAGCACCCACACCCTGGTTCCTTATGTGGCTCAAAGGCCCCTCTTCCGCATACGAAGACACCATTATTATGAATGGCACATGTTAGGTGGGGGGGGGGGATTAGAGATTTTGACGTATTATGCCTCTGCCCATGGCTCTCCAGCTGTTTCAAAACTACAACTCTCATTATGCCCATAGTCTGCTAGGGCATGCTGGAAGTTGTAATCTCGTAACAATTTAGAGACCAGTGCTCTACTTTAATCTGAAAAAGCATTTTGTACAGTTTTCAGGTTGAATGTTTTTTGCTCTTTGAAAAAGAAAGTATTTAGAGAAATGGAACTAGAATAAAAAACACTTAATGCAATTGTATTTATTTATTTATTATTGTATCTCTTAGTCTCACTGCTCTTACAGTAAAGAATCCCTGTCTATGTGTAGAGACCTTCTTTCCTCTAGACATAATGGATGAAGCTTTGTTATAGTTACATTCCCGGGTATAGATAAATCATGAGAGAAATCTCTGTACTGACATCTAATATAGTTATACATAGTTATTAGGTCACCCCTCAGGCATCATTTTTGTGTCATCTGAAGTTCTTGCTGCCCCATTTTCTCTGCCTGGTGGTTACCATCTTTTAACCTCCTCCCAGCTGTTACCTGTGCACGTTTGAAGTGCATTAGGGTCTAAGAAGTGTTGGGGATACTGTTGAATAAAGGGGTCAGGTATTGAGAATTAGTTGTGTGACAAGAATCGGAGTCACTTTATGGAATATGGCAGGCTTGCCTAAAAAGATGTGTTTTTTTTTAGAGCATGCTTAAAATTATGGATGTTGGGAATTAATCTGATTGTCTTGGGTAGCACGAGATAAGTCTTGGAGTGGGATGTTCGGATTATTGAGGATGTTAATCTTAGATTGTTGGCAGAACGGCACGGGCACTGCAGTCCACCAATTCCATTTATTACTTTGTTTACCCTCCTCTGCACTTGTCCCAGGTCAAATATGTCCTTCTTATATAATGGTGCCTAAAACTATGCACGTGTGCCTAACAATATTCTATATGCAGTCTGACTAGTGACTTAGATATTATTTGTATAACTTTATTCTCATGTTCTTGTGATCTGGGCGGTTGTGGAATTCCAACAACAGACATTTATGGTATATCCTATGGACATAAATGTTTAATGTTGGGGTTTCATGTCTGTACCCCCACCCTTCAGTAAAACTGGGGTCATAAGGAGCCGTTGTGTTGTAGAACCTGACTTTTCGATGTGAACAACAAAGAATTAAAAACGGATAGTGTTCTGTGCTCTGCGGGTTTGTCAAAAGCCTGGAAGGTCCCTTTAATACTAATTTAATGTGTACTATATATTATACTATGACTAATACTATGACTATCACTCATAAATAAACAGGTGTATATAGTGCAGTGTATATGTGATTAGTCCGCATTGCTTCCACCTTTCTTTTCTTTCCAGCTCCCCGGTTATTTATCCGCATGTGATGGGTTCTGCATTGTGTTTGAAATGTGATATTCATTTTGATGTGACCAGGAATTTTTTATTTTCTATGTGTATGTGAATTGGATGGATACTCCAGGGATGCCCATAATTATAACAGTGTGTGCTTCCCTCAGAACTCCCTCCCTGAGGAAGTGATTCAACAAACACTGAAAACTCGGCCCTTCAAGACCACTTTGAGTCCAGCTCGTAGAAGGTTTTGCTATTGTAACCTGTTTTTGTTCTGTGTCTATTAATGTGAAGCAGCCTGACTGGACTACTGCTGTACATCAGACTTTAAAGAAAAACTGTCCTCTGCAGACCTTATTCATGTTCCCTATGGTTTCATTGTTTGGATTTCCCCTTCAGTGGTCGTAAGTAAAAATGTTATGTCAGTGATTCAGGATGAACAGCTGCAGTAGATGACTGTGTTGATCTTGTTGGAGGCAGTGACCTGTCAATTGATTTGATTTTGTTAGTGACGACAAGACTCTATATGACAATAAGGCTGTGTTCACATCAGCATTATCTTTCCGTTGAGGGGTTCCGTTGGAGCTTTCCGTTGGGGGAGCCCCTCATCGGAAAGGCAAACGGAAACCTTAGCTTCCGTTTGCATCACCATTGATCTCAATGGTGACGGAAAAGTTTGTCGCCGTCGTGACAGGGTTCTGTTGTTTTGACGGAATCAATACTGCAAAATACTGTATTGGGGCAGCTATGGGGGCATTATACTTTGTGTGGGCAGCTATTTGGCATTATACTGTGTGGGAGGCACTATGGGGTATTATACTATGTAGGGGCAGTTATGGGGTCATTATATTTATTTATTTCAGTTACTTATATAGCACCAACATATTACACAGCGCTGTACAGATGTCCTCTTTTTTACTGTCTCCATTGGGGCTCACAATCTAAATTCCCTATTGCTATGTTTTTGGGTGTGGGAGGAAACCAGAGTACCTGGAGGAAACCCACGCAAACACAGGGAGAACATACAAACTCCATGCAGATGTTGTCCTTGGTTGGATTTGAACCCAGGACTCAAGCGCTGCATGGCAATAGTGCTAAACACTGAGCCACCGTGCTGCCCTATACTGTGTGGGTGTTCTATGGGGGCATTATATTGTGGGGAGGCACTATGGGAGCATGAATACTGTGTAGGCTGAACTGGCTGGGTTTGGGGGTGACTGGGCGGGGTTAGAGGCGTGACTTTACAAGCAAAATTTGCCATGGCGCACTACGCGAGCCGCATCAGTTGTCCCTCTTGGCAATGCTTAACAGTTGGGAGGTGTAGGCAACACAATAAATTTTGCCAAGGAGACAAACATTATTATTATTTTTCTTTTGAATATTGCTGTCAAATGTAAAGGGTCCGGAGGGTGGGCAACCGCAGCTCTTCTTCCTCAGGGAATCAGCGGCAAAAGAGACCAACCTCCTACCGGAGGAGAACTATATACTACTCCCTAAACCACTGACCTGCATTAAACCCTCCCAGTGGGTCTAACCTTCTTCCTCTAACTTAACCTTTAACACCCTATCCCAGACTGTAAGGAACAGAATCTCCTTACATCTCATCAGCTACAGTGGTGGCCCACCCTTTATCAAACAACCACACAGACAACTGATTACCTTTTATGGGTGGGGGTCGGCCAAATCATTTAGTATGAACTTTGATGAAAACCATAACCCTGAAAAAGGGGTCGAGTACCCGTAACCAGGTAACCTAGCAGCATGTGATGGCCGATGTCCACAACCACCAACTCTCCATCAAAACCGCCAAGTACCCCGTCACTGAGCTCCAATCCCCACCTAGAAGAAAAAAAAAAAGCTTTATTCCATCTTGAAGTCCAGCCAAAAAGATGTTGAGTCCAATCTCACTAAGATGGACTATGTCAGGGAGCATAATGCGACCATTATCACCCTCGAGCTCTTTGACAATGCTGGCGTTTTCACCACCTGTCTAGCGCATTCTACCGCCCCGCATCCCTGGCTCCCTGTCATACCACCTGGGGGATGACCTCTGACCATACCAGGATTAGCTAGGGAAAACTCCTCTTTTTCATCACGGTCAAGATCTCTGCCATTCGTACGAAGCATAAATTGTTACCCCCAGTATGCAACACTAGAAGAGCTGCTCAAAATATATATGAGTGCTTATCAGCCGGACTGCCGGTCTGCCTGTAGAAGAAAACAGAATTAATTAATCAGATCGGGGCCAACATACCCTGCATAACATCGAGAGCGCCAGCGACCAAACCTTATACCCTTTGACTCAGAGAAGCTGGGACTTGCTGCTCTCATGGCAACGCCAATGCGAAAATAATGCGTGCCATAATCGCCTGGGTAAACAACAGACAGGCCAAAACATTTATTTAACATTTAGGAAAACTAAAATCTGGTGGTGGGAGAACCATCCACATGTACGAAAACAGTGCTGACCGGCAACCCTAAACTATAGAAAGTACATGACCAGAAGAAACAGACAAACTGACTGTCACAGCAGGCAACAGCATCCAGGAGCCCCTGTCGATCTGATCTGTTTTTGAATGGCGTATGCGCAATCTGACAAAGTTGGTTCTATGGTGTACAGAATCATGAGATAGATCCCTGGGGTGAAACTTAGATAAGGGGCACCAGCTCACCTACACACATGCAGTTTTAATAAAAGCTGCTCCAAACAAGGCGAACTCAAACGGGAAACAGCAAAAATCAGGTAACTATAAAATATTGCAAGACAACAGTTCAATGGTAGTGGGACGCCCACACCCTGAACTAACAAACTCTTTCTTCAAGGCCCTCCTAATAATAAATTGCGTGCTGACATCTACCCAACCACACAGCTGGAAAGGACAGGCTATGCCAGCCATGCGCTCTTGAGCACAGCCTAGACCCCATCCTGACACAAGCACAGCAAATAGTCTATGGTGACCTGTAAAAGCTCCTCAGGATTGTCACAAATAGAACGGGAACCCTTATATTTTAACCACTTGCCCCATCTTACTATAGCCCAAGCAGTTGGTACCATTGAATTCTGCATCGGGGAAATAATTCCCCGTTACAAGCTCTCACAACTTCTGCGGACAAGATGTTCCCTCCAGGTCTGCCTCCAGCAATCGCTCTCTGAAAACCAGAAATTGAAAGCAAGCCAAGGCGTCAGCACATTTTTTTCAGAATTCCCGGGACATGGCACACCCTAAACCATATATTACATGCCAAGTAACGCAGGATCAGGTGCCGCAGCAGGGTCAAAATTGGTAGAGAGGAAGAGGTCAGTCGGTTATTTCAATGAACAACGCTAAGATTGTTCTAAAATACACTTTCTTGTTGGAAAACTGTTCGCCCCAGATCTGAATCCCAACAATGATTGGAAAGAGTGCTACCAGCATCAACTTCTTACACAATCCGTTATCTTGCCATACTAAAGACCATTATTGGGCAAACCAGTGGGAACCAAAGATGGCCCCAAAGCCAGTGGAACCCGCTATGTCTGTATGAAGTAATATGTCAGCATTTCCCACCTCCTTTTCGCAGCCTGTGCCTCGATATATATGGTTGCCAGAAATCCCTCTAAACTAACAGGTCAGAACGTAATGGTTTTGTGATGCATATCCTGTGGCCTGGATTTGAAAGGGACAAATGCCCCATAGGCATAACTCGGCAGGCGAAGACCAACAATCCCAGCATGGACTACATTTGAAGGAGCGACACCTAACCGACAGAGTAAATGTTCAAAGTGAGAAAAAGATCAGCACTGCTTTGGCTCTTGGAGCACCACAAGTCTCAATAATCAGATAATCACATAGGTCTAACCTGTTCAATTGAATCCACAACAGGTTGTGCTCAATGATGTGATTAGACAAGCACAGATATAATAGTAAAAGTAGAAAAAAATTCACGCACTCACCAATCAGTAGAATTTTCATTTAATGCTGTGGCAGGCAAACAAAGGCAGTATGGATGTGGAGCACAAGCCTATGGCCGTTTCGCGTGTCCCATGCTTTGTCAAGGCTTCCGACAGAGCAGCAGCCTTCAATAAGGTTTATCAACAGGGACAATTTGTTTTGTGGTAAATGAAAACCATATCAACCGTATCCAATTCAATGCCAAAGTAGGACAAAGAAGTGGTAGGGCCTTCAGTTTTTTCTTTGAATAAGGGTACCCCAAACCACATCATCACAAAACTTAACATATCTAACAGGAATCGGCACCGACCATTATATGAAGTTGAAGAAACGGGAAGAGGAAGAACGCAAACGTAGGTACAGGAAGATTCCGAAGACATTTGGGAATTGGTTAAGGGCTTTTTGTATTTATGCGAGCGTTTGTGGGCTAAATTCCCGGAACGTTGTGCGTCTTTGTTTTGTTACATTGAGGGTATTTGGGATGCTTGTAAGACCTATGGCGCTCTGGCGTGGTGGCGTTTTGATGAGCAGTTTCGTTAGCGCCTGGTGGCGTGCCCTGTCATGCGGTGGGATCAATTGGATGAGGCTGATGATGTCTCAGCGACCTGGGCCCTTTCACGGCGGGGCTGTGGGGCAAGGTTCTGCCCAACCGGCCCTTAATAGAAAAGGTGTGTGTTGGCCCTTTAATGAGGGACAATGCAAAGCGGGTCTGTCGCATAAATTCCGGCATGAGTGCTCGGGGTGTGGGGGTTCACACCCCTACTCCCGCTGTTTCAAACGTCTTGGAAAGAGCCTGGGGGATGCCGCTGGCAAAGGGGAAGACCCCAGTGGAGCTAGGTGGGCTAGATGGTTTTAGGAACAGTTTTCCTATTCCAGTTTCCTTTTGTAGGGGTAGTTCCGGTGTCCCGGAAATCCGCAATTCAATTTCCGGAGGTGGTTCGGGTTAAACTTAGAGCGGAAGTGGAGCAAGGCCGGATGAAGGGCCCCTTTTTCGTTCCCACGACTTTCGGACTTTCATGTTTCTCCGTTGGGGGTGGTTCCGAAGAAGGAGCCAGGAAAGTTTTGAATGATCCATCCTCTGTCCTTTCCGAAAGGATGACAGTATAGACAAAAAACGTTGCTCTGTGTCATAGGCTTCTTTCGATAGGGCGGTGGATCTAGTAAGAGAGGCGGGTTCTAGGGCCCTGTTGGCAAAAGCGGATATGGAGGTAGCTTTCAGGCAGCTTCCTATTCACCCGGTTAGTCATCATCATCTCGGCTGCTTATTTGATGGTAGTTATTTTTTAGACCTTTGTTTACCCATGGGTTTGTCTCTGTCATGTTCTTACTTTGAGGCTTTTAGCTGTTTTGTGGAGTGGGTAGTTAGGGAGTCGTCTGGCTTTGGTTGTATCATCCACTATCTGGATGACTTCCTGTGCGTGAGCCCGGCTGGGTCTCCTGTTTGCTGGCACATACAGAGCACTTTGTTGAACGTGGCGAAGCAGTTTGGTATTCCTATGGCAATGGACAAAACGGTGGGCCCCATGCCCTGCCTTACATTTCTAGGTTTAGAAATTGACTCGAGTAAGGGGATCTGTCGTTTACCAGCAGAGAAGTTGGAAGACCTTAGGGAGTTTGAAGAAAGTCAGATTTCAGGAATTGCAATCATTATTAGGGAAGTTAAATTTTGCGTGCAGGGTTATTCCTATGGGGAGGATCTTTAGCAGGCAACTGTGCAGTGCCACGGCAGGTATTTCCGAACCTCACCATTTTATCAGGGTGACAAGGGAACATCGGGAGGATCTGGAGGTGTGGGGCTCGTTTCTGGCGTCCTTTAATGGTGTTTCGGTTTTTCAGTCGGTTTGGTTGGTTCCGTGGAGTTGGGTCTCCAGACCGATTCGGCTTCTAGCGTGGAATTTGGAGCATTACTTGGTAGGAGATGGTGTGCCACCAGATGGCCGTCTTCATGGCCGGCTCCTCGTTACTGCGGAATTTGACATTTCTGGAGTTGTTCCCCATATTGGTGGCAGTTCATATTTTGGGGGAGGAGTTTTGTAACCGGGGGTGGTTTTCCTGTCGGATAATATGGGAGTGGTCCATGCGGTTAACAAGTTGTCGGCTGGGTCGGATCCTGTAGTCCGGCTTCTTAGGGTTTTGGTGTTGCAATGTCTTCGCTTGAATCTGCTGCTTCGGGCAGCACATATACCCGGGGTATCGAATGTTGCTGCTGATGCTCTCTCCCGTTTTTAGTGGACACGGTTTTAGAAAAGAGGCCCCGGAAGCCATGGAGACGAGGATGCCTGCCTAGCTCATCTGTGGAACATTGTCAAGCCGTGATGTGTAATTTGTTCCGGAGGTCGTTGGTGCCATCTACTTTGAGGTGCTATGAAAAGACTTGGCGAGAATTTGAGGCGATGTCTCCTGGAGGGAGGCGTGCATCTTTCCGGCCTGAGTCATTGGTCGGGCTGCTCGAGGCCTATGTTGTTCAATTGGTGGACATGGGATTGTCGGCATCAGCCGTGGGAAAGCGGCTGGCTGCTTTGGCTTTTTATTTTAAGTTGTCCGGGAGGTCGGATGTGTCCAAGGACTTTAGAATATGACAGGCCCTGAAAGGGTTGAAACACAGGAAGAAGTCAGTGGATTCCAGATGGCTGATTACAGTGGCGCTGCTTCCGAAGTTGTTGGGGGTGTTGGGCGAGTTCTGTTTGTCCAGTTACGAATCTTTGATGTTTTCTTAGTTTTTTTCTTGGGCCTTCTTCGGGGCTTTTAGGGTGGGGAAATTGGTGAGCTTAAGTAAGAGGATTTGTTTGAGGATGTGAATTGGGATTCTGTTTCTGTGTACATTTGGCTCCGGGTCTCCAAGACCAAGAGGGGAAGGGAGTGTCAGTTTTGTTGTCCGCCATTGCGGATAAACGGATCTGTCCAGTTTTTATTTTTCATTCCTTTCGTAAGGTCAGGATTTGGGCCCTGTTTTTGTTCATTCTGATGGGGCCTTTCTGTCCCGCTTTAAATTCTTGGTGATTCTTCAGAAGGCCATTAGTCTTCTAGGAGGTGCGGCAGGGGAGTTCACAACCCATTAATTTCGAGTGGGTGCCACCACCGAAGCATCTAGTTTTGGTTTGGGTGTGGATAGAGTGAAGGGATTTGGTCATTAGAAGTCGGGTGCCTATAAGAGGTATGTACGCCCGGGGCGAGTGTGGGTGCCTGAAGTTTGAATGGGATCTGTGTTTGATGCAGTGGCGGATTATCGTTAGGGCGGTTCGGGCGGCCGCCCGGGGTCCAAGGCTCCCAGGGGGCCCATAGCCACCCGAACCCCCTCATGCCCAGTGGCGTCGCTAGCACCGGAGGGAGTCCCGGTGCCAGAACCGCACCTGTCATGAGACGAAGGGAGCTTCGCTCCTACTTAGCAGCCGTGGTGTGTGCTGCTTTAGAAGCTCCCCCTCCAGCCCCCCTTCCCTGCTGTAAACATCTCTCCTCCTGCTGCTAGCTGTCTGGATGTTAGGGATCTGCCAGGTACTTCATCTAGCTATACTCCTGGGATTAATCAATCCACACCTGAGGCCAGACCTGTTCGACTGACACCATCTCCCACCAACCAGGGTGGCAGGCTCAGGAGTGGGAGAGCCTATCGCGGCCTGGTCTCTCGGAGTTAGCTCCACCCCTGCCCTTTATTACCTGCCCTGTGCTCTCCCTCAGTGCTTGTAATTCTTTTGGATTCCTGGCCCCACTGCTGCTTGCTCCAGCCTGCTTCTGCCTTGCTGCAGTTCTGCTTGACCTGCTTGCTTGCCCTGGCTTGCTTCTGTCTCCGTGCCCGCTCGGGTGTACTCACTTCGTCCTGGTCCTGACTGTTCGTTCGCCGCCCCGTTTCCTCGTGGCGTTCCGTGGCTACTGCCCCTTCCCCTGCGTGTTCCCTGTTTGTCTTCCTGTGCACTTAGCCAGCGTAGGGACCGCCGCCCAGTTGTACCTCGTCGCCTAGGGCGGGTCGTTGCAAGTAGGCAGGGACAGGGCGGTGGGTAGATTAGGGCTCACTTTCCCTTCACCTCCTTCCTGCCATTACATAATTACAAGCCCTTACCTAGTCTACCATTTCTCCTACGCTGACGCTATCATGGACCCCCTTGAGACCCTGACCCAGCAGATGCAGGGCCTCTCCCTACAGGTCCAGGCCCTGGCCCAAAGGGTCAATCAGGGTGACGCTGCTTTAGTAGTACCCCTCACCTCACCTCTAGAACCCGACCTCAAGTTACCTGACCGGTTTTCAGGGGACCGTAAGACGTTTCTCTCCTTCCGGGAGAGTTGCAGACTGTATTTCCGCCTAAAGCCCCACTCCTCAGGTTCCGAGAACCAGCGGGTGGGTATCATCATATCCCGACTCCAGGAAGGGCCCCAAGAGTGGGCCTTCTCCTTGGCTCCTGACGCCCCTGAACTTTCCTCTGTTGATCGTTTTTTCTCTGCCCTCGGACTCATTTACGACGAGACTGACAGGACTGCTTTAGCCGAGAGTCAGCTGGTGACCTTACGTCAGGGTAGGAGACCGGTTGAGGAATACTGTTCTGATTTTAGGAAGTGGTGCGTAGCTTCTCAGTGGAACGATCCGGCCCTCAGGTGCCAGTTTAGGTTAGGATTATCTGACGCCCTGAAGGATCTGCTGGTTAGCTACCCCTCGCCTGACTCCCTTGACCAGGTTATGGCCCTAGCAGTACGACTTGACCGACGTCTCAGGGAACGTCAGCTAGAACGCTTCAGTGTGCTCCCCTCTGACTTTTCTGCGATTCCCCCCGAGGTCCCGTCTCCTCGCCCCTCCACGGAGGACTCGGAGGTACCTATGCAACTCGGGGCCTCCATGTCCCCTCGACAACGTAGGGAGTTTCGCAGAATGAATGGTCTCTGCTTCTACTGTGGGGACGACAAGCATCTACTGAACACCTGCCCCAGGCGCAAGAATAAGAAGCCGGAAAACTTCCGCGCCTAAGTGATCATCGGGGAGGTCACTTGGGCGCACAGGTATTTCCCGTTAATGTGAAACGCAATAAAATTTTGCTTCCCTTTCAGGTCTCGTTTGCTGGCCGGTCTGCCACTGGCAGTGCTTTCGTGGATTCTGGCTCATCTGCTAATATCATGTCTGTGGAATTTGCTATGTCTCTAAAGATGCCTTGTATTGATTTACCTTATCCTATCCCTGTAGTAGGAATCGACTCAACCCCCCTTGCTAATGGTTATTTTACTCAGCATACTCCTGTTTTTGAACTCCTGGTTGGCTCCATGCATTTGGAGCAGTGCTCTGTACTGGTGATGCAGGGATTATCGTCTGATCTGGTATTAGGTCTTCCCTGGTTGCAGTTGCATAATCCCACGTTTGATTGGAATACTGGGGATCTCACCAAATGGGGAAATGAATGTCTTATGTCATGTCTTTCTGTTAACTCTATTTCTCCCCGGGAGGAGGTAAACACGCTTCCTGAGTTTGTTCAGGACTTCGCCGATGTGTTTTCTAAGGAGGCCTCCGAGGTGTTGCCCCCCCATAGAGATTACGATTGCGCTATCGATTTGGTGCCTGGTGCCAAGCTTCCTAAGGGTAGGATATTTAATCTTTCATGTCCTGAACGTGAAGCGATGAGGGTGTATATCCAAGAATGCCTGGCCAAGGGTTTCATTCGCCCCTCGACTTCTCCTGTAGGTGCTGGCTTCTTCTTCGTGGGGAAGAAGGATGGTGGTCTTAGGCCGTGCATTGATTATCGTAACCTGAATAAGGTCACCGTAAGGAACCAGTACCCACTTCCTTTGATTCCGGATCTTTTTAATCAGGTTCAGGGAGCCCAATGGTTTTCTAAGTTCGATCTACGGGGGGCATATAACCTTATCCGCATCAAAGAGGGGGATGAGTGGAAAACTGCGTTCAACACACCCGAGGGTCATTTCGAATACCTGGTCATGCCCTTTGGGTTGTGTAATGCCCCTGCTGTCTTCCAGAATTTTATTAATGAAATCCTGAGAGAGTACCTAGGTAATTTTCTTGTTGTGTACCTTGATGACATACTGGTGTTTTCCAAGGACTGGTCCTCCCACGTGGAGCATGTCAGGAAGGTGCTCCAGGTCCTTCGGGAGAATAATCTGTTTGCTAAGACTGAAAAATGTGTCTTTGGGGTACAGGAGATACCATTTTTAGGGCAAATCCTCACTCCTCATGAATTCCGCATGGACCCTGCCAAGGTTCAAGCTGTGGCGGAATGGGTCCAACCTGCCTCCCTTAAGGCGTTACAGTGTTTTTTAGGGTTCGCCAACTATTACAGGAGATTTATTGCCAACTTCTCAGTCGTCGCTAAGCCTCTTACGGACCTTACCCGCAAGGGTGCCGATGTCCTCCATTGGCCCCCTGAGGCCGTCCAGGCCTTTGAGACTCTCAAGAAGTGCTTTATCTCGGCCCCCGTGCTGATTCAGCCCAACCAAGAGGAGCCATTTATTGTGGAGGTTGACGCTTCCGAGGTGGGAGTGGGGGCCGTCTTGTCCCAGGGTACCAGCTCCCTCACCCATCTCCGCCCCTGTGCTTACTTCTCTAGGAAGTTTTCGCCCACGGAGAGTAACTATGATATTGGCAACCGCGAACTTCTAGCCATTAAATGGGCTTTTGAGGAGTGGCGGCACTTCCTGGAGGGGGCCAGACACCAGGTAACGGTCCTTACGGATCACAAGAATCTGGTTTTCCTAGAATCGGCCCGGAGGCTTAATCCTAGACAAGCTCGGTGGGCACTATTCTTTACCAGATTTAATTTCTTGGTTACCTATAGGGCTGGGTCCAAGAATATTAAGGCTGACGCTCTGTCACGTAGTTTCATGGCCAATCCTCCTTCCGAGAAGGATCCCGCTTGTATTTTACCCCCTGGTATAATCGTCTCTGCCACGGATTCTGATTTAGCTTCTGATATCGCGGCTGATCAGGGTGCAGCTCCCGGGAACGTCCCTGGGGACAAACTGTTTGTTCCCCTGCAATACCGGCTGAGGGTACTCAGGGAAAACCATGACTCCGCTCTATCTGGTCATCCTGGCATCTTGGGCACCAAACACCTCATTACCAGAAACTATTGGTGGCCTGGGTTGCCTAAAGATGTTAGGGCTTACGTCGCCGCCTGTGAGGTTTGCGCTAGGTCCAAAACCCCTAGGTCCCGACCTGCGGGCCTACTACGTTCCTTGCCCATTCCCCAGAGACCTTGGACCCATATCTCCATGGATTTTATCACCGATTTGCCTCCATCTCAGGGCAAGTCGGTGGTGTGGGTGGTAGTCGACCGCTTCAGCAAGATGTGCCACTTTGTGCCCCTTAAGAAGCTACCTAACGCCAAGACGTTAGCTTCTTTGTTTGTGAAACACATCCTGCGTCTCCATGGGGCCCCAGTCAATATCGTTTCTGACAGAGGGGTACAATTTGTTTCCTTATTTTGGAGAGCTTTTTGTAAAAAGTTGGAGATTGATCTGTCCTTCTCCTCCGCCTTCCATCCCGAAACTAATGGCCAAACGGAAAGGACCAACCAATCCCTGGAACAATATTTAAGGTGTTTCATCTCTGACTGTCAATTCGATTGGGTCTCATTCCTTCCCCTTGCTGAATTTTCCCTGAATAACCGGGTCAGTAACTCGTCAGGGGTCTCCCCGTTTTTCTGTAATTTCGGGTTTAACCCAAGGTTCTCCTCCGTCTCCCCTGGTTGTTCCAATAATCCTGAGGTAGAGGAGGTTCATCGGGAACTGTGCACTGTCTGGGCCCAGGTTCAGAAGAACCTAGAGGCGTCCCAGAGCGCACAAAAGATTCAGGCGGATAGTAGACGTTCTGCTAACCCCCGGTTTGTCGTCGGGGATTTGGTCTGGTTGTCGTCCAGGAACTTGCGCCTTAAGGTCCCGTCCAGGAAGTTTGCTCCCCGATTTATTGGACCTTATAAGATCATTGAAGTCCTCAACCCTGTATCCTTCCGTCTGGAGCTCCCCCCATCCTTTCGCATACATGACGTCTTCCATGCCTCCCTCCTTAAACGCTGCTCCCCGTCCTGGTCCCCCTCGAGGATACCTCCTGTTCCCGTTCTCACCCCTGAGGGGGTGGAATTCGAGGTGGCCAAGATTATGGACAGTAGGATGGTCCAGGGCTCCCTCCAGTACCTGGTCCATTGGAGAGGATACGGGCCGGAGGAGAGGACTTGGGTACCTGCCCGTGATGTTCACGCTGGGGTATTGATCAGGAGGTTCCACCTCCTCTTCCCCACTAAACCGGGTCCCCTTAGTAAGGGTCCGGTGGCCCCTCATAAAAGGGGGAGTACTGTTAGGGATCTGCCAGGTACTTCATCTAGCTATACTCCTGGGATTAATCAATCCACACCTGAGGCCAGACCTGTTCGACTGACACCATCTCCCACCAACCAGGGTGGCAGGCTCAGGAGTGGGAGAGCCTATCGCGGCCTGGTCTCTCGGAGTTAGCTCCACCCCTGCCCTTTATTACCTGCCCTGTGCTCTCCCTCAGTGCTTGTAATTCTTTTGGATTCCTGGCCCCACTGCTGCTTGCTCCAGCCTGCTTCTGCCTTGCTGCAGTTCTGCTTGACCTGCTTTGCTTGCCCTGGCTTGCTTCTGTCTCCGTGCCCGCTCGGGTGTACTCACTTCGTCCTGGTCCTGACTGTTCGTTCGCCGCCCCGTTTCCTCGTGGCGTTCCGTGGCTACTGCCCCTTCCCCTGCGTGTTCCCTGTTTGTCTTCCTGTGCACTTAGCCAGCGTAGGGACCGCCGCCCAGTTGTACCTCGTCGCCTAGGGCGGGTCGTTGCAAGTAGGCAGGGACAGGGCGGTGGGTAGATTAGGGCTCACTTTCCCTTCACCTCCTTCCTGCCATTACACTGGACATGGGGGAGTGGAGACTGTCGACGGGCTCTGTGTCGGGCTGTGAGCAGGAGAAGAGCTGCAGTGAAGACTCACAAATATCCTACATAAAAGGTAAGTGCATGTGTGTTTACAATGTGTACTTAATATGTGTATAATGCGCATTCTCATGTGTACTTTATATGTGTATAATGTGCATACTCATGTGTACTTTATATGTGTATAATGTGCATTCTCATGTGTACTTTATATGTGTATAATGTGCATTCTCATGTGTACTTTATATGTGTATAATGTGCATACTCATGTATGTGTGTGTATATGTGTGTGTGTGTGTGTGTGTGTGTGTGTGTGTATATAAATATATATATATATATACATATATATATATATATATATATGTATATGTGTATATATTTCTGCAGCAATTTCGCAGAAACTAGCAGAATTTTTGCTGCAGAAAATGGTGCGTATCTTGCTGCGTTTTCTCAATGTTGGGGGATGGTGACATCTCCTCTGAAAAAACGCAGCAATTCTGTCCACTTTCCGCAGCAGGAATTGACATGATGCGGCACGTGAAATACGCACCGCAGGACAAAATGTCTGGTCGGAAATTTTACGCAGCGTCTGGATGAGATTTTGTAAATCTCACTCACTTTGCTGCTACCGTATTCTGCGTATTTTCCGGGTGGAAAATACGCAGCAATTCCTTTACATGTGGACAAGCCCTAATACAGTAGCAGCAGAGTAGATTAGATGTGAACAATTCTCATCACACGCTGCGTAAATGAAAAGTGGGGGAAAAAAAAGCTCAGAAATTGACCTGCGGTGCGGTTTTTTATTCCGCAGCATGTCAATTGTATTTGCGTAAACGCTGCTCATTTGTTTCGGGTTTTTCCCATTTAAATCAATGGGGAGGTAAAACCCGCAACAAATAACAGATGTTATGTAAAAACGCAATTTAGAAAAAATAAAAATCTTATACTTGCCCAGAATTCTGTTTCTTCATCCGGGCCGGCCTCCTGGGATGACGTTTCACCCCGTCTGACCGCGGCAGCCAATTACAGACCAATCACAGGCTGCAGCAGTCATATGGGATAAAATGTCATTCCAGGGCTGCAGTGTAGCGACGCTGTGTAGCACTATATACAAGGGGGGCAGCGCTGTGTGGCACTATATATAAGGGGGAGTGCTGTGTGAGGCTATCTATGCTATCTATAGGGGGCTGTGTGATGCTATCTATAGGGCGCTGTGTGACGCTCTCTACAGGGGGTTGTGTGTGTGTGGCTCTATCTACAGCGGTGTGTGTGTGTGTGTGTGGCTCTATCTACAGGGGTGTGTGTGTGGCTCTATCTACAGGGGGGTGTGTGTGTGGCTCCAGCTGCAGGGGGTGTGTGTGTGGCGCTGTCTACAGTGTGATACTGTCAGTATGTAGGGATACAGCCCTGTGAAAGGGGAATCGTAACACCCATTTGTTAATGCTTGTGCAAAAAGGTAGTGTTAGTAATAGTTACGGCGCGGCAGGGTGGCGGTGGAGAAGGGGGGCCCACGTTTGGGTAACAGCCCAGGGCCCATGGTCTTCTTAATCCGCCACTGGTTTGATGGTGTGGAGGGAGTATGGGGGTTTTCTGTGGGGCTGATGATTTGGTGTTGGTACATCTCTCCGCAGACTCATGTTCTGTAGTGGCATGGATCGTTGGACACTCGTATATTTACTGGGCACATCGGAGAGCTGGAGTGAGGAGGAATGGCGAACGGCTCGGTTTCTCGAGGGACTAGTTGGCGCTGCGGTGGTTAGGCTACAGAGGTCATCGGTAGGACACTCTGGTGTCAGAAGTGGTCCGCCTGTCCCGGTTGGTTGGTGCCCCGAAGATACTGGTGTTGCATGTAGGAGGTAACGACCTCGGAAAATGGTGTCAGCGAGACCGATTAAAGGCAATGAAGAGGGATGTCGTTCGCCTGCTGGGTCTCTTGCCATGTGTACAGTTGGTCTGGTCAGAGATGGTGCCGAGGTTGGTGTGGCTATACGCCAGGGACCTGTTGGCATTGGCTTGGTCCCGGGGAAAGTCAACAAGGAAATGGCGGCCTTTATTAGTCTCCTCGGGAGTGTGGTGGTGCATTACCGCCTGTTGGAAGGCGTGGTGACCAGTTTGTTCCGTCCAGATGGGGTTCATCTGATGGAAATTGGGTTGGATATTTTTAATGTGGGGCTGCAAGACGGCCTGAAAGAGACCTTGGCTGTCGGTGGGGGAGCGCAGTCGGCATGAGGTGTCATACGACTGGCTCTTGGCGGGGTAGTCCTCCTGGGGGTGCTTTTAGGCTGGAAATGGGGGGAGTCTGAGCGCATGCTTACTCAGTTGGTAAAACTGGGTGGGGCATGATGACGAACCCCTTGCGGTATGTTATTAATTTACATGCTTGTTTATGTTACAAATTTTATACGATTGATATGGCTGGCTAACGTTTTTTGTACGCAGGTACAATTGGTTTACAATTAATAAATAGCCTTGGCCGAAATTTATACCACATTCAGGTGTCTGTGTATTATTGATAAAATGATTATTAGATGTTATGTATTGAGCAAGGTATCCCCGTACATTGGTCATGTAAAGAAACATGTACAGACCAATTTAAGACAGAAGATGGCGCTTAAAGATTTAGGAAAGATCTTCTGTGTGGAACACATAGCATTGAACATCTTGCTACAGTCCGCTAGATTAAAGTGAAATAGAAGCAGGTGCTGATACAGTCTGGATAAGACTTGGAGTACAGTCATGAAATTTTAAGCTGTTATTGAGGAAATGTTTTTAGTAATGTCTTAAAGTTTACTGACCAACGGAAACAGGCAAATAGATGGTACAACCAGTATTGATCTCTTTGCTTTAGTCATTGGGAGGAGTTCTTTAAGTCTGAAATAGGACAACCTCCTTGGAAAACCGACCCCTCCAGCCTGCACTTATATCTTCCACTATGCAGCATGGCCAGAACTGTAATAAGTATCTAATGCAGACTGACTGAAATTACTAATCGTAATGTTCAATAAATGACTAAGGCTAGAAATCCTATATTCACATCATTTTACAATCCAGAACAGGAAATCTATATATTCCAGTTGCAAATCTTTATTGCCAGTTTCAAGAGTTGCTAACAGACATAGTTAAATGAAAAGCTTGTTAAAGGGGTTATCTGGTTTAAACACCATCTCATGTGCCCTATGAAGGCCCGTAAAGCTGATAATGCCACACCCTCTTAAAAAATAGGTACAGCCCTTCAATACGACATACACACAAATGGCACATTTATCACGTCTCTTTTTGAGCGACTTCATAATAGATCAAGTCACAGTACCTACATAATAGGAAAGAGAGAGTGCAGTACTCCAATAAGAAATTATTATTTTTTTCTTTAATTCACTAAAACATGGACTCGCAACGTTTCAACCCTATCAGGGTCTTTCTCAATGTCATATAGATCTGTGATCTCCTTTGGACCGGGGGTACTTACCTGCATGCACCCCCCATTAAGTTGGGATACTGTTGCTCTGTCTAATTGCTGGTCGTGCTGCTGAATATCCAAGTATAGTACCCACATAATAGTGACAACCACTGTGAACCATAAGAGACAGTCAGTGCCCCATTGTACTAGTCACAACGCCCCATAACTGCATTCAAAAGTGCCGACAAGTGGTAGACAAGTATGTTTCAACCACTGTGCCCATAAGTGCAAGGTACAGTGCCCCCATAAGTTCCAGATACAGTATCCATAAATATGTCAGCTGAAGTGCCCATATAACTGGATTAAAGCAATTCTGGGAGTTGCTTATTGTCACGAAGAGTCTGTGGATCCACTGGGCCGTACCGTCTTGGCGGTAAGGCAGCTGACCAACAGGACGCAGGTCAAAGTCTATAGTTCGTATAGGGTACCTGTGGCATCTCGGACAGTAGCAAGGCAGGCTTGGCAGAAACTTGGCAGCAGGTGGACGTTAGGTGTGGAGAAGCAAAACAGGCGTGGTATACAACGCAGCACAGCACTAGATCAGGATACAAGTTATAGGATACAGGAACAGGAACACTGTGAGCAGGAAACACTTGGGGGCCATTTGCAAGACAGACTAGGAATACACAACAAAGCTCAGGCATAGAACTAGGGGGCTGGACCCCTCTAATAGTCCAGAGTACTCACGGTTCAAGGTTCATGAACGAGATCCCTATGGGATCCGGCTGTGGTGAGTAGACACGAGCGCTGGCTTCTCCTGAGGAGGAGGCTGGGGCCATCGCTTGCCGACTCGTGGCTGCGGCTGTCAGGGGGAGAACGGAGCTGACAGCCCGCAGCCACGGACATTACACTTATATGATAAAATAAATAAATTAATAACAAATAAACCCCTACACACCTCCCTAATCCCCCTCCAGTATCTGTATATATGGATGAATGCAACATTCACCTTCTATCCTTGACTACTTTTAAAATGGGAATATCCAAGATGAGAAGGACAAATTATAGTCTGGGGAGACCCCGAAAAAATCGTGTTGGTGGCCACATTTTTGTTTAGGAGGGAAAGGAAGGAATAGCTTAGAAGCCAAAGCTGCCGAGCTACAGATGATAATTAGTCAGCTACAATATATTAAAATATTACAAACCGACACACAATTGTGACAATAGTCCTTCAAAAGCGAATAAAGTGCCCAAATAATATTACCATGCAAACAAGTAATACCACAATGCAGTGCCCAAATAACAGAGCTAAATAATGTCTAAATAATAATACAGACAGTGCTTGGCAGCACAATGCCCAAATAACCAAGCTATGTTTAAATAATAATGAAATACAGTTCCCACATAATACTTCCAAACATAGCTTAGTCAACATCAGACCCTGCAGTAACTCTCTCTGTGGAGGGTGGTGGAGGCCTTCAATGGCGGATGTCTTGGGCCAATTACCCTTCTGACCTCCCACTAAACCATACCTTGGAAGCCTTATACTCAAAGTTCTACCATTACAAGCATTGACTACATAGTATAGTATAGTTTATAGTCTTTTATAGAGTAAAACCTACTACATGATACATTTAAACATTATATTGGAGGTCACATTTTGCATATACTCCAGAAGATTCCCTTTAAATCCTTAAGTTTCCATCACCACTTAGTCTTCAAAAAAATGTTGAGCACTTACATTACATCAAAAAAATTTATCCTTCTATATAAAATGCTAAACATCATAAATCAGAACCTAAAATAATATAAAAGACTTGGAAGTTTTCACATCTAAAACAGAAGCTCGCAACATAAACAGATATAAATTATGGTAATAGGATTTTTTTTATGGCGTAGAGACACTATAGGGACAGATCCATTCACCGTCCCTTGTGTGGCTATATTCGTGTTTAATATAATCTGATGTATTTATGAAGAAACAGAAAAAAACATCAGACTAAAGTCAAGCAAGAAGCATGAAAATCTATAATTACCCATCCAGAAATACTTTGACATCAAATAGTTTAACAGTCTGATAATTCAAAAGAATGTTTGAGAAAATATAGGGCAGGGAATTACCATACATGAATCTGGGGCCTTGAGCAGATTCTTTCATCTGCTATAAATTACGCCATTTTAATTACAGTAAATGACACAGGCCTCTGACTGAATCTCTCCCACTGCAGGTTCCTATTAGAACTTAATTGTACTTTTATATGTAAAAAGTAGTAAATTTCCCTTACAATTAATATGTTTTTACTTTGCGTTGGGCATTGGAGTTACCCTCCTGTCTACTCTGGTCCTACTTTGTCTTCTGAGGCTCTATGTTAACTGTTCCAGTCTTTAGCATCATAAATCTACTGTGATATAAATTCAGATTTGGAAAAATATTTAATTTGAGTGAAAAATGGGACAAAGAGTTTTTTTTAAACTTTTTGAATTATAAAAATAACTTAAAGAACGTTAGATAGATGTAGTATCTCACAGTTGCCATAGTATCTACATGCAGAAAATAAGTATTGTGGAATATAATGGACAATTCTGAAATATATTGGCCATACAGGGATGTAATATTGCCACTTTACAAAGCATTAGTGAGGCCTCATCTAGAATATGCAGTTCAGTTCTGGGCTCCAGTTCATAGAAAGGATGCCCTGGAGTTAGAAAAAATACAAAGAAGAGCAACGAAGCTAATAAGGGGCATGGAGAATCTAAGTTATGAGGAAAGATTAAAATAATTAAACCTATTTAGCCTTGAAAAAAGACGACTAAGGGGGGACATGATTAACTTATATAAATATATTAATGGCACATACAAAAAATATGGTGAAATCCTGTTCCATGTAAATTAAAACCCCCTCAAACAACAAGGCGGCACTCCCTCCGTCTAGAGAAAAAAAGGTTCAACCTGCAGAGGCGACAAGTCTTCTTTACTGTGAGAACTGTGAATCTACGGAATAGTCACCGCAGGAGCCGTCACAGCAGGGACAGTAGATGGCTTTATAAAAGGCTTAGATAATTTCCTAGAACAAAAAAATATTAGCTCCTATGTGTAGAAATTTTTCCATTCCCTTTTCCCATCCCTTGGTTGAACTTGATGGACATGTGTCTTTTTTCAGCCGTACTAACTATGTAACTATATACAGGGATGGTCAGAAATAGCTCATTCACAGTTGACCTTAACAAGATTCTCTCTTATGTGACTGGTATTTGTCTGCTTATCTGCACAAGTCTGAAATCCCTTAACTCAGTACCAGCATCTAAAAGTCATTTATCACCATAGATATTGAGTTCAGTCCCTGTTTTTCTGTCTTATTCTCTACCTCCAGAAGAGGCTGGACGCAGCACGGAGGGCTTAAGGGGAAGCCTCCATGACGGACATAGGAGAGAAAGGGTTAATTAGTTAGGGAAGAAGGGAGGATAAGGAGGAGTTGGGGAAGGGAGGAGTTAGGAGACGGTGTCTGTTTCTTCCCGCTGTTTTCGGCATTGAGCCGGAAGCAGCGGGAGGAAGAGCAAGTAAAATCACAAGCTCCCTCTGCTCCTGCTCTTATCTGTGCCATAGCGTCTGAGGTCTGCATGTTGGAACAGCTGCGGGTAGCAGCTGAGTTTCACGGTCCGGGGTGGCTGGAGGAGACCGTGGCAGCGCTGGCCAGGATACCGGAGGCTGGCTCGTCTTCACGCCAGGCCCGGTGCTCAGGTTCTGCTACTAGGAGGGACTGGCTCCCCTCCTCCGGCCCTCTCTCTAGCACTGGTGACATGGCGGCGGGGGCGGAGTCGACACCCGGTGCTCCTGCTCGGATGAAGCAGAGGGCGTCATTGGGAGCGGCGGTGGCTCAGGCACGGTCCCCCCGCCACTCCCGACGGTCTCGCCCGCCAGAGAGACTCAGTCCTGAGGTGGTCCCGCGGGCACGGCGTCGCAGGGGGAGCCCTTCTAAGGATGCTGCAGGCCAGGCAGCTGGGAAGGTCCTGCGTCCTGGCAGGAATCCCCAGCCATGACGGGGTCCGGCGGTCCACAGGGAGTCGCAGGCCGGGCTCCCTGTCACACCGCCTCCTTCAGATGCCGTATCCAGGGAGCATTCATCGGGCGCCCCGCATGGTGATGTTCCGGCCAGGGGGCTGGCTTCCTCAAGATCTTCAGGGAGGACGCCTAGATCATCAGCGGCGACGAGGCAACAGGTCCGGTCGGAAGTCTGGGTCCCTGTGGTCGGGCGGCAGGTTGTCGTCACATCTGTCAGCATGCCAGTGTCCCCGTGTCGGAGATGTCGGTGGGATGGCCAGTCATCAGCGAGAGAAGACCTAGAATATGGCGAGTTGGACGAGTTTCAGCACGGTCAGGATTTTCCGGCTGGCGGGAACACAGCCCCTGGGCAGCCTTGTGAGTGCGTAACACCTTCTTTGCCGTATCCAGCGATTTTTGTGTCGGGGGTGGGGCAGCGAGGGCGGAGGTATCGGCCGTCAGTAGTGGCGTTGCCGGACGCGACGGCTTATCGGATTTAGTGGGTTGTTTGCGGGAGTTGGTCGGGCGCTTAGATAGGGTTGCGGAACCTGTAATTCCGGCGGGGTCCCCGGCGGTAGTTTCGGAAAGTCCTCGTGAAGTCGCGTCCCATGGTAGGGGAAGTGTTGGCAGCGTCTAGGGAGGTGGTCGCGGTGTCAGTTCAAACCGAGGCGCAGAAGGATGGGGATAGAATTCGGCTTGATGATCGTGCTCGTGGCGAGATTTACATATGCTTCGAGGGACCTTTAGGGGCACACCTCAAACAGGAGGTTCGCAAACGGATTTGGAAAGACGAGTACGTGGAAATGTTTTCTCTTCTGCCGCTTGCAAAATTCAATTTGGATAAGGGCAAGCGGAATGAGAGTAAGAAGGAGGAAGAGGAACGTCAGCGGTATAGGCTTATCCCGCAGACGTTTGTCAATTGGTCGCAAGCTTTTGCCATTTTGGCTAGCATGATTGGAGAAAAGGTGCCTGAGAATTGATCGGTGTTATTTTGCTATTTCGATGCCATCGGAGAGGCTCATAGGGTATATGGGGGTCAGGCGTGGTTGCGGTACGGAAGGCAGTTCGGCCGGCGATTCGGTGGGACCAGAAGGATATTGCGCTTTGGTTGATGGTGACGGCTCCGGTTAAGCAGTCCTTTCCCGGGAGCGTTGGCCACGGGGGTCAGTCTAGCCAGGCCGGGCAGGGTTCTGGGTCAAAACTTGGTTTTTGCTGGCAATTCAATGACGGCCAGTGTAAGTTCGGGGCTACATGTAAATTCAAGCACGTGTGTTCGAAATGTAACGGATCCTCGCATGGGGCTGCCAAGTGTATGCGAAAAGGGAAGCGGTCAGGTAACCAGTCCTCCTCAAAAGGTCAAGGGGTTGTCGCCGGTGAGGGTGGAAAGGATGGCCCCGTATCTAAATGAATACCCAAATAGGGTTGCGGCTAAGTTACTTTATGAGGGGTTTTGTTTTGGTTTTGTTATTCCCCCTCCTCCTTATGAGGTTCCGGTTACTCGGCGATATCTTAAGTCGGCTTACTTGCACTCGGAGGTCGTGTCGGAAAAACTTTTGAAGGAAGTTTCGTTGGGTCGCATGGCGGGGCCCTTCGTTGATCAGCCAATAGAAAATTTAGTGGTATCTCCCTTGGGAATTGTGCTGAAGCGGGAGCCCCATAAATTTCGTTTGATTCAGCATTTGTCTTTTCCCAGGGGGTCGTCGGTGAATGATGGGATTGATCATGATTTATGCTCGGTAGTGTACACGTCCTTTGACAAGGCAGTAGTGTTAGTTCGTGAGGCGGGGCCTAGCGCGTTGTTAGCAAAAACAGACATTGAGGCGGCTTTTCGTTTGTTGCCAGTTCATCCAGAGAGCCAGCGGCTGTTGTGTTGTTTCTGGAACAGGGCGTTTTATGTGGATAGGTGTCTTCCTATGGGGTGCTCCCTTTCTTGCGCATATTTCGAGGCATTTAGTAGCTTCGTGGAATGGGTGACGAAGGGCGTAGCCGGGGTTGATTCTTTGATAAATTACCCTGATGATTTTTTGTGCATCGGCCCTATGGGTTTGCCTATTTGCGGTAATTTATTGTATTCCTTACAGAAAATTACGAAGGATTTTGGGATTCCACTAGCGCCTGGAAAGACTGAGGGCCCTGTCTCCACCATTTGTTTTTTAGGGATCGAGATTGATTCGGTGGCGATGGAGTGTAGACTTCCCGAGGCTAAATTGAGGTCATTGGGTCAGGAGGTGCGGCGGGCTTGTCGTTTGAAGAAGATCACATTGCGCGATCTCCAGTCTCTGCTGGGGAAGTTGAATTTTGAATGTCGGATTATGCCGATGGGTAGAGTTTTTAGTAGGCGATTGGCGGCAGCGACGGCGGGGGTTCATGCACCACATCATTTTGTGCGGCTCAGGGAGGAGCATCGGGCTGATCTTCAGGTATGGGATGATTTTCTCGGTCATTATAATGGTCGATCTTTATGGATCTCTACAGTACAGGATACGAGTGAGTTGGACATTTTTACTGACGCGGCTGGGGCAGGTGGTTTTGGCGCGTATGGTGGAGGTCAATGGTGTGTGGGGAACTGGCCGGCTAGCTGGGTGGTCAGTGGACTTACGCGGAATCTGGCCCTGCTCGAGCTGTTCCCTATCTTGGTTGCGTGACCATTTGGGGGGATAGGCTCAGGGATAAGAAGGTTTGTTTCCACTGCGACAACATGGGGGTGGTGTTAGCCATTAATAACATATCGGCATCTTCTCCTCCTGTGGTTCAGTTGTTGCGACACTTAGTTCTGTTGAGCTTGTTCTTAAACGCATGGGTGGTTGCGGTGCATGTACCGGGGGTTCGGAATTGTATCGCTGATGCTCTTTCTCGCTCGCAGTGAGATCGATTCCGTCAATTGGCACCGGGAGCGGAGCTGCTCGGTTTGGCTTGTCCGGAACATCTCTGGGATCTGGTTTCGGTTTTGTAGAACGGTTGATCGAAAGGTCGTTGGCAAGTGCAACGTGGAGTGCTTATTCTGCTTGTTGGAGGCAGTGGGAAGAGTGGGTAAGAGGTTTGGGTAACGTCAGCACGGATCAAGACAGGTTGGTGCCACTTTTGTATTGGTTGGGGGACGCTTGGGAGGCAGGGTTTTCCCTGGCCAAGGTTAATCGTTTCGTCTCTGCATTGGCTTTTGGTTTTAAGTTGCGTGGTTTACGGGATGTGTCCAAGGATTTTTTGGTAGGGCAAGCTTTGAAGGGTTTGCGTCGAGGCAGGACCAAAGCAGATCAGAGGCGACCCATGTCTTTTACTCTCCTTGGTTCTTTGGGATTATCGCTAGCGTCTGTTTGTCATTCGCCTTTTGAGGTTGAGTTATTTCAGTTAGCGTTTTCATTGGCGTTCTTTGGAGCGCTTCGAATTGGTGAGTTAGTTTCTCCTAGTACCAAGCGGGCAAGGGGGTTGAGACTGGAAGACGTGGGTCTATATATGTCTGAAGAGAGAAAAATATACACAGCGCCAACTGGTGCAAGATAAACCATAAAAGCTAGTACTGGCAGGTACAGCTTAATGTAAAAGGACGTTTTTGTAGCCAGGTTGCAGCTTTCCGTATCCAGGTACCGGCATCAAGGGAATTGAGCCGCAGGAAAATGAGGATTATATATTTCGAAAAAATATATATATTTTTAAAAACTGGATTTTTTTTTGGAGAGCGCTCCTCAGTGAGAAGAAAAGGCAGATAGGTGGAGGTAAGCTGATTTATTTGAGCAACACAGGATGGGCAACGCGTTTCAACGCGACATGCATCTTCGTCAGGCCGAGAAATAGGTATAATAGAACTGCAAGGCATACAGTTTAAATTCACAGAAGGGGTTGGGGAGGGGTTAAAAAAAACAAAAAAATAAAAACGCCAAAACACATAGCAATCAAGAAAGTATATAAACACAGGTGTGACAGACGTCATTGGGTCAATGGTCAAAGTTGTAAAAAACATTGGATACATAAAAAATACATACAAAGATACACATGTAGGTATATATGTAAAACAGGCAATAACAGCAGAAATGGAGAATCAAAAGTAATCAAAAAAATGCAGAACAGAGTATTTAAGGAGCAAAATATATTACGCACGGATGGAAAGAATGGAATGGACATAATGACATTTAAGCGTTCTGAAAAATGGAGAGGTCAATAGAGCAGGGGGCTTACCGAAGATCAGAAGAGGCAGTGTGGAAGTAGGCAGACGAGGAAAACACGAGCGGCAGAGAGCGCCGAAGTGCAGAGAAAAAAGAAAAAAACAACAAACACAAGCCGGCGTCAGCGTAGTCCAGGTAACAACAGTGGCTACGGTGGTCGTATAGGGGAAAACAAATGTAAAAAGCAAAAGGACGCTACAAACGGAGGATGCAACAATACAAGAAAGAAGGTGAAGGAAAAGTTTATTAACACAGAGATTGCAATAGAATATTTCATATTTCATATTTTATTGCAATCTCTGTGTTAATAAACTCATTTGTTATGAGTCGTGTTGTTATTTGCTTGTTTGGAGGTAAATGCGTGTGTGCTTATCCTTTTTTCGTTTCAGATCAGCGCCCTTGCCTGGTGTGGTTGTTAGGACACTCTTATGTGCATTGGGAGGCCCTGAGAGCGGACGTCCGCCCCGACGGCCGCCAGCTGCGCATTCCGCGGCAGGATGCGGTTTTGCATTGGCTGGGATTCAGAGGTATGTTATGGAGCCAGGTTTTGACCGAGTTTCAGACATACTCTCAGCTGGATAGGGTTCCGGAGGTTCTGGTATTGCACGTGGGCGGAAATGATTTGGGGGTGCGCCCCTTTCGGGAGTTGGTGCGGGATATCAAACACGATATGTTGTATTTATGGGCATCTTATCCATGCCTAGTGATAGTTTGGTCCGACATATTTCCGAGGAGGCATTGGCGGCTGGCACGGTCTGTGGAGAGGGTAACAAAGCCTGCATTAAAGTGAACTGGCTGGTGTCACGTTTTGTGGCCAAGAACAGGGGGCATTTGTGTGCGGCACAGGGATTTGGAGTCAGGAGAGGGGAATTACTGGAGGAGTGATGGAGTGCATCTGACCGAGGTTGGGATTGATTTGTGGAGCCTGACACTAGCAGAAGGAATTGAAAGGGCGGTGGTGGTTTGGCGGAACTCACAGGCTTAAGGTGGTCAAGGCCTGTTTCGCTGTGGCGGGGGGAGTCCTTGAGGTTGGTCAGTACGAAATGGTGGGGGGGTCGCATCGGGGGTATGCGTCCCCCAAAAAGGTACATTATTTGAAGACTTCATAGGGTGTTATCCCTTTGAAGTGGTCTTCTGGTGGTTGGAGCCATCTGCAGTGGTGAGCTGTGCCTCCGAGCTGGTTTACGACTGGAGGTAAATAGTTGGTGGTGGTTGTAGGTGGCTAACTCGAGGTAAACATATCGGAAAAATGGCTTCAAGGACTTCCCCTGCTCTGATTTAGGGTTAATGTTGATTGGTTTTACTGATTCTGACCCATGTTGGGTCATGTGAATTATAGGAGGAATTCTCTGGTTGAATTCCTAAGTAGTTATCCGAATGTTTTGGATTAAATTGCATTTTATAAACAATGTAAATTAATAAACGGCTGCTGTGGCCATTTCACATCCAACCTCGGTTGTCATGTGTCTTTTTTCTTTGGTGAATGGGTGGAAAAAAGGGGAAATAAAATGTTCAATAACACATGACTCTACTTAGGCAAGTCATGAAAATTTTAACAACTGCCGCATAAGTGCAGCGGTGTGTCTTCTGTTCACACCAGAGCTTCACCCACAATCCCACATTAAAAGTCAGTGAGATCACGTTGTTCACCCATTATGTCTTGTACTGAAAACTCTGGTATTTCCTGAATGCTTTAATATTCTTATTCTTCCCAGTGATCTGACATCGCCAATACCTGTGGAACAACCATGAATAATGTCCTACTGGTCAGAATAAACTGGAGGGGTAAACACCAAAAGGAGCCAAGTGAGCATGCCCGGTTGTGTCCAAGACTCCCCTTGACCTTAACAGAGAGTGACGTTACATGTGTGGTCACTTCTCTGTAATACACCTTCATTCTCTAGATCAGTGGTTGTCCAACCAATCCGACCTTTATATATCAAGGTCATACCATGTCAATATGCTAAAAAATAGTATTTGATGGGAAAAACCCTTTAAGTTTTTGTTTCCTTTTATTTTCAGTTGCAAAAGATATGTATGTAATATCTGATAAAATCCTAATTTTTCAAAAAATATTGTACATATGTTCTGCTAAGTATTACAATACTCACATTTTATTGCTGTAAGTTAATCAAACCGCAATAATCCGGAGACACATCAAGTGAAAAAGGAGAACATTCTGAGTATTACAATAGCAGGGATGAATGGAAATATGGTAGTCAGGAAATATTAAATATATTATAAACACTAATATATCCTTTACCACAAATCATAAGATTTATTTTATATTTTCTTCACCCTCCCTCTCATTGGTTAGTGGCAGCTCTCTAGGAAAACAAATTGGGTTGGAGAACTCAAAAAGGGGAAGAAAATAAAGAAAATAAGTTGAAGGCCAATCTTGTGTAGCGTGACTTGAGGTCAATGAATATTTAGGCAAGATGTCAGGTATTGGTGTTGCAGACATATTTATTTATCATTTGGAGTATTTAGTCTGGTTTCTACAATAAAATATATTTAGAGCTCCAGAAAAGGGGAACGCAGAGGGAACATTATAGCAGATGATTATGAGAATCTAATTTCAGGTTGTGGTGCCTCCTTTGAGCCTAAGGCTACTTTCACACGAGCGTGTCAGATTTACGAGAACAAAAAACGGTTGGTATATCCTGCATTTCATGTCCATGTGCCACCAGTGTGTTCTATGTGGCATCAGTGTGTGTTCCGTGTGCCATCAGTGTGCGTTCCATGTGGCATCAGTGTGTGTTCCGTGTGGCATCAGTGTGCGTTCCGTGTGGCATCAGTGTGCGTTCCGTGTGGCATCAGTATGCGTTCCGTGTGGCATCAGTGTGCGTTCCGTGTGCAATCAGTGTGCTTTGCATGTGGCATCCATTTTTCACGTCCGTGATTATCCTCGGCAAGCACTTGCTTTTTCATTTTCTCTGTATTTCTTTAGCAACTGATACGTGAAACACGGGCAGTACACAGTATTTTTCAAGCACTCATAGACTCCATGGGCGACAAGGTCCACAAAAATGGGCCAATATGGGACGTGCAGTGAGTTTGACGCAACGGCACACGCTGCATGAAAAATCATGCATGTCTGAATAGCCTCATTTATTTGCATGGGTCCGTGTGCTGTCTGTTATTTCAACGGACAGCACACCGACGAGGAACATGATCGTTTGAATGAGCCCTAAGGTGGAGGACTTCCCTTCTAGAACCCCTTTCTTCTCTGATAACCTGTTTGAAAAGGGGATGTCACAGAGTTAATGTCAATAAGTCAGCTATAATATTATTTCTGTTGCTTATATAGCACTGACATATTCTGCATCGCTGTACAGATTACCGCCATTCACATCAGTCCCTGTCCCCACTTGAGCTTACAATTCAATTTCCCCTACAGTATCACAAACACTCAGGTCAATTTCATAGCAAGCCAATTTACCTAACATTATGTTTTTGGGGTGTGATAAGAAACCAGAGGAAACAAATGCAAATAAGGAAAGAACATATAAAATCCATACAGATGTTGCCCTTAGTTGGATTCCAACCCAGAACCCTAGCACTGGCCATATACAGATGGGTCCACCTTTACCTTTGCTTAAATTAGATTACAGACTCAAATTTGTCATGAAACTAATTCTATACAATATAAATATTGTAAGGACGCACTCCTATCTTTTCGTGCTATTCAGGTTCGGGTTGGGATACCCAAATACGTATATTATAAAACCTAAATAAAAAGCACTTCGGGAATACTTGTTTGATTTGGTTTTCAAGAAATTATTATTTTTTATTTTTTATTCCAAAGAATAATAACATAGAATATATTCTTGTAAACGTTTCGGCCCAACCTAGGCCTTTCTCACAATCGCTGTATAGAGTGAGGACAAGGGAAATCTCGGCGTCATCCAGACGCTCCTGGTAAGTAGTAATTCTATACAATATCGCGAGATGCTAGAAAAACTCTTGGCAGGCTGCAACTCACATGACAACCATTGGGTGGCCACACATAGACACATATAGAACAGACGTATATGGTATTGCAAAATCATGGTCTTTTTTTTTTTTTTTCATAGCTGGTCATCTAATGTCATGCCTAAGTAATACCTGTTTGAAAGGAGAAGCTACAAAGTTTATGACTTTTGTCTCTGGGGTATTGCAAAGCTCTCCATAAAATCAATGAACATGACACTACACAGTCTTACTGGTCCTGCTGGGAAAATGAGCATTGATATTGAGATTCTCCCATAGTTGCCAGGTTTGGACAACCCCTATCCTTTTGAAAAGTTTCCCAATGATAAGCTGATCATGAGGTGGGATAGGATGGGATAGGTGGGGGGCTTGTACTTGCTGTTGGTTGCAAGTCCTTATTTCTTCTGCAGCGTTACATTGGTGGGACAACCACTCTTTGCATTTAAATGGCCTAATAGGACATATGAAAAGGGGTAAGTCTAAAGCAGAAAAAAACCTCTAACAGCTGATTTTGGAGGGTAGCATTAGTGAGACAACAGTGCTCAGTTTAGCTTAATCCAGAAAAAAAAATACAGAAGCTACCACATACAAAATATTTTTCCAAGGTGGTCACCAAAGACCAAAGGCAAACATTTTGGGAATCTTTATGAAGAGAATTATCTTTGAGAGTAATTGCCAAGACTTTGGTTAGACGCAATGCATAAGTCAACGAGCTGAAAGTACAGTTAAACATTTACATAGGTAACTATAAAAAATAAGTAATACCCCAGTAGGAGAATGCTGGCCCACAAGTGCACACGATAATGTGAGGTGACAACGAATATGGCTACAGTTTCTATTGCTACTTTTACAAAAATTGCCTCTGCAAGTGAACAGGAAAATGTCAATATTTCTGTAAGTAAATAAAGCGTACAGAATTTATCAGACTTTGGCTCCTCTTCTAAGTTCTAGTTTACTAATACGTATATGGTCAAGTTTTATTTTTTGGGTGGAAATCCCTTTCACCCTAGCAGCAATTTATCAATGTGTCATTTAGCAAGCTTAAAAATAAAAACGTTACTGTAATCTACATTGCAGCGCCTATCTGCTGCAATAGCAGATAGGGGTTGCAAAATCTGGTGACAGAGCCTCTTTAATGTCACTGCATCAAAGACAAAATGATATCTATTCCTGATCCAGGTCTTGTTATTCTATGATTGGGCTGTAATAGAGCTAGAACACATGCAACTAGCGGGGGACCAGTAACTGGATTGTTAAAATAACAAATCACACACTCAGGTGTTGGCCAAATTACATCTTCAGGCTCCTTTTCCTGATGCTGACAATTTAAATCCATTCCAAACCCTTCAAGGGGACTGCCTGTCACTTACAGCCCAAAAATAACATTACCACTGTCCTCCATAAAAACATAGATTAGCTAAACGCGTTAGATGCAACTGTTATATCAGTTGAACTGACACCATGTTTGCTCAAGTACAGTTGAAAGAGTGTAAAGAGTTTAATCCTACCAAAACCTGAAAGAAATCGGTGGCCACATCAGATTCACATTACATCTTCAACTCCCAACTGCAAATCTGATACCTAGATCTTAAGAAGTAGAGGGTTCTGCATTGTTATGTTGGGGGTCCACAGGAAATGTTTCCATGGGGGGGAGCACATTTATTACTATGGCATCTAGAGCTGGTGTGTGCCAGAGATTGCTCTTGAGACACTAGCCATTGAAGTTTACTGGCAGCTAAGCACTTTACTGACATTGAGGTATTCTTAGGATGTAAGATTAATGAAAATAGTATGGTATAGAGGAAATGGGGATCCAATGGTCGGAATATATGTACCCACTAAAATTAAAGAAAAAATCACTTAAATATAAGTCATGAAGAAATTCACTTGGGTCAAGTTTCTCAGACTCCCTGTTACTTGGCCATTTCTTGTCTGCTCCCGGGAAAGCAATTAAAATGACTGCCCGTAAAACTACCTCCGGAAGGTGGGTACCCAGGGTTGGACTGGCCACACCGCAACCAGAGGATCCTCCAGTCGACCCAGTGTCTGATATAATAATGGGCCCTAAAGGATCCGCAGAAGACACCCCATTTGGAGGTGATTTTGGAGCCAATTACTTCCCGCTAGCGTCTATTTCTTATGGGATAATTCACAAATAACCTATTAGACACTATTGATGGAATGTATGTACAATGATAACAATGAAGATTATGATGTAAGTATAAGTGGATGTGCACATGTTCTGTATAGGTGGAGGGTGGACACTCAGAATTATTTCCTCTGGTGGGCCCAAAGAACCAAAATCCGAAATTGTTGCCAATTACCTTTCTCACGACCCTGAATGGAATTCTGCTTTTGTGCAGCAAAACTATTGTTTTATAAGTAGACAGGTTTGCCGTTTCAAACTCTAGGAAAGTGATGATTCCAGTGGGATGATGAACAATTGTAACCAGATCTTAGAAGCATCTGAAACAGCTTTTAAAGAAGAAGACAACACATACAAATTATACTTACATTTTTTATTCCCTATTATGGAGAAATGCTCCATAGGGCTTATTCACATGAACGAGTGCCAACTCGAACGTGAAAAATGGCCGTTTGTCAAGTCTGAGTTGCTCCCGTGCAGGACCCGTCTTCACAGATCCCTCATAGACTTGAGTTTAACGAGGAATCCGTGAAAATGGAAGAAAATAGGACATGTTCTATTTTTCAACGGACCCTTCAAGCGGTCCATTAAAACGACTGCCATTGAAATACACGCGTCCGTGTGACGGCCGTTGTTTTAACGGCTGTCACACGGACGTATACAATGTTCGTGTGAATAAGCCCTTAGACAAAAGTCAGGCATCAGAATTGGGCTGTTACTCTAGGCCACAAACCAGGTGTGGGCCAATATATATACACCGCGTTCCAAATTATTATGCAAATGTTATTTTTCGCTGATTTTCCTAAATAGTCGATGCAAATGACAGTCAGTATAATCTTCAAGGCATCAACCATTGGAGTATAATGCAAATTTTATTGAACAAATCTCCTAATGATAACAGATTTTTTTTTTAGAAGTAAAAAACTCAAAATGCACTGTTTCAAATTATTATGCACAACAGAGATCAAAACATTTTAAAGGTTGTAAAGAGAACTAAAATAGTAATTTGTTGAATTTGCAGCATCAGGAGGTCATATTTACAGAAATCAAAAGCTCTTTCAATCAAAAAAAAACTTACCAGGCCAAGTTACATGTTAACATAGGACCCCTTCTTTGATATCACCTTCACAATTCTTGCATCCATTGAATTTGTGAGTATTTGGACAGTTTCTGCTTGAATATCTTTGCAGGATGTCAGAATAGCCTCTCAGAGCTTCTGTTTTGATGTGAACTGCCTCCCACCCTCATAGATATTTTGCTTGAGGATGCTCCAAAGGTTCTCAATAGGGTTGAGGTCAGGGGAACATGGGGGCCACACCATGAGTTTATCTCCTTTTATTCCCATAGCAGCCAATGACACAGAGGTATTCTTTGCAGCATGAGATGGTGCATTGTCATGCATGAAGATAATTTTGCTACGGAAGGCACGGTTCTTCTTTTTGTACCACGGAAGAAAGTGGTCAGTCATAAACCCTACGTACTTTGCAGAGGTCATTTTCACACTGTCAGGGACCCTAAAGGGGCCTACCAGCTCTCTCCCCATGATTCCAACCCAAAACATGACTCCGCCACCTCCTTGCTGACGTTGTAGCCTTGTTAGGACATGGTGGCCATTCAACAACCATCCACTACTCCATCCATCTGGACCATCCAGGGTTGCACGGCACTCATCAGTAAACAACACGGTTTGAAAATGAGTCTTCATGTATTTCTGAGCCCACTGCAACTGTTTCTGCTTGTGAGCATTGTTTAGGGGTGGCCGAATAATAGCTTTATGCACACTTGCAAACCTCTGGAGGATCTTACACCTTGAGGTTCGCGGGACTCCAGAGGCACCAGCGGCTTCAAATACCTGTTTGCTGCTTTGCAATGGCATTTTAGCAGCTGCTCTCCTAATCCTATTAATTTGTCTGGCAGAAACCTTCCTCATTATACCTTTATCTGAATGAACCCGTCCGTGCTCTGAATCAGCCGCAAATCTTTTCACAGTACGATGATCACGCTTAAGTTTTCTTGAAATATCCAATGTTTTCATACCTTGTCCAAGGTTTTGCACTATTTCACGCTTTTCGGCAGCAGAGAGATCCTTTTTATTTACCATATTGCTTGAAACCTGTGGCCTGCTTAATAATGTGGAACGTCCTTCTTAAGTAGTTTTCCTTTGATTGGGCACACCTGATTAAATGTTTATGACACTTAAATCCAATGTGCATAATAATTTGGAACACGGTGTGTATATATATATATATATATATATATATATATATATATATATACACAAAACCTATAAAACAGGCTTACACTTCACACAAATTGTATCAAAAAATAATGAATACTTTATTAGTTCACTACATGATAAAGCATACAATAGGTAAAAGGACATTTCATACAAGAAATGTGGTATCTTTGAGCATATAAACATGCCAAAAGTCACCCAGCATGCAGAATAAACATATAATGGAGTATGCAGTTTATCAATACAGACTATGCAGAACAACCATGATAAAGTGCACTGTGCGAGCAATAAAGTGTCATACAGGTTATGCAGAGTAACCAAAATAAAGTGCTTGGGGCCATCAATAGTATAACTCATGCATAAACCTGAATATAAAGTACATACTGTACTCTTTAGTTCATCACATGCATACAACTAAGCAAAAATGTTTCTATGCAGCTATCACATTTATCACTGGACACAATCAAAGGTATACGTGCACAATGAGTACAGGTAGGATGAGGAATACAGATCAAGATGACCACCATTTACCCAACGCACATTTCACCGGGAAATTATGTGTGTTTTATTTTGTAGAGAATTCATAAAGTATTCATAATTTTTTTATATGATTTGTGTGAAGTGTGAGCCTGTTTTTTTGGTTACAATAATGCCTGTTACGATTCTCATCGGAGAAGTGGATCTTCCTTTCCACAATCAGTTTGGCGTTGGCTAGACTGGGGTATGGATTTTAAGGAATCTTCCCGTTCCTCATCATTACCCATGCAAGAACGTGTGGACTTTCCCGGTAGGATTACCGGGTGTGGTCCCCAAAATAGTCACCGATTAGCGGTGGATGTGCTGTAGTGGAGTCAGGAATGTAGCCAGTCAGATCGGTAGTCATGAAAAAATAAGCTGAAGGATGAGACAGAACCATAATAAGGAGTCAGGCCTGGAGTCGATACCAGGAGTAGAACCACAGGAAATAAGCAAGAAAATCCTAAGGGTGAGACAGAAGTGTAACAGGGTCAGAATCAGAGTCAGGAACAGACTCCAATAGCAAGAGGAACAGTAGCCAAACAAAGGAGGTACCTTGATCTGCAACGAAGAGTAAAGTCCGAAGTCCACGTTAAATAGGCTGCCAGGGCCAACGTCATCCTCAGCTGACTGTGCAGAGAAGGAGGGCTGTGGTTGGGTCAAGCAAGACCACAACTGAAGATAGAAGCAGGAGAGAAGGCGTACAGTTACATAGTTACATAGTTTGTACGGTTGAAAAAAGACACATGTCCATCAAGTTCAACCAAGGGATGGGAAAGGGGAAGTGGGATGGGAAAGGGGAAGTAAAAAATTTCTACACATAGGAGCTAATATTTTTTTGTTCTAGGAAATTATCTAAGCCTTTTTTAAAGCCATCTACTGTCCCTGCTGCGACCAGCTCCTGCGGTAGGCTATTCCATAGATTCACAGTTCTCACAGTAAAGAAGGCTTGTCGCCTCTGCAGGTTGAACATTTTTTTCTCCAGACGGAGGGAGTGCCCCCTTGTTTTTTGAGGGGGTTTTACATGGAACAGGATTTCACCATATTTTTTGTATGCGCCATTCATATATTTATATAAGTTAATCATGTCCCCCCTTAGTCGTCTTTTCTCAAGGCTAAATAGGTTTAGTTCTTTTAATCTTTCCTCATAACTTAGATTCTCCATGCCCCTTATTAGCTTCGTTGCTCTTCTTTGTATTTTTTCCACCTCCAGGGCATCCTTTCTATGAACTGGAGCCCAGAACTGGACTGCATATTCTAGATGAGGCCTCACTAATGCTTTGTAAAGTGGTAATATTACATCCCTGTCCCGCGAGTCCATGCCTCTTTTAATACACGACAATATCCTGCTGGCCTTTGAAGCAGCTGATTGACACTGCATGCTGAAATTTAGTTTATGATTTACAAGTACACCCAGATCCTTCTCAACAATTGACTCCCCCAGTGTAGCTCCCCCTAGGACATATGATGCTTGCAGGTTTTTCGTACCCATATGCATAACTTTACATTTATCTACATTAAACTTCATTTGCCAAGTGGACGCCCAAACACTTAGTTTGTTTAAATCTGCCTGCAATTCATGAACATCTTCCATAGTCTGAACTATATTGCATAGCTTGGTGTCATCTGCAAAAATAGAAATAGTGCTATTAATCCCATGCTCTATATCATTAATAAATAAGTTGAATAATAGTGGTCCCAGCACTGAACCCTGGGGTACACCACTTATACCAGTTGAAGCCGCGGCCGCTATGGAACGCACGCCACTGGAACCAGGCGAGTTAAATAACTCCCCACACTGAAATTCAATACCAGAAGCAATATTTTTATAGAGTATTCTTGGAAAGTGGCAGTTAGGTGGCTAGCTAACCTGGTAGGTCTCCCCCACCCACCATCCGCTAGTTGGAGTTGCCAATGTGGAGCAAATACCTGGCAAATTACTGGTACATCCTGCAAAAATTCTGCTCCCTGAAGTCAGAGATGGGTTCAGTGTAAGGTGTTCACTTCACCCAAAGGATGGTACACCCAGCAGAGTAACATGTAATCATGGTGCTTGATATTAAAACTAGGCCAGACCACCCATCAGCAGTGGGTGAGTTTGAGAAATGGAAAGGTCATGATTATTATGTTCTTATACTCAACTCCATTTGTCTTTCTCCCATCCTTGACCTCTCAACACCCTGTGTGCCATCAAATGCTTCTCCCTTCCTTGTCCTGCACTCCATTTCTCTCACTCATAAATCCCCCCTCTTTTCTAGTACCAATACCATAGAGACAATGAACTGTCCTTCACGTCTAAGACCACTAAGTCAAGCCCCCTGAGTTGCTGTTCTCCTTGGAAGCTTTTATGCCTGCTACCATGGCAGCTACACCCATGGGTGCACTGCTGATGGTATGATGTATCTGACCTCAATATAGCGTTCTTCTGGTTTATAACTATATAATGTGTGTTCATAATTTTAGTAATGGTGCCTTGGAAAGTCTAGAAGGACAAGCTTTTGGGTCCCAGCCCTAAACCACATCACATGTTTGGCGTGTATAGCATGATGTACATATTATTAGTATTGTGAAATGTTTTACTTGCCTGGGAGTAGGATATCATTGTGTAACTAACTGCTAGTGTTTTTTTGGCAACACTTATGGCCAAATAACATTGAAACTCTTCTTTCTGCTATGATGATAATTAGCTGAGAAACATTAATTATTGATGACCTTAATCTACAAAATATGAAACTGGCAAGTAAGGGTGAAAGGCTTATCCAGAAAGATAAAATGTCTATGGGATAATTGCCAGGTTGGAGGTGAATTACAAAAAAAGAACCAATTTCAAATTAAGTCAAAGTAATGTTTCCGTTATCGGTGTCATGAATATTATTTTAGTAAGCAATGGATGGAAAACATGACTACATTTCAGGATTCCTATGTGTATAGTGAGCTATTAATGTCTATCATTTGCCATATTCTCTTTTCCTGAAATCAATCAAAAGTATCTCCTCCTTACTGAAGAGTGACCAAAAATAATATACTCAGCAATATGCTACTTCTTATCTTCTTGTACTGTTCTCCAAAAATAATGCCTGTTTTTTGCTCTTTACTGTCGTATATTGTGGCCATCAAGAAGATTCTATCATGACTGATGTACTCCTCTGTCTGCCTTATGTTCATAATAAATAGGCCTCTTTTTATCTGGCAGTCCATCAAGTTCAGCCTTTTATACTTACAGCCCCAGTTGATCCAAAGGAAGCCAAAAACCACCCCTAAATGGCAAAGACCAGTTTGCCAAAAAGTGGAAAAATTCCTTTCTGACCCCTTACTAGCAGTTAGATAGATCCGTGGATCAACATTTTAGAAAACTACCCGTGTCCCTGTATGTCAAATTTCTTAAAGGGGTTTATTGTCTAACTCCCTCCCACCCTTACTCTCCATAACTCAGTCTCTTTATTCTATGTGTCTTCTTCCTCCCAGCCTCAGTATCGTTCTCGCCACTGTGTAAACCTTACATGAACCCTTCCTGCCTCCCTTCCACACTCAATACATCACTCTCCACCCGGTTCACCTTCCATGCCCTCTCCCTGCCTTCCTCTCTTCCTCAGTGTTGGTATTCATACCACAACAATCCCTCCAATAGTGTAGAGAGGAAGTCCAAGCTTCGGCCATGTGATTGCGCGACACATCTAAGGCAGGCAACGTAATACGCAGGGTGGAAGGAGCAGTGGGGGAAGACACAACAAGAGAGGCGTGCTTGAATCACCAGGAGAAATGCAAGACCACTAGAATTACAACTTCTGTGACATGTTGACACAGGGGAGGCGTTTACTCAGTGCAGGAGCCTGTGTAGACATGATATTAGAAATCCATGAACTACTGAATTTCCAATTGTATGGCGCTTGGAGTAGTAAAGACAGAAGTGGACAAAATTTAAACAAGAGTTACATTAGGAAGGTATCTAACTCTGTATGTACTGCCAAATAATTTTGATGATGGCTGACCCTTTCTTAGGGCCTGTTCACATCACTGTTGCCCTTCCGTTGAAGGGTTTAGTCTGAGTTTTCTGTCGTGTTAACCCCTCAGCGGAAAGTCAAACGGAAACCTCAGCTTCCGTTTCCCTCACCATTGAACTCAATGGTGACGAAAACCTAGCTAATGGTTTCCGTCTGTCACCATTGTGACTGGTTTACGTCGTTTTGACGGAATCAATAGCGCAGTCAACCTCATTATTGATTCTTTCCAAAACAACGGAGCCTTGTCACAAATTCACAAATTGAGTTCAATGGTGAGGGAAACGGAAGCTGAGGTTTTCGTTTGACTTTCCGGTGAGGGGTTAACCCGACGGAAACCTCATATGGAACCCCTCAGCGGAAAAAAACGCTGATGTGAACAGGCCCTTAGACCTATCCGCACTTTCGGCTATTACCAAATCATGCGGGAGCATGTTCCATACATTTACAGTTTGAACGGTAAAGTAAAACTTTTGAGTGTTGAGATGAAATCGTACGTCTTTTATCCGCAAGCACTGACACCGTGTTGATTGTGGTCTCCACAGAAACAATAACTTATCACACTGGTATTTATATAAAGATATACTATCACCCCTCAGCCTTCTCTAGGATAAATATATATATTTTTGACAAAATTACAATTTCTTTATAACTTAGATCATACCTCGTATTACTTTGTTGCCCATCTTTCAACATTCTCGAGCTGATATTTTATTAAAAGGAGCCCAAGGGGTAAAATAAAACTTTATTCTCTAGAAGCAATGCCTTTTTTAATACAAGATAATATCTTGTTAGCTTTTGATGTAGCAGACAGGCATTGCATGTTATAATTTCGTTTATTATCAATAATTACACTCAAATCCATTCCCTTTGTACACTCAGCCATCAGTGATCTATTGAGCGTATAAATAGCACTCATATTTTTTGCCTCAACATTTAAAACCTTATTCTTGTCCACATTGAACCCCATCTACTATTTTTTTTTGCCAATTTAGCCCATCTATCCATTTACAGGACCACCCCTTGTAGGGATACATCCAACTTTTGCATCACATTTAAAAAAAATCTTCATTATTTCTCTGAAATGTGTGCCCCCAGCTATACAAATTTTGTTTTTCAATTACTCCTGACACTGGTGGAATCCAGGGGGTAAAATTGCAGGGACTTATGGAATGTGAGGTGCGGCCTAAATGGTATACGGCTCTTGCAGGAATGTAGCCGCAAAGAAGGGACGAAACAGAAGTTCCTGCAACACTGTAACTTTATTTTCAAGCTAGTGCCAATAGTGCACAAGGCCTTTTTCAAGAAGATGCTTTCTTTAATTTTATTACACAGTCTATTTTACCGGGAGTATGCCATCTCATAAGACGACTTTGCACCGACAGCAAAAAGGAATGTTTTCTGTTCCTATTTTGTACATTGTTGGACTATCCGGCATCCGTCATAGCCTATGTCTAACGTATACTACGTGAGCTTTCTCCACGTATGTATCAAATGTAGGCAGTAAACGAGAAGTGAATGGGGCCTAACTAGCACCAGACAGAGGCCACAAGCAGTTTTAAATATGGCCTTCTCTTCTCGGGTTGGTTGGGTAGCTGTGCACGCTGTGTATGGGCTACCTGGCATCGCTGCGTATTTGACAGTGCTGTCTACACTTAAATCTGTCTTTAGCCAAATTTCTAGGAAGTTTGGAATTCTTGAAGTATGGGAAGAAACAAGAAAAATTCCAATAAATCGGCGGGAGCACATATAATCTACTGCAAGAACAGACAAAGATAGTAGAGGGCCCCTGTGCAAGGGCAGTATACGTGGCCCATCTCAGGAGCCAGTAAAAACAGAATGTCCGATGCCTTAGGCTCCGCCCATCAAGTAGGCCACACCTTCCCAATGTGAGAGGTACTTGTTTAGACACAGATCAGGCAGGCGTGTGTGATGGCTGGTTTGGTTTCATACTGTTGCAGACAGGGCCAAGGGTAAATGTAGTTAGATTTGAAATAATTTTTTAGAGATATAGATATAGAGAGAGACAGTAGTCATTATCAGTGTGTTAGTTAGACAGGCACAGCCAGCCATTACTGTAAGTGAATGCTGCTGCAGCTATACAATTCTTACATTGATTTCTGAATCGCCAATATTTCTGACATTATTTAGAAATCTTCTTCAATAATATTAATCCTGGCCTTCTTTAATATTAGTCCTGGCCTTCTGAAACATTTATTGTATTGCATATATCTAAAAGTGTCAGCTAAAATTGATGTATTGTTCCGCATCAAGCAGTCTGTGTCAAAGTAAATTTTTTTTTCAAATAAATAGAGTATGAAGTCATTGCGTCTTCACTTTCCAGTATGATTAGGCACACTGTCACTGGCACATGTATTTGAGGTGGTGGAAGCGGTGAATAATATATATGTATATATTTATTTATTTATTTTTTTAATTTAAAATAACACCTAACCTGTTGCTACTCCTAAAAAAAGAGATAATTTTGGGACCCCTTGTTAAAAAGCCATTGCTTTATCCGATATCACAGCGTGTGTAAAACCACTGGCCCTAAAATGGGATAATTTTTGTACTGTTTTTATTTTTATTTTTTTACAAAGCATAAAAAATCCAACAGTGCAGTGTGTATTTAAACAGGTAGTTTGTTACCACTGACCACCATTCGTTTATTCATATATGTTGCTGTCAGTTTGGCATTACTAATGCTGACTTAGCACTAAAGAGCTTGAAAGGGGTTGGATACAGTCCTAGAAGACCTCAGCATGTCATACACAACTTTTCATGGTCCCCAGCATTTTCGATTCACACCAAATATTTTTGGATTAATTTGAATCTGGCAGCTGGTTTGACCGTATCAGACCAGAAACTAATTTCAGAAACTTCCCTCGTCTCTAATCCTGACCCATCAATCAGATAACTTATAAAAAGAAATTAGGTAGAGACCAAACTCTATGACTCCATTGCCAATAACAAGGGGCCCCAAATCCTCATTTTGAGTTGAGATCCTCTCCATGAAAATGAATAGGATTGTCAGAAACAGCTGAATGAGCGCGTTTGGCTACTTCTGTCCTTATTCATCTCTATGGAGAGATATGGGGCATACTCATCTTGCTGTATGGCTGAGAATGGGAATTTGGGGCCCCTCATTCTCAACAACATGGTCACAGCAGTCGGACCACTAACTAATTTACTTTAATGTCCTTTCTAATTAAAGGATCACGAAAGTATAAAAATCTATTCTGTATTAATATGACCGCAACTAAATGATCTTGATTGGATGAGCACTTCCGTTTTTACTTCAAATCACAACTATATTCTATGTAGGTATCAAGATCATTTAGTTGCAGTCATAAGAATAGGGAATGGATTGAAGATAGGGCTTTCTCAAATTGTGCCTCATTTCCCGCAAGAGGAAGCAGACGTCAGAGACTGAGGTTACTGGGAGTATGAATTGCAATGATGATATGGAGCGGTTGCAGGTTTACATCACTTCCGTTTGAATGTCAGAAAAGGTGGGAATAAGGGGAACGCAGTTATTTAAAATGTGTCAGTGTATAAAAATGAATCATTCCTGACAAAGCGGGATGCCCCAATACGCGTGGAATGTTTGGCCACTAGTTTTTTATATTTGTTTTTATTCTTTTATGTTATTAAACCAATTTTAATTCAGTTGACAACTCCGCTGGTTCTGTCATTGAAAGAGAGACCAGGGGATTGATGTTTTAAACGACCGTGGACTGGAGGGGAGCTTGGTGCTTGGTTCTCCTCACACATGTGAGTACAACTCTACCTATATGGTAATCTGTTTTAATCAAACTTTAGTATAGCCCCTCTCCAAGGTTTTTTCCTATATTTTTATATTGTCTCACACGGAACCTGATAACGAGGGACACCGACAGGTTTGCAGCGGCTGAAAAATAGGATTTATTACTCTGTGGATTGTTTGTGGGTGGTTACACGTTGCCGCTTGCAGAAAGTAAATCGAAAAATAATTTTTTAGAAAAATCAATTGTGACTGGATTTCTGCGCTCCTTCCTTTTTTCCTGTTTATTGTATTGCATAGAAGTAAAAGTTAGGAATGTTCTGGAAAAACTTTAAGTTAACAGAAGCATTATCACTGTGATGCAAGTTGATTATGAAATCCAACAGCCCTGTAGAAATATACACATCCCCATATAAAAATGTAAATATATTTGCAATTTGCTAAACCAATGCTATACAGTTCTGCAGATTCTTGAATAATGAATGATTTAGTGAGCAGTATTCCGGACACTTGTGGAGCTCTGGGGAGCACTGACACATACACAGTGGCAGATGGAGTAATTATTCCTTGAGATACACGTATTTTATATAGTTCCAGACAGATCCGTGGCAATTACATTCCCCCAGAGATGGAGCCCTCAGAACAGATCACTTGTCGAGACAAAATGCTGGACCTTATGGCCCATTTGGTCTGACTTATTACAGTCTACTACTCAGCTGAAGGTTTCAATTTATGGCCATGAAGGAGGACATTTTCTGGAAGGTGATAACAACCACATGTTACTCGTCTACTGGGAGTTGTGAAACTTTTTGTGACCAAATTGTAAGATTTATATAGACTTGTTGTTATCTCCAGTCATAAATTTGTATACATACTGTACGAGATGGACAAGATAACTGTGCATGTGAAGGATACAAAATGAAATTGAGTCTATGATAGTTACAACAGGCAATGCCACTATTGTGGCAACTTCTGAGGATACAAATGCTGCATCTTCTGGATGAACATCAAGATATACACTCAAAACCACAGCTAGTGGGTGATATTATATCCACATGCAAAATTTTACTGAAAGGGTACAAAGAGGGCATTTAGCTGCCATTTTCTGTGTAATATGACTGATTCCCCACCAGAAAAGAGCCGGCACTTATTCCAATTTCAAAGTTAGGACCAGGAGTATATTTTTGCAGTAGCCGTATATTAGGTTTATGTTCACCAATGAAATATGACTATTCAATATTATAAAAGGAACCATATCTCCTCCTGTCAAGTGGCTCAGTGAAAATCAGTTATCTGCAAGACCTTACAAGATTTCCCTAGCATGAGAATATCCGTAAGACGTCACCCAATGGATGGACAATGGTGGCTATTTTAGCAGAAAGAGAACTGCCTGACCTTGCTTGGTCTTCAGCCTTGTTGGTAATACCCACCACCCTAGTAACTCATTTGCCTTCCTTTTTCTGACCTGGCTCCCTTCCTGTTTACAATCTTGTGCTCCTGGATTACTGTATACGACCCAACCTGGCAGACCCTGAGTATTGCCTGCTGATTCTGCTTACTGTCCTTTGCAAATCTGTTTTACTGATCCAGGGTGTTTGATTTCAACCTAGGTGTTAGGAAACGTCTGTTCCTTTAAGATGGCCTTGACAATTGGTCTAGCTTCTGCGCGGTTCTGGTTTTACTTTGAGCCTATCTCTCTTGTCTGTCTTACTCCCTATTAGGGCGTGTTCAGGCGTGGCAGAGTTTTTCCGCTGCAAATGTTGGTGCAGATTTGGGGCAATTACGCAATGAATCTGCACCAACATTTGCATATTTGACAGGTAATTCAGACGTTGCAGAAAAGACAGCGGACTTGCCACAGATTTCAGTTTTTGTATTGCAAAGGCTGAAATCTGCAGTGAAATTCCGCTTCTTCTCTGCAACAGACAGTGCATGCTGCGGAGGGAAAATTACGCACTGCAGCCTATTGTCTGCAGTGGAGTTTTCCGCAATGTCTGAACTAACTTGCCTAAAAATGTATTGAAACAAATGTCAAAAACGTCCGCTGGAGAATTCCACTGCGGACTGTCCGCAGCGGAATTCCACAGCAATTCCGCCACGTGTGACCATGTCCTTAGAGGTAAGGGTGGAGTATTTATACCTGGCTTCCTCCACTAGTACTTTGCTTGTTATTTACTTGTCTTCAGGTGTTTTGATCAAGCTTCTGACAATACCCTATACTCCCTCATCTACTTCTCCAGTGGGTGCAGGATTTTTCTTTGCTGAAAAGAAAGATGGTGGTTTAAGACCCTGTATCGACTATCATGAATTAAATAAGATTACCGTTAAGAATCATTATCCTCTTCCACTAATCCCAGACCTGTTTAATCAGATCTCAGGAGCCAAGTGGTTCTCTAAACTAGATTTACGCGGGGCCTACAATTTGGTCCGTATCCGCAAAGGCGATGAGTGGAAGACAGGATTTAATACTTCTGATGGTCATTATGAGTATTTGGTCATGCCTTTTGGTTTAAGTAATGCTCCAGCGGTGTTTCAAAACCTGGTTAATGATATTTTCAGAAATTGTATTGGATGATTTGTGGTTGTGTATCTGAACGATATTCTCGTGTTTTCTTCCGATTGGTCCTCTAATGTTCAACATTTAGGGTCCGTCCTTCAGATACTGAGGGAAAATTGTCTTTACGCAAAATTTGAAAAATTTCTTTTTGGAGTCCAGGAAGTAAATTTTTGGGGATATGTGCTGTCTCCTCATGATTTTCGTATGGACTCCGCTAAGGTTCAGGCAATTCTTGATTGGGTCCAACCCACTTCACTAAAAGCTCTGCAGATTTTCTTGGGTTTTGCTAATTATTACTGAAAATGTATTCATAGTTTTTCCTCCATTTCCAAACCTTTGACGGACCTTACTAAAGTGGGTTCTGGTCTTGTAAATTGGAAACCTAGTCCGGTACTTGTTCAACCTGACCTCTCTAGCCCCTTTATTGTTGAGTTTGATGCCTCAGAAATAAGTGTCGGGGCTGTGTTGTCTCAAGGATCTTCTGTATGGACTAATTTGCGTCCCTGTGCTTTTTTTTCTCGTAAATTTTCTGCCACAGAAAATAATTATGATATAGGTAATCGTCAGCTACTTGCTATTAAGTGGGCATTTGAAGAGTGGCGCCACTTTCTAGAAGGGGCCAGACATCAAATTACTGTACTGACTGATCATAAAAACCTGACTTTTCTTTATAATCAGCCAAAAGACTCAATCCCAGAAAGGCTAGGGGGGCCTTGTTCTTTACCAGGTTTGACATTATTGTAACCTACAGACCCAGTTCTAAATATGTCAGGGCCGACGCATTATCTCAAAGTTTCTGTTCCTCACAGGTCCCCGACATTCATCCTGATCCTATTTTACCTGCAGGAGGTTGTTTGTACCGCCTCAGTTTAGATTTCGTTTGCTCAATGAGTTACATGATTCTGTTTTGTGTGGTCATCCAGGGATAACTGGTACTAAAAAATTAGTCTCACGGCTCTATTGGCGGCCATCTTTGTCTCGTGATGTGAGTTCCTATGTCTCTGCTTGTGATGTCTGCGCTCGCGCTAAGACTCCTCGAACTCGTCCTATGGGTGAATTGCTGCCATTGCCTGTTCCACAGAAACCTTGGTCTCATCTGTCCATGGATTTCATCACTGATTTGCCTCCCTTTGAAGGGAAAACTGTCATGTAGGTTGTGGTGGACCGTTTCAGTAAAATGTGTCATTTCATTCCATTGCCTCATCTCCCTGATTACAGAACTTTGTCTAAATTATTTATTGATCAAGTGGATCATCTGCATTGTATTCCGGAAAATATTGTCTCTGATAGATGTGTACAATTTGTGGCTAACTTCTGTAGAGATTTCTGTAAGAAACTTGGGGTACAGTTATCTTTATCTTCTGCATTTTACCCTGAGACTAATGTTGAAACCGAGCGCGTTAACCCCTTAACCCCTTCCCACTCCTGGACGTACTATTAGGTCATGGTAACCATAGCGTTCACGCTCCATGACCTAATAGTACGTCTCGGGAGTAACGGCCATTTCGGCCGTCCTCCCGACACATACAGGAGCTGTGACATCTGCTGTCTCGTACAGCAGCTGTCACAGCTCCTACAGCAGGGACCGATCGCTGTGTCCCCGCTGATTAACCCCTGAAAAGCCGTGTTCAATAGCGATCACGGCTTTTTAGGGGTTAAGCTGCCATTGCCAGCCTGCTACACGATAGCGGCCGGTGATGGTGACTATGGCAACCGGACACCAAACAATGGCGTCCAGCTATGCCATAGACGGAAGCCTAGTGGGTCCTGACACAGTCAGGACCCACTATGCTTGCTGTCAGTGAGTAGCTGACAGCTCTAATACACTGCACTACGCATGTAGTGCAGTGTATTAGAATAGCAATCAGGGCCCCCTGCCCTCAAGTCCCTTAGTGGGACAAAGTAATAAAGTTAAAAAAAAAGTTAAAAAAAGATGTGAAAAATAAGAAAATAAAAGATTTAAAAGTAATAAAAGTAAAAATCCCCCTTTTTCCCTTATCAGTCATTTATTATTATTAAAAATACATAAACAAACAAATAAACATATTTGATATCGCCGCGTCCGTAATGGCCTGAACTAAAAGATTATTTCATTATTTATCCCGCACGGTGAACGCCGTAAAAGAAAATAATAATAAACCGTACCACAATCACAATTGTTTGGTCACTTCACCTCCTAAAAAATGGTATAAAAAGAGATCAAAAAGTCGCATGTACCTAAAAATGGTCCTGATCGAAACTACAGTTCGTTACGCAAAAAATAAGTCTTCGCACGGCTTTATTGATTGAAAAATAAAAAAGTTATGGCTCTTAGAATAAGGCAACACAAAAAGTGAATGATTTTTTACAAAACGTATTTTATTGTGCAAACGCCATAAGACATAAAAAAAAACTATAAAACTATAAACATAAGGTATCGCCGTAATCGTATCGCCCTGCAGAATAAAGTGAATGTGTCATTTATAGCGCACGGTGAACGCTGTAAAAAAAATCAAATAAAAAAACAATAGTAGAATTGCCTTTTTTGTAGTCACCGCGCCACTTAAAAATAGAATAAAAACTGATCAAAAAGCTGCATGCACCCCAAGTAAACTACAATGGATTCCTCAAGGGGTCTAGTTTCAAAATGGGGTCACTTTTGGGGGGTTTCCACTGTTTTGGCACCACAAGACCTTTTCAAACCGGACATGGTGCCTAATGAAAAAGAGGCCTCAAAATTCTCTAGGTGCGCCTTTGCTTCGGAGGCCGGTGCTTCAGTCCATTACCGCACTAGGGCCACATGTGGGATGTTTCTCAAAACTGCAGAATCTGGGCAATACGTATTAAGTTGCGTTTCTCTGATAAAACTTTTTGTGTTATAAAATAAATGGTATAACGAGGATTTTCTGACAAAAAAACATATGTAAATTTCCAGGTAGAGGTGGTAACCCTGGTCCAGCAGTGGGTGCGCCAAATCCCACACTATTATTGCATTAACTCCCAGTAAGGGAGGGGGGGGGGCATTCTGGGGGCTGAATACAGGTGTCCTTCCCTTCATATATCCTAAATTTGTAAGTATACTCTGATGCACTCTCGCACAGCTTATACATCTTCACACCATACCTTGCCCTCTTACCCGGCAGGTACTGGCGGAATTGAAGCCTCCCTTTAAAATGTACCAAGGACTCATCAATAGAAATACAATTCTCAGGGGGGGGGGGATACTTGGGAAAATCGGGCACTGAAATGGTCTAATAGGGGTCTCCGTTTATAGAAACGGTCAAAACTGGGGTCATCTCGGGGTGGGCACAGCTCATTATCAGTATAATGTAAGAAGCGAAGTATTGCCTAATTTATTTTTTTTTTTAGGTTCCAGTTCAGTTCTGAAGTTGCTTTGAGGGGCCTATATATTAGAAACCCCTAACAAACACCCCATTTTAGAAACTAGACCCCTCAAAGTATTCACAACAGCATATAGAAAATTTATTAACCCTTTAGGTGTTTCACAGGAATTTAGAGCAAAGTAGAGGTGAAATTGACATATTTATTTTTTTGTCATAAAATCCTTTTGATTCCATTTTTTTTCTGTAAAACAGAAGGTTTTACCAGAGAAACGCAACTCAATATTTATTGCCCAAATTCTGCCGTTTTGAGAAATATCCCACATGTGGCCCTAGTGCGGTAATGGACTGAAGCACCGGCCTCCGAAGCAAAGGAGCACCTAGTGGATTTTGAGCCCTCTTTTTTATTAGGCACCATGTCCGGTTTGAAGAGGTCTTGTGGTGCCAAAACAGTGGAAACCCCCCAATTTGGAAACTAGACCCCTTGAGGAATCCATTGTAGCTTTCATGGGGTGCATGCAACTTTTTGATCAGTTTTTATTCTATTTTTAGGTGGCGTGGTGACTAAAAAAACGCAATTCTACTATTGTTCTTGTATTATATTTTTTTTACAGTGTTCACCGTGCGCTATAAATGACATTCACTTTATTCTGCGGGGCGATACGATTACGGCGATACCTTATATTGATCGTTTTTTTATGTCTTATGGCGTTTGCACAATAAAATACTTTTTGTAAAAAATCATTTACTTTTTGTGTTACCTTATTCTAAGAGACATAACTTTTTATTGTTCCATCAATAAAGCCATGCGAGGACTTATTTTTTGCGTAACGAACTGTAGTTTCGATCAGGACCATTTTTAGGTACATGCGACTTTTTGATCTCTTTTTATTTCATTTTTTGGGAGGTGAAGTGACCAAACAATTGTGATTGTGGTATGGTTTAATATTATTTTCTTTTATGGCGTTCACCAGGTGGGATAAATAACAAAATAATTTTGTAGTTCAGGCCGTTACGGACGTGGCGATAACAATTATGTATAGTTTATTTGTTTTTATTAATAATAAAGGACTGATAGGGGATAAAGGGGGGATTTTACTTTTATTACTTTTAAAACTTTTATTTTCTTATTTTTACACAACTTTTTTTTTACTTTATTACTTTGTCCCACTAGGGGTCTTGAGGGCAGGAGGGCCTGATCGCTATTCTAATACACTGCACTACATTCGTAGTGCAGTGTATTAGAGCTGTCAGCTACTCACTGACAGCAAGCATTGTCAGTGAGCCACTTTGTCTGGACCCACAAGGCTTCCGTAGATGGCATAGCCGGACGCCATTGTTAGGCGTCTGGTGGCCATAGCAACCATCGCTATCATGTAGCGGGCCGTCGATGGTGGTTTAACCCCTAAAATGCCATGATCGCTATTGAACGCGGCTTTTAAGGGGTTAATCAGCGGGGACACAGCGATCGGTCCCCGCTTTGGGAGCTGCGGCAATCGCTGTACAAGACAGTAGCTGTCCCAGCTCCTGTATATGTCGGGAAGACTGTCTAAATTGCCGTTCCTCCCGTGATGTACTATTCCGTCATGGAGCGCGAACGGGATGGTTACCATGACGGAATAGTACGTCACTGAGCGTTAAGGGGTTAATCAAACCTTGGAACAATATCTTAGGTGTTATATTGCTGATAACCAGGTTGAATGGGTCTCATATCTTCCACTAGCGGAATTTGCTATAAATATTCGCCACCATGTTTCTCTTGATACCTCGCCGTTTTTCTGTAATTATGGTTTTCATCCTCGTTTTGGTTCATTTTCCGCCTCTTCTAGTAATAACCCTGAGGTGGAAGTTGAATCAAATAAACTGTGCAGAGTTTGGGCTCAGGTTCAATAGAACCTGAAGAACTCCCAAGTTATTCAAAAGAAAAATTCTGACAAAAAACGTACGGTGGGTCCTGTGTTTAGTGTGGTCAAAAGGTGTGGCTTTCTACTAGTAATCTCCGACTGAAAGTGCCGTCTCGTATTTTGCCCCTAGCTTTATTGGTCCATATGAAATTGTTGAAGCTGTATCTTTTCGTCTGGCGCTTCCTCCGTCTTCTAAAATTCATGATGTTTTTCACAAATCTCTCCTTAAATTTTTTTTCCACCATCTAATTAACTCAAGAAACCTCCTCCTCCAGTTCAGATAGAAGGAGATATGGAGCTTGAGGTTAAGAGGATTGTGGATTCTAGAAGGGTCAGCAGTACTCTCTAGTACTTGGTGCACTGGAAGGGGTATGGGACAGAAGAACAAACTTGGGTTCCTGCCCATTCAGTACATGCTTGTCGTTTAGTTAAGATCTTTCATTAAAAGTTTCCTTTGAAACCTGGGCCGAGGTTTAAGGGTCCGTTGGCCTCTCGTAGAGAGAGGGCTACTGTTAGGAAGCATCGGGGGAATCGCTCACATAGCAATTCCATAACACTAGCTTCATGACCTGACCTGATGGTCCAGTTTGCCTACCAAGATTACCTCTGCCTGCTGTTTTTGTTGTCTACCACCCAGCTCTACCTGGAACCAGACATCTATTGTAGACTATTTGAGAGGCAAATCTCATCCAGCTAGATCTAAACCCCTGTGAAGGGGCAATACTGTGGTGTTTATTTAGACTTTGCACACTTGTCAAGACAGAGAGAATCCTATAGAGCCCTGATGAGATTCCTGCTTCATAACTGTTGGACGGCATCCGCTAACAGCTTCATGAGATAAGGCAGATGTTTCTATGAACCTGTCCTTGCATCAATGACAATACTTTTATATAGCATTGTAGTGTGATCGTAGTGATGGGTGATGTCCGCAGTCAATATAACTTCAGACAACTGCTTCCTCACATAGACAATATGGTGGAAATGGTAGTCTGAGATGTTCCCTAAACATAGACATCAGTCCAACAGCCTTTCCTATGTAGAGGGTTGGCACAGACTGGTGGTATCACCTCACCAGTGTCTACCTGCCCACTCCACACTGCAGCAGCAGGCAGGAGGAGACATGCTGGAATACTTAATCCTTTGCTAAAGGCCAGCATTAAAGACTATGTACACCTTTTGAAGGAATATTTTTTCATTATTATTTAATCAATGTGTTATGTGTTTTGAAGCAACTTTCAAATGGACTTTAATTTAAAAAAAATATATATTTTTATGACGCAGCTTCTAGTTATGCTGTATATATAGAAGTTGCACCATTCTCTCTCAGCCGAATCCGTCAGTACAGCTGAACTGATGGCTCGACTGAGAGCAGGTCCTGTGTATCTCTTACACATAGGATCCAGCTAATATCAATCACATCGAAGTTATGAACATAATGGATACATAGAAGCTGTATCTTAAAAATATATATTTTTTAAATAAAAGTAAATTAGAAAATTGCTTAAAAACAAAAATAAAATAGATTTAATAAAAAATTGAAAAAATCCATTCAAAGGTGTACAAAGCCTTTAAATTGATTTATAGAGGCATGGAATACGTGCCCGAGGCAGGAGACTGGACTCTCATTCTAAGGGTAGGGAAACACATACAGAGTAAACACTGCGGATGTTCCGCAACGGATTGAATTGCGGAAAATCTGCTGCGTATTACAGTAGTAGCAGAGTGGATGAGATTTGACCAAATCCGATTCCGCCGCAAAAATCGCAAAGTAGAAATGAAAATAATAAAAAGGTTTAATATTTACCCCTGGGCACACAAACGCCATCTTAGAGATGGGAAAAGAAGGTCTAAGATGCCAGCAGGCACCCATTGAGCATTGTGTACTAGGAAAAGGGGAAACACAAAATGTACCTAGACTAAAACTGGTACAACAATAGTATAATATATGTTAAACGATACAGTGTATAAAAGGGACAATGAAGGGATTAACCCATGGCCAAACTCGCTCAAAATACCATTAAATTAGGTGACAAAGAGGCTTACTCCCTCCAGTCCAAAGAAACCCCTCCAACGTCATGCTGATGTAGAAACGGAGTTTGACACAGGTGGGATCCAAACAAAAACAGACCCGGGAACTGAACCCAGGCCATGATGTCTGTATCACTGTAAGGGTATGTGCACACACACTAATTACGTCCGTAATTGACGGACGTATTTCGGACGCAAGTACCGGACCGAACACAGTGCAGGGAGCCGGGCTCCTAGCATCATAGTTATGTACGACGCTAGGAGTCCCTGCCTCGCTGCCGGACAACTGTCCCGTACTGAAAACATGATTACAGTACGGGACAGTTGTCCTGCAGCGAGGCAGGTACTCCTAGCATCGTACATAAGTATGACGCTAGGAGCCCGGCTCCCTGCACTGTGTTCGGTCCGGTACTTGCGGCCGAAATATGTCCGTCAATTACGGACGTAATTAGTGTGTGTGCACATACCCTAAGTCACACAATGTCATGCTACCTGGTGCACCACTGCACTTGATCAGAGTAAAAGAAATGAACATAGCCAGGAATATACCCAAATCCCAAGACAGGAGGAACAATGAGGGACGAGTCCATATAACTGAGCTGAGAGATTTAAATATAATGTAACAATAACGGGATCACAGGGATAATAACAATACCAAAACGATATTGAAGATATGCATATATGTATAACCATGTACACTATACATAAATAGGCATCCGTTCACGACAACATAATACAGGAGATAAACTCATTGCGCTTGCGAAATGGAGAAGACGAGAAGCATGAGTCCAGAGGAGAAATACCATCAACAAATCTTCATCTAAAACAAGATAAAAAAAAGAAAGAAAAATATCTATAAGTATGTAGACATTTAAAAGAATATACTACTCAAATCATGAATATAGTGAACATTCAAATTCTCGTACAGCAGGGAGGAATATACCAGACTTCACACAATACATACCGAAATAGTAAAAAGGGTTAATATTTACCCCTGGGCGTCATCATAGTGACGTGATCCTCTATTCTGAATGCAGCCCGGCCTCCTGGGGTGACGTTTCATCCCATGTGACAGCTGCAGCCAATCAAAGGCTGCAGCCGTCACATGGACTACAGCGTTATCCCAGGAGGCCGGGCTGCACCAAGAGCAGAGGATCACGTCACTATGACAATAGAGAACGGGGTAAGTATGCACTTACCCTAAAATCTAATCAAATCCGTTTTACACATACGTATAGTGTTTTCAGATATTTTATTATTTTTACAGTATGTAATAATTTCTATTTTATACTTTTTTCAGGGAAAATGACATAAGTATCCTGTGGCAAAATCTCTGTAAACCTGGGAAAGTTTGCAGAAAAAGTTGACATGCTTTGTATTATATCCAGATTACATGTTGCTCTCGCTGTAAGTAGTCATTTTTCTCTTCATTGTGTCCCAGCAGAACATTAAATTATCCAGTTCTGTGCATTGTACAGATGTAGCAGCAGATAAAAGGTGCCATGCTTATTTATGGAAGCATTAAACGCCAAATAATGGTGATGTTTTCGCCAATGTGAAATGGGAATCCAGCAAACAGGAAGCAAATTTCCAGGTTATTTATTTTTACCACTGCTCCGTCTCCTCGCAGAACACGAATCCTTCCTCATAGACATTATTTATTTCCCTACTACTGAACCTGAACATCTGACCATTAGTTGCTGAAGCACAAGTTCCTAGCCGGTCCCTCGGCCTTTCAAATATAGGGCTGAGGTATGCGTTCATGTCTTGAACGTTACAATTCCCACTATCTGTCATGATTTTTTTTCTCAGTCAAGAAATATGTGCAGCATTAACATCATTGGTACTTGTCAGATGCTTCTCAACTACACAGCTGAGAACAATTCAGGTCAGACTTTTTTTCCTCCAAGTTCCTGTTTTTTTTGCAACCATTTAAAACATAGTAAAGTAGTTCTGCAAATGTGACCAATTTTATTTGTCTATAAAGCATATGTCACAGCTGGTATCAATATGAAAATAAGTGACACTGTTGGCATCTGGCTTTATAAGTGTGGTGCTGCATGACTGCAGGGGCCAAGGTAGTAAGGCATAGATCCCAAATACTATCACATAGAGGGACAACCGATGCGGCGCGCGTAGTATGTCGCGGCAATTTTTTTCCTTTTAAGCCATGCCTCTAATCCCACCCAATCCCCGCTCATACACACCCGATTCAGCCCACACAGTATCATGCTCCCATAGTGCCCTCCTCACAGTATAATGCCAAATAGTTGCCCCCACACAGTATAATGCCCTCTAGCTGCCACCATACAGTATAATGCCCCCATAGATGCACCCATGCAGTATAAAGCCAACACAGGTTCCCCCCATGCAGTATAATGCCCACACAGGTGCCCCCATACAGTATAATTCCCACACAGGTGCCCCCATGCAGTATAATGCCCAAACAAATTTCGCCATACAGCATAATGCCCCATAGCTGCCCCATTCAGTATAATGCCCCCCTTGCTGTCCTTATACAGTATAATGACCCCCAAAGGTGCTCCTAGTGCCAGTGCCCTTGTAGATGGTGCCCATGTAGATAGTGCCCATGTAGATAGTGCCCCTATACAGTGCCACAGAGTGCATGTTGATAGTGCCACACCCCCCTTAAAGATAGTGCGACCCCCCGGTAGATTGCGCTACTCCCCCCCTCCTGTAGATAGCGTCATTGGGACTCGAGGCCAACAGGAATCCCCAGCCAGAGCATAGGCCGGGGATTCTGCTCCTAGAGGGAAGCCCTGATGTCACTGTCCATATATGGACAGTGTCGTCAGGGGCCACTCTTTGAGCTGAATCCCCATATATGGACAGTGACCTCAGGGGTTTCCTCTAGGAGTGGAATCCCCGGCAAGATCATCGGCAATGGGGATTCTGCTCAATCAGTAGCCACTAACATCACTGTCCATATATGGACAGTAACGTCAAGGACTTCCTCGAGCACAACGCTTAAAGTAGTGCTGTGCCCGGGGAGTCCTCGGCAAGCAGAGGAGCTCCCTCTGCTCCTCCGCTCTGAACTAATTCTGAAGCAGGGAGCTGATGGTTCCCTGCTTCAGAATTGTGTTCAACTTTATCTGCGTCCTGAGGATGCAGATATAGTTGACAGCGGGACATACCCCGGAATCCGGGACAGTCCTGCTGAATCCAGGACGGTTCGATGTTATGTAAGCGGTTAATTGGGAATGTAGCTGCTAGTAAACCATTGTTGGTCTGATTGAGTTTGGGCTACCAAAATGTTAACCTGTGCTAGGCATAGTATGTCAGTGGCGTCTACTGTTTTAGGCCCCATGCACATGACTGTGCCCCTAATCACCGTTCGTGTTTACGTGCACGTCCGGCCGAGGACAACCACCAGCATTTGCTGCCCGTGCTCCCATATAAAGTATGGGAGGACGGTCCGTAAAAAAGCAAAAAATAGAATATGTCCTATCTTTTGCGGAGCCTTTCCACGGCATGGAAACCTTCCCGTATAGAAATGAATGTTTCCGTAATTACGGTTCTTAATTACGGGCCGTAATTACAGATGAATTCTATGGTCGTGTGCATGGCTTAAGGCTGTTAATGACTGTTATTAATAGTGCCATTTTAATAAATAAAAATCTGTGGCCAACTTCTACCCGATAAATTAAATTCAGCGTGTTTATCTTTATTTGTTATGGTGCTCCTTGTGGCCTCAGTAGCAACTGATTTTGGCTCCACATTTCTGGTTTTGCATTGATCTGTATTTATCCAGGTACACTAAATAATGTAGGCACTACAGGGTCTAAATAAGAAGAGCTCAAGGGGTTAATGGTAACATCTGTAATGCTCGATTCTAGGTAAGGGTCAATATCTAAAAATACCTGAGGGTCTAGGCTGATTCAAGGTTTAACACCCAATTAGGCGTTCTAACATGGTGAAGGGACTAACGGTATTATTTGTGGTGGTTTAGAATTCTAGAGCAATAAAGACTACTAAAATCCAAGTGATTGCCTGTGAAGACCGGGTAAATGGGTATTTCAGACACACCCATTGCAAACAGTTGCATAAAATCAAGCACCCAGTCATTCAATTTCCATCGATAAACATTGATAATATTATAAGTTGTACTAGAGAGCTCAATGACTTAAAATGTGTCAGAATGCCACTTTTGGCCACAAGTCAGCTTGTGAAATTTTTGATCTGTTAGATCTGCCCTGGTCAACTGTAAGTACTATTATCGTGAAGTGGAAGAGTCAATTTCCACACCTTTCAAAATCTTGTGGAACGCATTCCTAAGAGAGTGGAGGCTGTTATACCCGCAAGAGAGGGCCCAACTCCATATTAACACCCATGGTTTTGGAATGGTATGTCCAACAAGTTCATTTAGGTGTGATGGTCAGGTGCCCACAGACTTTTGGCCCGTGTATATGGTATATATTTGGGATGCACACGTAAATTGTCTTATTTTGTTATAGAGCCAATGTTGGCCAATGGAGCAATGTAACATGAACACAATAAAATCTGCATGCACATGTCGCTCTGACCGGGAATCAAACACTGTGCTACCATGTTATAATAAAACAATTTTCTAGACTCCACTGATTTGATTAATTACAATTCTTAGGGCCCATTGGTTCTTTGAACAAGATGACATCCAAGGAATGTGTTGATGGCCACTGGCATACAGCCACTAGAGGGCATACGACATAAAACAATGGGCACAGCAACAAAATTGGTGAAAGTAGTGTGCATAATTTTCAGATACACTGACAACCATCACTCAAACCTAACTGGTTGGGTGTCTCACAATAAACCTGCACTCATAGTCATGGGCCTTATAGTATAGTCCAGGCTTTCAAACACTATTTGGGTCACTAAGAATCAGGCATTGTTTGTACTACAGAGTGTGTACGGGGTCAAGGGGCATGGAATCTCTTGCCAGGCCAGGGGGTCTGACGGTGACCGCCCCGCCAGAGGAATGGCGCAGTAATGACAGACATAGTTCCTTTAGCAAAAAAGTTTGCGCTCTCGAGGCAAAAACCGTTGTGGTTTCTGTATGCAGGCCTGAGTCTAGATTTTCTTCTTCCTGAAGTGAGAATTGAAATGGCGCCTGCCCCTCTCCCGACCTTGCTTGACATCCACATGACTCTTCTACGTCACTACCAGCCTTCTCCAACTCTTACGGATGCGCTGTTGCCTTGTGCTCCCCGAGAATGCACAGTGCAGTAAAATGTACATCCCAGACATGTGCAGTGCAGCAATGATGCCAGGCAGAGTACACCTCGCTGTGCAGCACATGCACGGGAAGTACCAGGCAACAGCGCATCCGTAAGAGTTGGAGGAGGCTGGTAGTAACGTAGAGAGGCCAGGTGGATGTCAATCAAGTGTGGAAGGGCGGGTTTGGAAACCGGACTACATGACTCTTCAGAATAACCTAATGACTCTTTAAAGGGTAATTAGCCTACAGTGACTGCCGTTTTAAAAGTTGATTTTATAGATTTTGCTATATCTGAAAAAACATTAAGGGTCATGTTTGGAAACAATGTTGGGTCATGTATTACGGCATGGTGGTGGATTATGGTGCTAAAACAACATGACAGGCTGCCTTTGAATATGCAATGAAGTGCAACAATTCCAGCTGTCCTGCATTTTTTGACTCTATAGCCTTTGGCACATGCACCAAAATTGCTGCATATTTTCTGTCCGAATTTGCGGATGGAAAATCTGCAGGGTATTACAGTAGCATTGAAGTGAATGAGATTTTCAACAAATCTTATCCACACGCTGCCTAAAATTTCCTTGCAGAAATGTACCTGCAGTGAGGATTTTTTAAAATCACAGCATGTCAATTTATGTTGCGGAAAGGTTGCATATTTATTGCAGACTTGCCCTAATGAGTTTAATGAGGAAATCAAATTCTGCAACGAATAGCAAGTCTTGCGATTTTTTTCTGCGGAAAAGCTGCAAATTTGCAGCAAAAATAAGACATTTCACTTAAAAAAAACAAAACAATAAACTCACTGCACCTGGTGTGACTAAAGCGATGACTCACTCCTCCCCCAATGCCCTCCAAACAGGTCAGAGACAAAGTTGTGGAAAAAAATAGCTCAGGGTGGGGTTATAAAAAAATATCCCAAACTTTAAACATCACATGGAGCACAATTAAATCCAATGGGAAAAAAAATGCACTACTGCAAACCTGACAAGAGAAGGCCACCCACCAAAACTCACAGACCAGGCAAGGACGTCATTAAGCAGAGATTCAACAAAGACACCAATACTAACACTGAAGGAGCTCCAAAGATACACAGCAGAGATGGTAGTGTCTATCCATAGGACCACTGTAGAGCCGTACATTTTACAGAATGAGGCTTTATGGAACAGTGGCCAGACAAAAGTCATTGCTCAAGAGTTCGCCAAACAGCACGTGTCATACTCCCCAAACACATGAAAGAAGGTTATCTGGTCAGATGACACTGAAATTGAACTTTTTGGCCATCATGGGAACACTATGTGGTGAAAGCCCAACTTTTCTCATTACCTCAAGAACACCATTCCCACAGTGAAGCATGGTGGTGTTACACACAGTGCCCCCGGTAGACAGTGCCAAACACAGTGGCCCCAGTAGATAGTGTCACACACAGTTCCCCCAGTAGACAGTGTGACACACTGTGCCCCCTGTAGATGGTGTCACAAACACGGTGTCCACTGTAGATAGTGTCACACACACACACACACACACACACACACACACACACACACACACACACATACACACACACACACACACAAACACATACACACACACACACACACACATACACACACACACTGCCCCTGTAGATACTGTCACATACTCAGTGCCCCCTGTAGGTAGCACCACACACTGTGCCTGCTGTGAAGAGCATCACACACTGTGCCCCCCGTAGAGAGCGGCACACACTGTGTCCCTTGTGGATTGTAGAAGAAGAAAGATTATCACAGCACTGGAGAACAATGTCAAATAATGGGTGCAAGCCTCAAAGGAACATGATCCAAATTCCCACAAATGGTATCCACAAAGAAGAGAGAGACGAGGCAGCACTTCCAAAATAAATGGGAATTTTATTCACCCACCAGTGCAATGTTTCAGTCCAACAGGACCTTTCTCAAGCCTGCTGGAAAGGTCCTGTTGGACTGAAGCATTGAACTGGTGGCTGAATAAAATTCCCATTTATTTTGGAAGTGCTGCCTCGCTTCTCTCGTCCTTGTAGATAGTGTCACACACTATTCCCCCTGTAGAGAGTGCCTCCTGTAGATAGTGTTACACAGTGTGTCTCATGAGGGTAGTGAACCACACATAAAGAGTGCCCCCTGTCGATAATGTCACAAACACTGTGTCCCCTGTAGATAGTGTCACATACACAGTGCCCCTGTAAATAGTGTTACACACAATGCCCCCTGTAGGGAGCATCACACACTGAGCACCTTGTAGAGGGAATCACATATTGTGCCCCCTGTAGAGAGTCACACACTGTGCATCCTGTAGAGAGTGTTACACACTGTGCCCTCTATAGAGGGCATCACACATTGTGTACCCTGTAGATAGCGTCACACACTGTTCCGCTGTGCAGAGTGAAATTATAGCTAGTGTCACATACAGTGCCCTATGTAGATAGTGTCAGACACAGTGCTCCTTGTAGATAGTGCCCCCTACAGATAGTGCCCCACACAGTGCCCCTGTAGATAGTGTCTGTCACGTAGGGTTGGTGGACCCACTGGGCCGTACCACCTTGGTATGGCAGACTTCAGGCGTGGTGAAGCAGGACATGCGTGGGATACAGCACAGCACGACTCTGGCTCAGCACAGCACACGACCAGGATAGCACGGATACAGGTAACAGGAACCCGAACACACTAGGAGACCATTGCATAGACAAACTTAGGGTACAACAACAATTCTCAGGCATAGAAGCAAGGGGCTGAACCCCTCTTATAGTACAGGGCACTCATGGGCTAATAGTTCATCAAAGTCCGGTGCACGCGCTGCCCCTTCAAGAGCGGGCACGAGCATGCAACCTACAGGATCCGGTCGAGGTAAGTGGAAATGAGCACTGGCGTCTCCTGAGGGGGAGACTGGGGCCAGCGCTCGCCGACCCATGGCTGCGGCCGTCAGGGAGAGAGTGTGCCCACCGTGGATAGTGCTCGCTGTAGATAGTGCCACACACACTGCCCTCTGTAGATATTGGCAGACACAGTGCCCCCTGTTGATAGTGTCACACAGTGCCCACTGTAGATAGTGCCACACACAGTGCCCACTATATAGAGCCACAGACAGTGCTCCCTGTAGCTAGTGCCACACTCATTGCCCCCTGTAGATACTGCCACACAGTGTCCCCTGTATATAGCACCACACATAGTGCCCCTTGTAATTAGTGGCACACACATTGCCCATATAGATAGTGACACATACAGTGCCCCTTGCAGATAGTGCCCGTGTACATTATGTCATACATTGCCCCAAGTAGATGGTGCCACACACAGTGCCCCTGTTGGTAGTGGCACACACAAAACAAATAAACAGACTTACCTGTCCTAGAGTCCTAACCAGTACATCTGATGTCTCCACAGGAGTCTTTGCAACCACTCATGCTCAACAACAACCAGTAACATGGCACGAGAGTGGTAGTTTTCACCGCCACCATGTTACCAACTGCCTGGCAAACTGCTTGTCTGCAATAACAAAGAAAATAGTACAATAAAACATTAGGCATTTCAAAATAACTTTAACAAAGTTCCTACCGATCTTCTCTTCTGTAACGCAAACATTAAGCAACAGTATACTAGTAACACACAATATTATATAAGCAAACAAATATGACAGGCATCTACAGTATGTCAGTCTTTTCTGGGCAAACATTGCAGATTCATGGACGGTCCGGGTCTAGCGTGACTAATACGGATGATGAATATGGCCATCTCAAACCGGCCTTCAAGTGACTCTCTCAATGCAGAGTACACTGCTACTCTGTCATACTCATTATAATGGTATAATCTACCTCACAGCCATTGTTTTTAAGTTGGACCCACATGTTGGGAAGTGACATTGTAGTTTTGATATTGTATTGGACATATGTGAGTGCATTTACAATACTTTGTCTCTTTAGGGTGAGCATTACTCTTGTTTTCCATGTATCATTAAAATTGTGTAATTGTTTCAATATTTGTTCTGTAGAGAGATCCGAGATGAAGAAAATTGCAGCAAAACGTCAGTGAAGTAATGCATTATGTTCATGGCTGGGGGTTGTACATGGGGAACAATACACGGAAACAAACAGCATATTTTAACAATTACCGCTGTGTGAATTGCTTAAAAATCAGTGGAGAATATGCCTGTCATAATAATAACATCTCTCAAATTTCATTTATGGCTTCATTGTTATTATTGTGTGCCATAAAAAGATCCTGCCAATAATTTATGTCTTTTGTTCATTTGTATTTCACAAAGTGATCCAGCCATTAGGAAGATTTGTATTGTATGGTCGTGTTCCCAGCAGATGAGCTATTACCCCATCTGTTTTCTGCAGCTTACTGTATGTGAGAAGCAGTGAGGAGTCAAGCTGTGCTCGTCTTGAGTTATTAGGTGATGGTCCCTTCCTTACTACAACCTAATATGGTGTTTTATGCTTTTTTATGTGCTGTTATGACTCCTTTCCCTGATGAATATTGAAAACAGAAGAAAATATTTTACATCAGGTTAAATTCAAATTGAAATGGCAAAAATAACTGAATGGCCATGAAAATTACCTAAACATCAAACCATGATCATGATCATTTTTTATTGCACGAGTTGATTAGCATGCGGATCTCTATCGCCAGAGGCTTTTTGAAGAGATTGTGCTATGCGCATGGTCATTATAGATCTGTCTTGTGCGAAGCTCATAAAGTGCTATGTGCCCATACTATAGGTATTGCTCCAACGCCAGCTGTATTACAGAGTTGTTCTCACCTACAGTAGAAGCAATGCTCACAGCGACACCAGACAGGAGTTTCTTTGGATATGTATAATGGTGGACTCCATTCACTGCTCTACAGGGTCCATGTGCCCATACACAGATGTGCCACGTATGAAGAGATGAGTATATTCCAGGACTGGCCTTAGGTATGTGCAACCTGTGCAGTATCACAGGGTGCATTATGTGTCATTACTGAATGGGCACCACTAGTTAATTGATTAAGCAATGGACACTATATTGTACAACATAAGAACGAAAGGCATCAGTAGAATATACTACCCAGGGCACTAACCTGCCTAAGACGGCATTGGCTATAGGAACAGGTTGTCTAGCATCTTAGAAACTGCCCATCAAGTAGGTCGGACCTTAAAGGGCTTGTCCGAGATTCTTTTTTCATTTACATTTAAAACCACATTGCAGATATTTACAATTTCATAATATACTTACCCTTGCAATCTTGCTTCGGTTCTCCACTCTAGCTGCTTTTTCCTGCTCATCACATGAGCTCCAATATCACGTTTTCTGCCTCCTCCACTGTCGTGTCGTATACCGATCACATGGTCTCGGACCAGAGAGACCTCGGATGGTATACGACACGTCACTGATGACGTGTAGTTTCTGTGGGTGCTTGTTCTTTAGTGCCCGCCCAGCCTATGTAGTTGTTCACTGTGAGCGCACCTGTGAGTGTTCACAGTGAGCAAGGACGGCACCTGCGTATGACTATCCCGGTCTACAAGGTATAATATCAGCACCGGTAGATTTATTTGTTTTATAACTACATACACTTGTAGATACCCCCCACAAACACCCCCCGCCTTTATGTACATAGGGCCAAAGTGGCCGGTGATTCCGTTCCAGAACAGATCGCTTGATGTCTCTGTCCATATATGGACAGAGACATCAAGCGAAGCATCCAGGAGCGGAATCCACGACCACAGTGGGATTCCGCTCCTTCTGTGAGGTATAATAGCGCTACATACAATAGCGCTAGGTACAGGTGGGGGAGAGGGAATGTGACATCTATGGAGGTGGGGGATGACATCTACGGAGGTGTTGGGGTGACAACAAAAATTACTCCTCCTCACAGCGCAAAGTGGATGTCAGCGGGGACGAGCAAGGACATTTCACATGAACTCTTGGTAGGCTGTATATGCACGCTCATTACAGCCCGCAATGCATGCAGGGAAAAATTATCAGAAGGAAACATCAACAAACCGGACCTGGAGTGCATGTAAACAAACAGCGCTAAATTCAAAGAAGATATGTGGTAAGTGGATTTTTAAAAAAAAAATACTGCTTTATTTAGGTTGTCTGTATAAGGGGAAATGTATGAAACACTTTTTGAAAATATAATGGTATCTCGGACAACCTATATATGGTTGCAATAGCTTTTAGCTTCCCCTAAAAAATAAAGAAGAATATTGCAGTGACGTAACCTACTCACAAAATCTAGCACTCTCTTCAGCCGTCCCCGAATCCCTCACAGAGTGTCATCCTCTCTGGAACAACTTGCAGGTATGTGGACCCAGTGTGCCACTCCGCCGTAACGGAGCAGCTCCTCATCAACAGAGCTTGAGAGAGTCAGTAATGCTAAAGTACCTGAAAGGTCAGAAGTCACCATTAGATTGTGTGTGATAAGCAGAGGAAAAGTCAAATTTCACATCTAAAAGTTTACACAGGGCTCTCCAGAATTTAGATGTAAATTGTACACCCCGATCAGACGTGATATGGATTGGTAGTCTGTGCAGACGAAAGAAATGCTGAACAAACAAATTTGCCAGATGAGGAGCCGAGGGAAGGCCAGTCAGAGGGATGAAATGTGCCATTTTAGAGAAGCGGTCCACCACAACCCAGACAGTGGTACATCCAGCAGAAGGGGGAAGACCCGTTATAAAATATGTTGCCAGGGGCCATCAGGAAAAAGCAGAGATTGGAGCAGACCTGCAGGCTTGGAGTGTGTAGCCTTGTTTTGGGCACAGTTGGTGCATAAAGAGACATAGTCCACAACATCTTTAGGCAGCGTGGGCCACCAGTAGTGACGAGAAATAAAGTCCCGAGTCTTACGGACACCAGAGTGCCCAGCGACACCAGGTGAGATTTTTTTTTCTGTTGGTAGGACAAACAAAACTTTTTCCTGGACGAATGTCTCTAATTTGCAGAGAGTTAACAGAAATTATCCTAGAAGGATCAATAATATGTTAATATTTATCTGCAGGACGGAAGTAAAGTAGGAAGTGGAACCTGGCAAAGAACCTAGACCATCTGGCTGTTATGGAATCACTGGTTGCGCAATTCTGAAAAGTCTGTTGAAGACTGTCGGAAGTAAGCGTGCAAAAAACAAACGCAACCCCAAATCCGTCACAACTCTGATCGACAGAATGTAAGGCTACTCTGAGGTATTCGCCAGAGTCCACCACAAGGCGGAATGGCTTTTTGCTGCACATAACCCAGGTTGTTCTAACAGAGTTCAGAGTTGGGTAGGGGTTGCAATGCAGGCTATACCTGAACAGGTAACCAGATAGCCAGAGAGTAAATAGAAAGTCCAAAACAGAGCTAGTGGAAATCATATACAGCAGAGGTCAAAACCAGCCAGGAGGAGATAATCAAAATTGGTAAACAAGGGGTTAACGAGAGACAAGCCGAGGTCAGTTTCCAAGGAGTCCAGAAGTCTAGGGCACAGTGTAAGTGAGAGCTTGATCACCACACCTAAAGGAGAAAACTCACAAGCAAAATAAAAAAAGGAAGTAAGCCAGGTATAAATACTCCACCCTACATCTGACAGGAAGAAGACAGAGAAGTGGGATAAGCTCAGGAAGTAAACAGAACCGCCCAGAAGCTAGATCAGTAATCATGGCGATCTTAAAGACACAGACGCTTCCTAACACTCGCTTGATGATGGTTTGGTTGTTGCGCAGACTGTAAATATGTGAGATTCTTGTGATCGGTGAAGATGATTATAGGATGTGCAGCCCCCTCTAACAGGTGCCTCAACTCTTCTAAGGCTAACTTGACGGCCAGCAACTCACGGTCCCCGATGAAATAGTTGCGTTCTGCAGGAGAGAAGCGTTTAGAGTAAGAAGCCACAGGATACTGCCTTACCCTTGGGGTTTCATTGGAAGACAAGGGCTCCAGCACCAATGGAAGAACCTCCAATGAGAACTGAGGAGTCACATCAGGATGGTGAAGAACGTAAGCTGAAGTGAAGGTGCTCTTGATGTTGGTGAATGCTGACTCTGCCTCAGGGGTCCAGACCCTAGCGTTCACTCCCTTCATGGTAAGAGCTGAGATGGGAGCAGTAAGAGGTGAGAAATTTGGGATGAATTGACAGTAGAAATTTGTGAATCCAAGAAATCTCTGTATGTCTCGGAGACCTTGAGGATGTGGCCACTCCAAGACGGTCTTCATTTTCTCCGTATCCATTTGGAGTCCACAATCTGAGATTATATAGCCCAGAAAGGGCAAGGATTTTTTTTTTAATATACACTTCTCTGGTGAGTAAATCAAGATGTCGTCCAGGTAAACCTCCATAGAGACATACAGAAGATTCCAGAAGATGTTGTTCATAAATTCCTGAAACACAGCTGAAGTGATATACAGTCCTAATGGCATCACGAGGTATTCATAGTGACCGTCTTGGGTGTTAAATCCGGTTTTCCATTCGTCACCCTTGCAGATACAGATCAGGTTATAAGCCCTGCATAGATCTAGCTTATATCAAAGTGCTTGTAGATTAGCGGCAAGAGGTAGTTGTTTTTAACAGTGATTTGGTTTAAACCACGGTAGTCGATACATGGTCAGAGTAATCCATCTTTCTTTTCAACAAAGAATCCGGCTCTGGCTGGAGAAGTAGATTTCCTGATAAACCCGTCTTGAGGTTCTCCTTGACATATGCCGACATGGCCTGGGTTTCGGGCAAGGAGAGAGGATAAACCCTTCCATGAGGAGGTGAAGCTTCAGGGAGTAATTCAATAGGACAGTCGTAGGGATGATGCGGAGGGAGGACCTTACCCTCCTTCTTGATGAAGACATCTGCGAAACAGACATACTCTGGAGGCAGTCTGGAGAGTGACTGAGGCATCAGGGAGAGAACATGAGGCAGGCAGTGGTAAAGATATTGACATCCCCACTGGAGGACCTCTCCGAAAGTTCCAGTCGAGGACAGGAGCATGTTGGCAAAGTCATAGCAGTCCCAGCAGGATAGGGTTAATAGCTTTTGGTAGAACGTAAAAAACGATTTGCTCCGTGTGAAGAACTACTATTTTTAACTTCAGAGGCTTAGTGACGGAAAGAATCGGATCTGGCAGGGGTTGACCATCCACTGAAGCGACCACCAGAGGTTTCTCCAAAGGTATTGTGGCTAAATGGAGACGATCTACTAAGGCCTGGTGAATGAAGTTTGCAGCCGATCCAGAATCAAGATAAGCAGAAACTGAGTGGGATTCTTCACCTGTGGAGATTTTCTTGGGAATAGAGAATTTTGGAGAGAATTTTACAGTTGACTTCGATCCACCTATGGTAGTCCCCCTATCAGCCCTACGTAGGTGCTGGAGTTTCCCAGCTTCTGTGGACATCGTCGCACAAAATTACCCTTGTGGCCACAGTATAGACATAATCCTGTAGAGCGTCTGCGCTGCCACTCCTGGTCAGACAGTCTGAGTCTGTCTGCATACTGTAGGTTCTTCAGGAGAAACAACCGGAGGAGGCAGTAGGGGTCTCTGGAACCTGGGCACCAGTTTATAGGACCTTCTCTCCCGATGAGCTTCCTAAGCGCGTTCTTGGATCCTCATGTCGATCCGTGTTGCCAACAGAATTAGAGCATCCAAGGGGGATGGTAGGTCACGATCCGCCAGCTCATCCATTATTTCAGGAGCTAGCCATTGCCAAAAAGTTGCTACCAAGGTCTGGTTATTCCAGGCAAGTTCCGCTGCCAACATACGAAACTGGATGGTTTATTCTCCTACTGTCAATTCCCCTTGATGGAGAGTCAGAAGAGACGCAGCTGCAGAAGACGTTCGGCATGGTTCTTCGAATACCATACGAAAAGTCTCCAGAAAGAATAGTAGGTTCAAAGCTTCCAGCCCCTCAGGTTTCCAGATAAGGAGACAATAAAAACGACCTTGGTCACATCAGAGGGGAAACAGATGAGCGTGTAATTTAAAGTGGAATTGGCACTGGTTGATGAAAGTGAGAATCAGGGGTGGGTATATACGAGAGATAGTCAAGAGGAAGTAGGCCTGTGCAGGATAATGAAATGTGGCTAGGATTTTGGACTGGAGTAGTGCAATCGTCTCGGACACTGGACTTGGCTAGGACACCGGACTGGAGTAGTGCACGAAGCCGGTCTACAGGGTGAAACGCGCGTCGAGGCGTTCACTCATCCATCCATTTTTTAACTTTCGCACCGCTCTCCATCATGTCCCAGGGTATGTGCTGGCCTTTAGTTCTTACATAATTTATGCATCACTATTAGCTAGGGTTAGTTTGAGTCTCTTGGCCATTTGTGCCTTCATGTTTTGATAGGGCTCTTCCAGTCTAGTTAGATATTATTTCTTACTAGTTAGGCAGCATTTTGATTACATGTGGGTTTTGGCTATTTAGTGCCCACGTTTACTCTCTTTCCTGTGGGTTATTTTAGTGTGTGTTTTAGTCATCTTTGGATGGTTGACTCTGTTTGTCCATGGTCTGTTCCATCTGACCCTGCTGTACTTTTTTTCCGTGTATGGTTCCTCTTTTATTCTGTATTATGTCATTGTGCAATATATTTAATAAAGATTTTTGTACTCTTGTATATCATCAGTATACTATTTCTTTGAGGGTCATGTTCCTTTTTTTGGTTCGCTTTTAGGTTGTCTGGAGTAGTGCACTCGTCTCGGACACTGGACTTGGCTAGGACACAGCACTGAAGTAGTGAAGTCATCTCCGACACCCGGTTTGGCGCGGGCACCGGACACAGATGGTGAAGTCGTCTCGGACAATCGGTTTGGCACGGCCTCCGGACACAGATGGTGAAGTCGTCTTGGACACTCGACTTTGGCACTAGAACTAAACAAAGATACTGGATATGAGATACAGGATACATGATATAAGGAACCATTAGCAAGACAAATGTAGGGAAGACCCAACATTACTCAGGCAAGGTGGAAGTTGGCAGAGTCCTTTTTAATGTCCCGTTTGAGTAGGGATTGGACAGGGACTAAGTTGCAGGTGCTAGGAGTAACAGCAGGAGTGTGTACGGGCATCTCTGGAGGAGGAGACCCCGGCATGTTCTTAAAGCCCTGCGGTTGCAACTGCCAGTAAATTTGGAATGCCGTCAGTCAGCGACCGCGGGCATTACACTTTCAGTCCCACAGAACTGTGAGTGCCTAATTAATATATACATAAAATAATTCACATATGAAGACACACTGTTCGGAGTATTCATTTGTAAATTTTCCCTCCCCAGAACTAGTTATAAATTAATCCAGCCCACGGTAAAATGCTCTGGGGACAATTGTTTTGCAATAATCTACAAAGCACTGCAAAGAAGCATTCAATAACACACCATCTATCGAAAGGACCGGCAGGGGCTGTGTAACTATAGGTGGTGTGGAGGTAGAAGCTGGCATCTGGTGCCTACTATATGCAGTTGGCGTGGAGGGACAATGACTAATGCTAATTGCAGAGTGATGTAATTCTGTTATACAGACCTCACTATACAGATGAATTATTTAGTTTTATATTGGTTACAGGTCCTATACAGGGTACATTCACTTATTGTAGACATGTTAGTTGATGGTGGGCCAGGTACCGCTATGGCTGTGGTACAGCTCATTGTGAACACCTAATCAAAGCTGCAGTACTTCTGGAGATGGAAGGATTATCAATTTTTGGCAGGCTTACCTTTGCTGAAGTGCCGTACATAGACAAAAGGGGGCCGTATATTAAAGTTCAAAAAAGGTCCCCCATTATGGTGAGTTTTGCCACTCATGACAGAAGGGCCTGGTGTTTATTTCCCTCTCCCTCAAGCCAAATCTTCACTGCTTTGCTTTCTAACACTTTTCCTCTGTAGAGGGGCAAAAGTTCACAAAGTGTATGGGAGCGACTAGGTCGGGGCTCCCTCTCTCCAAGGACCCCATGGCAGCTGCATTTTAATGAAAAGGACAAACAGAACTAAAAGCTGGGAGATAGAAGTGTCAAGTATTGGGACATTTAATATTGGTTGGGGTTAGAGATCTCTCCAAACATCATTCACAGAGTTCTCCTTCAATTAGTAAAGTAAATTTTGCAAATATTGGATGTTTTGGCCACATCACTGCAAAAAAAAATTAAAGTCCCCTTTAAGGATTGGGGTTCTCCCCCATACTTTTACGTCTCTTTTTTTTTTAAATCAAATTTGGGAATAGATGTCGGGAGAAGGAAAATGTTCCCTTACATTTACAGCACCGCAATTTCAGCCTCCTGGCCGCTGCCGCAAATAGTCTTGTGGCTGGACAAGTAGGAATGCCGGGTGTCGAATGCGTAGTCCTAGCAACTGTCTGGCCAATCAAAGTAATAAGTGGCCCAATTAAGCTAGGTCTATACTATCCTCAGTATCAGTTATAGGTATTTCTACCCTGATTAGATTTTTCTTTGTTGCTGATTCAGAACTTTAACTTGATCTGTTGTTACTCGGCTTCCCTAACTGCTCTTCGAATTCTCCATGGTGCCGCATCATGGTACTATCTGAGCCATTACTTATACAACTGCGCTTATGCCTGTTCCACGGCACCACATGCCTGGTCCTGCCTGACCTCTGTTACCAAGCTCTGCCCTGTTTAACTACTCTCCTGTTTCCCGGCTTATCGTTCCTTCCGTATTGGCATGTACTGATATTGACTTTGTGCTTTAGTTACCTATAGCAACCAAACCTCCAACCCATTCCCGTTGTATCTCGTTCAATCTCCGCTAGACATTCTCAAGGGAATCAAATACCGGACCAGCTCAGGGCACCTACTGTAAATCCTTGGGCCACCTGAGTACCTCGACCTTAAAAGCAGATGTGGGAGAGGGGGTACTATAGATTACTGGGTTGAGGAACCAGAATATTACAGTCATGTACATGGGGCCTTAGACCTGTCGCCCAAAACTTGGAAAAAGTCCTAATGACTGATGATTTTATTTTCTAGTGCTTGAGTATATAATCTGCAACAGGTGATATAATAATATGATAGACCTATGTAGCTGAACACACCTATGATTATCAGAAGATGACACATACCTGTGTTTTACCTATTTTACACCTGATGTGTTTTGTTTCCGTACCTCGCCACCTGCCTTTGTGTCTTTACACTGTCAATCTCTCAGGCGTTCCTCCCGCTTTGTTGCTTAATCTATTATAACAATACCAGAGCCGTCCTGTTTCCCCATTCTTCACCAGACAATCCTTTTCATCTCCTCTACTTCAGCAGACAGGGAAATATCTTAGGCACGTATTGTTTACCTCAGATTCAAACAGTATTTAACTTGTCAGAATCGAGCAACTTGATTTTCGCCTGGAATCTCTCCTCAGAATTTGCTTTTCCACCTTTGATGTTGAATAAGGGCTATTCAAAATATCTTGAGTTTTTTTTCCTCCTTTGGCATCTTCTAGTTAAGTGCTGGCATAGTATTAAAGTTAAATGAACAAAAAAAAATAAACATTTTCACATTTACAATGAATTCCAGTGTTTTCCCACAACATTAGAGATGTCTGAGGGAAAGATTAAAGACGTTATGCAGATAGCAGTGTCAAAGTCTTGACGAAAATATGTTCTCAAGTTTAATCAAATTGACCCGCGGCATAAATAAATGATATGTCTATTGCACCTGGGAACATGTTAAAGAGGATGTCGACTAAGGGCAACTTCTTTCTGTATGCGGTAACAGGCCATATGGGATAATAGGGGGTCCTCCTCATGAGCCCAGACCCGCTGCAAAGTGCTCCACTTGCCCTGGAGGACCGCTGCAGTCAAAGCATTACATGGGCACTAATAGACTTCTATACAGGGCCGCCACCAGGGCAGAATACTCTAGATTGTTCTATATTTAGATGGCCTGGTTAATAAGTGCAAAAAGAAGACCCACACTTACCTATTAGCTGGTACCAACCGCCCATGACTAGGGCTCACCCAGTTACACTTATATCAAGTTAACCCTAAGGTGACTACCATTACGTCTTTTCACGGAAGTCACTAAGGTGCCTTACTCCGATGCATAAGGCTTTTTATGGTGCATCAGAATAAGCGTGGCACGGGTGGAGAGGGAGCTTGGCTGTCTGAAGACATCCGGGCTCCTACTTTAATAGCTGTGATCAGAGTTAACTCTGATGACAGCCGTTTAACCCCTTAGATGCCGCGGTTAATAGCGACCGCGGCATCTAAGTGGTTTACAGTGGTAGTGTGCTTTTCTTGTCATCCATGGTCTGTTAATGTGATCGAATAGCGCCGATCGATTGCCATGGGCAGCCCCTAGGCTTGCCATCGCTGTATAACTTTGAGGGTATGTTCACACGATAGCAGGCATTTACGGCTGAAATGACAGCCTGTTTTCAGAAGAAAACAGCTGCGTCGTTTCAGCCGTAAATGCTCCTCCTCGTAATATACGAGGCGTCTGTGACGCTCGTATATCTTGAGCTGCTCTTCATTGAGTTCAATGAAGAACGGCTCAAATTACGTTGCAAAGAAGTGCCCTGCACTTTTTTGCCAAGGCAGTCAATTTACGCGTCGTCGTTTGACAGCTGTCAAACGACGACTCGTAAATTACAGGTCGTCTGCACAATACGTCGGCAAACCCATTCAAATGAATGGGCAGATGTTTGCCGACGTATTGTAGCCCTATTTTCAGACGTAAACGAGGCATATTATGCCGTGTGAACCCAGCCTGAGGTGGTGACAGGCTGTAAAGTTTTGGTATACTAAGTCTATCAAAGCATTATAGAAGCAATCAAAGCATTGCATACTAAAGTCCTATAGTGGGACTAAAAAAAAGTAATTAATGTCAAATAAAATTAATTAAAAACTGTGAACAGTAAAAAAAAATTTTTTCAATAAGTGTTTTTAGTTTCTCAAAGTATACACATATATAGTATTGTCACAATCGTAACGACCCGAAAAATAGAGTTAACACATTATTTAAATCACATGGCGAATGGCATTAGAAAAAAACATAGAGAACCCACGACAAACTTGCTTTTAATTCATCCACCTTCTATAAAAAAATAAAATAAAAACAATAAAGCAGTCAGTAGGGAGCTATAGATGTAAAGAGTAAGCCCCAACATAAGTTTCGCTATTTGCTAAGTGAATAGTGAAACGTACATTGGGGCTGGGGTCCTGTACTTAGTCTGTATACTCTTTGCATCTATAGCTCCCTACTGACTGCTCTAGTGTTTGACCCTTCAGCATTTTTTATGTTTTGTTGTCAGCATTGTATACATTGATTAGTGGCTTGCTACTACTCAGTAAGTTTCGGACATACATTTGATGCCTTTTTACTATATTTGCAATGGATATATACTGACCTCACAGCGTCAACTTTTTTGTGGGTTATGTCTTATTTTATGTGTATTTTTATAAAACGTGCTTTCTAATAAAGACATTTAATATTTTTTTATATTATTTTGTCCTATATGTATTTTGTTGCTCTCATATGTGCAAAAGTAGTAAAATATAAAAAACCTTAACATATTTGGTATCGCTGTAATCCTGTCAACCCATTGAATAAAGAAAAATATTATTTGCTCCGCTCAGGGAACAGAGTAAGTTTAAAACGCAAAAAAAAATGGGCATAATTGATGTTATTTTCCCTGTCCCACTGGTCCCATCCCTCTCTTAATCAATAAGCTACACTCCTCAACATTGAAATTTCAACACAAAGAAGAAAGAGTTTTGGAATTGTGGAAATCACAGGATCGATAGACATGTTAATGATATGCAAATGATAAAATAAAATTGAAACAAAATATTCCAATCATCTTGACTTATTCAGTATGCAGCATGAGCGCCATGCGCAGAAATACACGCACTTACACGCCTTGGCGTGCTATCAATGACATTATTAATGGCTGTCTAAGGAATGTTATGCCACGCTGAATGCTCTGGGGCACGCAAATCATCAAGATTGGCTGCTGGCAGTTCCCTTTGCAATTACCGACCAATGATGTGCCAGATGTGCTTGTTGGGAGACAAGTCTGGAGACGTTGCATGATATCACGTTTAGGCCACGCAGGTTTGCCCTTCTTGGTGTTTCAATTTCAATGTTCAGAAGTGTATATATACAGATGTAGCAATCTTTGTCTTGACTCTTAACGCATTAAATACACAATGGCAAGAAACTTTAACTTGACTTTTACAATGACTTTTGAGGTGTGATATCACGCTGCAGTAAGTTATCAGAGTCAAGATAAACTGTGCTACATCTGTATACCTCAAAATGGTGCCATTGCAAAATACAAATCATCCCACAAAAAAACAAGCCCTCATACAGCTATGTTGACAGAAAAAATGTTGGCACTTTGAATGCGACGTTGAAATAGCGTCAAATATTGCTTGGTCATTAAGCATTAAGGGACTAAATAGGCCAGCAATTAAAGGGTTAATGGGTTCCATTTAAAAGACAATAATGTGCAATCATGAGGCCCATTAATGTGGTATGAGTCTGAAAGGTACATAAAGGTAATATTATCCTCTCTTCTATCCCATAATTTTTGGGCTACTGTGCGTGCAGAGGCATAACTTTAAGCTCCCTGACCCCAATGAAGAATCTGTAACAGGGCCATCTCCAACTATCAAATGCTATTCATCGTACTGGTCTTACTGTATGTGGGACAGAAGGACCCTGACTCCATGCATTGCTTCAATTTGAGAATTTTGCAAAGCATTTCCCCTGTCTAGAACAGTTGATAGATGAAGTCCTAGGAGAGATTATCTCAGTTGGCTACTTGCCATGGGTCCTGCCTAACGGAAATGGGTTGTCCAAGGTAGACAACCCTTTAGGTGTTGGTGTTGGTGGTTCAACAGATTGGACTCCAATCGATCCTGATAAGATCCAGTCTAGTTGGCAACCATCTACAGTATGATGAAGTTGCCATGAATGCATGAAAGTACATACAAGCTATAATAACCTCTAAATAATAAAATGCTCTAATACTTTTGACAGGCCAATAATGCAAGGTCTGACCACAGTATGTTCCACTTTTATAAGAACAAAATCTGTCTTTAGACTTTGGTAAGTGTGTCTCATAGTTAAGACTAATAAGCTAAATCGTACTACACCAAAGACATGTCCCATTTAAATGCCACAATTCAAAACCATCTTAGGTGTTCTTGTAGCTTCAAGGAATGTCTCAACCGTATGATAAACTTGGCACCTACACCTGTGGTAGTCTTCAAAACCTTCTTCCATCGAGTTTCCAGTTTCGACACAATGCTGAATCTTCCCTATTGTTCCTTAGTTATTGTAACATTACAAATACTTTTTCTCTTTTTCTTTGCAATTCTCCAATCCGCAGCTATGCGCACTCGGTGGGACACTGAGATTAACATCAGTTCATGTTGCAGAAATTGTCTTGAAAACATATGAATGTCGGCTCTTAAAACCCATAAAGAAATCAATATAGAGAAACTGTAACATAAATAATATTTCAATACTGGTAAAAATCCGGCTTGTGTGAAGCAGTGAAACCTAAGGCCAAAGAAAGTCTATTATTATCATTGGTAGGGATTCAGGAACAATATTTGAGTTCATGTCATGCTGTGATAATTCACATAGGTAGCCTTGGCACAGCAATTTGCTTTGCTATTTAATTCAATAATTTTAATATGACAGCATCACGGGAGTTAGTGTGTTTAACCAAACCGCACGTTCTAAAGAAGGAACATGAATTTCGAAGATACCGTGTGAAAGACTTGGTTATTCCTTATAGACTTTGGAGCTCTGCTATTGTCACAAGACACATGTCATTTGTAGGAGAATATTAGGTAAACGTTTTCTTCAGTAGATTTTAAACGTAGAGGCATGTGATTTGCTACGTGACCAAAAACAACCTTTTTAAGATCCTTTTAATGGTCAACCTTTCCCTGCAAAAACAGTTGGCTTTTTCCATATGGCATATGGACTAAAGCAGAGGGTGACCATGCAGGTGTGGCCAGTGAATGGACTGCAGCTACAAAAAAACTATTTGCGAGCGTATTCTGTTGTCTTACATGTTGATGGTCAGATCGTTCGTATGAACAATCTGACCTATGAGTGATTGGCCACATTGGCCAATCCAAATCTTAAAGGGAACCTGTCACCAGCATTTCACCTATTGAACTTTACTTATCCCTCACTGGCCGCTGCTATAAAGTTCATTGCCGTTATCCCCGCTCCTAAACTCCTCCTCCGACTGTAAATAACGGTCTGCAAACATTTTGCGCCTTTTATCATAATAATCCGGGGTCCCTTTGTGCGCACACCCCAGAAGAGGACATCAATGCACAAGCGCAGGATTTTGTGTGCTGGGGGGAGGCGAGGAGCTGTCAATCAAAAGTAAGGAGGTGGGGTCAACTCGGAAAGACTTGAGGAATGAAGATTTGACTCTTTTCAAACGAAGATTTGACTCTTGTATGCTCATTAGCATACGGTGTGGGAACACTAAAAAACGGAATACTAAAGCTACAGAGCCGACTAAGAAGACAATTATAGGTTATATAGAAATGATTTTCACCCACTACCACCAGGTATCGCTGGTTTAATAAGTAAAATGCTGGTGACAGGTTCCCTTTAAGTGTATGGCCAGCTTGATACCCACTTCCGGCAGACTAAAGCAGGTTCTACCGGCATGACAATCACTTTAGATGACTACAAATGGCCTATACAGTCATCAGAGCTAAACTCATCTATGTGATATAGAATTTGCAGCTAACAAACTTCATGATGCTATCATGGATCATAATCTCTAAGGTACTGTATGTTTCCATCCCCTTATTGAACCATGTAATGAAGAATTCAGGTTATGCTTTGGACAGAGTGTGGGGTCTACCCAATACTAGGAAGATGTTTGTAATAAATTGGCTAATACTCAATGTATGTAGCTTAGCACCTGCACATAAGAGAAGCACTGACTAGGTATTTCTCCTGAGTTTTATGAACAAGAATATCACACTACCAATAGCATCTTAGAAGGTTTAACATCAAGATTGTATAGGTGAATAGGACATCACATGCATAAATCTTAAAGACACTTATTATCTCTGTTAGTAATGTCTTGTGGTCTTCTTATTCAGAGCACGAGGTTCCAGTAATCCAAAGATAATAAGCAAGTGACAGGACTGCCATTTAATATTTTCTTATCAGCAGCCTAATATTCTCCAGTTAAAGTATATACACATGACAGGTAATAAATGTTAGCTCGGTGGTGGTCTCCCACCATTCACTAGATCATGGGACATCCTTTCCCTGCTACCACTCCATAGACTCTACGGGGCACCAGGAAACAGCCAAGCACTCTCCCAGCGTTGGACGCCCACCAATCTGACATTTATCCTCCATGCCCTTTTAATGACATGAGATTTATGTCATAGCCTGCAAATTTCTACAGACATTCTCATACTGTGAGTACTGTATATGGATTAGCAGTATAACAGTCTTGTTATTAAAGCAGTCATTCTAAATCATAGATACAGAGATCATCAGTATGGGCCATAGACATTACTTTTATCAATCTATCTTATTTGGCGTTAATATGGGACTCATCATCTGTCCGTCTATCATTTTGAATCATAACCAGTGAATTTCCAGTTAGGGTCGTATGAGAGTTTCCTATATGTGGTTTGTCTCTGTCAAATTTAATTTGTCAAATGTTGGCAGATTTATGGACCACAATTTATTTTGTGAAATAAAACCTGGGAAGCCTGCTCATAGACCATATCAATAAAACATGACACTCTCTAGACTTTGCTGATTTATCCGGTGTCATGCAGGCATCCTGGCACTCGAGGGTTGGTCTTAAACTTAGTGATTTAAGTCACTTCTTAAAGAATGTCTTTTACATTTATTGCTATTTTTTTATGTTCCATTTTATTAGGGCCACATATAATTTAATGATATGTTACTGGTAGCAATAAATGTGATGATATTAGCAATGGGACGGTTCAACCACAGTGGAATAACAAGACAGTGAGGAATCAATGGCCTTCGCAGAATTTTTTTTGTGGACATGAAAAGTTGAATACATTTTTTTTAAATTCATGGATATGATTTAGTCAAATGATTTTTCTCGCCAGCTACTAGTAGAATGATGAAGTGATGGAACTCACCATAAAAGGTTTAGTGAAGATTAACCAGGGCGCAGAGTCTGAGGGACCATCCTATTCTTCATCATGAAAGTATGGAATATCCTGGTTAAATCCTCATGTGGCAGCCCCAGCTTGGGGCCAATACCATGAATGTGGTCAGACATAGCCTGAAAAGACCAGGTCAATATTGGAGAGTCCAGCAAGGAAGGTGCTAGACATGAATCCAAAGGAGTGATATAAAAGCAGAGGTCAAATTGTTTGCTAAATTGTGTGTGTGTGTGGGGGGGGGGGGGGCAGGTTGGCAACCCGGGTCAGATGTATATTGAAGGTTTGATTATGTCTTTGGATTATCATTATGGTTCAAATTATGAGGTTCAGGACAAAAACTTGTACCACTTTTGTAGTAGGTCGGATACAATTTGTTCTTGTATAAGGTTCTCAGAACAAAGAAATTGTAGTATCATGTCTTAAAAATTTGAATGGACACTTTACATAATTCTAATGATCGTATTGTTAAATAACAAATCCATAGTCATATTCATTCATTACTTTTACCACAACATTAGTAACACTGGGGTCCTGGGTTTGAATCTGATCAAGGACAACATCTGCGTGTAGTTTATATGTTCTCCCTGTGTTTGTATGAGTTTCCCCCAGGTTCTCAGGTTTCCTCCCATGCTCCAAAAACATAATGATAGGTTAATTGGCTTCCTATGATATTGGCCTGTGTGTGTTTAGAAAAGGGAATTTAGATTGTGTGCCACATTGCGGTCAGGGACTGATGATCATATCTGTACAATGCTGCAGAATATGATGGCGCTATATAAGCAACATAAATAAATACATTTACTGTGTGTGACCAGCTAAAATGAAGACCCATAGTACCTATTGGAGAGGTGCATAACACAGGGATTCTTTTTTTTGGCATTCTTTAAATCCCCGTGTCAGTAACTGCCCCCTTAGGCACTTCAGTAGACAAAACACAGTTACCAGTTTGGCTTGGAGTGTTCCTTTAAGTTATAATCTGAAAGTACATTACGTTTTGGAAGTATAGGGACAGCCCCAAACAATGAAAATGGGCCCCCATCCTCGGCTCTAAGCTGCAAAATCTCACCTACCATTCCCCTCACATCTACCACTATTCGCATCCAGTATCTGCCAAAGCGTCTGCACAAAACAGAGGTTCCAGAAAAAGGACAGTAGAGGAGGCAGCACTGATTTCGGAACCACTTTCCATGCTCCAAATCATTGAGGTAATCTGCCTATAAATTTTAACATGAAGTTTGTACAGTTAAAGCCGCACTTGTGTAGTCCTCAGACTTGTCTCCTTTTGAGATGGTTGACCATAAAATGGCAAAGATGAGGTCAAGGACATTGGAGCATGTGGTGTACAGACATTGGTGCACAGAAGAACTGACTGGAGTTTTTATCAGTATGAGCACAGAAGCTGAGTCAGAAACTTGTTCATGTCGTTTCTAAGATTTTAAATTGAACATTAGCTGAGGTTGGTGGTAAAATGGGTTGTCCAATTTGGACATTCCATTTTTGGTTTTTCCTTCAAAAATAAACTGATCACAGGTTGTGCTGTCGCTGGGATCCCCAGTGATCTTCATTAGCTGTGGGTGAACTCGGCAGCAAGTGTTTCATTTCCCTGCAGCACCACTATAGGTGAAACTAAGTATTACATGGTGCCTAATGAAAACTTCGGGCTGTCTGAGTAAAGCATCGACAAACATTGTCCTCCGGTGGAAGGGGGGGGGGGCACTCTTTGTAACTGCATTCCACTCTTTCTGGGGCTCCTGAATGAGCTACTCCCCTCTATTAATTCAGACTTAGAATCCTAATAGAGCAGAAGAGTATAAAATATATCAATGTCAATGAACAAATACATATGTATCCTCTCCCAACCCAGATAAATAAATAGACATATAAAATTTTATTGCATACATATTATGTGAGAATTTATTTATGCACATCTACTTGAAACTACTTGTTAAAATGTATTAAATGTTACATTCATCACAGGGGAAAAAGCCGAAGACCACAGTGAATAATTTTCCTCTAATGGTTAAATCCCTATTTAGATTTGCAGCCCTTTGATTTATTTGCAGAAACCTGCTGGGTAGAACACACTGCAGAGCTGATTAATGTCTCATTCTGTCATCAGTTTTCACTTATATTCTTGGCCAGTTCTGACATTTACCCCCTAAAGAATCAGAAAGAATTTGTGGACTGATCCAATTCTTACTGGCATGGGATTTGGGGAATGTGGTGCTAGCAAAACAAGGAAGATGAATGTAAGGACATTTCATGTTCTATATGGAGATCGTTTCTCCAGTTAGTTCCTCTAAGGGTATGTTCACATGCAAACGTAAAATACGTCTGAAATTACGGAGCTGTTTTCAGGCGAAAACAGCTCCCTAATTTCAGACGTAATTGCTCGTACTCGCGTTTTTCGCGGCATCCACTACGGACGTAATTGGAGCTGTTTTTCAATGGAGTCAATGAAAAACGGCTCCAATTACGTCCCAAGAAGTGTCCTGCACTTCTTTTGACGAGCCGTCTTTTTTACGTGCTGTCTTTTGACAGCGACGCGTAAAATGACAGGTAGTCGGCACAGTACATCGGCAAACCCATTGAAAGTAATGGGCAGATGTTTGCCGACGTATTGGAGCCGTCTTTCCAGGCGTAATTCGAGGTGTAAAACGCCTCGTTTATGTCTGAAAAGAGGTCGTGTGAACCCAGCCTAAAGGTTCTGTCCAGTTGCAGGACCACACCAGCCAGGGGAACACATCAGTAACGTATCCTCTGGTTTTCCCACAGAGGAAGCAGGGGATGTAAGGACCCAAAAAACGTTTTGAAATTACTATACTAAAAGAGAACTTCGGTATTTTGGAAATGATTTTTGCTGCATTTTAAATATAGTGTTAAACAACCCCTAAAAAATTGAGTACAAATGTCACATCCATTTTGCATAAATTAATGCTGGGTGTTTTCAGTAGGCAGGAAGGTAAAGAAGTTATGTCATATGTCTCCCATAATCTGCCTTTCGCTTTTCATCGCTAGTCCTGCAAACGGCTGCTAAAAAATTTGAGCATTAACGAATGCTCATCAGTGTTTTCATTGTAAATATCCTTTAAACTCCCCCATGAAAAATGTCTGTGCTTTTTGGGACTTAAGTTCAGTGCCTGCCGGTCCTGGCCACTAAAGATGAGAAGAAACATTTTATCTCCATGTTGCTCTCTGATGTTCAGTGTATAACATAAAGCCTGTTTCCTGTATTCCGAGTGTGCCATATACAATCCAATTACTTGCTGCCCACATTATCTTAATATATCTGGGCCCATAGCTCATTGAAAAGTGTAAAGTATATTGTTAAATTTAAAGTAGACAAGTAGTTCCAATCAGGTAAGGAAGAACAAGAGGTTTAGGTGGCCCTTGTTCTTCCGGATGAGGATCACATTTTTAAATCCATAGTTCCGTCAGTGCTTGAAATATGTTGACTCAGCGCTGGATGAGATTATTGGGGTAAATAGCTCATACAGCTATAACTAGGGCTATAAAGAATATTCGTATTGCCCTATCTTCTCTTCCCCCGAAAATACAGATCAGTATGGGATAGAAGGTGTAGCGTGCGTCTTCTTGTTCTCCCTGGTGTAGACTGTTAAGCAGATCTGGGACTCTGCACTGTAACTGAACAGTTACACTTTACAGGCCATTCCCAGTGAGTGAGGTTAGTTTTCTGTAGGTCTTCCGATATCTGTCTACGTCTATGAATGAGCAAGAATTGCCCTATGTTGAAGTAACGGACAAACAAGAGCCATCCACTTCTATCTTTATCCCCAGGCCCCATGCACACGGCCATAGCCGTAATCACGGTCTGTGATTACGAGCACAGACAGCCTCGGACAGTCACCCGCATTTGCCGTGCTCCCATTATAAAGTATTGGAGCAAGGTTCCGTAAAATAAAATAATAAAACATGTCCTATTTTTTGCGGATGCTTTTTACATTTCTTGTAAATATATGGCGAGGTGTCCGTTGGCAATAGAAATGAATGGATCTGTACTTTGATCCGCAATTACTGATCCGTAATTGCGGATCAAAGTACTGATCCATTCATTTCTATTCCATTTACATCAAGATTATGGTTGTGTGCATGGGGTCTAAATAAGTGATTTAATTTTGCTGCCAATCCAAGCACTGTAGGTCTCTTTCTTCTACTTGCACTGATGGCCTTTACCAACTTCACAAGCTTATACGTCACACCTCCTCTCACTGAATAGAGAAATAATTATTCAATACCGATAGACTAGACTAAACTGACTGGCCTCCTCTTCGCACTCGATTTCAGATGCCACTAGGGAAACGGATCTGTTGTTAGGCAATTTTCTTAATTTTCTAGGTTCTAAATGTTTCTGCAAACAAATGGCAATGTACTATGAGGTATGTACAACAACATCAAAATGATCAATGTTTCAGTATATAATTAAATAAAGGCAGGTTGAATATTTCCCTAAAGATAATAGAAATGAATAAGTGCATTGCAACATTTCATGTATCGTAATGCAGCAAGGGGACCTTCTACTAGAAACTTGACCTGATGATGACATTGTACCATCATTTATTCTAAAAATCATGATTGGCTTACATTCATTCCTTCAATCATGATTGGCTTACATTCATTCCTTCAATCATGATTGGCTTACATTCATTCCTTCAATCATGATTGGCTTACATTCATTCCTTGGTCATTCAGTGATGTCATCCAAAAATTATTTGATTTCAACACCAATAATATTTCTATAGCGTCTTATTTCTTTTAAATAAGATACTCAAGACTGGAATCTGGCATCAAATTATTTAATGTAACTCAATAAAAGTAATTGTCCACTTTAGACAAATGTTTTTTGTTAGAAGGATCCAGGAACAGTAGACTTATCACAGGGTGTCCCACTGCTTGGCCACCAGCCATCATCTGTAATTTGTGGAAGAAACTGGCAGCAAGTGTTTAATTTCCATACAGCACCACCACAGAGTAAATGGAGCATTACATGGTACTCTTTTAAATCAATGGGCTGTCCATGTAATGCACTGGTGTGCTGGGTCCTCCAGGGAGAGATGGTCTTTGTAGCAGCTATCCGCTTTTGCTAATAGATGAGGGTCCCCAACGAGGGACTTACCTGTATTAACTTAGAAATCATTAATATTTGAGTACGTATTTTCTTAACCAGACAACTCCTTTAACCCCTTCCTGACATGTGGCGTATGGTTATGTCAGAGCCGGAAAAGGGAAATATGGAGCGAGCTGCATGTTACAGCCGACACCTCACTGCAATGGCCGGCTTTGGAGATAACTCCATTTCCGGTCATTTAACCAGTTACTGACTGCACCATCTGAGTCATTAGAAATAGGAGTATTGTAGTATACTGTGCAAGCCAATAATCGCTTGTTCAAGTCCACTAGGGGGACTAATAAAAAAAAATGTAAAAAGCAGTTAAATCAAGGTTTTTTTTATATACAAAAAATAGGAAAAGTTTTAAAAAAAACAAAACACTCCCATTTTCCCCCTGACGCAATATAAAAAGATAAAGATAATTGGTATTAGAAGTCCAAACTATTACAATATAACATTATTTCACCCGCACAGTGAACGCTGTACAAAATACAAAACAAAATAATCCCTGCAGAATTGAGGTTTTTTTATCACTTCGCCTCCCACAAAAAATGGAATAAAAAGTGATCAAAAAGTTGTATGTGCCCCAAAATGGTACCAATAAAAAAAATATGATTTTCAGAATATAGCAACACAAAACAAATATTTTGAACCACGGGTGTATCCACCTCCTGTTTTATTGTATGTCTGTGAAGATTCATTACAAGGTATATATTGATGTAGACTCAGGAGCTCATGTTCAGTGCTGCTTACTCCTTGGCAAGACCTGTACCAACATCTGGTCATCAAACACCATCCAGATACCAAACACGCAGCAGGACTATAAAATCACTGGCACGTTCTCCTGTACATCCTCCAATGTAGTGTACATGATCCTGTGTACAAGGTGCATCAATAAAGGAATCTACATTGGAGAAACAATACAAAAACTACAAACCAGGATGAATCTTCACAGACATACAATAAAACAGGAGGTGGATACACCCGTGGGAAAACACTTCTCTGGACCAGACCACAGTTTGGCAGATTTAAAGGTACTCATTCTGAAGGGTCATTTTAAAAACAACAGAGAAAGAAAAATTTGGGAATTCAAGATGATGATAAAATTCCAGTCATTGACACAAGGCCTCAATCTAACACCAGGATTTATGAGCCACTACATGGACACACGTCACGTCCCCCATCAGACTGACTCCAGATGCCTTAACTCCTAAGTCATCACCCCTATAACCTCAGTTTTATTGCCCCGGCTTATCTTAATGATGTATCACCTCATGTACTAATTGTCTTTGTGTAACATCTAAATGTTGTGCTTTTTTCTAAGTCATTCATTTGTAAACTGCCTGAAGAAGGGGCCTCTGTGCTCTGAAAGCTTGCATATAGAACTTTTATGGTTAGCCAATAAAGGTATCATACCTATTATACTTTTGTCTTTTTTGACACAAAAGTATTTAACATTTCATATTGTCTCTGGCTAACACGGTACTACACTATTTTTTACTGTACTTTGTAAAAGTAGTAAAACATAAAAAAAACTATATAAAGGGGTTAATATTAATATTATAGTTTTACTATAACTTTATGTTATACCGAGGAAATATCCCTTTACTAGGGTTGTTTAATGGTATTAATTATGTCATTACGGAAATAATTTTACCAGTTATTAAAGAAATTTGTGGCCCACTCTGGAATAGTATATATAAAAGCTAATAGTTTACATAAAACAACTTCCTTTAGAGTCACTGGAAAGATTTTTTTCACAATCTTACAAAAACATTAAGATGATTGACACCTCAACGTCCCATATGATATCTGGCCAAGAAAATTTTTGGGATTCCAATACATTTGTTGTCAAAAGCAAGCAATCTTATGGTCTTTCCAACTCCTCCAACACACACACAATGGGAGTCTTTGACATTGGCCCGTCACAATATCTCAGTTTGAGTCAATGTTAATTCAGTTAATTTTCGTTAGTTTATATCTAGTATTTCCAAAAAAGAAAAAAAGAAAAAAGTTGTTAATTTTTACACCTCAGTGTAACGTCCTAATGTCTAAGGAATGTATCACTTTTTCCTGCAAAAAATATTTTGTTGCAAAAACATTCATTTAGTAGCCAATATTTCCACATTTTTGCATGTCCTGTACCTGAACTTCATGTTTTTTTTTAGCAACTGACGCAGATAGACGGTATCAGGAGATATACATCATGATCTAGAAATTCATACGAGAGGTCCTCTGTGACTTAGAAATTAATTTGGATAGCCTTTCCTTTCTTAAATGTAGATGATATTATTTTGCTTTTGTTTTTAGTAGTTTGAAGATTGGCTTAATCAGATAGGAATGTAGTGTCACGGCTTGTTTTACATTGAAAGAAGGGAAAAGTCTTGGATAGAATTTTATGTTATTTCTGTACCTTGGTGAAGACAGATGTGAGTGTAACGTTACATGTGTCCTTTTTGGCTTACATTTACACCTTTTCTTTATTCTATTTTTAAATAAATAGATGCGAGAACAAATGTCAGCAATAGATTAATATTCTTGGGCAATTAAAGCTTTATATATACACTTCACACTGTACGTGATAACTTTCAGAAGGGTAACGTAGCTACTGTGGATGATGTCTTAAGAAACAACTGCAAAATAATTTTCACAAATTGGGAATTTCCTTCAAATTGAATGTTAGTCAAGACAAGGGTGTTAGACAAATAGTCTAGGACACTTTCATACCAAATGAGATCAAGTCACATTCCTAGCGGATCATGGTTAAAGGGGTAATCCCATTACATTATGTTATGGCATGGTGAATGGGGCTGTGCTGCAGGTCCCTACACAGCAGGTAGCCAGGATCGCTGCTGGTAGGGTTGCCAACTTTTCCAGCCAAAAATACCAGCCAGGTTCAGGGTGTCTATATGTGAAAACACTACAGCTCACTTTCTAAACCACAGTAAGTCTCAAATGCAGCACAATCACAGAAGGAGAACAAGGCTCCGAAACATCAATAAAAAACCCCATAATGATCGGTGCAAAAAAAGAACTAAACAGAGAATTCCAAAAAGCTGGTCCAGGAAAAAAGTCAGTGGACTCTGATGACCGTCACATCATTGTTTTATATTCTTTTATCTTTCGGAATCATGTGAGTATTATAAATACCTTTTGCTACAAAAGCTGGTCTTTCGCAGTACTTCACACCGCATTGTCCCAGATTTGCATTGCTTCGTAATTTTTGGTGTCAAATATAAGCAATCTGGTGATGTATCTATCTCAAATATGAGGATATGAACTGCAACGTGTCCAGTTAACCCATGCATGGCAGGGTGCTGAAAAAATCAGCTGGCTATTTCCCCGAACCTGCTTTTTGGGATTTTCAGTTAGGTTCAGGGTGTGTTTACTCATTATTGTTTTTTGTGTATTTTGTACTGTCAAGGAGCCTTTGGGATTTTCTGTCACGAGGCAAGCAGAGGGCGGCGTGAACCCACCTAAACTGGGGAGCAGGGTCTAAGGGAACCCGTGGTCTTCATCCTTTAACATCTGTACAGGCATCTGGACTTCACTGAAAGGGAACCTCAGGTTCCCCTCCCCGGAGTAGTCTTCCTTGTTGATGGTCAACATAACAGGTATAGCGACAGATAGGGTGGTCAAGTGTAGCGGAAGGTTAGGGTGGGTTGCAAGGTACAAAATCAGTCATGCAGCTAATGGTCATGGCAGGCTGCAATAGTTCATCACGTGTAACAAGGCAAAAGGTCATGGCAGACGGCAGCCACGGAAGGTCAAGGTACAGACTGAGGTCAAAACATATATATGAGGTCATATAGAGAAGCCAGATAAACTTTGGAACACAGGCAACACTAGGGAATCAAATTGCTCCTCCAAGAAATGGAGAAAAGGGAGGACCTTAAATATCCAAGGAAGCTGGGTAAAAGATAATTTTGGGGCACGCTGGCCTTTAAATAATGCAAGGGTCAGCGTGCGCACTAGGACCCAGCACAGAAAGTTTTGGCAAGTGCAGCCGCCAGACGCTTAGCAGGGAGGAAAAGAGCAGAGTGGACCAGGACTTCGGGAAGAGGTAAGTAACACGAAGGGAATGGGGACCATTACATGCACAAATCCCTAAAAAAAAACACCCTCAAAACCGGCATATGTAAATACACCCCAGCACGGGTAAATAGTAAGTGTGGTTTTAGGAGTGCATCTTTACTCTGACTGTGATTTGCCATTTAGGTCTTCGAGCTTCAGACAGATAATGACTCCGAGTAACAATCAGTCTTCTCTTCCGACCTCCTTTCTGGACTCTCGGGTCGGTGCAGGCAGTGTGCACATGTCCGGCTGCTGATGTGAGTGCTTCTGGCTCCCTGCTGCCTTTGCCACTGCAATCTCCCACGAGCGCCAATCTCACAATTGACCTAGTCCTGATGCTGCTGATGTTCTTGGGGCAGGATGGCCTGGCAAAGGAGGAGTTCTCCAATCCAAATAGGAAGTAATCTAACTGCACGCACTGTCTTATTATGCAAAAATATCCTATTGTAAGTAGTAATATTTTACTTTTACTGTTCTCCCAGGGTAAATACCGACTGTGCAGGTGATTTACAGGCCTGTTGAGCAATCCCAACTGCTGTACAGTGAAGAACTTTAAAAGGACAGCACCACTAAACTAGCGTTGCAGCCCCTTCATTTTGAGGATCATGGGGGTCCTAGCAGTCGGATTTCTACAGATAAACGAGTGATCAGGGGCGTAACTAGGAAAGACTGGGCCCCATAGCAAACTTTTGACTGGGGCCCCCCCTCTGCTGGGTATCACACAACCCCCCCCTTGTAGATAGTGCCTCCCTATAGATTCCACCACACAGCGCCCCACTATAGATAGCACCATACACAGCCCCCTGTAGATAACGCCATACAGACCCCCTGTAGATAACACCATATAAGCCCCCCCCAAAAAAACAAAAACGGCCTATAGTTTGTCCTACAAAAGACATGCATCCCCTATCCACAGGATAGGGGATACATGTGCGATCGCTGGCATTGATAAGGAGAACGGGGGACCGAAAGTCCCCTGAAGTTCTCCATGACTAACCTCGGACTTCTGGCGTCTGCACAGTTCAATAAAAATGAAAGGAGCGCTGGTCACGCATGCGCACAAGCGCGACCGGCGCTCCATTAATTTCTACGGAGCTGCCGACACAGACCCCGGAAGTCCGAGGTTTGTCATGGAGAACTTAGGGGGGACTTTCGGTCCCCCGTTCTCCTCATCGCTGGGCGTCCCAGCGATCCCACATGTATCCCCTATCCTGTGGATAGGGGATGCATGTCTTTTGTAGGAACAACCCCTTCAGTGGCGTCGCGCTGTAGCAGCCATAGCGGCTGCTAGCGGAGCCTGCGGCCATGGTGGGGGCCGTGCTGGCGGGTGCCACGGGCCCCCTCATGCTGCAGGCCCCGTAGAAGTCGCTATGGCTGCTATAGCGGTAGTTACGCCACTGCGTATAGGTTTGTACGGTGTAAAACTACAGCTCCCAGCATGGCCGGAACAATGGTAAGGATATGCTGGGAGATGCGGTTTCACACAAAAAAATCATACCACCATCATCTCGCTGCAGATCATACAGTGACTACAATACTGATTAGAGGCAGAATAAACATTTACATTAAGTGACTCACCGGTGACGTCTCAGATTCTAGTTCTTTTCTTCTCCCTCCGGTTCAGACATCTATGATGGATTTCTCCCGGCCATGAACCATTTCTGCAGTTTTCCGTTTAGATGTCTTCAGCTTCTCACTTTTAAAACATTTCTGCACCTGTAAACAAAGTTAAAATTCTCAACACATCTAAATATAACTGTCACACACACACACACACACACACACACACACACACCGTGCCCCCTGTAGATAGTGACCTACATAGAAGCCCCCTGTAGATAGTGCCCACATATGGACTCCAGAGCTGCAAGGCAATAGCGCTAACCACTGAGCCACCGTGCTGCCCTACATATAGCTTCCCCTATAGTTAGTGCTCCACGTATAGCCCACCTCTGTAGATAGTGTCTCACATATAGCTCCCCCTGTATATAGTGTCCCACATATAGCCCACCCCTGTAGACTGTGCACTACATATAGCCACCCTGTTGCTAGTGTCCCACAGGTATCCCACCCCTGTATATAGTGTCCCACACATAGCCCACCCCTATAGAAAGTACCCTAAAAAATGGCTCCCCTATAGATAGTGCTCTACATATAGCCCACCCCTGTATAGTGTCTCACATATACTGCCCCAGATATAGACCCCCCTGTAGATAGTGGCCCACATCCCCACATACAGACCTCCCCTGTAGCTAGTGCCCCACATATAGTGCCCCCCTGTATATAATGGCCCACATATAGAGCCCCCTGTATATAATGGCCCACATATAGAGCCCCCTGTATATAGTGGCCCACACCCCCACATATAGACCCCCCTGTAGCTACTGCCCCACATATAGACCCCCCTATATATGATAGCCCACATAAAGACGACCAACCCCCCCCCCCCCATTATAGATAATGCCATTCACATTTTTGAAGAAAAAAATAAATAAATTGCCATACTCACATGATCCCGTTCCCACGCTGTTCACTGGCGATGCAGACATGCTCTCTTCTGAGCATGTCTGCAGGAGCTGAACGAGCGTCCTCCAATGACGCTGATTGGCGGGGCAGAATGACTTGCCCCGCCAATCAGCACCTTCCAAGCATGGAAGCGGCGCGATGATGTCATCGCGCCGCTAGCCAATCAGTGTCATTGTAAGGCACTGGATGGTCAGGCACGGAACATGCCTGGCCATTCAGTGCTAACACATGTATTTGGCTGCCGCTAGCACTGGGGCCCCCTCCGGTGCTAGCGACACCTACAGGCATGATGAGAGGGCCTGTGTAAGGCTCGGCGGCGCGGGCCCCACAGTAGCGGCGCTACCGCTGTAGCAGCCATAACGGCTGCTAGCGGCGCCACCGGGCATTTGGGTGGGCGTGTCGGCTGGCGGCACGGGCCCCCTCAAGCCCCGGGCCCCGTAGCAGCCGCTACTGCTGCTACCGCGGTAGTTACGCCACTGCGAGTGATGACACATCCTAGCGACATGCCATCACTTGTCACTGTTGAAAAACCCCTTTAATCAGTTCCTGGCTGAGATCTAGATAAGGCCTAGGTTTAAAAAGTAACTAAACTTTAGAAAAACGTCTGACATGTCATTGATTAATGGGGGTCTGAGCACTGAGATCCCCACTGATCGCTAAAACGAAGCGCTAGAAGCTCTCGGGTGAGCACTGAGCCTCTTAGTTTCTCATAGAGTTTTCTCCGAAAGCCAAGCAGTAAGTGTACAGGCCCATAGACTTTCTACTGAGCCTATAAACCAACTGCTTGGCTTTCCAAAAAAAGCAAATTAGAAACCAAGCGGCTCAGTGCTCATCGGAGATATATATATATATATATAATACACATACTGTGACACATGTTACTTCCTTAGCAATGACCGTACTAACATTGCCATTATCTGAGTCCCAACCCACTCTTTAATCAAGGACGTATTCCAGTGTCTGGTTGTCTCCTTATAAAGCAAATAGCCCTTGAAGTAGTAATGTGGGAAATATATTAAATTACATTACATTCCAAATGAGAAAATAGATGCTAGACACTCATCAGAAAACCATGCGACTGTTATCTCAAAATGTCAGAGTCAATAATATCCAGTTTCCAGTGGTTTTGAAATACTCATCTGCAATTTATTGTTATCTCTTGCTCATATTAGTCATGATACAATTAAGTAAAAAACAAGTCACAGATGACATATGAGTATTTCCAAAAATCATTTTATTATTGTATGGATTTTTCCTTGGCCTCCTATCGTCCCAGAAAGTCCTTTTTGATGCCTGCTAGAAATTACAATGAACCATAAACTGTTCTTTAGGGCTTTTCAAAAATGTCATTATACTGCAGTAGTCCTGGTGTCTAGATATTTCTCCCACCGACCCATAACCAGAATCCTCATAGTGTTTAAAGGGATTGTTCGGGCACGGATCAGTTTTTCATACTGATGACCTATCCACAGGATGAACACTGCATAACATCCGGCACCCAGGGGCGGCCAGAGCAGCTGATCGGTGCGGGGTACGAGCTTCGGACCCCCACGATCATATACTGATGACCTATCCTGTGGATAGGTGATCAGTATGAAAAACCAGTCCGTACACCTTTAATAGCTCAGAAAGATGAATAATCCTGTGTGAAGAATGGATCTATCAGTTGCTATGATTACAACTATATATAGCATGCTGCATTTGAGGAAAGACACTGACTGAGAATTAGCCTTTTAGGGGTTGTCTACTTTGGAGAACCCTTTTTGTGTGAGCAGGTCATCCAACTGTGTCTAATTGTGGAGAATCTCACTACTGGTACCCCAATCGATCAGCTGTTATTTCTAGGGAATCTGCTTGGCAACTTTAATGGAACTACCGAGTCCCGAATATGTGCACCGAAATAACCAATAAAGTGTATGTCAACATTCAGAGCTATTTTATAGTTAAAAAAAAAATGTATGCAATTATTTTGTTTAAACTTTGAGGGGCTTAATAGGTGGATCAGTACGATGAATAACATGTGATAGCTGGTGGGGATCTATTACACATTTACCATTGAGGATCAGGAGCTTAGAGAGCTTCTGCCTGTATTAAACTCCAGAGCTGCATTACCAATTCTGCAGGCTTCAGAGCTGAAATCTCCCAGAATTTTTTGCTGACTCGCACTCTGCACAGTGTTTGTTCTGGTGATGCGCATTTTAGGAAGCTTAGCAATACACTTTAATGGATAGTGACTGTGCATACACAGTCACCTCTCCAACAGAAACAGGGAACTCGGCACCCCCATTCTGAGGATCAATGGAGACCACAATGGTTACACCCTAATTATATGCCAGAAATGTCTCTGGTGGAAAACTCCTTTAAATCACTTTTTTGCTTTATGTTGTAGTTAAAAATTAGGTCTGAGATCTCAGACATTGGAGCCCTATCGACATGCTCACCTTTATAGCTGATAATATATAAATATTTTGCGTTCAGTGCATTGTAAATTAAAGTTTCAGTTTCACCAAGTGTTCCTATTTATGGGGTACTGCACACGTTTTTAGCAGTCCGTACCTCTCAAATCGAGTAGTACCACTTCCTCAACTTTTCATCTGAGCTTTGGACATCAGCACGTTACACAGTACAGTGTGGAAGAAATTAAATAGGTTTTTCCAGCTCTGTTAAGGGGCGATATCACTGTTGTAAGGGCACTGCGAATGGCACTTATGGGGACACTTTGGGATTTTCAGAGGTACAGTGGAGGAACTATGGATAGTATTTATGGAGATAAGGTCTAAAACTTATTCGGGCTGATATTTATAAGAACTCTTCAGCTGTCACTGTTTCTATTATGTCTACTGTCCATTATGGGATCACTGTATTTATAATTCTCATGTCAACGATTTAATTTAGGAACTCTAAAATGGTGGTGGTGTCTTCTCTAGTCTACAACCAAGAACTGACAACCAGCCCACCAGACTGTGGACCGAAAATCATGTAGAGAAAGTAAACATGTTTTCCCTCCAAACAGCTGGACCCCCCAAGTTTCGTCTTTGAATAACCCATATTCTAAAAAGAGGTTGTCTAAAATAAAGAAATAGTGGAAAGTGTTCTGGAGAGGAGTAAACTTGGAATACACCAAGGTCATTCTCTCTCATGTGACTAGATCACTACACCACAATGTTCTAGTATAATAACATTTTATTTGGAGCCCTACAAATGTGAAAGGAGGTTATTAAGATATTAATAACACATTGCCGGTCAGCAAATATTTCGAGTGTTGTATTTTGAAGAACAGCAGTTCTCAGGGAAGGACCTTTTCATCAGTTGCTTCTAGTACACAACATAAACTTCAAAAGTACTGACATAAATAATGACATTTCATGGTCACTGACTATTCTAAAGTCAGGAAAACCTAGAAATGGAAATTTAAATTGCTCCAGATTTTTAATCAACAGTGAAACCATCTCCAAGCGAAGGATGGAAGGATTCCAGGGAGATCATTTTATCATAATAATTGTCCTGGCAACAACGATAGGGGCATCTTCAGAAACACATGTTCTATTGTGTTAACACATTTAGAATTGTGGTAAGAAGACAAAGTCATTGTAGCAAAGAACTTGACCGCATGTCTAAATGTGCTTTACGTTATCTACCAAACCACAGCGACTGATTTGATTTTAGTCCTGGGAGTTGACTTGTGATGGGTTTTCATTGGATCAGAAAATGCAGGAAAAGATTTTGTTTGGGTCAAGATGTTTATATATAATATATCAGAAGGAGGTTAGGAACTTTCTATAAAAGTTTGTGTGATTTCTGATAAAATGTACAAGATATTGATACATTTATGAGATTGATGGGAGTCCACAAGATGGGACACCAATTCATCGTGTATATATGAAGCAGTGCTCATAAACAAACCCAAAGCTCTTTGACATTTGACGTAAAAACAGAAAAAAGGTCATAAAGTTATCGTAGAATTTTAAAATGCTAGGTTTTAAAAAAAAAAATTGTCACTATATGGACGGTTATACAAAAGCAGATCTTCATTATAAATTTGGCAATCCAGGCAGACCAGTTAAAGGCGTTGTACACGTTTGAAATAGTTTGTTTGTTTTTTTTTAAATAAAAATGTGTATCAGTGTGATTGGTGCAACTTTTTAATTACATTTTATTTAAAATTATTGTTACATTTTAAGATAAAGCTGCTTTGTATCCTGTATACAGAGCAGTTGTATTGTGCGCTGAAACCTGTATCCATTAAGTCAGCGCACTGACGGGTCAGTGTCAGCGGGTCCGCGCAGGATCGACCTTCTATTTATCACTTCTAAGTTATGAACTTAGATGTGATTGGTAACAGCTTGATCCTGCGTGTCAGAGACACGAAGGACCCGTTGATAGTGAACTGGTCAGTGCCGCAGGATTCAGTGCAAGGATTCAGTGCTAGGAAGTAGTGCAAGATAGGATACAGTGCAAGATACAGCTGCTCTGTACACATGATACAAAGCAGCTGTATCTCAAAAAGTAAAAATAATTTTTACTAATATATACTTAGAAAGTTGTACTAATCACACTGATAGACATGGTATAAAGTGTCCGAAAAAAAAAAATTGCGATCTCTCAGTTGAGGTGGTGCTCCACTTTTTAGGTTAGATCTATATGATACCTAGACGTGTCTGCACAGCTCAGACCAGCATTATACTTTTTTAATTCTTAATTCTTCCATGAGTTTTTCATATTAAAAGATTGACTTATACTTAGCGCATGACTAAACTTTTCAGAAGGAGGTGACCAAACTGGTACGATATTATGGTCTGACCACACACACCAATCTAGTTAATGCTCGGAGAATCATTCTCTTTCCCCCTCATCACTCTTTGAAGACTTATTTATTCATTGTATAATTCAATGGAATCTTTCATTATTTACTTTCATTGGATAAAAATCAGTTCCGGTGATGTGGTAGACAGGGGCCCAACTGCTTACAGTACAGTTCTCATGTGTATTGTAACGAGCCGTGCACCTGTGTGTCCATCACATGACCAGAAGGTTATTTATTCACTGGTAATAGATGATAACGTTTCCTATTGGATGACAGCAAGCAGAGATTTTGAAAATGAGGGATTGATATAGAAATAAAACAGGAAATGTATATAACTTTTCACTATACAAAGAAAAACCTTTATTTGCTAAAACTGGAATGGAAGGGGTTTTCCGAGCTATTTAAATAATTGGCCAATGTAGGAGGGATGCAAAAAAAAAAAAAAGGATGATAGATTAGATAGATCGATTAGATAGATAGATAGATAGATGATTGATAGATAGATAGATAGATAGATAGATAGATAGATAGATAGATAGATAGATAGATAGATAGATAGATAGATAGATAGATAGATAGATAGATAGATAGATAGATAGATAGATAGATAGATAGATAGATAGATTACAGGACAGATACATCCATCTAACAATATTCCGGATGTCTATGTGCATATGTATCCTATATAATGCAGACATTTATCAGTAACAGGTGCACACTCTGTGATAAGTTATGACTTTCTATATGTCCCTTCATGCCCGTCTTCCTCTAGGTCTGCTGTTGCTATATTACTGTACTCAAACAATAAGATAGAAAACTGACTACAGTGAAGAAATGACTGCCAGCTCTTAAGTGTTCCCTTCATAATAGTGAAGCTCATTCTACACCCACCATACAATAGATATGTCATACACACATCCCCATAGTGGAATGATTGCATCTGTCTCGCCTACTCATGTACCACAGCTGCATATATTTGATCTGTAACTTACATGCCAGTACAGCCCAGATGGAAAATGATATACCAGTCAACAGATCTCCGCTTTATACATTTCGAGTTTATGTTTTCACTTTATTATAAGCCTTTGGGTGTTTACCTCTAGTGATTGTGGACATTGCTGCTGTCATGTGGGTATATAAGAAGACAGTCCACCTGGGTAGACTCCTACAAATAATGATGAAAAAGCCTTAAAACATTATTTTATTCATGTGTTTAATGACAAGTTTTCTGGTGGCACAGCATGCAATTTCTCCTACACCGTAACCTGTTGTGGACAAGTGTATGTATTAAGGGTTTGGATTGCTGCAGTACTTGGCTCTACTCTTATTCCTGGTCTCCAACATAGTCATCCTCTCATTTCTGCTCCCCAGCATGCCTTTTCTCTGATTCCTAGTTTTCAGCATGGCCCCCCTCTCATTTCTAGTCCCCAGCATGGCTCCCCTCTAATACTTATACAATAAAGTATGCCAATATGGCACCCCTGTCATTTTTATACAGTATAGTACACCAGCATGGCTCCCCTATCATCTCACCGTGGCTCCCCTCATTCTTAGACCCCATGTGCTGTTCAATGCTGCATGACACATGCTGCACCCTCCCCTTCTTTGAAAGCCTCTTATCCTCCTCACTTCTCCTCGGTCTGTGGTGCTGGAAATGCTCTTCCTCCTGCTCCCTCTGCTTCAATGATGCAGCTTCTGCCCTCTGATATGCCACGCAAGTTTCCTGCTCTCTACGGTCCAATGATGCAGCATGTCGAAAACCCATATCCAGATGATTCCCAGTGCATGTGAGTCCAATTTGTGGTCTTTTCAAAGGGGTTCTCACTGAAAAATTGGTTATAAAACAGTGGTCTTTGGTCGGAATAGGGGTAGTCTGCTTATAGATTGGCAGCTTCCATAGACTATAATGGTGAAAAATCCATCAAAGAAAAGTTTGGCCTAAATGGGTGGTGGTCTTCTCAAAGGTCTGGTCATCTGGGGAGGTTTCACTGTATATCTTTATAGAGTCGGGGTTTGTTTTCTTATTAGCCAACAAAGCAAAAAAAATATTGTGCTGTTTGGGTAAGAGGAGCAATCAAATAATTTGCAAGACTCCGATTTATAAGTGCATTTATGAGGAGAACTGTCCACCCACCGTTCTCCGCCTCCCCCGTCCCTCTGAACGGTGATTGAGGGCTGTCTGTTAGGAAATACACTGTTAGGAGGGTGCGGGAGGGAACGGGGAGTGCTCTCATTATACAATGGACATATAACTATTAATTATTTCTACCAAAGGTTGATATAGTATAGCTACAATCATACCTTTCTTAAGATGTAATTAATATATCTTAATTTGGATTGTTTGATGTATTATCTAATAATAAGTTCTTATGTCAGAACAAGTCTAAAAGCACCAATGAGAAGAGACCCACATTTAGTTAATTTTTCCCAAATTAGTACAACGTTGTAGATGACCACCCTGGTCTCTGGGAGCTTCACAGATTAGTTCTCAGAATACAGGCCAGAAACTAGACTGCTCCCGATTTAATCAGTAGCTTGGGGTGTGATGATGGTTGCCTGGGAAAATGTTGTAGATCTTGGACTTGCCTAGCCAAGAACTCTACTGCTCAAACATACCGTATGTCAAGCAAATTGAAAAAGTTCCAATACCATTCTGAAGGCCAAATACAACATCACACTGTTTAAATAGATAAATGCAAATAACTCTTAAGCTGCTGTGATACCGCATAGCATTTAAAGGGAATGTATTATTTTTAGCTATTTATTTTATCATATAAAAACTTCCCAGAGTGCGGCTATAATTGAGACACACATTTCTTTCCTGTATTTCCTGTAAATTTAGTACAACAGGGTATGTGTTCTTTGTGGCAGATGAAAATAATTGTAGTCTCCAAGAAGTGTTCGGTTATAGACTCTCCTTCAAGAGACCAGAAAGTGACAAGGTGACAGCATACAGAGCCTTTTCTGTAAGCCTTTGCTGTAAACCCTAACTTGCCTACACTCTAAAGATAATGAGATGGCTCTATTCTATTGTCCTAGTCAATACAGCAAAGCTGATAAGTGAGAAACAGAATACAGGAAGCATCAGCCTATTGTGGATATTTCAATAATTTTTTTGTGCAAATAGTAGAGATGAGCACATTTTCTGAAATATGTTTTGGGACCTATTCTATCAAATCGGCTATCCAATTTGATTCTGTCAAAATAAATTTGCAGAGAAATTTCAAGCGCCCCTGTCTAACTCTCTGATTCCTTGTAGGACTGTTTCCAAGTTGGATATAGTCCTAAAAGCCATCACAGAGTCAAACAGGGCAATCAGGGCACTTGCGATTCCACCCCTAAAATAAAAAAAGGACCAGTCTCACCTCTCCTGGTCTCCTGTAGCGTTGCATCACTGCCGGCCTCCTGGGGTGATGTTGTTTTGTCCCATGTGACTGCTGCCCTCTGTGATTGGCTGGGACAAAATTACATAATCTCAGGAGGCCGCCAGGGAAACATAATGGGAGACCAGGTGAGTATGGCATTTTTTTATCTCATCTTTACCCCTCTCCGTTTTTCAAATCTGTAAAATGGTGGCTGGTATTTTGCCGTTTCATGCACCGCAAACCTCAAAATTTTAGAACTCGCCAAATCTGAAACTTTTGGGAAATTCGCACCAAATTTGATTTGTTTAGAATGGATTGGCTCATCTCTAGTAGATCGTAAGAAAAAAAATGTGTATATTTTTAAAACCTGATTTAAATAATATGTAAATTTGCAGACCCACTCCCCCAAGCGGCTTAGTCCCAGCGCCTCGTCCCCTGCACTTACTCGGCGGCGAGCCCGGGCAAGCTGCCAGCCACCCACGCCCTGCAAGTAATGGCGCAGCGTGCGCTTGTAGCTCCGCCCACTTTTTCGTCCCTCTCTTCACACCCGCCACTTTTATCCTGTCGCGAATATGGGAGGTCAGGCTAGTTGCTCCTCCGCCTCTGATGTTCCCCCTACCCCTCCTGATAAACAGCCCCCTCCTAATGCACTTAGTACAGTGCTTGATGAGCACAGCGGCATGCCACAATTAGCTGATACTGCAGTGGGGGAGCCTGCCATTACCACCATGATTTCTCCTCCCCCACTCAGCCAGAATTATACTCCAGAGTAATTCCTTCATTATCCCCTCCATTGCCAAAAGATTAAGATAGGCCACATGCTAGCAAACGTAGATCTCCATCATCATCCTCTTCCCAGGTTTCCAAGAGGCGTAGTCGCTGTGGCTCAGCTGGCCGTCATAGGCACTATTCCCAACACCATTCCAGGGTATCCGAGAGAAGTGGGCGCTCCAGATCCTCCAGATGGTGTTCTTCCTCAACATCAGAGGCGTCTTCCAGCGCATCTGAGGAGTCTGGTAGAGCATTGCTCAGAAGACAAAAATGGTAGGAGCCTAGCGATGGTTCCAGGGTTCCTAGCCTGGCTTCCAGGACTCTACCAATGGATGATGCTGCTACTACACCGGTGATGCTGCAGGTGAATTCTTAGATGCAGATTATGCCAGCGAATACTCCAGTGGTCCCATTACCATACACTTCAACTGGTGCTGGTGAGTTTACATACACTGAGGCTTGGGGAACGGGAGTTAATGTGTCAGAAATTGTGTCTGCTTTAAAAGCTGCCTTAGAGAAGCTCTCTACCCCCACCACAGCCCCTGCGGTCGCTCCGATCCTGTGGGTAAATCTGCTCCACCAGTATTGGCAGGAGTATATAAGGATACTTTTTTCTGCAGGATTAATCCATTAGGGGCTCATGTAGATGATGAGACATAAAATAAAATTTGGAATAACCTTTATGTTAACATATGGTCCCTGGTATCAGTGGACAAACGTATCATAGACAAAGAAAGAAGGGTTCTGGATAGTAAACCATATGATCGTAAACCCAGGGTGGCAAAAACCACAAATAATTGGATACAGGCCTTTTCCGTTATGGGTTGCGTGATGGGTCAACAGCAAACAGAACGTTGTGCTGAACATTTTATTTACATGGATAGCATCTATAGTGCATATAAGTCCCATGGCGGTCTCGCAAGGTGGCGATATGACGAGGATTTCAGACGACGTTTAGCGTTACAAGAGAGTCAAGTCTACCGACGTATAGTTGCGTCTTATGATGGCTCCGAAAACACACCCCTTTCCATCATTGGTCGCTGGCTCCTCAGCTTTGTTCTCTCAGGGGTCAGTGGCTGTCCACAGCCCCGGTGCATGCTGGTTATTCAGTAAGTGACATTGCAAATTTTTGCGATTATGCAAATATAAGCATGAGTGTTCCACATGTGGAGGTCCACACACAGCAGCTCGCGATTCCCGCCCAGCCTCTAAGCCACCTTCAAAGCAAAATGTGCAAAGTGATGCTAAGGACCCCAGTGAGCGTAAGCGCGATGGGGCCTTGGCTAGACAGGTATCCTGATAAAGGAGCGGAAACACAATAAAATTTTGGTTTCACTTTTGGTTTCTTTATTCCGTTTAATCTGAGCAGGCATTCTTTATTTGCGGACAACTTGAAATCGGTAAGGGGGCACCCGGAGGTACTCAAGGAGAAGTTGGCAAAAAAAGTATCTTTTGTTAGAGTCGAAGGCCCATTCGGCTGCCCACCCTTCCCAAACTTCCTCGTTTCCCCTTTAGTAGTAGTTTCCGACAAAGGAGGTCGGTAAGTTCCGCCTTATAAACCATCTTTCATTTCCAAAAGGACTGTCAGTCAACGATGGGATTTCGTCTGAGGATTCCTCGGTCTCTTACGTTTCCATTTATCTTGCAGTAGCGCTGGTGGGGGAGGCGGGCCAAGGTGCCCTTATGCCAAAATCGGATATCGAGGCTTTTTGCCTACTACCAGTGCATCCAAATTGCTATCATCCTTTAGGTTGCTTCTTTGACGGTCATTATTATCTTGATACTTGCTTGCCCATGGGCTGCTCCATATCATGCCACTATTTTTAAATAATTAACTCATTTGTGGAATGGGTTGTGCGGTATGAGACTGTCTCACAGTCGGCAATTCATTATTTAGATGATTTTTTATTTGTTGAAGGCACAACATCTGGGAACTCCCCCCCACCATATTGATATAGATATTGGTACCGGCCACATATGGGCCAATAGAATGAGGTTCTGATCCTGGTCCTGCCCACCAGCAAAGGGCTTAAATTGCAGGCTCATACTATGTGCCTTCCTCTTTCTACTGGATCCTAAAGGCGAGATTCGCACCCTTTCTCCCTTGTTTCGGTTATATGTAAAAAAAAAAAATTAAAAAAAATTAAAATATATATGTAAAAAAAAAATTATAATTGTATACATTTATTTGACATTAATGGTAATATACCCTTAGAAATTATGGTCAACTCTGTTTCAAATGTATGTTGCAATATTGTTCTTTTGCAACAATGTTTATATCATTGATTACTTATCTTTACGTCACAGATGGCGGCCTTTAAAACTTTGGTGGAGTAGAGGACTTACCCATCGGGACTCCAGCGGTAGGCATAACGCCTCATATGGAAAAAATATAACGGTTTTCACTGCTAGGCGGTTTTTGGTTTTAAGATTTAAATAAAAGCTGTGGCCTATCACCCTCCAGCAAAATAATATTTTGGTGTCCTGGTATTTATTTATATTAGTTAGATAAGTAAAGCTACCCTCATATTTCAAGGTTTGGTTTACCCTGCTTGCAGTCTGTGTAACAACTGTAACAATATTGTATCTGTCTGCTCCGAACACGGCCAGACACATAATCACGCTCCAGCAGTCTAATTCATCAACTCTGTATTTCAATATAGACATGTATCACCGATAGGATGGTGACTTCAGGTGAAACCGGACATTGAAAGCATAAACGACTGCAGGTATATTTTTAACCATGGCGTGTCACGTAGATAAGTCGTTATTATAGAGTGTGCTGCATATTTTTCTGCGCTGCGCAGGTACATTAATAGTATATTCGGAGGTACCAATATGCTTGTATTGGTAAGACAACAACCATGTGTATTAATCCTACAATAGGCAGCACGCGCATGTGCCGCACGTTGCAGCCGCCACCATTAGGTATGTTATTTATAATCGTCCGACTGCCTCTTTAGTTATAGGAGGTAGGTGTTCCTGGTTGTAGTAGGGAATATTTTTGGGGTGTTTGATGTGGAGTCCCTCATTTTTAGGGGGGGACTGTAAATACATTGGTCTAATGGTCTTGAGTCTGTCATTTTTACTTGGGTCTGTATATACAAGGGGGGACTGGTCTCAGGTCTCTAATCCTAGGGGGTCTGTTTATACAAGGGAGGGCTTATATGGAGTATGCATAAAGGGGATCTGGCTTAGAGCCTATCTTTAAGTTGTCTAGTGTGTGGTCTGTATGCATTTTGGGGTCTGCTGAATGGGGTCATATGTACTATTTTTGATTCAAATGACATAATTTCAGGACGTGTCCTATATAACTAAGGTAACAATTTTGTCTAGTATATGTGTGGCTTTTTCTACCCGTCTGAACGGAAGTCATGACACAGTGCCAGATCCAGCACATAATGGACCACCAATGGTACCCAACAGGCCCTATTAAGTCAGACCTGTCCTTAATCTTACTTACAGATGAGAAATACATAACATATTACTGATGAGATATAAGATAACCAGCAAGCCCCTCTCTCCCCCATAAAAATATCTAATTGATAACATTTTGTTTTAATGGATACTGCACTAAGAAGTTGGAACATGTCCCTTTTACAGCATTTCAATGAAATGGTCAGAAGGTCCCCATAAGTTTTTTTGCTCAGGGCAATGTTGGCATCCCACCGGCATTCCACCTTGCAATCGTGGGGTGTGGATGATTTTAATGGCCTAACAAAGGCCACCAGGTCTGCCTTCAGTAAATACCTGATAGGCCATAACAGAGGCAATGCCTAACAGATGCCTGTCAGTTTTACAATTTTATACAGAAGTATTGCAGTGTATTATAAAAGCAATCAAACGATCGCAAGGTGAAGCCCCCTAGTGGGACTAAAAAAAAGTTACAAAAAAAGGTAAATAAAGTTTGTAATAAATAAATAAAAGTCCCAAGTAAAAACTAATTAAAAACCCACTTTTTCCCTTTACAAAACACTTTATTATGAAAAAAAGTGAAAAGTTACACATATTTGGTATCGCCCCGTCCGTAACGACCCCAACTATAAAACAATTGCATTATTTAACCCACACGGTGAACGCCGTAAAAAAAAAAATTAAAAAAAAATGACATGACGGTACAAGGGCGACAAGGGGCCACACAAACACCCTCCTATCTAATAAATATACAATGGCACAAATAAAATTGCTAGGTGCTTGTCACAGCTTTATTAGATGTTTTCTTTTACAGAACCTGAAAATATATAAAACAAGTATAAACATATTATAAACATAATTAACATATTAACATTATGTGGCTAAGTCCTTGACAACCTCCAAACATAAATAAAGCAATAACCTTAAACCACTAGCTGTGACCATATAATCTACAGTGGCGTCACCACGGGTATGCTAAAACACCACGCTTCCCCGGGTCCGCCCCTTAGAGAAGCCCAAATCCATAGCTTTAAAATAAAACCAATATATTGTGTCTAAGACAGCAATATATAAAAACTTAAATAAAGTTGCCAAGGACCCGCCACAGCATTGAAACTTGACTCCTTAAGTTTTCATACGCCGCCACACTTGAAAACCAAACTCCAGGCTTTCCTGGAGCCCAAAATTAAAAACATCCAGGCCCACATCCGTCAAGTGAAGCCCGTCCTTACCAATGTAAGATCCACGATCCTCCAACATTCAGTGACGAACTACCAACCCACCATTTAAAAAGACAAACTTGGCCACTGTCTTATTAACCTTAACCCTAGTCCTATTGAGCGCCGACATTAACAGCGCATTGCGCCATTTTACATGCTGTACGATTTCGGACCAGATAATCAAAAGCCCAGTATGGGCGTCAAAAAAACATAAGAAGTCCCTCTTAATGTTCTTAATGAGGTTCCAGACAGGATAACCCCAATGTCATTACCCCCCGCATCAAAATACCTCGTGGACCCCAGGACCTAACCGCATCCTAAAGCAAATCCTGATCCCAGGTCAGGCCACGAACTCCAAATCAGTCCACCTTATCCATATCTAAACCCAAATACCTACCAGTCAGATGCACGCGTGCACGCTTTTCAGCCCAGTAAATATAGGAATGGCCAATAAAGCAGACCACACATTTTGTAGAAACTGAAAGTAAAATAAAATTAAGCAAACAGGAAAGAAGTGACCGCCCTGACCAAAGTAGCCCCAAAATAAAGAAATCAACATTCCAGCAAATGTGGCCTAACATAGGAACGAAAGAGGCTGGACTCCCAACGGCCAATCCTCTTAACTGATGCAGTGTCAAGCCCAAAACGAGAAGCCTCAGTAGCGGCTCCAATCCTAAAAGAATGTGAGCTGTAATCCAGATGTGAAAGGACCAAGCCTTGTACGCATTTCTTAAAGACAGCAATAAATTCATATCTGGACAACACTGAACCATCCTCATGCACCAGAAAAGAGGAAAAACCCTGAGGACGCACAGCTATGAAATGTAGATACATTATTCTAAACACACTATCCTGAAAAAACACATCGGTTACTTGAATACTGCCCTGCACCCGTTTTGAGGGACTAACTAATTCACCAGCTTGAAAAGCCCTATATAAAGCCCAAGAGAAACCAATTGAAACAACAACCTCTCATAATCCGAATGGGATATCCCGCGTAACAGAGAAAAAAAGGCCCTCCAACATTGCAAAAGACACTGGCCTACACTTATCCTGCCCTAACTGCCCTTTCTGAAAACACTGCAGAGCCCGCCTTATCAAAAAATGCTTAGTAACACCCGTACAGCCAATCAACTTAAAGGGAATGTGTTGCCAGCAAAACATGTTTTTTTTTTTTTTAATTAAACATTTAGTGTGTAGGTGATTAAACATTGTTCAAATTTTTTTATTTTTTTTCACGAGTCAGGAAATATTATAAATTAGATTCTAATTTATAATATTTCCCATTGCTGGTCACTAGATGGAGCTATTCCCAAAATTGCAGCATTGCATGTGGTAAAACAACCACATTGCTTTTTGCTGCAAAATTGGGAAAAAAGCACTCGCTCTAGTGAGCTCTGAGAATCCCCCCCTCCTTTATCCTGGCTAGTGCCGGGATAAACGAGGGGTTTGAACGGTCTAACCTCCTACATTGTGTGTCGCCATTTTTTGAGCTAACACACAGTGTAGAAGGTTTACATACAGTAGTAAACACACACAAACACGAACATACATAGAAATCTCTTACCTGCTCCTGCCGCCGCGGCTCCCTCCGGCCCGTCCGCTCCGTCTGCTGCCGCTGGTCCAAGTGCACAAGTCCGGAAGCCGCGACCGGAAGTAGTAATCTTACTGTCCGGCCGCGACTTCCGGTCCACAGGAACATGGCGCCGGACGGCGCGCATTTCAAATTGGACTGTGTGGGAGCGGCGCATGCGCAGTTCCCACACAGACGGCGTACACAGAAGTGGATGGGACGGGACCCGTTCGCAGTCCCTATGGGACTGTGGCTGCCGTATTCCATGTCTGTATGTGTCGTTAATCGACACATACAGAAATGGACAAAAAAATGGCAGCCCCCATAGGGAAGAAAAAGTGTAAAAATAAGAAAAAGTAAAACACAAACACACAAATAAATATAAACGTTTTTAATAAAGCACTAACATCTTTAACATATTTAAAAAAAAATTGTGATGACACTGTTCCTTTAAATAAAAAGCTACCAACTTAACAACTGAGGAAGCTGAAGACCCACTCTCCATAAAAGATAATAGAAAACAAAACCCCCTCTAAAGCACTAAAAAGACTCCCTTGACTACGCCAAGAATCCTCTAGCTGGAACCATCTCACCCATATCTTGGTATAAGCATCCCATGTAGCACGGGCCAGCGAACGCTTAGCCCACTATATCAGATGAGCGACACCACTCTCCAAAGATGTTCGGGGCAAGAAACCGGATCCCACTCCGCCTCTGGAGCTAGCAAACGTAAACGATCCCACTGTAATCGAGATAAAGCATCAGCAATGTCATTGGAAATACCGGGAACATGATGAGCCCTAAATAGAATGTTCCATCTCAAACACAGCAGGACCAACCGACGTTTCAATGTGATCACCGGGGGGGGGGGGGGGGGGGAATTGGCAGACAAGCTATTAATAGCGCACACGACTGCCATGTTATCACAATGAAAAAACACTGACTGATTGGATAAAAGGTTCTTCAAATTTCCACCGCAACTAGAATGGGAAACAACTCCAGAAAACAGAGATTACCCGTCAAACCACACTCCCTCCACCCGAGTGGCCAAGTAGCGACACACCATTTTACCTGAAAATACACCCCGAAACCGATAGAACCGGAAGCATCCGTACACAATTGCAACTTCACATTCGAAACTCCTGCCACAATCCATCTGCCGTTATGTTCCACCAAAAATGAATCTCAAACCCTGCTCCTGGCCAAGGCGAATAAAATGGTGGAGAGATCTAACACCAACAGTAGTTTGCGCAAGAAAACACAGCCCATGGGCATAATTCTACAGGCGAAATTGAGCTTCCCCAAAAGAGATTGCTGGAGCTGCAGGGTGATTTTAGTTTTCACCAGAGCCTTCTGCACCGTTGCCTGCGGATCGACAAGTTTTGCATCCGGCAACCTACATTCCATTGCTTGGGATTCAATTTCAATTCCCAAGAAACAGAGCGTTGTGTTCGGTCCCTAGTTTTTTCCAAAGCCAATGGAACCCCAAAGTCAGCAAAAACATCCACTACTGCATGTAACACTATCGAAAACGCAGCCGAGCCACAGGGCCAACACAAAATAAGTCATCCAAATAATGAATAACTGCTTTAGAGCCAGCCATCCACCTTAGCCATCAGCACCCCTCGCCCCGCTGTCCTAACCAAACGAACCGCCTATACGTCGAATGATGTATAGGAAACCCATGTCAAAGACTCATCCATATCGTCATTTACCGAAGAACCCTTCGGATATGATAAATGATGTATGAGCCGAAATTTGCCCGCCTCCTTCTTGGGGACGACCCTCATTGGGGAGACACGCAAATTGGAAATAGGAACATTAGAAAAGGGGTGTAACATTTTACCCAACAAAACTTCCTTCTTCAACTTGTCCCGTACCATGTCTGGATGATCCCGCATCAAAGGCAGATTATTAGCCATCCAAGCACCCTCCCCCTGGGGAAAACGGAATCTTAAATCCGTCCCCAAAACCCTTCAATAACAGCTGCACCTTCCCACTGTCGGGGTACCTCTTTAGGCAAGGCGTCATGGCGTACAGTTTCACTGGACTCTTCCCCTTTAGCAGTACCGTCCCCTGGCTTTGTTGTACCTCTTCGTGCCCGCTTAAAACACCTGAAGATTGGTTACCCCCCCCCCCACACCCAGCATATTCGTGTCTATAGACACAATTAGTTTCCCATTTACAGGTGCTCTCATTGTAGAGCCAGCAGACCCCTTTTGTAAGACTCCCCGACGAACACGCTGATCTAGACACGCCAGGTGAGGACTGAAAGGGGCTATGCAAACCCACGACTTCAACACAACCCCCTTGACCAGCCCCCTTTGGTGTAGTCATAAGGCGCATCCAAAGGCTTATGTTCTTATGATCCCACCGTAAGTATGACTGAACCGCCATACGCTGACGAAACTGCTCGTCATACAGTATTTAAGCCAAGCAGTTCCCGCATACTGTCTATAAGCCTCCCAAAAAGAATCCAGGTAAAAAAATAAGCCGGTACAATGTCCCGGATATTGTTCCACTACAACGCTAGCCATGATGGAAAAAGCTTGTAGCCAGTCCCCAAACGTGCGCAGAATCAGCCTATACAGCCTTCTCTCCTCATCCTCCTCCTTACGATGTTCCTTGCCCTTTTCCAACCGTTCTACACTAAAACGCTCCAATGGCAGTAAAGTAAAAGTATCCAAATTCTCCCTTTTCCAAATCTTCTCCCATAGTTCTGGCTTTACGTGGGCACCTAATATCCCTTCAAAGCAAATGTACATGCTACCCTTTTCTGTATCTGAAACTGGCAAGGGCTTATTAGCCCCGTCTACCTTTTCTGTCTGGACCCCCGCATCTAATGCGTTAAAGGACGAAGGGCCTGCCTCAACACTCGCAGTACTCACCCTACGAGACCCCCCGTATAACTGTTCCTGCGCTGACAACGCTCCAACGGGATCCGCTAGCTGTGACCCACAAGAGTTCTCAACAGAAGCTAACAATTGACACAACCCATCTAACAAATTTCCCAAAACCCCACTCGTGTGACAAATCCACCGTAGAACTGCTACCTACAGGTACTTGCCCCGATAGACTAGTCTCCCCACTAAGATTATTGCCTATGTGTGTGGTGTGTAAACGTTGTGACTCAGAAGGCTGCCCGTCACCAGACACTAACGGGGCCGTCCTTCCAGAATCCACCGAAACCCCCCACTGACCGAGCATCCTGGGCACCCCGAGCGCCCGCCGTAGAGCATCAGCCGCTTCCACACCAGAATCCTGTCCCGACGACACCTGAAACGGCAAGCAGACAGACGAAACACCTGCCACCTGGCTTATGTCACCATCAGGAGGCGCTGGGCGATGTAAATTTTCTTCATACCCAGCAGTTGGTGCAGACCTACCACTACTGCCGCAATACTTAAACTGACCAGGGGGTGGTGCCGGCCTGCCACTACTACTGTAATATTCAGAACGGCTCCCAGATGGTACCGGATCACCCATGTTAAAGGGTGCACTATACTCACCAGCCTCCGACCAAGCAGATGGCACTCTGGCAGCGCCGAAAGCACTCACCCTGACAGCCGCTGAATCCTGGCTTGTCGCTGGCCCCACGGAAGAACTCCTGGTCGGCTCCCTGATCGAGCCCGCCGCACTGGAAAGGGGGAAACCGCTCCCGGCTGCTGCACCACCGATGAAGACCGCTCCACGTTGCTCCACAGGCCCACGGACATTGCTGACTTCGTGCCAACTCGACACCCAGCGTACCGTACCTCTGCCTTTCGCTCCAGACTTCACAGCTGCCGCCGCTCTCGACACCGCCATCGAGCCAGCCGTCGACACCGGAACACCGTCACCGCTTCCAGCCACTGGGACAGCTACACCAGGGACCGCAAAAAACATGAGGAACAAGTAAGGGGGGAGACACAATCCTACGTTTGCGCCAGAAAACAGGGGAAGTAGAGGGGCTAAAGAGTTCAGGCGGCTGAGCCCTGGTGGGACATCCAGCCGGGGATCCTGCTAAACCCCTAGCTGCTCTTGAACCCACTCCAGGCCCTTTTCAGCTGCCTGTTCTCTGACCCGGGCAATTAACTGCTCTAAACCCTCCATAACAAAGCTAGGCCCTAAAACTGACAAGCAAAAACTACTACACTGACACTGGCTACACACACCTGCTCCCAATAAACAAATGTCAAGCCATAAAATGGCTTCCCTACTTATCCCCCTATATATACATCCCCTAACTCCACCCCCAATGCTCCCAACCCCCTAGCCACAACTCCTAGCTCAAATCCACCCACCATGCAGGCCCAGATCCGTCATAACCGCCCTCTGGCCGGCTTTGCTTATCTCTGGGCTCAAAGAATTGCTGTTTTCTTTTCATCCTGCCCTCAAAAAAATTAGATAAAAAGTGATCAAAATTTTGCATCTACTCTAAAATGGTACCATTAAAAACTACAAGTCGTCCCGCAAAAAAAAAGCCCTCATACAGCTATGTCAGCAGAGAAATAAAAAAAGTTATGGCTCTTAAAATATGGCGACACAAAAACATATGTTTTTATTGTGTAAAAGTAGTAAAACATAAAAAAAACTATATAAATTTGGTATCGCCGCAATCGTAACGTCCCGATGAATAAAGTTCTTATGTTACTTAATAGTTTTTTTTCCTATTACCACACCCAAAAAAGTTAACAAAAGTTAATCAATAAATTATAAGTACCCCAAAATGGTGCTATTAAAAAATACAACCTGTCCCTCAAAAAACAAGTCCTTATACAGCTATGTCAACGGAGAACGAAAAAAGTTATAGCTCTTTGAATGAGACAATGGAGAAACTTAAAAAATTGCTCGGTCATTAAAGTTTAAAATTCCTTCGGTATTAAGGGGTTCATGTAATACATTAGGTGGCAGAGCTGAATTTGTTATTGAACTCCTTCCCTCAGTAGGTTTATCTGCAGTGCTATAGAGAACGACCAACACATGGCACATTGTGCCATATGACACACTCAGCCCTGTACCATTGACAAACTCTGCTCTGCTACATCTGTTCATGTGAATTGTTACCCATATTGAGCTTATTTTAGAATGCTCCATAACCTCATTTGTATCCCCTTTGGGATGGTTCTTGGCTTTTTCTTGGCATATCAGACCCTTGTATGTCTGACATAAGGAAAAATGTGAAAAAAGAAGAAAATGACTGAAAAACTGCTGAATTAGGCGGAAGGTATTCTCTGTATGTAGATGCATTCAGCTGATTTCTTGTTTAGTCTGGCCGGATCAGGGGGTTAAGTAGTGTCGGAGCAGTAACGTGTCACACAAAGGAACGTTTTGCTTGGTGTGAACACAATAGCGCAGATGTGTAACATGAAAGCACATCAGTTTTCACATGTTTAAAATAGAATTGACAAAAACTCCACAAGCCAAAGACAAAGCAGCCGCACCACCGGCCCATGAATAAATGGAGTATTCAGGGGAAACCTGCCTCCTTATCTTAGGAGATAGCAAACGTGTATGATGGTATCAGCGCAAAAGCGGCATGTCTATAAAAGGATTTACATGTCAGCGGCAGAATAATAGGAGGTCAAAATTCATCTCTCAGATTAGTGTCCGACCGGCTTAAAAAGCCTTTCCGTTTAACACTCGAGATAACACAGTCCTGCTCTATGGAAGTAGTCCGGCTCCATTGTAAACAGTCCGCCCCCCCCCCCCCCCCCAAGCCAGACAGTTGGGTTGTGTTTACAGATGAAATGACAGGATGTGTATAGAAAACCTTCTTGTTCTAAGATATTAATGGTAAAATGAACTTGTTCCTTGATGTTTGAACCACATTAGGGCTTGATGGAGCGCTCCAGTGTCAGAGGTGGTCCGAGACATGTGTTAGGCCTACTGTAGGAATTCTAGTGCAGAATAGAGGAAAAAAAAATATGGGAAATGATCCGAAACTTAGAATCTAAAAATAAAAAATGTTTCTGTCCTATAATATAAAGAGCTTTAGTTATCCACTAAACATTTTCTTTCTTTCCAATTGTGTTGAAATTCTTGAAATTTTCAAGACTACTGATTGCTTTAAGTGAATGGAATCCGTTTTCTTTGCTTTGGAGTTTAATTCCCATGCAGATCTTGTCCGACTTTCACACAGCTGCAGTTTGTTACAATGTGCCAGTCTAGGCAATACTTTTTTAACTGACATTGACAATAGCATCTTTCTTCTACCTTGGCCAATAACCTTGTCAACTCCCCTGTAAAAATGGAAGACATCCCGGTCTTCCGGAAAATCTGTCAAGTCACCTGGGAACAGCGTCCTCCTTAAAATCTACTCACCTCTCTCCATTCCGGCAATCCTCTTCACTCCCGGGCGCTGCAGGCAACGCCTGGGGTCTGTATTTAGGGGGTCTGTTTTAGTTTAACGGTTGGATGTCTGTTTTTAGGGGGTCTGGTCTGGGGTCTGTATTGGTTGTTTGGTCTTGGTATCTGTATCTGGGAGTCTGGTCTGGGGTCTGTATTTAGAAGGTATGGGATCTGTATTTAGATGGTGGTCTGTATTTAGGTGCTCTGGGGTTTTTATTTAGGAGGTCTCTGTCTGCATTAGTTTAGGGGCTCTGATCTGGGGTCTGTATTTATTTAGGGAGTCTGTTCAGGGGGGGTCTATATTTGTCAAGGGGGTCTGCTATGGGGTCCGTATTTATTTACGGGGTCCGGTCTAGTGTCTGTATTTATGGGATCTGGGGTCGGTATTTCTAGTTTAGGGGGTTTGGTCCAGGGTCTGCATTTAGGAGGTCTTGTCTTGGGTCTTTATTTATTTAGAGTGTCTTCTATTGGGTTCTGTATTAATTTAGGAAGTCTGGGGTCTGTATTTATTTATTTATTTATTTATGGGGTTAGACATGGTTCTGTATTTGGGGGGATTCACACGAACGTGTATTCGGTCCGTGCGGGCCGCGTGGTTTTCACGCGCCACGCAAAGACCAATACAAGTCTATGGGGCAGTACAGACAGTCCGTGCTTTTTGCGCAGCGTTTGTCTGCTGCACAAAAAACGTGACAGGTTCAATATCTCCGCGTATTTCGCGCATCACGCACCCATTGAAGTCAATGGGTGCGTGAAAACCACGCAGGTTGCACGGAAGCACTTCCGTGCGAACCGACTGAAACAGTGCACCAGCTGTCAAAAGGATGAATGTAAACAGAAAAGCACCACGTGCTTTTCTGTTTCCAAACATCCAAATGGAGTGTCTTTGAGATGAGCGAACCCGGACAATCGAACCGAACTTCACCGGGTTCGGCCGAACTCGTTTTGGCCGAACTCGGCAAAAAAATTTCAGGTACGCGCCGTCAGGAGATAGTCACTGTCCAGGGTGCTGAAAGAGTTAAACTGTTTCAGCACCATGGACAGTGACTACCGATCCCAATAAACATGAACCTGTAAAAAAAACGAAGTTCTGACTTACCGATAACTCCCGGCTTCTTCCTCCAGTCTGACCTCCCGGGATGACAATTCAGTCCAAGTGACAGCTCCAGCCAATCACAGGCCAAGCACAGGCTGCAGCGGTCACATGGACTGCCGCGTCATCCAGGGAGGTGGGGCCCGATGTCAAGAGAGGCGCGTCACCAAGGACGCGTCGACAAGGCAACGGCCGGGAAGTTCTCGGTAAGTACGAACTTTTTCTTTTTTTTTAACAGGTTGCTGTATATTGTGTTCGGCATTCACTGTCGAGGGTGCTGAAAGAGTTACTGCCGATCAGTTAGCTCTTTCAGCACCTTGGACAGTGACGGGCGTCAACTAGCCTCATCTCTATGATGGCGGCTGCGCGAAAATCACGCAGCCGCGCATCATACACGGATGACACACGCAGCTGTCAAATGGTTTTTGCGCGCGCAAAAACGCAACGTCCGTCTGTATCTGCCCTTTGTTTGATGGCTGTGGTCTTGGGGTCGCATGCAATATTTGTGATTCAAGTGCCGTCAATTGGGGGCAGGAACTATATAAATTTGTGGGGCATAAGGTAAAAATTTTTGCTTTTCAAAATCTTCCCGATGTTCCTTCTCAAAGTTGGCAAGTATGTCAATACAGGTTAGCAACAACCATGGCGTAAGTATAGTAGGTGCAGAGGCAGCAGCCACAACCAGGCCCTGGCACCTGATGGGCCCAATTTGCCTTCTGCCATATAGCAGGACACCAGTACTAACTAACACGATAGTTAGAACTAACTCACGATTGTTGGGGGCCCTGGTACAGTTACGCCTCTAGCTACAATGACACCTTGTACCAGTAACAATAGGTTAGGTCTGGATTTCAGTCTCTGAAAGCGAACAATAATTTTTTAATTCATTGACTGCAAGAATAGATCTTGAAAATGACATGAAATTCAATTATAATATATATCAGACAATTGAATAAATTAATTTACAATGATTTATATAAAACTGGATAATCCCTTTACGGAATAATTCTGGCGGTGCAGCATCAGCAATATTTCCCCCAGCTCTTTTTGAGTTTATAAGGTGTTGACAAAAGCATGGAGATCCGGCTTGATCACCTCGAGCATTGGGGATGCCTTGTCATCTGAAGGGCTGCCCAAAGGTTATTTATAATAGAAAACTCTGATCTTGTCTGGGATTTCCATTGGAAAGGCTTACTTACCGGAAAGGCAAGTCTGCAATAGCAGCCAGTGGTTGTCACGACAAGATGGGAGCGTGGTAATAACACTGTGCAATGTGGTATTTTATCCTGTAGGTGTCACTATTTCCTGTGCTGTGTATTGTGTGACCTCGACATGTCAAATATTAACATTAATTCACAATATAAAGTATATAATAGATAGTATACAGTAATAGATTATAGAGCTTTTATTATAGGTTTTTAGGGGGCAATTGTTTTAACCCATCATGGGTTTCCTGGCAGTATCCCTTTAACCCAAGCAAGGTAACATCCTATTGGTGGACCCAACCCACTTTCCATAGGTAAAAGGTGGTGAGTGCTTTCCTAGAGTAGCACCATGCACAAAGTGAAGGCACAAACTTTTAATGTCAGCAATGATAAGTCCTATGTGATATTGTATAATATACAGCTCGTCTGAGATGACATCCATTATCAGGCAACTTCTCGGAGCTGAGAAAAGACGGCGCTTACTTTATCGTACAAGTAGTTGGCCTAACTAAGGATCCTTATCTTCTGAGTTATAAGCGCGGCTAACAGTATCTGAAGATCTTTAAAAGACACTTGATATACCAGCTTGCTGCCAGAACTAGTTTTAGATGGATTACTGTATTAAAGTCTTATACTTACATTTTTAGCAACAGCTTGGAAGTATGATCTGTTTATGTTGTGGAATTATCTTCATTTTCCATGGTTTGATCTAAAAAAAAGTCGCCCCATAGTAAAGTAACAGCCATGTCCCTGAATATCTAAAATTACACAAAGTATGTTTGATAAAAACCTGTTTTTTGTTACAATAATGGAGCATTGGCATCGATTGTGCCATTCTCCTCTTCATTCTCATACATGACAACCTTTTTCCAAGGAATTTCAAGCTATACCACTGCATAAAGTGCCCAAATGAATACTTTGTACAGTACCCCAATAACAGTGCCACACAGCCCACAAATGCCAGTGGCATATAGAGCGTAATCATTTAGTCTCCAAATACAATAAGGGTCAGTTCACATGCAGCATAAATACTGCAGAAAACAGTAGCAGCAAAGTGGATGAGATTTGTTAAAATCTCATCCTTAAAATCTGATCCACAGGCTGCTTAAATGATGAGTGGAAAACCCATTTAGAAATTGACTTGCGGTGCGTTTTTTTTTAATCCGCAGCATGTCAATTGTATTTGTGTAATCGCTGCTTTTGTGTGGCAGGTTTTCCCCATTGAATTCAAAGCTGCGATTCCGCCGCAAAAAACACAACTCAGGAAAAAAAATACTTACCATAATTCTGTGCTTTTTTGTCCAGGTCGGCCTCCTGGGATGACGTTTCATCTCATGTGACCGATGCAGCCAATCACAGACTGCAGCGGTCACATGGGATAAAACATCATCCCAGGAGGCCGGGCTGCACGACGTCAGAGGGCAAGTATGTGTTTTTTGTTTTTTTTTAAAGTGCAGTTTTCCGCAACGGACATTCCAGCCGAAAAACTGCACTACAATTTGGTGCGGTTTTTCAGCCGGAATTCCCTGTGGCCACCAGGGCGAATAATCTGTGTACTTTTACGCAGCGTATCCGCAGTCTGTGAACATAGCCTAATAGTGACATACAATGCACAAATAACACATAATTATAAAACACTACCGACCATATGAATTCCAATATAATAGTAATATCCATAGTAGTTCAAGTTCTGATGTGTCCTATCTTACCTTTCCTCTTATCTCAACATGTCGTGAGATGTGCGGCGTGAGATAAGCAGATTTGAAAAAAAAACAGGATTACACGATACTCTGTCACGAGATGTCTATTCTATATGTGTCTTTGTGTGTCCACAAAGTGGTTGTGTTGTGGATAGCAGCCTATCGAGGGTTTTGCTAGCATGTCGTGATATTGTATTGAATTTATTTAGTGAGAAATTGGAATCCTCACCAAAATTCACGCAAAGGTTAAGGGTATGTGCACACTCAAAATAAAAAACGTCTGAAAATACGGAGTTATTTTCAAGGGAAAACAGCTCCTGATTTTCAGACATTTTTTAAGCCACTCGCGATTTTCACTGGGTTTTTTACAGCCGTGTTTGGAGCTGTTTTTCTATAGAGTCAATGAAAAACGGCTCAAAAAACGTCCCATGCACTTCTTTTTCGCGGGCGTCTATTTACGTGCCGTTTTTGGAAACAAGGTGTAAAAAAACGTCCCGTCGGAACAGAATGCCGTATTTCCCATTGAAATCAATGGGCAGATGTTTGTAGGCGTTCTGCTTCTGATTTTTCAGGCGTTTTTTGAGGCGTAAACGCCCCGAAATACGCCTGAAAACACTGCGTGTGCACATAGCCTAAGGCCCCATGCACACGAACGTGCTTTTGCAGGCGCAATTCCTCCGAAAATCCACGGGAGAATTGCGACCCCATTCATTCCTATGGGGACATGCACACGACCGTGGTCTCCACGGACCGTGCATGGCCCAGGAGCCCGGACCGCAGAAAGAACGGGCACGTCTTATTATGGCCGTAGCAAATACGGCTCATAGCAAATAATGGCCACGGCCATGTGCGCGGCCCGCGATTTGCAGGCGGCTTGCAAGTGACACTCCGCCCCCACGCTGACCCGCAAATCACAGCCGTACACATGGCTACAGTCGTGTGCATGAGGCCAAAGGGTGGAAACATCTGTATATTATGCAACATCAACAATCAAACTTGCCACTTAGAAACATTGTTACAATGTTGTGTATATAAAACCTGCTCTGTGTGAATAATACTAAACTGCTCTGACCACAGATGCTTGTACAGTGCTCAGGACGAGGTTAGCACGGAGCAGATACAGTATATATGAAATGACCTTTGTGAGAATGTTGAGGATCGACACCACACCTTCCTAAAACTTTACTAACATCCAGGGTTCAGGACTAGGTGTGATACGAAGCGTCAGATCGTAATGTATCTGGAGAAAAAAACATTCAGATTAGTGACTTCTTCTCTAGTGCCAATTCAAAAAGACACAGCGCATACCAGTGTCTGCGGTTACAAGACCTGTGTAAATAAACATTGTATGAAGGTGTCTCCACAGTATTCTCCTTTCATCACAGCTGCAACTTGCCAACCCTCAATGGGATCAGAGAATAATTTTTGGTATTTTTTGGTGGAAATATTAAAAACAAATAAAAAGAAGTATCAGTAAAATACTATTATAGATAAGAAAGCTCCTACCGTTTTGTGTATACAGCTCTTATGCAGACCTATGCTTCTCTGTGATTAGAGACATGATTGAAAATAATGGATGGTATTTGTGCCATGGGGTGCTAGCCACCACGGCTGTCATCCTTTACCGTTCCCTGCCGCCGATGTCCTGTAATCACCATATTTCTACTGGCTCGGCCGCTATAAGTTTGCACCTACTCTTTTGAAAGGGCAGCGCACGCAAATAAATTCTGATCAGCCAATAGCTAAGCATTTCTTCTTATTAAACTTGACTTTTCCACATTCACCTAACCTGGACAACTAGGTTCCTTTAAGGTGTGATTATATTTTTGCTATATTTGCGTTTGACTCCGACTGTCTATTGACTTTGTTTTCTGATCGTTGCCTGCCCTGACCCGTATCTATGTACCCGTACTAATTCAATTCTACCTGCATTAACCTCGGATTTAAGCGTCCATGCTTCTACCTTACAGTTCCATACTTCACATTTGTATATCATCTGCTAGCAATCAGTTATTTCGACAGGAGACTACCCCCAAATATGTAGACAATTTTGCCTCATGGGATAAAACTATCTCTCGCAGAATTTCTCTCGGTCAAATTAAAGGTGTATTCCCATCTTATACATAATATGCGCGATAGTGTGGCGCCAACACTGGAAACCTTTCCTATTAAGAGACCTGTGACCCCTGTTTGCCAATCCTATGTGGACGCTTTCCTCGTTAAAATTTAATGGAGGGGTGGCCGTGCTTGCACTAACATTAAAGTCTATGGAAGTTACAGGAAGAACTGAGAGCAGCACGACAACCTCTTTTTTACTTTTTAACCCTTCGATTAGACAGGTCATTAAAGAAAGGTAGGTCTGGTCTCTGGTAGCCTCAATGTTGCCGAGAACAAGAGGCTCCAAATACACTCGGCAACATTGGGGCTACCAGAGACCAGACCTACCTTTCTTTAATGACCTGTCTAATCGAAGGGTTAAAAAGTAAGTAAGTAAGAGGGCATGATTTAACTGTTATAATTGTCCATGGTGTACCCTCTAGGTGGCAATAGCAGCTGCCAGCGACGGTTGTCCTGCTCGGTTCGCCGGAGGGTGGAAAAATATGCCGTGGGTGTAAGAGACGCTGTGGAAGACCAGAGAGAAGAGACCAAGAGTACAACTCTGAGCTATTGAATTACAGCTTCATCCTATGTCAACTGCCAACCTGTCAGCACCATCTACTCCATCATCCAATCTAGTGGGACGAGGCATGGGAAGCATAGGAATTGTGACCAAAGTATCCCAGGATTACAGGTCTGCTATGCTCTGGGAACCAGCCAGCCTGTGATAGACAAGGTGATATCAATGAGAAATATGGACTATTCATCATATAGAAGTTAGGTTTCCACTCAAGGTGTTATATGGTGTCGAGTTTATACGATGTGCCGAGGTGCCACAAAAAAAATGAGAATGTTACAGGCCTTTGGTTGTTATGAAGGCCACTGAGGGATCAGAATAGGGCAAAAAATATCCGTCAACCACGACCAGGACCACTGGCGTAGCTATAGGGGTCGCAGCGGTCGCAATTGCGACCTGGCCCCGAAGCCAGGGGGGCCCACGGCCCCCCGCACCACATCAATAAAAAGTTACTATAGTAACTCGGGCCGCGGGCCCCTGTTACTATAGTAACATACTTTACTTACCTTCCTAGTTCCGAATCGCAGCGGAGGTCCTGACGTCAAGCGCTGTGCGCAGTGCATGACGTCACCACGCTATGCGCCGCGCACAGCATCGAGACGACAGAACTCCCGCCGCGGCCGAAGAGGAAGGTAAGGTTAGCCCTGACTGGCGGGGTCCGACTCCCGGGACCCGCCAATCAGCTGTTTTGAAGGGGCCGCAGCACTCGTACGAGAGCTGCTCCCCTTCATTCCGGTCACACTGTGAATCCGTGTCGGCGATTCACAGTGTGAGCGAGTAGTGAAATGAAGGGGAAGCAGCTCTCGTACGAGTGCTGCGGCCCCTTCAAAACAGCTGATTGGCGGGTCCCGGGAGACACATCAGCTATTGATGGCCTATCCTGAGGATAGGCCATCAATGTTTAGGGACTGCACAACCCTTAAGCCTAAGATGTAGCAGGCTTAGGGGGCCCATGAGACAGGATCACAGATTGTGTGATCCTGTCTGCTGGGCCCTGAATCTAAGCCAATCACATGGTAGGCTTAGATACATGGCCCATGCGTGATCCTGTCTGCTGGGCCCTGTATCTAAGCCTACCACACTGTAGGTTTAGATACAGGGCCCCAGCACACAGTAATCTTATACTGTATAAGATTACTGTCTGCTGGACCCTGTATTTAAGCCTACGTTGTGGTAGGCTTAGATACAGGGTCCCACAGACAGTATCACACATGGGCCATGTATCTAAGCCTAACACATGTGTTACTAATCGTTTTTTGTGTGTTTTCTTAGAGGTTCGGTCGTTGGACTACATCGGATTCCAGGACTACTTCGGACGACGGCTTTTTTTTTATTATCAATAAAATGGTTAATGAGGGTTGTGTGGGTTTTTTTTTATTTCAATAAAATATTTTTTCTATGTCTTTGTGTTTTTTTTTAAACTATATTACTACCGCCTTAGTAATGGGTGCCGGCTGATTGACAGCATCCATTGCGAAGGCGGGGCTTAGTGTTAGCCGGTGCAGAGGCTATCACTAACCCCCTTTATTACCCCGGTACCCACCGCCACCAGGGGTGCTGGGAAGAGCCGGGTATGATCCAGTACTTGACCATCTGTAGTGATGGTCGGCTACTGGGATGGCCGCAGGCTGGTATTATCAGGAGGGGAAAGGCCAAAAACAGTGGCCCTTCCTACCCTGGTAATGCTAGGCTGCTGCTGCTTTATTGTATCTGGCTGGTTATGAAAAATGGGGGGGACCCCACGTCATTTAAAAAAAAAAAAAAAAAAAAATAATTGGAAAGAACGATGTGGGGTCCCCCCCATTTTTCATAACCAGCCAGATACAATAAAGCAGGAGCAGCCTAGCATCACCAGGGTAGGAAGGGCCACTGTTTTTGGCCTTTCCCCTCCTGATAATACCAGCCTGCCACCACCCCAGTGGCCGACCATCACTACAGATGGTCAGGTACTGGATCGTACCCGGCTCTTCCCAGTACTCCTGGTGGCGGTGGGTACCGGGGTAATAATGGGGGTTAGTGTAGCCTCTGCACCGGCTAACATTAAGCCTCACCTTAGTAATGGAGATTGTCAATCAGCCAGCAGCCATTACTAAGGCGGTGATAATAAAGTTTAAAAAGATACAAGCACATAGAAAAAATATTTTATTGAAATAAAAAAACACAACCCTCATTAACCATTTTATTGAGAATAAAAAAAACGCCGTCATTGAAGTCCTCGAATCCGAAGTCCAACAACCGAACCTGTAAAAAAACACAAACACACAAAAATAATCAGTAACACATAAAGAAGCAAAATTATTATTCTTACCTATCCTGGGTCCAGCGCTGGAGACGCAATGTCAGCGAGCTGGGCCCTGTATCTAATCCAATCATGTGTGATACTGTCTGCTGAGCTGTGTATCTAATCCAGTCATGTGTGATACTGTCTCCTGGGCCACTGTATCTAATTGTATCTTGTGTGATACTGTCTGCTGGGCCCTATATCTAATCCGATCATGTGTGATACTGTCTGCTTAGCCACTGTATCTAATCCTATCATGTGTGATACTGCCTTCTGAGCCACTGTATCTAATCCTATCATGTGTGGTACTGTCTGCTGAGCCACTGTATCTAATCCTATCATGTGTGATACTGTCTGCTGAGCCGCTGTATCTAATCCTATCATGTGTGATACTGTCTGCTGAGTCATTGTATCTAATCCTATCATGTGTGGTACTGTCTGCTGAGCCACTGTATCTAATCCTATCATGTGTGATACTGTCTGCTCAGCCACTGTATCTAATCCTATCATGTGTGATACTGTCTGCTGAGCCACTGTATCTAATCCTATCATGTGTGATACTGTCTGCTGAGCCACTGTATCTAATCCTATCATGTGTGATACTGTCTGCTCAGCCACTGTATCTAATCCTATCATGTGATACTGTCTGCTGATCCGCTGTATCTAATCCTATCATGTGTGATACTGTCTGCTGAGCCAATGTATCTAATCCTATCCATAGTTTATAGGGTCGTAGTGCTATAGATATGCTATGCTGTCTCATATACACACTTTTTTTTGGGGCGGACACGTATGTATTGGGGCTATTTCCCTGACATTTTAAGCCCTGAGGGTATGTTCACACGGCAGCGTCTGTTACGGCTGAAATTACGGTGCTGTTTTCAGGAGAAAACGGCACCGTAATTTCAGCCGTAATGGCATGTGCAGGCGTCTTTCGCTGCGTCCATTACGGACGTAATTGGAGCTATTTTTCTATGGAGTCCATGGAAAACGGCTCCATTTACGTCTGAAGAAGTAACAGGCACTTCTTTGACGCGGGCGTCTTTTTTATGCGCCGCCTTTTGACAGCGGCGCGTAAAAAAAAAATGACCGTCGGCACAGAACATCGTAAGACCCATTCAAATGAATGGGCAGATGTTTGCCAACACTTTTGAGCCGCATTTTTGGACGTAATTCAATGCTAAAACGCCCGAATTACGTCCGTAAATAGGGTGTGTGAACCCAGCCTTAGTGGCGCCCCCGGCTGCTGGTGCTGCATTGTTGGGTCACTTAGGAGACCCAGCGATGCAGCTCAAAGCTGCGGACCGTCGGCCATGAGAAGTTTGCGGGGGGGGGGGGGGGGGGCCCAGTAAGAATTTTTGCATCGGGGCCCATGAGCCTTTAGCTACGCCCCTGACCAGGACCCACCCAGCGTGACAAAATTGGGCACAATGCATGCAAGCAGGGGTTGCTGCGTCGACATCTGGAACGTGTTGTGGTGGCTCCACTGAGATCCGTACAGAGTGACAGCCGTCTGATCAGGGAGAGTCCAATGGGGTCGAGGTCTCCAACCTCAGCTTACTTGGATACTCCACTGTTTTTCACAATAAGTTTCAAAGTGTTGAAAGGATTAGACTGGGGGTATAAACTCTGCATGTTGTCCTGAGCCCATATTTACAGGAGATGAGGAGCATGCGCCTACCCATAGATGATCCCAGATGAGACCAGGAAAAGCATCCGTATGCAAAGATGCTCCCAATAATCTCTTTGGGGAGGGATAGCACATGCAGTATATATGCATGACGTCACTGAGACTTCCAGGGCGAGAGATGCTATTTTCAGGGGGTCTCTGCTCCGGCTTATAGAGGGGTGTCCTGAAGAGGGGGAAATCGCTCTATGAGATCCATATTAGTGGTAGTCCTGATAGGACATGCCCTTTAATGTTCACTCCTGCCTGCACACATTCAACATTGTTTGAATGGAAGTAACATCACAGAACATAATTAGTTAAGTCTTAACCCCTTCCCACACCACGACGTAATAGAATGTCATTGGAAGCAGATCGATTTCGCACCATGTCATACTACAGTACTATAGCACGTGGATGGCGTGGACTCAGGAGCTGTGCCCGCTCCATCCGCAGCGAGTGTCAGCTGCAACATCTGGGATCCGAATTGACACCAATCCTGGACATTTAACTCCTCAGAGGGGGCTCCAACTGTAAGCGCATTGACTTCCCTGCAACATGTTTTCGGGTTGCAGGTTATTTACAGTATGCTGCATGTTGAACACCTTAAAAAAAAAGCCAAAGAAACAATGCCAAGATAGCTGATTTTGTTCATCCCGAATCCCAAAAACAGGAATAAAAAGAATTATAAAAATTGTACGTACCCCAAAATGATACCAAGTAAAACTACAAGTTATAGTTCTTGGAAGGCAGTGACACAAAAATAAATATTTTTTTATTTTTTTTAAAGTGTTTTTATTGTGAAAAAGTAATAAAACAAAGAAAAATTTTATAAATTTGGTATCGTGAAGAGATGAAATAATTTTTAAAAATGAATCCGTCTTTAAGGGGTTAAAACTAACTTTACTTATACTCTTGTGAGATGACAAATGACAAAGCGTTGCATTTCAGCTGTAGGAGCTACATAACAGAGGCATATCCCGACACCTACGAGCTTAGATACTAATAACATTCCATTAAAGGGCCAAGAAAAGACATATATTACTAATACCATTACACGCAGAAGAAGAAATGGATACTTTTAGGGGAAGTTTTAAAAGGATTCCATTGAATAAATATAAATGAGTTTGGAATTAGATCATTTATTTTAGGGCTATACAATTCAGAAGGCTGCTACTATTACTGACATTACATAGAAATGGGTGGGAGCCAAACCCTACTTATTAATTCCATATGTAAAGGTTAAGTGAGAAGCACAGAGAGAAGGGAGCGCTGGACATTGTGAAGTGACAGCACGCTAAAATAATCTAGATAAAAGATTTGCCTCAGACAAGCTTGTCAGATGAATACTGAAAATCACATAGATTGGAGAAAGTAAAGTATTGTGTATCTCGTGACCCTTCCCATAAGATATTGGAATAGCTGTCGGAAAAATGTGATTATTTTGCTTGGTCGGTGCAAGGACATTTTTTTTATATATCAAGAGAGTTTGGTTTGCCTGTGTTAAAAGTTACCAGGGGCCAGAAGTGTAATGTATACGCCGCCTGCAAATCCGAACAGCTATTTACAAAGAAGAATTCTGTAGACTTTTCCTAGGAATCAATGAATCAAATTGAAGCAGCAGATCAAGGCACTCAAAAAATGAAGCATCTGTTCTTAGAGAACTCTTCCGTCCTCCATGAAGTCAGTAGGTGGCGCTAGACATACGTCTTATTACTGCACTTTCACATTTTTGTCTTATGAGACATTGGACGGTCTAAATGTATATTTGTAACATGTAACTTGGGAACTACATTGAAAAACACGTTATGCAAACTCGGAAATGTTTTCCTTTTCTATTGATTAGTTATTCCCGTCTGCACTGCACAAGACCGGGCGTCAAGGACGTAAAAACAGATGTTTGGTGGAATTGGGTGTTTTGACGAGAGAGAAATATTCGATTAATAATATGACCTGTATATTCTGATGGCAAATTTGGCTAAGGTATAAAAAAAAAATGAAAAAGTATTAAAACAGGGCAAAAAGGAGGCTATTACCTATGGGCCTTCACCACCACTTAGGGGCCTCTCCCCTTTTCCCTCAGTGCTTCCCAGCGCGGGGTCGGAGCTCTGTTCTCCCTGTATTGAGCTCATCTGGCTGCACTGCCAACTAGAAGAAGTCAAGTGGTCGAGATGCATTGTTATTTTCATAGGGAGAGGAGGATAAGCAGCTGCCAGATAGCCCTGACTCCGCTTATCACCCGGTTAAACAAAGGATCATAGAATGTTAAAATCCATTATGCTGCATTTTGTTCCCTCTATCAGCAGATATAAGGAGACATTGGGTCAGCTCCAGGGGCGTAACTAGGAAAGACTGGGCACCATAGCAAACTCTTGACTGGGGCACCCCAGGTGCCACACACAGCCCCCCTTATAGATAGTGCCCCTTGTAGATTGTGCCATACAGCCCCCCTGTAGACAGTGCTATACAGCCCCGGCTGTAGACAGTGTCACACCCCACTTGTAGATAGCGCCCCCCACATCCCCCTTGTAGATATCGCCATAAAGTCTCCCTACATGTAGCGCCACACACAGGGGCGTAACTAGGAAAGACTGGGCCCCATAGCAAACTTTTGACTGGGGCCCCCCCTCTGCTGGGTATCACACAACCCCCCCCCCTTGTAGATAGTGCCTCCCTATAGATTCCACCACACAGCACCCCACTATAGATAGCACCATACACAGCCCCCTGTAGATAACACCATACAGCCCCCTCTGTAGATAACACCATATAAGCCCCCCCCAAAAAAACAAAAACGGCCTATAGTTTGTCCTACAAAAGACATGCATCTACATGTGCGATCGCTGGCATTGATAAGGAGAACGGGGGACCGAAAGTCCCCCGAAGTTCTCCATGACTAACCTCGGACTTCTGGCGTCTGCGCAGTTCAATAAAAATGAAAGGAGCGCTGGTCACGCATGCACACAAGCGCGACCGGCGCTCCATTCATTTCTACGGAGCTGCCGACACAGACCCCGGAAGTCCGAGGTTTGTCATGGAGAACTTAGGGGGGACTTTCAGTCCCCCGTTCTCCTCATCGCTGGGCGTCCCAGCGATCCCACATGTATCCCCTATCCTGTGGATAGGGGATGCATGTCTTTTGTAGGAACAACCCCTTCAGTGGCGTCGCGCTGTAGCAGCCATAGCGGCTGCTAGCGGAGCCTGCGGCCATGGTGGGGGCCGTGCTGGCGGGTGCCACGGGCCCCCTCATGCTGCAGGCCCCGTAGAAGTCGCTACGGCTGCTATAGCGATAGTTACGCCACTGCGTATAGGTTTGTACGGTGTAAAACTACAGCTCCCAGCATGGCCGGAACAATGGTAAGGATATGCTGGGAGATGCGGTTTCACAAAAAAAAATCATACCACCATCATCTCGCTGCAGATCATACAGTGACTACAATACTGATTAGAGGCAGATTAATTTACATTAAGTGACTCACCGGTGACATCTCAGATTCTAGTTCTTTTCTTCTCCCTCCGGTTCAGACATCTATGATGGATTTCTCCCGGCCATGACCCATTTCTGCAGTTTTCCGTTTAGATGTCTTCAGCTTCTCAGTTTTAAAACATTTCTGCACCTGTAAACAAAGTTAAAATTCTCAACACATCTAAATATAACTGTCTCTCACACACACACACACACACACACACACACACACACACACACACACCGTGCCCCCTGTAGATAGTGCCCACATATGGACTCCAGAGCTGCAAGGCAATAGCGCTAACCACTGAGCCACCGTGCTGCCCTACATATAGCTTCCCCTATAGTTAGTGCTCCACGTATAGCCCACCTCTGTAGATAGTGTCTCACATATAGCTCCCCCTGTATATTGTGTCCCACATATAGCCCACCCCTGTAGACTGTGCACTACATATAGCCACCCTGTTGCTAGTGCCCCACAGGTATCCCACCCCTGTATATAGTGTCCCACACATAGCCCACCCCTATAGAAAGTACCCTAAAAAATAGCTCCCCTATAGATAGTGCCCCACATATAGACCCCCCTGTAGATAGTGGCCCACATCCCCACATACAGACCTCCCCTGTAGCTAGTGCCCCACATATAGACCCCCCCTGTATATAGTGGCCCACATATAGACCCCCCTGTATATAATGGCCCACATATAGAGCCCCCTGTATATAGTGGCCCACACCCCCACATATAGACCCCCCTGTAGCTACTGCCCCACACATAGACCCCCCTATATATGATAGGCCCCACATAAAGACGACCACCCCCCCCATTATAGATAATGCCATTCACATTTTTGAAGAAAAAAATAAATAAATTGCCATACTCACATGATCCCGTTCCCACGCTGTTCACTAGCGATGCAGACATGCTCTCTTCTGAGCATGTCTGCAGGAGCTGAACGAGCGTCCTCCAATGACGCTGATTGGCGGGGCAGAATGACTTGCCCCGCCAATCAGCACCTTCCAAGCATGGAAGCGGAGCGATGATGTCATCGTGCCGCTAGCCAATCAGTGTCATTGTAAGGCACTGGATGGTCAGGCACGGAACATGCCCGGCCATTCAGTGCTAACACATGTATTTGGCTGCCGCTAGCACTGGGGCCCCCTCCGGTGCTAGCGACACCTACAGGCATGATGAGAGGGCCTGTGTAAGGCTCGGCGGCGCGGGCCCCACAGTAGCGGCGCTACCGCTGTAGCAGCCATAACGGCTGCTAGCGGCGCCACCGGGCATTTGGGTGGGCGTGTCGGCTGGCGGCACGGGCCCCCTCAAGCCCCGGGCCCCGTAGCAGCCGCTACTGCTGCTACCGCGGTAGTTATGCCACTGGCCACACAGCTCCCCCTGTATATAGAGCCACACAGCCCCCCTCCTTTGTATATTGAGCCACACAGCCCCCCTTAGTAGATAGTGTCACACACAGACCCCTGTGGATTGTGCCACAGCCCTTCCCCTTGTAAATAGTGCCATACAGCCCCCCCTTAGTAGTGCCACACAGCCCCTTGTATATAGTGACACACAGCTCCCCCATGTGTATAGTGCCACACAGCTCCCCCTTGTGTATAGTGCCACACAGCCCCCCCCTTGTATACAGTGCCACACAAGTAGTATAAGGCAATGGCTCAGCCAGGAGGATGTCAATCAAACATGGAAAGGTGGGTTTGGAGGCAGGACTATGTGACTTCAGGATAGCAGCACCGCCCCATGACCTTTTAATGAGCAATTAACATATAGTGTGCGCCATTTTAAAAGTTGATTCTATAGATTTTGCTGCATCTGAAAAAAACATACATTTGGAAATATTGTCAGGTCATGTATTACCGCATGGTGGCGGTTCAAGGGGTTTAAACTACCAGACAGGTTCCCATTAAATATACAATGAATTGAGAACAATTCCATCTGCCCTGCAATTTTGTTATTATAAATATATCTGTAATGACGGGGGTAAGGAAACAGACAAGTGAGCCCTAATCTACCCACCACTCAGTCCCTGCCTACTTGCAACGACCCGCCCTAGGCGACGGGTTACAACTGGGCCACAGTCCCTACGCTCAATAAGTGCATGACAGACAAACAGACAAGGGTACACAGAAACAAGGGAAAAGGGGCAGTTGCCCACGGCAACACCGAGAGCAACAAGAGTGGTGAATGAGCCGAGTCAAACCAGGAGTGTACGGGGTACCAAACGCAGAGCAGGAGAGTAGTGAACAAGCCGAGTCAAACCAGGAGCGTACGAGGTACCAAACGCAGAGCAGGAGAGTAGTCAGTAAGCCAGGGTCCATATGAAGCAGGGTCAAATAGATCAAGAAGCTGCAGCAGGGCCAGGAAACCAAATGAGAAGAATCACAAGCAAGGAGGAACAGGAAAGGCAGGTATAAATAGACAGAGGGCGGGAGCTAGCTCCGTCTGGCCAGGCTATGATAGGCTCTCCCACTCCTAAGCCTGCCATCCTGAGTGGTGGAAGATGGAGTCAGTATCCCAGACATAGAAGCAGGTGCAGACTGATTACCTATGGGCGTGGATACAGAAGCTGTGCCTGGCAGATCCTTAACAATATCCAATATAATCACAGCTCCAGAATTAAGCTCATACATATATACAGTACCACAACCAAGCTCAGTACATAAATACAGTACCACAACAAAGCTCAGTACATAAATACAGCACTAGAACCAAGCTCAGTACATAAATACAGCACTAGAAGCAAGCTCTGACATATATACAGTACCACAACCAAGCTCAGTATATAAATACAGCACTAGAACCAAGCTCATACATATATATGGCACAAGAGCCAAGCTCAATGCATATATACAGTACCAGAAACAAGCTCATACATATATACAGCACCAGAACAAAGCTCAGTACTTAAGTACAGCATCAGAACCAAGATCAGTACATATATACAGCCCCAGAACCAAGCTCAGTACATATATACAACACCAGAACAAATACAGCTGAATTTAGAGCAACCCCTGCCTTATAGTTTTGTACGGCGTAAAACTACAGCTCACAGCATGGCCCAAACAATGGTAAGGATATGCTGGGAGATGCTTTTTCACAAACAAAAATAAATCATACCACCCATCATCTCGCTGCAGATCATACAGTGACTAAATTGCTGATTAGAGGCAGAATAAACATTTACATTAAGTGACTCACCTGTGACGTCTCAGATTCTAGTTATTTTTCTCTTTTCTTCTCCGTCCGGTCCAGACCTCTATGATGGATTTCTCCCGGCCACGACCCATTTCTGCACTTTTCCGATCAGATGTCTTAAGCTTCTCACTTTTAAAACATTTCTGCACCTATAAACGAAGATAAAATTCTCAACACCTCTAAATATAATAGCGCCATACACTGCACCTCTAACTATAATAGCGCCACACACTGTGTGTCCCTGATTATAATAGTACCATACACTGTGTCCCACACACGCACACACACACACACACACACACACACACACACACACACACACACACACACACTGTGCCCACTGTATATAGTGCCCCCATAGACTCCTGTTGCTAGTGACCCCCATAGAGCCTCTGTAGATAGTGCCCTACATAGAAGCCCCTGTATATAGTGCCTCACATACAGCCCTCTGTAGATATTGCACAAATATGGACTTCAGAGCTGCAAGGCAATAGTGCTAACCACTGAGCAACAGTGTTGCCCTACATATAGCTTCCCCTATAGATAGTGCTCCACATATAGTCCACCTCTGTAGATAGTGCCTCACATATAGCCCACCCCTGTAGACCGTGCCCTACATATAGCCCCCCTGTAGAAAGTGCCCCATAGGTAACCCACCCCTGTATATAATGTCCCACATATAGCCCACCCCTGTAGATAGTGCCCTACAAATAGCTCCCCCTATAGATAGTGCTCCACATATAGCCCACCTCTGTAGATAGTGGCTCACATATAGCTCCCCCTGTATATAGTGTCCCACATACAGCCCACCCCTGTAGACAGTGCCCTACATATAGCCCCCTGTGGATAGTGCCCCACAGGTAACCCACCCCTGTATATAGTGTCCCACATATAGCCCACCACTATAGATAGTGCCCTACAAATATCTCCCCCTATAGATAGTGCTCCACATATAGCCCACCCTTGTATATAGTGTCCTACATATAGCTCCCCCCTGTATATAGTGCTCCACCTCCCCACATATAAACCCCCCCTGTAGATAGAGCCCCCACTGTAGATAATGCCACTCACAGTTTTAGTAGAAAAAACAACTTTACATACTCACCCTGATCCCGTTCCCGCGCCGTCCGGTGGCAATGCAGATCTCTCTTCTGAGCAGGTCTGCTGGAGCTGAACGATGCAAGTGATGCGTCATTGAAAGGTGCTGATTGGCGGGGTAAGTCATTTTGCCCCACCAATCAGCATCATAGTAAGGAGCTGAATGGTCGGACACGGAACGTGCCCGGCCATTCAGCGCTAATACATGTATTTGTACCTGCGTGCTATAGACGCAGGTACAATTACTACAAGAGGGGGTGGCTGTAGCTAGCACCGGCGCCCCCTCTGGTGCTAGTGACGCCACCGGGCATTTGAGGGCCCGTGCCGCCCGGCCCATAAATGTTAGAAGCTCAGCGGCGCGGGCCCCATAGTAGTGTCGCTACCGCTCTAGCAGCCATAACGGCTGCTAACGGCACCACTGGGCATATGGGGAGTTTTCGTCGGGCGGCACGGGCCCCCTCATGCCGCGGGCCCTGTAGCTACCGCTACGGCTGCTACAGCTGTAGTTATGCCACTGGTCAGCTCTTACACACATAATATTTGATATTTTTTAAGAGATCCTGTTAACATCAGCGGGATCAGGTAAAAATTATCGATTGTTTACGTCTATTATAAGTTATACGTGCATTATACGACACGGTTACTGAAGGGTCCCAATCAAATGTTTTGCCTTTCTCTGGATCAACAGTGTAATAGTTTGAACTTAGGTCATAAGAAAACTGTGAAACTTCACCTTACTGCAAATCTCCTATAGGCAAACTGTTTACAATAAGGCAACGAGGCTCAAGAATCCACAATATCACCCAATAGTCTTATATAAAGGTGTTGTGCCCGAAGTTGGGGGCCACGAGCACAACCTACTTACCCCTGGACCGCGGGACACACTCTTCCTGCCACCATCATGCCCAGATAATACAACTATGTAGTGTCTAAATTAGAGATGGAAATCTGCCTGGCCCGGAACTTCTTGCAGCCCTCGGATGCTCACCCTGTGGCCCCTGACTTCTGTCTTCTCTCTTTGTACTGTACAACTCTACTGCACTGCACAGCCTTATATTCTCAGTCACACTACATACTAAATGGACAATATGGAAACAGCTGTTTGCGCTCACTTATCTGTTTTCATATCTTTCGTAAATTATAACGGAATGACTTCCTTTCCTTTGCAAACAGGGGATTTAAGGTATAGAATGGACTGTTTCTTCTCAGCCTCTTAGATGTAAACTTTAATTTTTTATTTTATTTTATTATTGTATTACTGCATAACCCAATCCAACCCAACACTATACTTTCTGGTACTGTGCAGAATTCATTGCTCTGTCGATAAAGTTTTTTCACACCAGAAGGAGCAAAGTATCTCAGGAGAACCACCTGTCTGTGGCCATGTTTGACTGTGGAATGCTGGGTTTGCTTTACTTCAGATATATTGGACCTGTGTAGTCGACAGCATTCCGCTATTGGCTCTTGACAAACTTGGGGTCATATAGATTTATTTTTTTCATTACAAAGTGAATGTTACTCCAGTGTAGCACTGTGTAGCACCTTCCTCCTCGACTATGATCTCCATTTTTGTCTCCTTTCTGTTTTATTGAGGAGTCGAAAACTGACTGTAGAGTAGATGTTCTTCTTGAATGCTTTTTTGACTTCCTGAATTAGTTGATGCGCAGCTGTTGGAGTAATTTGGGTCTACTGTGAAGATTCACCACTGTTCAGAGTTTTCTCCATTTCCAGAATGTCCTTAGATCTTGGCATCAAATTTTTTGAAGAAACATTTTTGGTGATTACCTGACTCTAATGGAAGATTATTTATATACTGTTGTTAGGTTTAGATTAAAAATGTATAGGAAACGGGGGCAGAAACTTTTTCACATGGGTGTTGGATAACTTGTTCCTTAAATAAATGTAGTAACAATTTAAAGAAAAAAAAAAAGGACGACTCCGGTTCCTTTTGTCTTGTTTTAGATTTTGCTACAATCATTTTAGTGCGACAAGTTTGCTATAATCGGTGTAATTAAAATGGGATTCAGAGATAATCCCTATGGAATAGTAGGTTTTTATTGGAATGCTTTCTAATAATAAGCTGATCATGGGGTGTCCTACTGCTGTGACCCCCAGGGATCAGCTGTAAACTCTGTGAGAACCTTAAAGAAAGTGTTACATCTCCCTGCAGCGCCACTGCAGGATAAATAAAGCATTACACAGTTCCCATTGAAATCAATGGGTTGTCCAGGGGCGTAGCTAGGGGGGGCAGGCGGGGCATGTGCCCCGGGCGCAGCTTAGAGGGGGGCGCCAGCGCCACCTCCTCCTGCACTATAATTGTACCTGTGTCTATAGGACACAGGTACAATTAGAAGCAATGAATGACCGGGCACGGAACGTGCCCGGCCATTCAGCGCCTTTCCACGAGTGAAGCGACTGGTACCTTTTGTACCAGTGAAGCTTCCGTCGATGAAAGGCGCTGATTGACAGGGAAAGTCATCCTGCCCAGCCAATCAGTGCCTTTCATAGATGCTGCGTTCAACCACCAGCGGACCTGCGCAGAAGAGAGCAGGTCTCCATGGCTGCCGGACGGCGTGGGAGCGGGATTAAGGTGAGTCTAAATATTTTTTTATTTTTATTTTTTTAATTGTAATGAAAGTGTGGCTGTATCTACAAGGGGGACTTTATCTACGGGGGGGACTTTGTCTACACGGGGGGGGGGAACTTTGTCTACACGGGGGGACTTTATCTACACGGGGGGGACTTTATCTACACGCGGGGGGCTTTATCTATGGGGGGTGTCTATCTACAGGGGGGCTATATAATGGGGTGGGCTATCTATGGAGCACCATATACAGGGGTGGGCTATAGCTACAGGGGGGTCTATATAGTATATAGCCCCCCCTGTAGATATAGCCCACCCCTGTAGATATAGCCCACCCCTGTAGATATAGCCCACCCCTGTAGATATAGTCCCCCAGTATATAGCCCACCCCTGTATATAGCCCACCCCTGTATATAGCCCACCCCTGTAGATATAGCCCACCCCTGTAGATATAGCCCACCCCTGTAGATATAGCCCACCCCTGGATATAGCCCACCCCTGGATATAGCCCCCCTGTAGATATAGTCCACCCCTGTATATAGTGCTCCACAGATAGCTCCTCCTATAGTGCTCCACAGAAAGCCCACCCCTGTATATAGCCCCCCTGTACATATAGTCCACCCCTGTAGATAGTGCTCCACAGATAGCCCACCCCTGTATACAGGGGTGGACTATATGTGGAGCACTATACACAGAGGTGGACTATATGTGGAGCACTATATACAGGGGTGGGCTATATCTACAGGGGGGCTACATACAGGGGTGGGCTATATCTACAGGGGGGCTATATACAGGGGTGGGCTATCTGTAGAGCACTATATACAGGGGTGGGCTATATCTACAGGGGGCTATATACAGGGTTGGGCTATATGTGGAACACTATATACAGGGCTGGGCTATATCTACAGGGGGCTATATACAGGGGTGGGGTATCTGTAGAGCACTATAGGGGGAGTTATTTGTGGGACACTATATATAGGGGTGGGCTATATGGGCGCACTATCTACAAGGGGCTCTATGGCAGGCACTATCTATAGGGGCACAGTGTGTGTGTGGGACACGGTGTATGGTGTTATCATAATTAGAGGTGCAGTGTATGGCGCTATTATATTTAGGGGCGTATTGTGTGGTATAATGATAACTTTATATTTATTTATAGGTGTAGAAATGTTGGAAAAGTGAGAAGCTGAAGACATGTGAGCCGCAAACTGCAGAAATGGGCTGTGACCGGGTGAAGTCATCATAGAGGTCTGGACCGGATGGAGAAAAAGAACTAGAATCTGAGACGTCACCGGTGAGTCACCTAATGTAAATGTTTATTTTGCCTCTAATCAGCACTCTAGTCCCTGTATGATCTGCATTTTTTGTGAAACAGCATCTCCCAGCATATCCTTACCATTGTTTGGGCCATGCTGGGAGCTGTAGTTTTACGCCGTACACACCTATATGGCAGGGGTAGCACTAAATTGAGCTGTAGTTGTGCTGGTGCTGTATATATGTAATGAGCTTTGTTCTGGTGTCGTGTATAGAACTATATTGCTTGTAAAATGTACAAATGTTTTTATGCTTGCGTTACATAAAAAGAAATGTGGAAAAGAAATGGCACGTCGATTGGTAGAGAAAAAAAAAACACGGCGAGGGGGAAGGAGATGTCGGGAAAGATATTGGGGGGGGGGGCGCCAAACTGAATCTTTGCCCCGGGTACTGGAGAACCTACGACGCCTCTGGGGTTGTCCATGTAATTTATGTACTTGCTGGGTCTTCCAGAGCAAGAGATACTGCTTGTATCTACTCCTCCCTCTGGTAAATATATGAGGAGCCTGAATGAGATATTCCCGCTCTATTAACCACTTCCCGCACACGGGCGTAACTGTACGTCCGAAATGCAAGTGATTTCCCGCATTCGGGCGTACAGTTACGCCCAAGCTTCAAACTGTCACCATGTCAACAGACATGGTGACAGCGTCCCGATTACAACTGTCATAGACAGTTGCCGAGCAGGACTCGCGTGCACAGGACCAATCAGAGTGGTCCCGTGCCGGAACGAGCTGTGATTGGCCAGTCAGTACTGACAGGCCAATCACAGCACAGGAGCAGTGGTTTGCCGGCATCTCCGTCTCTGACAAGCTCATTCCTGTCAGAGAGTTTGAGAGAGTCGGAGACAAGAAGAAATACGGTGTTACAGTGAAAAAAAGAACAAAAAAACCCAGCGATCTGCCCCTTTTCTGCCCTTTTGTGCCCATTAACCAGTGATCACCCACTTTGGTGCCCACTGGTTAAGAAAAAAAAAAAAATATATATATTATATATATATATATATTATATATCATTTCAGTCCCCCACAGTGCCCTTCTGCCGTGCTGTGATCTGTCGCAGTACCCGGTCGCCATCACCCTGCTGTGTCCCTAGATTGCCCACTGCCCGAGTTCCCTGTTAGGATTCAATGCCACGTCTCATTTAGTTTTTCCCCTGGTAGGTAGGGTACCCTTACTCATTGAATACAGCAGGGTCTGTTCTCATTCCACGGTTGAGAGTAGCGGTTTATTTTTTGATTAAAAAAAAATGTAAAAAAAAATTGTAAAAATGTAAAAAAAAAAAAAAAAAAAAAGTTACTAAAAAAATTTGTTCGTTCGTGATCGCAAGAGTTTATTAGTATGGCCAAAAGAGTCTTTTCAGCCGAGGAAGCATATGAAATGCTGTGTTCCGACACGGACAGCGCGAGTGAAGGTGAAGAGCAGTTCGTGTTTCCATCTTCCTCTGCATCCAGTGACTCTGAGTCTGCACCCCCCAGTCAGCGCAGAAGAGCCGTAGGTCCTGCTCTGCCGGAGCTGACCTGGGAAGCTGCGGACAATTATACCCCCCAGGTGCCTGAGTTTACAGCCCCCTCATGCATTCAAATTGAAATTACCGGTTTCAGCCCCATTGATTATTTTAAACTTTTTTTTCAGACTCCCTTTTAGAATTAGTTGTCCAGCAGACCAACCTTTATGCGGAGCAGTTTATCGCCCAGAACCCCGACTCTTATTATGGGAGAAGCCAAAATTGGACCCCCACAAATCCAGTGGAATTGCGGAAGTTTTGGGGCATTTTTCTAAGTTTTGGTCTCATAAAAAAGCCCAGTATTAGAGACAATTGGTCCCCTGACATTTTATATAACACTTCCCTTTACCGCACAGTAATGACAAGGAAGCGATTTGAAGCCATCCTAAAGTTCCTGCATTACAACGATAATAGCCAGTGCCCACCCCCACAGGACCCACATTTTGATAGGCTATATAAAATAAGACCATTAATTGCCCACTACTCCCAAATTTTTTCCCAAATTTATACCCCCCAACAAAATATTTTGGTGGATGAATCCCTAGTCAGCTTCAATAAAAGAGCCCTGTACGGCATAAAGCTCTACAAGCTATGCGAAAGTGCCACCGGTTACACCTACTCTTTTAGGGTCTATGAGGGAAAAGACTCCCAAATAAATCCCCCAGAATGCCCCCCCTTCCTAGGAATTAGTGGAAAAATTGTATGGGATCTTGTCCATCCTTTGCTCGGCAAAGGATATCATTTATATCTGGACAACTTTTACAACAGCGTCCCATTACTAAAACTTATCTTGTCCAGATCCACCTTGGCGTGCGGAACAATCCGCAAAAATCAGAAGGGCCTCCCCAAAAATTTGCTGGGTCAGATCCTAAAATTAGGAGAGAGTAGAGCTGTCTGCAGCGACGATCTGCTCCTCCTAAAGTATAAGGATAAAAGGGACGTCCTTATGCTGACCAGCATTCACAACAGCAGAGGCAGCCTTGTCCCTGTACGCGGATACACCACCCAAGTTCCCAAACCATTCTGCGTACAGGAGTACAACAAGTATATGGGTGGCGTTGACCTGTCCGACCAGGTTATAAAACCATACAGCGCCATGCGCAAGACCAGGGTATGGTATAAGAAGCTGTCTGTGCATCTTACACTTATGGCTTTATACAACGCCTTTGTCCTCTACAGATATGCCAGCAGTGGAGATACATTCCTGCAATTTCAGGAAAAAGTCATAAAGTCCCTGATATTTGGTGACCAGGAAGGGGAGGGCAGTTCATCCGTCTCTTCCGTCAGCAGGATAATTCCCGGCCAGCATTTCCCCACTGAAATCCCCCCCACTGAAAAAAAACAGAAGCCCCAAAAAAAATGCCGTGTGTGTGCCAAGCGAGGCATTCGTAAGGATACCACGTACCAATGTGAGACGTGTCCCACAAATCCTGGCCTGTGCATGAAACAATGTTTCAAAATCTATCATACCTCCTTAGATTTTTAATTCATTTATTCTTCATTCACCTTTTCTGTCTCCCATATTGGCCATGAATAATTATTAATTTTTTTACTGACCTGCCCCATTTAAAATTTGATCATTTAAAATTTGTAAAAAAAACACCTAAAACAAAACTAAAAATGCTCACTATATCAAGGACCCGAGGGAGTGTCTTTCTCATCCAGGTTGCAAATCTGGGTGAGCGGAATAAATCCAGTTTAGATTGGTTGTCTCAGCAAATCTTTTTTTGCTGAGGCCTTTGATTTATTTTTTGGGCTGGATTTTATGGAATGGTGGGTAGGTTGGTAGTGGGACCTGCCATTCCCTCTCCCTCTATAGCGGGTTTTCCCAGTTGCCCTCCTTATTTACTAAAATTAAAGTATTTCTTATTATTGTCACTTCACAATTTAAAAATTCTTACTATACCCCTAGATGAATACCTAGAGGGTTGTCACTTCACAATTTAAAAATTCTCACTATACTCCTAGATGAATACCTTGAAAGGTGTTACATTACAATCAAAATCTTCTCACTATACCGCTCGATGAATTCTTTGAGGGGTTTAGTTTCCTAAATTGGGTCACTTTTCTGGGTTTCTAATGTTTTGATACCCCAGAGCCTCTGTTTTCATGACACAGGGCAGTAAATGCCATCGTACTAGGCCTCAGATGTTGCATGGTGCTCTTTACCTTCTGAGCCCCGCCACGTGCTCAAACAGCAGTTTATCTCCACAAATGGGGTATTGCCATATTCAGGAGAAATTGCGTAACAAACTGGGTGCTTTTTCTCCTTTAACCCCTTGTGAAAATGATGAATTTGGGGCTAGAGCAGCATTTTCTTTGAAAAAAATCTACATTTTATTATTTTGCTTCCCAGTGTATGAAACACCTATGGGGTCAAACTGCTCACTACACCACTTGAAAAATTCCTTGAGGGGTGTAGTTTCCCAAATGGAGTCACTTTTGGGGGGTTTCCACTGCATTGACACCTTTACAAATGCGACATGGTACAGAGAAATCAATCCAGCACTCCAAAAGCTAAATGGCGTGCCTTCCCATCCGAGTCCTTCTGCTTGCCAAAACAGCCGTTTATGACCACATGTTGGGTATTTCCGTACTCTGGAGAAGTTGCTTTCGAAATGTTGGGGTGCTCTTCCTCATTTATTTGTTGAAAAAAATTAAAAATCTTGAGGTAAAGCTACATCTTATTGGAAAATAATGTAATTTTTCACTTTCACTGCCCAATTCTAATGAAATCTATGAAACACCTGTGGGGTGAAAATGCTCACTACACCCCTAGATGAATTCCTCAAGGGGTGTAGTTTCCTAAATGGAGTCACTTTTGGGGGGTTTCCACTGTTCTGGTACCTTAGGAGCTTTACAAATGCGACATGGTGCAGAGAAATGAATCCAGCAAAATCAGTGCTCCAAAAGCTAAATGGCTTGCCTTCCCTTCCGAATACTGCCGCTTGCCCAAACAGCAGTTTATGACCACATGTTGGGTATTTCCGTACTCTGGAGAAGTTGCTTAACAAATGTTGGGGTGCTTTTCCTCATTTATTTGTTGAAAAAAAGAAAAATTTTGAGGTAAAGCTACATCTTATTGGAAAATAATGTAATTTTTCATTTTCACTGTACAATTCTAATGAAATCTATGAAACACCTGTGGGGTCAAAATGCTCACTACACCCCAAGATGAATTCCTCAAGGGGTGTAGTTTCCTAAATGGAGTCACTTTTGGGGGGTTTCCACTGTACTGGTACCTTAGGAGCTTTACAAAAGCGACATGGTGCAGAGAAATGAATCCAGCAAAATCAGCGCTCCAAAAGCTAAATGGCGCTCCAAAAGCTAAATGGCGTGCCTTCCCTTCCGAGTCCTGCCGCTTGCCCAAACAGCAGTTTATGACCACATGTTGGGTATTTCCGTACTCTGGAGAAGTTGCTTTACAAATGTTGGGGTGCTTTTCATCATTTATTTGTTGAAAAAAAGAAACATTTTGAGGTAAAGCTACATCTTATTGGAAAATAATGTAATTTTTAATTTTCAAAACCAAATTCTAATGAAATCTATGAAACACCTGTGGGGTGAAAATGCTCACTACACCCCAAGATGAATTCCTCAAGGGGTGTCGTTTCCTAAATGGAGTCACTTTTGGGGGGTTTCCACTATTCTGGTACCTTAGGAGCTTTACAAAAGCGACATGGTGCAGAGAAATTAATCCAGCAAAATCAGCACTCCAAAAGCTAAATGACGTGCCTTCCCTTCCGAATCCTGCCGCTTGCCCAAACAGCAGTTTATGGCCACATGTTGGGTATTTCCATACTCTGGAGAAGTTGCTTAACAAATGTTGGGGTGCTTTTCCTCATTTATTTGTTGGAAAAAAAAAAAATTTGAGGTAAAGCTACATCTTATTGGAAAATAATGTAATTTTTCATTTTCACGGTACAATTCTAATGAAATCTATGAAACACCTGTGGGGTCAAAATGCTCACTACACCTCAAGATTAATTCCTCAAGGGATGTAGTTTCCTAAATGGAGTCACTTTTGGGGGGTTTCCACTGTTCTGGTACCTTAGGAGCTTTACAAAAGCGACATGGTGCAGAGAAATGAATCCAGCAAAATCAGCGCTCCAAAAGCTAAATGGCGTGCCTTCCCTTCCGAATCCTGCCGCTTGCCCAAACAGCAGTTTATGACCACATATTGGGTATTTCCGAACTCTGGAGCAGTTGCTTTACAAAAGGTTGGGGTGCTTTTCCTCATTTATTTGTTGGAAAAAAGAAAAATTTTGAGGTAAAGCTACATCTCATTGGAAAATAATGTAATTTTTCATTTTCACTCCCCAATTCTTATGAAATCTATGAAACACCTGTGGGGTGAAAATGCTCACTACACCCCTAGATGAATTCCTCAAGGGGTGTAGTTTCCTAAATGGAGTCACTTTTGGGGGGTTTCCACTGTTCTGGTACCTTAGGAGCTTTGCAAATGCGACATGGTGCAGAGAAATGGATCTGTAATGGCGGAAGGAGGTGAAGGGAACAAGTGAGCCCTAATCTACCCACCGCCCTGTCCCTGCCTACTTGCAACGACCCGCCCTAGGTGACGGGGTACAACTTGGCGGCGGTCCCTACGCTGACTAAGTGCAAGGGGATACAAACAGGGAACAAGCAAGGGAAGGGGCAGTAGCCCACGGAACACCGTGAGGGAACGGAGTGGTGAACGAGCAGTCAGGATAAGGATGTAATGAAGTATACAAACGCAGAGCACGGAGCAGGAAGCAAGCCGGGGGCAGAGCGAAGCAGGATAAGCGGGAACTGAAGCAAGGCTGAAGCACGGCAGAAGCAGGCTGGAGCAAGGCAGCAGTGGGGCCAGGAAACCAGGAAGAATCACAAGCAATGAGGAAGAGAAAACGGCAGGTATAAATGGACAGGGGGCGGAGCTAACTCCGACTGACCAGGCCACGATAGGCTCTCCCACTCCTGAGCCTGCCACCCTGATTGGTGGGAGCAGGTGTCAGTCTAAGAGCTCTGGCCTCAGGTGTCGATTGATTAATCCTGGGAGTATCCACAGACGTAGTGCCTGGCAGATCCTTTACAGTACTCCCCCTTTTATGAGGGGCCACCGGACCCTTACTAAGAGGACCCGGTTTAGTGGGGAAGAAAAGGTGGGACCTCCTGACCAATACCCCAGCGTGAACATCTCGAGCAGGTACCCAAGTCCTCTCCTCCGGCCCGTATCCTCTCCAATGGACCAGGTACTGGAGGGAGCCCTGGACCATCCTACTGTCCACGATCTTGGCCACCTCGAATTCCACCCCCTCAGGGGTGAGAACGGGAACAGGAGGTTTCCTCGAGGGGGACCAGGACGGGGAGCAGCGTTTAAGGAGAGAGGCATGAAAGACGTCGTGTATGCGAAAGGATGGTGGCAGCTCCAGACGGAAGGATACAGGGTTGAGGACTTCAATGACCTTATAAGGCCCAATAAATCGGGGAGCAAACTTCCTGGACGGGACCTTAAGGCGCAAGTTCCAGATCCCCGACGACAAACCGGGGGTTAGCAGAACGTCTTCTATCAGCCTGAATCTTTTGTACGCTCTGGGACGCCTCTAGGTTCTTCTGAACCTGGGCCCAGACTGTGCACAGTTCCCGATGAACGTCCTCTACCTCGGGATTATTGGAACAACCTGGAGAAACGGAGGAGAACCGTGGATTAAAGCCGAAATTACAGCAAAACGGGGAGACCCCTGACGAGTTACTGACCCGGTTATTCAGGGAAAATTCGGCGAGGGGAAGGAATGAGACCCAATCAAATTGACAGTCAGAGATGAAACACCTTAAATATTGTTCCAGGGATTGATTAGTCCTTTCCGTTTGGCCATTAGTTTCGGGATGGAAGGCGGAGGAGAAGGACAGATAAATCTCCAACTTTTTACAAAAAGCTCTCCAAAATAAGGAAACAAATTGTACCCCTCTGTCAGAAACGATATTGACTGGGGCCCCATGAAGACGCAGAATCTGTTTAACAAACAAAGAAGCTAACGTCTTGGCGTTAGGTAGTTTCTTAAGGGGCACAAAGTGGCACATCTTGCTGAAGCGGTCTACTACCACCCACACCACCGACTTGCCCTGAGATGGAGGCAAATCGGTGATAAAATCCATGGAGATATGGGTCCAAGGTCTCTGGGGAATGGGCAAAGAACGTAGTAAGCCCGCAGGTCGGGACCTAGGGGTCTTGGACCTAGCACAAACCTCACAAGTGGTGACGTAAGCCCTAACGTCCTTAGGCAACCCAGGCCACCAATAGTTCCTGGTAATGAGGTGTTTGGTACCCAAGATGCCAGGATGACCAGATAGTGCGGAGTCATGGTATTCCCTGAGTACCCTTAGCCGGTATTGCAGGGGGACAAACAGCTTGTCCCCAGGGAGGTTCCCGGGAGCTGAACCTTGATCAGCCGCAATGTCAGAGGCTAAATCAGAATCAGTGGCAGAAACGATTATACCAGGGGGTAAAATACAAGCAGGATCCTTCTCAGAAGGAGGATTGGCCATGAAACTACGTGACAGTGCATCAGCCTTAATATTTTTGGACCCAGCCCTATAGGTAACCAAGAAGTTAAATCTGGTAAAGAATAGCGCCCATCGAGCTTGTCTAGGATTAAGCCTCCGGGCAGATTCTAGGAAAACCAGATTCTTGTGGTCAGTAAAGACCGTTACCTGGTGTCTGGCCCCCTCCAGGAAGTGACACCACTCTTCAAAAGCCCATTTAATGGCTAAAAGTTCGCGGTTGCCAATATCATAGTTACTCTCCGTGGGCGAAAACTTCCTAGAGAAGTAAGCACAGGGGCGGAGATGGGTGAGGGAGCTGGTACCCTGGGACAAGACGGCCCCCACTCCCACCTCGTACGCCACCTCGTACGCGTCAACCTCCACAATAAATGGCTCCCTTTGATTGGGGTGAACCAGCACGGGGGCCGAGATAAAGCACTTCTTGAGGGTCTCAAAAGCCTAGACGGCCTCAGGAGGCCAGTGGAGGACATCAGCACCCTTGCGAGTGAGGTCCGTAAGAGGCTTAGCGACGACCGAGAAGTTGGCAATAAATCTCCTGTAATAGTTAGCGAACCCCAAAAAACACTGTAGCGCCTTCAGTGAGGCAGGTTGGACACATTCCGCCACAGCCTGAACCTTGGCAGGGTCCATGCGGAATTCATGAGGAGTGAGGATTTGACCCAAAAGTGGTCTCTCCTGTACCCCAAACACACATTTTTCGGTTTTCGCAAACAGATTATTTTCCCGGAGGACCAGGAGGACCTTCCTGACATGGTCCACGTGGGAGGACCAGTCCTTGGAAAACACCAGTATGTCATCAAGGTACACTACAAGAAAATTTCCCAGGTACTCTCTCAGAATTTCATTAATAAAATTCTGGAAGACAGCAGGGGCATTACACAACCCAAAGGGCATGACCAGGTATTCGAAATGACCTTCGGGCGTGTTGAACGCAGTCTTCCACTCATCCCCCTCTTTGATGCGGATAAGGTTATACGCCCCCCGTAGATCGAACTTAGAGAACCATTGGGCCCCCTAAACCAGATTAAAAAGATCCGGAATCAAAGGAAGGGGATACTGGTTCCTTACTGTGACTTTATTCAAGTTCCGATAGTCAATGCACGGCCTAAGGCCACCATCCTTCTTCCCCACGAAGAAGAAGCCAGCACCTACAGGAGAAGTCGAGGGGCGAATGAAACCCTTGGCCAGGCATTCTTGGATATACTCCCTCATGGCTTCACATTCAGGACATGAAAGATTAAATATCCTACCCTTAGGAAGCTTGGCACCTGGTACCAAATCGATGGCGCAATCGTAATCTCTATGAGGGGGCAACACCTCGGAGGCCTCCTTAGAAAAAACATCAGCGAAGTCCTGAACAAACTCAGGTAGTGTGTTTACCTCCTCACGGGGAGAAATAGAGTTAACCGAAAGACATGACGTCAGGCATTCACTACCCCATTTGGTGAGATCCCCAGTATTCCAATCAAACGTGGGATTATGCAGCTGCAACCAGGGAAGACCTAATACCAGATCGGACGATAATCCCTGCATCACCAGTACAGAGCACTGCTCCAAATGCATGGAGCCAACAAGGAGTTCAAAAACAGGATTATGCTGTGTAAAATAACCATTAGATGGAGGAGTGGAGTCGATACCCACTACCGGGACAGGATAAGGCAAATCAATAAAAGGCATTTTTAGAGACATCGCAAATTCCACAGACATGATATTAGCAGATGAGCCAGAATCCACGAAGGCACTGCCAGTGGCAGACCGGCCAGCAAACGAGACCTGAAAGGAAAGCAAAATTTTATTGCGTTTCATATTTACGGGAAATACCTGTGCGCCCAAGTGACCTCCCCGATGATCACTTAGGCGCGGAAGTTTTCCGGCTGCTTATTCTTGCGCCTGGGACAGGTGTTCAGTTGATGCTTGTCATCCCCACAATAGAAGCAGAGACCATTCTTCCAGCGGAACTCTCTACGTTGTCGAGGGGACATGGAGGCCCCGAGTTGCATAGGTACCTCCGAGTCTTCCGTGGAAGAGCGAGGAGACGGGACCTCGGGGGGGATCGCAGGGAAGTCAGAGGGGAAAACACTGAAACGTTCAAGCTGACGTTCCCTGAGACGTCGGTCAAGTCGTACTGCTAGGGCAATAACCTGGTCTAGGGAGTCAGAAGAGGGGTAGCTAACAAGCAGATCCTTCAGGGCGTCAGATAATCCTAACCTAAACTGGCACCTTAGGGCCGGGTCGTTCCACCGAGAAGCTACGCACCACTTTCTAAAATCAGAACAGTATTCCTCAACAGGTCTCCTACCCTGACGTAAGGTCACCAGATGACTCTCGGCTAAGGCAGTCCTGTCAGTCTCGTCGTAAATGAGTCCAAGGGCAGAGAAAAAACGATCAACGAAGGAAAGTTCAGGGGCGTCAGGAGCCAAGGAGAAGGCCCACTCTTGGGGCCCTTCCTGGAGTCGGGATATAATGATTCCCACCCGCTGGTTCTCGGAACCTGAGCAGTGAGGTTTTAGACGGAAGTAAAGTCTGCAACTCTCCCGGAAGGAGAGAAAAGTCTTACGGTCCCCTGAGAACCGGTCAGGTAACTTGAGGTCAGGTTCTAGAGGTGAGGTGAGGGGTACTACTATGGCAGCGTCAGACTGGTTGACCCTCTGAGCCAGGGCCTGGACCTGTAGGGAGAGGCCCTGCATCTGCTGGGTCAGGGTCTCAAGGGGGTCCATGATAGCGTCAGCGTAGGAGAAATGGTAGACTAGCAGGAAGCAAGCCGGGGGCAGAGCGAAGCAGGATAAGCGGGAACTGAAGCAAGGCTGAAGCACGGCAGAAGCAGGCTGGAGCAAGGCAGCAGTGGGGCCAGGAAACCAGGAAGAATCACAAGCAATGAGGAAGAGAAAACGGCAGGTATAAATGGACAGGGGGCGGAGCTAACTCCGACTGACCAGGCCTCGATAGGCTCTCCCACTCCTGAGCCTGCCACCCTGATTGGTGGGAGCAGGTGTCAGTCTAAGAGGTCTGGCCTCAGGTGTCGATTGATTAATCCTGGGAGTATCCACAGACGTAGTGCCTGGCAGATCCTTTACAGGATCCAGCAAAATCAGCGCTCCAAAAGCTAAATGGCTTGCCTTCCCTTCCGAGTCCTGCCGCTTGCCCAAACAGCAGTTTATGACCACATGTTGGGTATTTCCGTACTCTGAAGAAGTTGCTTAACAAATGTTGATGTGCTTTTCCTCATTTATTTGTTGAAAAAAATAAAAATTTTGAGGTAAAGCTACATCTTATTGGAAAATAATGTAATTTTTCATTTTCACTGTACAATTCTAATGAAATCTATGAAACACCTGTGGAGTCAAAATGCTCACTACACCCCTAGATGAATTCCTCAAAGGGTGTAGTTTCCTAAATGGAGTCACTTTTGTGGGGTTTCCTTTGTTTCGGCACCACAAGACCTCTTCTAACCTCACACGGTGCCTGAAATATAATTTAAGAAAAGGAAGGCCCAAAAATCTTCTAGGTACTCCTTTGCTTCTGAGGCCGGTGTTTCAGTCCAGTAGTGCACTAGGGCCACATGTGGGATATTTCTAAAAACTGCAGAATCAGGGCAATAAATATTCAGTTGTGTTTCTCTGGTAAAAACCTTCAGTATTACAGGAAAAATGGATTAAAATGGAATTTCTGCAAAAAAAATGAAATTTGCAAATTTCCCTTCCACTTTGCTTTAATTCCTGTGAAACGCATAAAGGGTTAAGAAACTTTCTAAATGCTGTTTTGAATACTTTAAGGGGTGCAGGTTTTAAAATGGGGTGATTTGTGGGGGTTCCTAATATATAAGGCCCTCAAAGCCACTTCAGAACTGAACTGGTCCCTAAAAAAATAGGCTTTTGAAATTTTCTTGAAAATTTGAGAAATTGCTGCTAAACTTATAAGCCTTGTAACGTCCTAAAAAAATAAAAAGGATGTTCAAAAAACGATGGCAATCTAAAGTAGACATATGGGAAATGTTAGCTAGTAACTATTTTGTGTGGTATAACTGCCTGTCTTACAAGCAGATACATTTGAATTTCGAAATGCTAATTTTTTGCAAATTTTTTTACATTTTGGTGTTTTTTACACAAAAATATTGAATATATCGACCAAATTTTTTCACTATCTTAAAGTACAATATGTCACGAGAAAACAATCTCAGAATCGCTTGGATAGGTAAAAACATTCCCGAGTTATTACCACATAAAGTAACACATGTCCGATTTAAAAAATGAGGCTGTGTCATAAGGTCCAAAAGTGGCTGCGTCCTTAAGGGGTTAACTCAGAACTTCCAAAGGTTATTTTAAAACAGGTATTATCAACCACAAAACTACTTTAAGTTGTAAAAATTCTGTTCAACCATTTTTTTATTTCAGGGAAGATGTGGGGACATCAAATTCAGAATGTCTTCCATTACAGATTCATCAGGGGTTGCACCCTTTGGGTATCAGTGGGAAAGATATCACTGCAACTAGGCATAAGCTGGGATTACATGGGTTGATCTCTGCCCATAACGAGCACCAATCTGCAAACTAAAAAAGTAATTTTGTCTCTCGTTTAGAGGCCCTTTTACATGGACTGATTGTTAATAAGATCGTTTTGTCGCTATACAGTTTGCATATTGTCGGCAGTACATACCCTAATTACCCGGAAAGATGTGCTTAAGGCTACATAAAAAAATGTGATCAGCCGACAAACGAGCATTTGCTCATTTGTTGGATGAACCATGCCATGTTCACACAAGCAAATTACCGGGAACGAGCCTTCAGAAAAAAGCTTGTTTGGCCAATGATTGGGCTTTAAGTCTGGAAAAACATGACACCCTCCGATGGGAGCTGCAATGGCGTCCATTTTGATTGTCTCTTAGAAACAACTAAATAGAATTTGACAGTGTAGGACCACTCAAGGATTTATATTTACAAAAAAATATTTTACATGAAATACTCTATATGGACGTTTACTTATTGAGTCAATTTTAATCCAGTCGCAGTCAGTCTGGGCACCTTGAACTGTATATACAGGGTCGGGAGATATTTTGTACAGGAAATGATTAATGTTCTTAAAAGTTATGTCAGACCGAAGTGGGACAGCCATAAAATTCAGCCGACTAATACATTCTACTAACATTCCAAAAATAACCAAAAATAAAATGACATCATCTAATTTCTAAACCCAAATAATATTTATTAGTGTGAGGCACCTCAAGCAGTGAGTTTGGTTGACATGACATATCACAGGCTATATTATGTTATCAGTTAAGTGAACTTATAAACCTAGGAAAGTATCGTAGACCATTACAGGCCGCAGCTGGTATGTTTTCATAACTGGATATGACCAATCAACTCGATCTTCAACAGATGTTTCTCAATTAAGATTTTTTTTTTAAGGAAATGTCATGTTTAATATGATATGTAAATCATGAGACCCTTTTCAAAGAGCTACAGCGACCTAAGCCAGAAATATATGTGGCTGCATCTGACTGTGACTTACTATAGTTCAGGATAATTATATCAATGTTGATTGGTTCCGTAAAGGGGTTTTCCAATTTGGAAAACCCATTTTCATATACCCTATTAGCGAATTTTGAGTTAATAGAGGAGGATCCCCATTCGGACTGCTTATCTCTTGACCAGAGTCTAGAGTAGTTACAAAAAGCGTCTCTCACGCTAGATTACCTGTCCTTCATTACTGCAGGAAAATTGGTTTCCCCACAACTTGACACATAAACCTTGCTGGCAAAATGACATAAGGGGCCAAGAGGTCTCCTAGGGAAGGATTATTACAAATACTAATTAGCTACTTTCACACTTGCCGAAGGTAATTTATTAGGTTATTTACAGTATAAGGTTTGTTAATATAAAGGGGCTATGCATCATAACAGGTTCCTTTTAAACATTCTTTGTCAGAAACGTAGCTTGAAGCTCAGGGGCTCCGATGCAAAATATGTAACAGGGCCCCCCACCTACCATGTGCCATTTGTAATACTGGTGGCAGAGGGGCCTAGGTGCGATTGCTACCGTTGCACACCCTATAATTGCACCCCTTCCTCTCATGTTTTATTTTTTGTATTCGATCACTTTCTAGCATGAAAAAGTGATGTATCATATAGCAAATATAATCTACACATGATCCGATTGTTGTCACCCAGACACAGAGCTATGTGGTTGCTAGGCAACCTAAAGAAGGGCTGGATGGGCCGGGGGGCATGTGCCTCTTGGGCCGGACCCCCAGTAGATTTTTAGTGCCGCACTGTAGAGACTGGCCACCAAGATTGGGCCCAGGGAGCGGTGAGCATGGCCACAATAACACATCACTCTTCGGCTGCCCACCGCACACACCATGTCTGACGTTGTACAGCATCATGACCTGGTATGCACCACCACAAACCATGTCCTGACGCTGCATCAGAACATAGAGTTCGGTGGCGCACAACTTGACCTGACACTTGACAGTATCAGGACGTAATATTTGGTGGGTGACATAAGAGGAACAGAAGAGGCCCGGGGCACCTGAATATTATTTTTCTTTATCTCTGTTTCTCTGTTCTGCTTAATTTAGGTGGGGGTCTGATCTAGGGTCTAATTCATTTATGGGGTCTGTCCTGGCGTCTGATTATAGGTGTTGTCCGGGACATATAAAGAGGACCTAAAAAAGTTAAATTGCCACCATACATTAATTCATGCCTTCATCCTGATTCCAGTGCACTTTTTTTTAAATGCTCTATGTGCCCATGTTCCCCTGCAATCAGCTCAGTTTGTCTCAGTGGCTAATATGCTAATAGATGAATGAATTGACAATTGGGAGGTCTCCACTGCCAAGAGTCAATGGGGCATGGCAGAGCGACTTATGTTCATGCACCATTGACACATTATTTTGTTACTATTTTATCACATCTCCTGCTTACAGCAAGTCTTTTAAATATTCCGGACAACCTCTGGGGTCCTATTAATTTAGGGGGTCCGGTCTGGGATCTGATTAATTAAGAGTGTCTGGTGAATTTAGGGTGTCTGACAATCTAAGGGGTCTGGTCTTGGGTCTGAAAATATTTGAGTTGCTATAGAGGCTGAGGATACAGAAGGGAGGGGACAAAGATGTGTGGGCAGGAAATTCTGCAGTCGTCAGGAGTAGTCATCATAATGGTCTGAGCCGGATGGAGAAGAAAAGGAAAGATAACTTCTTGACCGTGGGATAAACAGAGTACGGTTTCGTAACCCTTAAAACAATAACTGCGTGTGACATTCCCAACTCCTTTAAGCTACCCCTTTACCTTTCTTCCACCAAATGATGACACTGAGACTTAGACCTAGAATGAATTGGCCACAGCAGCCATTTTATTAACAAAACAGAAAAAACAACGCATTAATAAATACCATCAACAAAATACCAAATAAATAACCATAACTTAATAACCTTTCCACGCAAACCCCCATCCCAACATCATTCACGTGAAAACCATACCTCTTCATATGGAAAATTGGGAAGGTCCTTGGAGTTAATAAGAAGAATCTGGCGCCATTCTGCCCATATCAGTATTTTTACTCCCAGTCGTCCTGTAACAGGCTCAGGGGCACCATGCGAACCGCAGATGGCTAAAGCATTTCTATTTTGCTCCACGGGACCCCACCCAGTCGGAGCCCATATAAGCTAGATCTCCCACCATGTATAATCTGGGAGGGACCATCACCAGTATGAATCCCTGCCCCACCAATTTTAACCAACTCCAAGGACCCCCCAAAACTCACCATATGCTGCCATGACACCTGCCTAACAACCCGGACCCCTAGAACAAAACCCCAAAAAAACAACAAATAGGGAGGGAGAGTGGGACAACTGCTCCTTCCTGTGTTTCCAGACAGACTGGCGCTCAAACCAGCTCTCCACCTGTCCACCTCGTGTCCTAGCTCCTCCCCTTCCTGTTTCCCCCGGTCATGTGGCCTCCTCTTATGCCCGGGGCTCAGCTCCGGCCGTTCTATAATCAGAGAAGACTTCACAGGATTTATAGAGGAGCTGTCTCGTCTCCTGACATGTCTGTTAGAGTACATCTACATATTGTGCAGCATGATAACACTCTGCAGAGCGCCTGTATAGAACTGGTGTCTGGCCACTATATAGTCATTGTATGGCGGTATTATTGATTATATTGGTCTTTATACAGTGGTACTGTACACTTGTCCCTGACTGATAAACCAAGTGGGCATTCGTCCCTGTCCGTGTAATCATGTGTTTCTATATTCCACTTTTCCTATTTTCCTTCCTGTGTTGATGGTGTGGTTTACACATTTAGGCCTCATTTACACGAGCGTATTATACGCGCGTGCGACGCGCGTGCTTTTCACGCGTGTCGTACGCACCTATAATAGTCTATGGGGCTGTTTAGACGATGCGTGAATTTTGCGCTGCGTGAGTGCGTTGCGTAAAACTCACGACATGTTCTATATTCTTGCGTTTTTCACGCAACACGCACCCATTGACTTCAATGGGTGCATGAAAACAACGCATGCCACACGGACGGTCCTGCGTTGCATGCGCGAAAATCACGCAAGAGCTGTCAAAAGGATGAATGTAAACAGAAAAGCACCACGTGCTTTTCTGGTTACAAACATCCAAACGGAGTGTCAAATTAGAGATGAGCGCACCGAACTTCACCGGGTTCGGCCGAACTCGTTTTGACCGAACCCGGCAAAAAATGTTCGGGTACGCGACGTCAGGAGACAGTCACTGCCCACGGTGCTCAAAGACTTAAACTGTTTCAGCACCATGGACAGTGACTTTCGATCACAATATACATATACGTGTAAAAAAAAACAGAAGTTCGGACTTACCGATAAGTCCCGGGTCCTTCCTCCAGTCCGACCTCCCGGGATGACAATTCAGGCCAAGTGACAGCTGCAGCCAATCACAGGCCAAGCACAGGCTGCAGCCAATCACAGGCTGCAGCGGTCTCATGGCCTGCCGCGTCATCCTGGGAGGTGGGGCCGGATGACAAGAGAGGGACGCGTCACCAAGGCAACGGCCGGGATACCGGACTGGAGGAAGCAGGCAGTTCATGGTAAGTTTGAACGTCTTTTTTTATTCACAGGTTGGTGTATATTGTGATCGGCATTCACTGTCGAGGGTGCTGAAAGAGTTACTGCCGAACAGTTAGCTCTTTCAGCACCTTGGACAGTGACGGGCGTCGACTACCTCATCTCTATGATGGCGGCTGCGTGAAAATCACGCAGCCGCGCATCATACACGGATGACACACGGAGCTGTCAAATGCCTTTTGCGCGCGCAAAACGCAGCGTTTTTTGCACGCGCAAAACGCACACGCTCGTGTAAATCAGGCCTTAAAGGGAGTGGTGAGCTGCGCAATCAAATTTGAAATTCGCTGAACTGTGCATTGATGTTTCTTATCCCATTCCCTAGATTTAAATCCTAGATCTACCCCTGTACTAACCATTACATACTGGGAACACCCACAATACCTGCCATCTTGGAGATGCTCTGACTCAGTAGCCTAGTCATTACAATTTGGCTCTTGTGAAAGTGGGGACCCACTTTTCATTTTACTCGGGTGGAGTCTCTAGGCTGCATTTAAGATATAGTAATGGGGAGGGGATCTCTAGCATGCATGTAATATATAGTAAGAGAGGAGTAGGGTCTCTAGTTTGAATATAATATAGAGTAATGAGGAGGGGATATACATCCTGTATATAATATAGTAATGGGCAGGGGGTCTCTAGCCTGCATATAATGTATAGTAATGGGGGTCTCAAGCCTGCATATAATATGTATTAAGAGAGGAGAGGGTTTTCTAGTCTGCATATAATATATAGTAATGGGGTGTTTATAGCCTGCATATAATATATATAGTAAGGGGGAAGGGGTTCTCTAGTCTGCAAGTAATATATAGTAATGGAGGGGTCTCTAGTCTGCATATAATATATAATAATGGGGGGTCTCTAGCGTGCATGTAATATATATATATATAGTAAGGGGGAAGGGGTTCTCTAGTCTGCAAATAACATATAGTAATGCAGGGGTCTCTAGTCTGCATATAATATATAGTGATGTAGGGGTCTCTAGCCTGCATATCATATATAGTAATGAAGGGGTCTCTAGTCTGCATATAATATATGGTAATGGAGGGGTCTCTAGCCTGCATATCATATATAGCAATGAAGGGGTCTCTAGTCTGCATTGCATATAATATATAGTAATGGAGGGGTCTCTAGTCTGCATATAATATATAGTAATGAATGGGTCTCTAGGCTGCACATAATATATATTAAGGGAGGGGCCTCTAGCCTGCATATCATATATAGTAAGGGAGGGGGATTTCTAGACTGACTATAATATATACTAATGGATGGGTACAGTGTCGGACTTGAAGTACCTTGGGCCCACCAGAGGAAATATTCTATAGAAATAATGCGACCACTCTTGATTGTGTAGTAAAGTATGTGTAGTAAAACAAAGACCTAATAATACCACCATACAGTGACCATATAATGCCAGATACCAGACCTACACCGGCGCTCTTTAGACTCTATAAGTTAATACAGTACAGTAAAATCGAGTGAGTCACCAGTGACGTCATTCACTTTTCCTTTTCTTCTTCATATGGCCCAGACCGCCATGACGACTTTTTCCAGCCAAGAAACACTTCTGTAGAATTTGCAACACAAACATCTTTGGCTTCTCGCTTTTTCAGCATCCTCCCCACCTATTCCCCGGCCTCTATTAACCCCTTCGCGCTCAGGTCAGTAATAGTATGTCCTGCTAAGTAGAACGTTCGCGCTCAGGTCAGTACTATTACTGACCTGAGTAAACACGGCGCCATCTTTCCCCGGCGCGTGTCTGAGCTGTGATACCTGCTGTTTCCGACAGCAGGCTATCACAGCTTAGTGTGCAGGGACCGATCGCGGTGGTCCCCGCCGATTAACCCCTTAGAAGCCGCGTTCAATAGCGATCGCGGCTTCTTAGGGGTTAAGCTGCCATCGCCGGCCTGCTACACGATAGCGGGCCGTGATGGCTACTATGGCAACCAGAATCCTAACAATGGACTCTGGCTACGCCATCGACGGAAGCCTAGTGGGTCCCGACAAAATCAGGACCCACTATGCTTGCTGTCAGCGAACAGCTGACAGCTCTAATACACTGCACTACGCATGTAGTGCAGTGTATTAGAATAGCGATCAGAGCCTCCTGCCCTCAAGTCCCCTAGTGGGACAAAGTAAAAAAAGTGTAAAAAAGTTAAAAAAAGTTGTGTAAAAATAAGAAAATAAAAGATTTAAAAGTAATAAAAGTAAAAGTCCCCCTTTTTCCCTTATCAGTTCTTTATTATTAATAAAAATATATAAATAAACAAATAAACTATACATAATTGGTATCGCCGCGTCCGTAACGTCCTGAACTACAAAACGATGTCGTTATTTATCCCGCGCGGTGAACGCCGTAAGAGAAAATAATAATAAACCGTACCACAATCACAATTGTTTGGTCACTTCACCTCCCAAAAAATGGAATAAAAAGAGATCAAAAAGTCGCATGTACCTAAAAATGGTACTGATCGAAACTACAGTTCGTTACGCAAAAAATAAGTCCTCGCACGGCTTTCCTGATGGAAAAATAAAACAGTTCTGGCTCTTAGAATAAGGTGACACAAAAAATAAATTATATTTTACAAAATGTATTTTATTGTGCAAACGCCATAAGACATAAAAAAAAAAATATAAACATCTGGTATCGCCGTAATCGTATCGCCGCGCAGAATAAAGTGAATATGTCATTTATAGCGCACGGTGAACGCTGTAAAAAAAATTGAATAAAAAACAATAGTAAAATTGCTGTTTTTTTAGTCACCACGCCACCTAAAAATAGAATAAAAACTGATCAAAAAGCCGCATGCACCCCAAGAAAACTACAATGGATTCCTCAAGGGGTCTAGTTTCCAAAAAGGGGTCACTTTTGGGAGGTTTCCACTGTTTTAGCACCACAAGACCTCTTCAAACCGGACATGGTGCCTAATAAATTAAATTAAATTAATTAAATGTCACCTCTACTTTGCTCTAAATTCCTGTGAAACGCCTAAAGGGTTAATAAACTTTTTAAATGCTGTTGTGAATACTTTGAGGGGTCTAGTTTCTGTAATTGGGTGTTTGATAAGGGTGTCTAATATATGGGCCCCTCAAAGCAACTTCAGAACTAAAAAATAAAATAAAAATGAGGCAATACTTTGCTTCTTACATTATACTGATAATGAGCCGTGCCCACCCCGAGATGACCCCAGTTTTGACCGTTTGTATAAACGGAGACCCCTATTAGACCTTTTCAGCATTCACCCCGAGAAGTGTATTTCTATAGATGAATCCCTGGTACATTTGAAAGGGAGGCTTCAATTCCGCGAGTACCTGCCGGGTAAGAGGGCAAGGTATGGCGTGAAGATGTATAAGCTGTGCGAGAGTGCATCACGGTATACCTACAAATTTAGGATATATGAAGGGAAGGACACCAGTTCTCAGCCCCAAGAATGCCCCCCCTTACTGGGAGTTAATACAAAAATTGTGTGGGATTTGGTGCACCCACTGCTGGACCAGGGTTACCACCTCTACCTGGATAATTTTTATACCAGCGTCCCACTCTTCAACTGCCTCGCTTCCAGAAGTCCTGCGGCATGCGGCACTGCTAGAAGAAACCTGAGAGGCCTCCCTACGACTCTGCTTGGGCAAACACTCAGAAGGGGTGAGAGCAGGGCACAATCTAGCAGCAACATATTGTGTGTCAAGTACTAGACCAGGGAGATGCCACACCAGTACACATGTACCTGTACGAGGTACCAGTACAGGGACCCCCAAACTAGACTGCATCCTGGACTACAATAGGTACATGGGAGGGGTGGACTTGTCAGATCAAGTCCTGAAGCCCTACAGTACTTCTGAAAGCGAGGCCACAGGCATCGTACCAGGGCAACACTTTTTAGGAGAAGTTCCCCAAACTGGCAAGAAGGGAAAAAGTCAAAAGAGGTGCAGAGTCTGCTATAAGAGGGGGATAATGAAGGACACAATATATCAATGTGACGCGTGTCCCGAAAAACCAGAGCTCTAATGAAAGAGTGTTTTCAAATTTATCATCCATCCCTTTATTTTTCATTTACCCCAGTTTTACTCGCTCTGATCCACTTCGCACAGTTTACCCCTCCTCATCTTTCCCCTCTGAGCCCTGCTGTGTGCCCAGGCAGCTGATAACAGCCACATGTAGGGTATTGCCGTACCCGGGAGAGCCAACATTACAGTTTATGGGGTGTAGGTCTCCGGTGGCACATGCTGGGCACAATATATCGGACACTGACATGGCATATATATAGAAAATTGCAAATCTCACTCTGCACCATCTGCTGCGTATTATCTTTTACACAATACCTGTGGGGTCAAAATGCTCACTACACCTCTAGATGAATGCCTTAAGGGGTGTCGTTTTTAAAACGGGGTCACTTCTCGGGGGTTTCAACTGTACTGATACCTCAGGGGCTTCTGCACACACGACTTAGCACCAGGAAATTCCCAGTAGGCCACATGGTGGTCCTTTCCTTCTGAGCCCTCCCATGGGCCCAAACGGCAGTTTATCACCACAAATGGGGTATTGCCGCACTCAGGACAAATTGGGCAACATATTGGGGTATTTTATTCCTTGTGAAAATAAGAAATTTTGAGCCAAAACTACCTCTTATTGGAAAAAATTTCATTTTTTTGAATTCACAGCCCAATTCAAATAAATTCTGTGAAAAAACTGTGGAGTCTAAATGGTCACAACACCCATAAATGAATTCCTTGAGGGGTGTAGTTTCCAAAATGGGGTCACTTCTGGTGGGTTTCCATTGCTTTGATACCTTTGGGGCTCTGCAAATGCGACATGGCACCCGAAAACCAATCCAGCAAAATCTCTGCTCCAAAGAACACATAGCGCTCCTTTCCTTCTAATACCTCCCATGGGCCCAAACGGCAGTTTATGGCCACAAATAGGGTATTGCCGCACTCAGGACAAATTTGGCAACAAAATGGGGTATTTTATTCGTTGTGAAAATAAGACATTTTGAGCCAAAACTACATCTTATTGGAAAAAAGTTTTTCTTTTTAAATTCACAGCCCAATTCAAATAAGTTCTGTGAAAAAACTGTGGGGTCTAAATGGTCACAACACCCATAAATAAATTCCTTGAGGGGTTTTGTTTCCAAAATGGGGTCACTTTTGGTGGGTTTCCATTGCTTTGATACCTCTGAGGCTCTGCAAATGCGACATGGCACCCGAAAACCAATCCAGCAAAATCTGGACTCCAACAAACACATAGCGCTCCTTTCCTTCTGAGGCCTCCCATGGGCCCAAACAGCAGTTTATCACCACAAATGGGGTATTGCCGCACTCAGGACAAATTGGGCAACAAAATGGGGCATTTTGTTCCCTGTGAAAATAAGAAATTCTGATCAAAAATGACATCTTATTGGAAAAATTGTCATTCTTTTAATTTCTCAGCCCAATTCAAATACGCGCTGTGAAAAAACTACGGGGTCAAAATGGTAACAATAACCATAAATTAATTCCTTGAGGGGTGCAGTTTCCAAAATGGGGTCAGTTTTGGGGGATTCCTACTGTTTTGGCACCTCAACACCTCTCCAAACCTGGCATGCTGCCTAAAATATATGCTAATAAAAAAGCACCACCAAAATGCACTAGGTGCTTCTTTGCTTCTAGGGCTTGTGTTTTATTCCACGAGCGCACTAGAGCCACATGTGGGACATTTCTAAAAACTGCTGAATCTGGACAATACATATTTAGTAGTGTTTCTCTGGTAAAACCTTCTTTGTTACAGAAAAAAAATAGAATAAAATTGAAATTCAGAAATAAAAACGAAATTTGCAAATTTCACCTCCACTTTGCTTTAATTCCTGTGAAATGCCTGAAGGGTTAAAAAACTTTCTAAATGCTGTTTTGAATACTTTGAGGGGTCTAGTTTTTAAAATGGGGTGCTTTATGGGGGTTTCTAATACATAGGCCCCTCAAAGCCACATCAGAACTGAACAGGTACCTTAAAAAAAAGGCTTTTGAAATTTTCTTAAAAATATGAGAAATTGCTGTTTATGTTCTAAGCCTTGTAACGTCCAAGAAAAATAAAATAATGTTCTAAAAACGATGCCAATCTAAAGTAGACATATGGGAAATGTGAACTAGTGACTATTGTGGGTGGTATAACCCTCTTTTTTACAAGCAGATGCATTTAAATTCTGAAAAATGCTATTTTTTCTAAATTTTCTCTAAATTTTGCAATTTTTCTCAAATAAAGACTGAATATATCGACCAAATTTTACCACGAACATGAAGCCCAAAGTGTCACGAGAAAACAATCTCTGAATCGCTTGGATAGGTTTAAGCATTCCGACGTTATTACCACATAAAGTGAAATATGTCAGATTTGAAAAATGGGCTCTGAGCCTTAAGGCCCAAACTAGGCTGCGTCCTTAAGGGGTTAAAAACTCGCCATTTATAGTACCCCAGATGGAAGTAATGCCACTCTTAGTGCCTCACAATATAATAGTACCCCCTTTAGGTATCACACAGTAATAGTGTTTCTCTTAGTTTCCCACACAGTAATAGTTCCCTCAAACAGTAATAGTGCCCCCCTTTAGATCCCACACTGTAATAGTGCCCCCAAACAATAATAGTGCCCCTTTTAGGCCTTACACAGTAATAGTGCCCCAGATAGAAGTAATGTCCCTCTTGGTAGCCCACAATGTAATAGTACCCCCTTTAGGTACCACACAGTAATAGTTTTTATCTTAGTTTCCCACACAGTAATAGTACCCTCAAACAGTAATAGTGCCCCCTTAGATCCCACACTGTAATATTGCCCCCCAAACAGTAATAGTGCCCCCTTTAGGCCTCACATAGTAATAGTGCCGCTTTATACACCCTATAAAATAATGCCTCCATATGTGCTCCCACACAGTAGCAATGTCCTCCTTGTTGCCCCCATACAGTAGTTAGGTCCCTTTTGTGCCCCCATATAGGAGTTAGGTTCCCTCTGTGCACCCATATAGTAGCAAGGTCCCCCTTATGTCCCTATATAGAATTTAGGTTCCCTTTTGTGCTGCCGATATAGAAGTTAGGCCCTCTTTGTACCCCCCAAAAAGTTAGGATTCCATTTGTGGCAATAATTTTAAAAAAAATCACCTGACACCGTTCACACGATAAGCAGATACAGATGTAGCCGTCTTTACCTTGACTTTTAACGCATTAAATAAACAATGGCTAGATCCCTAATCTTGACTTTTTAAATGACTTTGCAATGGCTTTTGTTGTGTGATATCACGCTGCAGCAAGTTATCAGAATCAAATTAAAGATGGCTACATTTGTAGGTCCTCAGCCTGCTGTCCGTGGCCCGGCGCAGTGACGTCGTCCCGTCACCTGCTCTGGGACGTCCACAGCATCCTTCCGATCTCTAGTAGGCCACAGGCCTTAAACAGACTGTGGCCTACTAGAGTAAGCAGCAGGGCTGAGAGCCAATGGCTGTCTGCTCCTTGGCTAGAGAGAAGCAGCTCGTTGCCTGGGTCGACCAGAGGAACCTCCGGTCCTTTGGTAGGCCAGTCCGACGCTGGAGGGGTCTCTAGACTGCATATAATATATGGTAATGGAGGGGTTTCGATTCTTCATATAATATATAGTAATGGAGGGATCTCCAGCCTGCATATCATATATAGTAAGGGAGGGGGGTCTCTAGACTGCATATAATATATAGTAATGGAGGGGTCACCAGTCTGCATATAGGTATAGAGGGATCTCCAACCTGCATATCATATATAGTAAGGGAGGGGGGTCTCTAGACTGCATATTCCATGGCCCTCCTTTTAGATTAGTCATCAGAATAAGATTCCCTCACACTCCTTCTCTTCATGTCCGTCATACACGGAGACTGGCTGGTGACCGGCTCATGCAGCTTTATGTTACCACCGCATGTGTATAAAAATAGCCGGACCATTGTACAGAACAAACACTATTACACTTTGTGTCTCCCTTATGTCCTCATAGATTGTAAGCTCTTGCGAGCAGGGTCCTCACTCCCCAGGTTTGAATTGTAAATGAACTTTGTCACTATGTAATGTCTGATATTGTTTGTTTCATGTTCCCTCTAAATTGTAAAGTGCTGCGTAATATGTTGGCGCTATATAAATAAAGATTATTATTATTATTAATAACAGGAAGCGGTCCCTAGCCTGCATATAATATATAGTAAGGGAGGGGGGTCTCTAGACTGCATATAATATATAATAACAGGAAGCGGTCCCTAGCCTGCATATAATATATAGTAAGAGGGGATTTGAAATCACGACAATCACAGGATTAGGAGCCAATCGTTTTTGCGTGTGCGATCTCAACATGAAATTCGGCCAGTGGCCGCCTTTATACGAAAGGGGAAGGTTAACTGGTTCAGGATGGGCCTCTACTCATGGTTCAATGCTGTCTGCTTGCCCCCCAGGCTAAAACTTGCCAGCCAGCCAACCTGACCTGAAGTACAACTACCTATAACATACGCTAATGGAGAGCTGCAGGAAGAGAAATAAACTATATAGATTCTGGAAAGATATGTCATACTAATTAATGTATGTATCAGCGTGGGTAGGGGAGGGGGGTTAAACTGAATGTGCTGTCCAATCCACGAAAAAGTCAAACTAAATTACTTCATTACAAAATCACCTACAAATGTATCAGATCAGTAACATGTTGTAAGCATCATTAGCTCGACAACTTTCACATTCCACCAGAAGACACAGCCAAGACAGATGGTGTTATAAAGAAGACTTGATGGCTCCCTATATGAAGTCGATGGGATTGAGGTCAGTGTTTATGTGGAAGTCATAGCGGAGGCGATGAAAAAGACGATGTGAGAGGCTCTGGATTGAGTGTGAAAGATGCTACAACAAGTCTTCACTTGTAACATAGAGCTCTCCTGGTCCAAAGCAAACAGCAGACACAGTTGATGTAATCTGAATGTTATTACTGATATTTGGTACAGCTCTGGATGCCCTTACTGTGGGAGTTAGAAATCATCGAGTTTTAAAAGGGGACAGCAACCACCATATACTCTACAATAGACATGGTAAATCTATAGGTGATTTTTTTTCCATTTCCTGGACCAGAGATGTAGCTATAGGGGGTGCAGAAGTAGCTGTCGCACCCGAGCCCTGGTGCCTAACGAGACCTCTATAACATAAGAATAAACAAGAAATATAAATGGTACTTGGTAGGTGGGGGGCCCTGTTACAGATTTTGCATTGGGTACCAGGAACTTCAAGTTATGCCTCCGATGACGTCCCATGTATGCTTCAAGGTTTATCCCCAACTTATGAAGTGATGGTATATTGCTGGGATAAGCCATCACTAGATGATCAGTGGGTCTCCGACCTATTAGACCTCCATCAATCCTGAGAATGAAGGTGCTGCAGCGCTGATTTTGCGCTGTGCCCCTTTCTAAGTTTTCCCTGGACAGCAGCTCTATCGGCCTGGCAGGGATCTGCCGCCAGCCCCAATTGACTTGAATGGGGCCGTGCTGCGGTTGCCTGCTTAGCGAGGGGCAAAAACCGTGCTAAAGTAGTACTGCAGCTCCTTCATTCTCAGGATTGGTGGAGGTTCCAGAAGTCGGACCCGAAACGATCATAGAGTGATGGCATATAATAGCAATATATTCCATCACTTTGACTTATAGTTTTAAGGCTTTAAGGTGAGTGGATGCTTACCCCATTCCTTAAAAGTCCTTTCCATCAAAAATAAAAGTCCCCTAGAAAAATGTTAAACAAAGTTAATAAATGCTAATGTCCAAAACATATATAAATAAGATTTATTTTGTATTAAGGTTGCATCTCATGAAGACTAACACTTCTCTATAGACAGCCGTCTTGTTTGAGCGCAAGATATATTTTCTAAGTGTCCAGTATATATCGAAGCTGTATCTTGAAAAGTAAAAACTTTATATATATATATATATATATATATATATATATATATATATATACACATATATATATATATACATATATATATATATATATATATATACATATATATATATATATGTGCATATATATAAAGTTTTTACTTTTCAAGATAACAATCAAGACACCATGTTCATGATTTGGGCTCCGCTGCCACCACATTGCATTTTAAATGAAACAACTGAGATGCAATTGAAGTTTAGACTTTCAGGCTTAATTCAAGGGGTTGAACAAAAATATCCTGTGAAAAGTTTAAGAATTGCAGCCATTTTTCTACACAGCCGCCTCATTTCAGGGGCTCAAAAGTAATTGGACAAATTACCATTACCATAAATAAAATGTTTTTATGTTTTTTTTTAATGCTTTGTAGAGAATCCTTTACAAGCAATGACGGCCTGAAGTCTGGAATCCATGGCCATCACCAAACGCTGAGTTTCCTCCTTTGTGATGCTTTGCCCGGCCTTTACTGCAGCGTCTTCAGTTGTTGCTTGTTTGTGGGTCTTTCTGCCTTAAGTTTTGTTCCTAAGCAAGTGAAATGCAGCTCGATCGGGTTGAGATCTGGTGATGACTTGGCCACGGCAGAATATTCCACTTCTTTCCCTTATAAACTCCTGGGCTGCTTTCGCAGTATGTTTTGGGTCATTGTCCATCTGTACTGTGAAGCGACGTCTAATCAACCTTGCTGCATGTGGTGGAATCTGAGGAGACAGTAAATCCCTGAACACTTCAGAATTCATCCGTCTGCTTCTGTCTTCAGTCACATCATCAATAAACACTAGTGACCCAGTGCCTTTGGCAGCCATGGTATTGTATGGGGTCGAACGATCGTTACTAAGATCATTCGTTCCCATGCATTTGCATCATGTCGGCAGAATATCTCCGTTTACACAGGTAAATGTTCTCACGACCAGCGACCTATATTTTGGTTCTCATAAAAGATGCGATCAGTCGATAAACGATGGCAATGAGCATTCGCATCTGATCGCATCTTTTATGAGAACCAAAATATGGTTGCTGGTTGTCAGAACATTTCCATGTGTAAACCGAGATATTCTGCCGACATGATGCAAATGCATGGGGACAAATGATCGTAGTAACGATCGTTCAACCCCATACAATACCGACAATTGCTCCTTATGAATGGAGATAACAAGCTCCGGTCAATGTGCTGTACGGTCAATTGACGCTCATTTGCACAGACAATATCGGGCCATCTAAAAGGACCTTTAGTCATGATGACCTTCCCCCATTGCTTTCAGCCTCGATCCGACTTGTCTTCAATAATCCAGAATGTCTGATAATTTACCCATTGATTCTGGATTAACTTTTTGGCTGCAAGGACATATGTACAGCCCATGACTCAAATATGAGGGATAGAGGTTTGGATTTTGGTAGCAATTTATAGCCCAGAATCTAAGCATTAAATCATTCGGCTGTTCATACAGTTTCATACAGTAACAACGAGACCACATTTTATTAGTAATCAGTTTAGAAATCCGGGAAATTCCAAAGGGTTCATTTACTTTTTCTCGCAGATATATAATGCCTGGATATGCATTTGAAAGAGATACTCTTCGCACTGGTTCTGCTTTATGTACAAACTCAGATGCAAAATGACAGCAAATCTGCTTCCATGTTCTTGTTTTCCTGCTTTTCAGAAATAACGGACTCCCATGATGCTCAGACGCCAAGTTCTATTTTACTATTTGGTATGTTAATTACTTCATGACTGTGGTCCGTTCCATAACATTTTGGTTTGTACTTCCAGTGCCACTTTCTCACAGTTGAGGATTTTTTTCATATTTTTGCCAATATTAAATAAATATATTCTGTATGATTTTCTTAGCTTCGCCTTAGCTGGCCTTTCCCTATATTCACGATATTTGTTTCAGATGTGAAGCCAAAAATGTTTAGTTGTAGCTGTCATCCAAAATATCTTTACTGTATGTTTATGAGGTGGTTACCGTTATTAAATAATATCTCAAATGCTTTAAATTCCTTTTAGATCTTTATAATATTGTTTAGGTTAAAAAGTTAAACGATTTTTTGGGGGATTTAAATCATAGATGAAGGAATTGGAGATTATAATTTAAAGGGCAGTTTGTGAAGTGCTAACTCTGAGCCTCACCCAGTTTATACCAAATGTATGGCTCAGCCCCAACTTCAGTTCCTATTTCCTTTTTATACTTTAGCTAAATTGACATGCGATTCCCTAAACAAATACTTGTTTGATTGCATGTTGTAATTGTTGTTGTTCCAAGCATACAAAAAAAACAAGACCAATATAACCGAGTCCTCATTGGTTTCTTTGAGATCACCCCAATGTAAAGTGGTTGTGCAGGAGTAGAACATGTGTGAATATGTTGTATTATGGCATCTACTGTATAATAAAAGAAAAATAGAAGGCCTCACACCTTATGTTCTATGAATCCGTCATATGGCATCCAGAAAAATCTATGTCCCATATTGTACGTAGGCATGTAAAGGTTTTTTATGTATCCATAAAAAAATTTTTAAGGTATTAACTTTTCCCCCCTGCAACATGAGGCTATGTTCACACGCTTAAAGAGGCTCTGTCACCAGATTTTGCAACCCCTATCTCCTATTGCAGCAGATCGGCGCTGCAATGTAGATAAGAGTAAAGTTGTTTTTTTTTAAAAACGGGCATTTTTTGCCAAGTTATGACCATTTTTATATTTATGCAAATGAGGCTTTCTAAAGTACAACTGGGCGTGTATTGTGTGTGTACATCTGGGCGTTTTTACTTCTTTTACTAGCTGGGCGTTGTGAATGGGAGTGTATGATGCTGACGAATCAGCATCATCCTCTTCTCTTCGTTACCACCCAGCTTCTGGCAGTGCACAGACACACAGCGTGTTCTCCAGAGATCACGCTGTAACGTCACTCACTTCCTGCCCCAGGTCCTGCATCGTGTCGGACGAGCGAGGACAGATCGGCACCAGAGGCTACAGTTGATTCTGCAGCAGCATCGGCGTTTGCAGGTAAGTAGCTACATCGACTTACCTGCAAACGCCGATGCTGCTGCAGAATCAACTGTAGCCTCTGGTGCCGATGTGTCCTCGCTCGTCCGACACGATGCAGGACCTGGGGCAAAAATGCTCGTTTTAAAAAAAACTTTACTGTAATCTACATTGCAGCGCCGATCTGCTGCAATAGGAGATAGGGGTTGCAAAATCTGGTGACAGAGCCTCTTTAACAAAAAACGGCTGTAAAATACGGAGCTGTTTTCAAGGGAAAACAGCCTCTGACTATTTTCAGCCGTTTTTTATGCATCAAGCGTTTTTGATCCGTTTTATACGGCTGTTTTTCTATTGACCCAATGAAAAACGGCTCAAAAAATGGCTCAAGTAGTGACATGCACTTCTTTTTTATGGGCGTTTTTTTACGTGCTGTTTTTAAAAACGTCCATGTAAAAAATGCCCCGTGGGAACGGAAAGCCGTTTTTCCCATTTAAATCAATGGGCAGATGTTTGGAGGCGTTCAGCCCCCGTATTTTCAGCCTTTTTTCGGGGCATTTACACAAATGTGTGGGTATATAAAGCACAACCCGCCAATGAACGGCTAAAACATTCTAGCTAAGCCATTCATTGGTGGGTTGTGCTTTATATACCCACACATGTGTGCTCCTTGGTATAGCCCCCGGAAGAAGATACGTGCGGAACACATGTTGAGGTTGATCCCCCCCCCCCCATAGCTCTGATCTGTATGCCTCTTTAAATTGTACTTTTTTGTTGTCTGTTTTTTTTATTATACTATTTTGCCTTGGATGGTTTCTATCCATATTTACTGTATGATTTATGTACCAGTCTTTGCATGCACTATTTGCACTTTACTATAGAGGCTGTGGGACCCGACCAATGTGGGGATCCTTTTTCTATGGGCAATGCTACTGCCAATGTACTTGTTTTTTAACGATTTTGTCTTTCAATAAAATATTGTCTATTTTTTGCTAGAAATGATTCATGTGTGATTTCTTATATAGGTGTTCATGTATGTCATAGTTGGTAGAAGGGGAGCTCATGAGCCCGCTCCATACACCCGGGTTTGAGCTGTATGTTAGAACTGATACTTTGCACTAACGACGGGAATCAGATTTTTTTTTTTTTTACATTTAACGTTTTTAGTGATCTACAAATAACTAAAAAAATGTAAAGTTCAAAAAAAAACTTTTTTCATTTTCTTCCTAAAGTAAAATTGGTATCGCCGTGACTGTGAGGGTATGTTCACACGCAGTGGTTTCAGACGTAATTCTGGCATTTTACGCCTTGAATTACGCCTGAAAAAACGTCTTCATTACGCCTACAAACATCTGCCCATTGCTTGCAAATGGTTTTACGGTGTTCTGTTCCCACGAGGTGTTATTTTACACGTCGCTGTCAAAATACGGCGCGTAAAAAGACGCCCGCGAAAAAGAAGTGCATGTCACTTCTTGGGATGTTTTTGGAGGCATTTTTCATTGACTCCATTGAAAACCAGCTCCAAAAACGGCCGTAAAAAACGCAGCGAAAAAACGTGAGTTGCTACAAAAACGTCTGAAAATCAGGAGCTGTTTTCGCCTGAAAACAGCTCCGTATTTTCAGACGTTTTTGGTCACTACATGTGAACATACCTTCAGTGTAATTTCACACGTAGTGTTAATACTGTGAATTTTCTGCAACAGATTTAATTGCGGAAAATCCGCAGAATAATACAGAAGCAGTAAAGTGGATGAGATTTGACCAAATCTCATCCACACGCTGCGTAAATGCTGAGCAGAAAAACCGCTCAGAAATTGACCTGCGATGCGGTTTTTTAATCCGCAGCATGTCAATTGTATTTGCTGAATCGCTGCTTATTTGTGGCAGGTTTTTTCCCCATTGAATCCAATAGGGAGGTAAACCCCGCAACAAATAGCAGATGTTGCATATTTTTTCGGTGGAAAAGCAGCGATTCCCCCGCAAAAAAAAGCAGCTTCGAAGAAATAATAAAATCTTATACTTACCCAGAATTCTGCGTTTCTTCGTCCAGGCTGGACTCCCGGGATGACGTTTCATCCCTTGTGGTCACTGCAGCCCATCACAGGCTGCAGCGGTCACATGGGATGAAACGTCATCCCAGGAGTCCGGCCTGCAGGACAGCAGAGGGACGCGTGTCGCCATGACTACCAAAGTATCAAACTTTTTTTACATGCAGTTTTCCACAGCGGACATTTCAGCTGAAAATCTGCACCACAATTTGATGCGTTTTTTCATCCGGAATTCCCTGCGGTGCCCAGGGCGGATACGCTGTGTGCTTTAACGCAGCATGTCTGCCCTGTGTGAATATAACCTTAAAGTCTGAACTCTTAGGGTATGTTCACACGGGCTATTTTCAGTAGTCTTTCGGTCCGTAAACAGCCAAAAACGGCAGAAAAATCGGAAGCAGAACGCCCCCCCCAAACATCTGCCCATTGATTTCAATGGGAAAAGCGGCGTTCTGTTCCGACGGGTCGTTTTTTTACGCGGCCGTTTTGAAAAGCGGCTGCGTTAAAAAACGCCCACTAAAAAGAAGTGCATGTCACTTCTTGAGAAGTTTTTGTGGCCGTATTTTATTGACTCAATAGAAAAACAGCTCCAAAAACGGCTGTAAAAAAACGCTGTGCTCCGTATTTTCAGACATATTTTGTTAAGCGTGTGAACATAGCCTTACAATATAATCTTAAACCCGCACAGAGATAGCCGTAAATCCCCACAAAAAGACAGATATTGCTGTTTTTTTTAATCAACTTACAAAAAATATAATAAATAGTGATCAAATAGTCATATGTACCCCAAAATGGTGCCAATTAAAGCTGCAGCTCACCCCGCAAAAAATAATTCCAATTGACGAAGCCATTTTTTGATTCTTCATTTTTGTTTTTCACTTCCCTCCTTCTAAGAGCCATAACTTTTTTATTTTTCCGTCAATAGACTGGTGTGAAGGCTTATTTTTTGCGGGAGGAGGTGTACTTTCTACTGCTAGAATGGAAAGTACCATATAATGCATTGGGAAACTGAAAAAAAATTATTTGCGGGCTGAAATTGGAAAAACTGTGATTCCTCCATTGTTTTTTTGGGTTTAATTTTTACAGCTTTAACCATGGAGTAATAATGACAACAACTTTATTCTCTGGCTCAATACAATTATAGTAATACCAAAGTTATATCATTTTTTCCATATATTACTACTTTTCAAAAGTTTGTTAAAAAAAGTTATTGTTTCGTGTCGCCACATTCTGAGAACCATAACTTTTTCGGGGGTTGAGCGGTATGAGGGCTTATTTTTTGTGGGATGAGCTGTGGTTTTTATTGCTCCTATTTTTTTGTACATATAGCTTTCTGATCACTTTTTATGAAAATTTTTAGAGCTAAGTTGACCAAAAAACAGCGATTTCGTCATTTAAATTTTTTTATTTTTCACGGTGTTCACCGTGCGCATTAAATAATGCTATATTGTAATAGTTCATATGGATGCAGCGATATCAATTTTGTTTACTTTTTTATTTTTACATACTAATGTATTGCAGTGAATAGTCTGTTAAGCCCTGCCACAAAGCTGCCTCTGGCACGTCCTAATAGGCATATGCCCAGGACAGACCTGGGGGCTTTTATCAGGCCCCCGGTTGCCATGACACCCCATCGAAGGCCCGCAATTGCATTTGCTCACTCCCTCTCTAAACAAGTTAAATGCTGCTGTCGCTATTGACCTTGGCATTTAACGGGTTAAACGGCCGCGATCGAAGTAAACTTCGAAGTTACTTCGACCGCGGTCATTGGAGCAGGAGTCCGGCTGTCGTTAGACAGCCAAGCCCCGGCTCCAGCCTGCACGGGACACCTGTGCAGGGCTTAGACTGGGCCGCCGTGAAAAGGCGTATTGGTGGTCACTAATGGGTTAATATGTCTGCTGGTTTAAAATCCTTTCTGACATGTAAATAGGAGGGGCCTTTATGACCGCATTAAAAGAGTCCTTGTACTTTGGTATTTACGTAAGCATGAGTGTTACGTCATATGCCTTCAGGAGACCCACATGCTGAGAGATAAGCTCCACCTTTTCAATAGATCTTGGATCGGTTGGTCATACCAATCCACTTTCACTAATCTAGACAATTTTAATTAAAGGGTCAGTACACTTTCACCCTATTAGAGTGATCTTGGACCATGATGGTAAATATGTTTTAATAATCTTTCTAATCTACCATAAACGCTTTATTTTAATAAAGGGTCTATGTACCCTCCGTATTCCTCCAATACTCTCAATGCCATAATTGAATTTGTCACCACTTACCTATTGTCACGACTGTGAGATATGTGGACCCACTGGGCTGATCAAATGTAAAGTTTATGAAAGACACTAGGGTGGAGAACCTGGGCATCTGGCTTGTACCGGACTATCGGAAGCAGGCTTGTGCTGGATAACCGGACTTGAACACTGAAGTCGACTCAGACACTTGACTTGACATGGGACACTGGACATAAACATTGAAGTCCACACTGGACTTAGCTAGGACACCGGACTGGTGTAGTGCAGTCATCTCGGGCACTTGGCTTGACATGGAGACCGGACATGGATAGTGCAGTCGTCTTGGACACTGGACTTGGCTCGGACACAGATACTGGATATGAGATACAGGTAAGGAACCTTTGCAGACAAACACTGGGTAAGACACAACATTGTTCAGGCAAAGAGGTCACAACATTGTTCAGGCAAAGAAGTAGTGGACAGGGCTCCTTTTAAAGTCCAGGGTGTGCTGGGATAGGTTGAGGTCAATATTCCTGGTCAATATTCCCAATATTCCTTCTAGGACTGTATCCAAGTTGGACACAGTCCTAGAAGACATCAGAGAGTCAAACACGGCAATCGAGGCACTTAAGATTCCACCCCTAAAAAAAAAAAATTGCATACTCACCTCCCCTGACCTACCGTAGCGACACATTCCTGCCGACTCTTGAGATTAAGTTGTTTTGTCCCATGTGAAAGCTGAAGCCTGTGATTGGCTGCATCGGTCATATGAGACAACAGACGTCATCTCAGTAGGCCGCCAGAGACATGTTGCAGCAGCGGACAAATGGGACAAAACAACGCCGTCTCAGTAGGTCGGTAGGCACGGGTCGCTACCGGCTTCCAGGTGAGTATGGTATTTTTTATTATGTCTCTTTTCCCCAAAACCACAAAAGTTTTGTATTTTGCCAAACCTGAAACTTTTGGGAAATTGGACCAAATTCAATTTGTTTAGAATAAATTCGCTCTTCTCTAGAAACAATACATATTGTCTCTGTACTTATGGAAACTGTTTGACTCTTCTAGTTGATTTTCATGATGGTTTTTTAGTTGGAGCCAAATTTAACTGCTTGGATATTCTGTTACTTGAGTATATATATATATATATATATATATATATATATATATATATATATATATATATATATATATATATATATCAGTCCCCTTCGCTTCATACATTATTATATGAGCACTACCAGTTTTACTTAGTCCAACTGTTTATGTTACATTATTCATAGGGACTCCCTTGTTATAACTGATCTATTTGAATTTCTTCGCGGACACAATGTTTTATTTTGTTTTGATCCACTTCATTGAAGTACCTCATGATAGTTTGTATTTGTATGCATATTTTTCTCTATGTTACTTATGTTCCATGCTTGTACATTGCTTGTACAGCTATTCCAGCGGCCTCTGGCACCGTAAGGCTAAGTTCACACTACCGTTACAATCAGTTTACCCCTCTTCCGTCAGAGGAAGAGAGGATCGATACATTAAACGGAAAGCAACGGTTCCGTTAGAATTACCATTGATTTCAATGGTAATTCTTTTGTTTCAGTTGCTTTCTGTTTGTCTCCATTCACTAGGTTTCTGTTTTTTTGGACGGAAACAAAAGTGCCGTCTGCAGAACTTTAGTTATGCAGTGGTCGGTGCTGGAAGCAGATGGCTCCGACCACGAAAAAGTGGCCGTGCTGGGTTACTGCAGCTCTGCTCCTTTTAAAGTGAATATGAGCAGAGCTGCAGTATCTAACACGGCCGATATACAGTGGTCAGAGCATTCTGCTTCCAGCACCGACCATTGCATAACTTCCGGTGCCTGAGACAGCCAGAGCAGCTGATCGTGAGGGGTTCGGGTGTCGGACCCCTACCGATCATATACTGATGACCTATCTTGTCATCAGGTAATCAGTATAAAAAACCACCCCATGACGAGAAAATCCCTTAATTTTGATTTATTGTCTTAATAAATGGCTGCTGTGGCCATTCAAACCTTGTCCAATGCAGTCTATGTCTTTATTATGTTACAGGTGGGCAAGGTAGGAATTGCGCAAAAGTGAGAGAAAAAAGCCTGTGAAGAATCGAGCGGAAAAACACTCTTCTCACTGCCAAGTCCTGGTTTTCTTCCTCTGATCTCTGAGTAGACCTAAGGAAATTTAATGTACATTTTTTTTATAAAGTCAAGCAGGAAAAAAGTCAATGTAGGAAGGTAAAACAATACTTACCGCTGGATTTTATTCATCTTCCGTAACATTAGCAGTACCAGTCCAGCATTGATAAGAAGAGGAACGCTGACAGCACAGCTGATGATGGTGGTGTATGGCAGGCTGTTGTCTGCAATGCTGCTGATTGCTGTAAGATTTGATTGTGCGACTGTTGTTACTGTTGCTGTATGCATCGTTGTTGTCTCATCGGTAGTTGCCATTGTTAGGCTGGATTCACACGAGCACATTACGTCCCTAATGGACGGAACATATTTTGGCCGCTAATCCCGGACCGAACACACTGCAGGGAGCCGGGCTCCTAGTATCATAGTTATGTACGATGCTAGGAGTCCCTGCCTCGCTGCAGGACAACTGTCACGTACTGTAATCATGTTTTCACATGAGCGCTTCAGCTGCTTTGTTCTAGCGTTTGGTGGGGGTCTCCGTGCTCGGACCACCACCAATCCGAACTTCTGACATGTCTCTATGACGTGTCAAAAGTTTGTCGAATGTTTAGCTACACTTTAACTTTAATAAACAATTATTACATTTGGTGGAACACTCAGTCAGTGTGGGCCTATTCTGAATTTATCTATGGGGCCCTTTGATCTTTATGTGTGTCCCTACTTGAAAAAAAAAAATATTATTAATTTTCTCAGATCATGAGATCAATGCAGGAAAACCTCCTGACAAGGAAAAAGCAGGTACAGTTTTATTCTCTATATTAAAGATCCTTCATATTACAGTATGTCTATTATCTATACACACACACACACACACACCGTAAACGTCCCAAAAACGGCTGAAAAATCAGAAGCAGAACGCCTACAAACATCTGCCCATTGATTTCAATGGGAAATCCGGCGTTCTGTTCCGACAGGGTATTTTTCACTTGGCCGTTTTTCAAAACGGCCACATAAAAAAACGGCCGCATAAAAAAACGCCCGCGAAAAAGAAGTGCATGTCACTTCTTGAGCCGTTTTTGGAGCCGTTTCTCATTGACTCTAGAAAAACAGCTCCAAAAACGGCCGTAAAAAAATGCAGTGAAAAAAGCGAGTTTGATTAAAAAACGTCTGAAAATCAGGAGCTGTTTTCCCTTGAAAACAGCTCCGTATTTTCTGACGTTTTGATTTTGTGTGTGCACATACCCTAACAATTGCAGTGGAAAATCCAAAAAGTCATATTTACCTCACTGATCTTCTGCCGCTACCGTTTAGTCGCTGACTGGTCCCCCGCCGGTCTCCAAATTTCCTGGAGCATCGAAGACATCCCAACACAGGAGCTTGTGGTGATCGCTACAGCCAGTGATTGGCTTCAGTGGTCACATTAAGCAAGCCGTAGTCAGAGGCTTACCGGGAGTCATCAACGGTAGTCAGAAAGATAATAAACTTAAAGAGAAGTCAGAAAACAAGCCAAGGTCCGAAACTATAAGGGTATGTGCACACACAAAATCGAAAATGTCTGAAAACATGGAGCTGTTTACAAGGGAAAACAGCTCCTGATTTTCAGATGTTTTTTAAGCGATTTTCACAGCGTTTTTTTACAGCCGTTTTTGGAGGTGTTTTTCTATAGAGTCAATGAAAAACGGCTCCAAAAATGTACCAAGAAGTGACATGCACTTCTTTTTCGCGGGCGTCTTTTTAGGTGCCGTTTTTGGAAAACGAGTCGGAACAGAGCGCCGTAATTCCCATTGAAATCGATGGGCAGATGTTTGGAGGCGTTCTGGTTCCGTTTTCTCAGGCGTTTTTGGGGTGGTTTACGGCCAAAAAAAGGGCTGAAAACACTACGTGTGCACATGCCCTAAGACTTAAAATCTTTCGTATAGAGATGCTGAGCTGGGGGAGTATGGGAATAGATCTATAACACTTCTAGTCTTGACTGCTAAAGAAAGATGGCGGCCGGGCCCAGTGAGGATTTATGGATTACTAAGATAAGTGTTTTTGGAAGATTTATTTTTGGTTATATTTTAATTGCTGCGCTTTATTATAGACACTGGCGGGGACTGTGTAATACCCTACCATAATTTTTTCTCAGTAGTATTCGGCCATCTTTACTTTATTTTGCTCTATTAGTAAACACAGTTCTGATACTAAACAAATTATTGTACTTTTTTTCTTTAATTTCAGAATAGTCTCAATAAAGAAAACAATAACTGCAGCAACTACACACAATAAAACAACAGTGCACACAACAGCAGCAACTACACACAATAAAACAACAGTGCACACAACAGCAGCAACTACACACAATAAAACAACAGTGCACACAACAGCAGCAACTACACACAATAAAACAACAGTGCACACAACAGCAGCAACTACACACAATAAAACAACAGGGCACACAACAGCAGCAACAACAATAATGGCGACGATAATAAGGCTGGATTTGCACGAGCACATTACGTCCGTTACACGTTAAAGGCTCTGTACAACTTGAAACTATTTTTTTTATTTTTTAAATAAAACCATGTATTATGTGATTTTGAGCAACTTTTAAATAGTTTCTTTATTAAAAAAAAACCCTAACTATACATAGAAGCTGTATCTTGCCCTCAAAGCCGAATCCTTCAGGTCAGCAGGACTGACAGCACGGCTGAAAGCTGGTCCTGCATGTCTCTGACATGCAGGATCCAGCTGTTAATGATCACATTTCAAGTTCAGAAACTTAGGGCCCATTCACACGAACGTGAATCTCGCCCATGTGCTGTGCGCAGTGGCGGATTAAGTAGACCATGGGCCCTGGGCTGTTACCCATAGTTGGGCCCCCCTTCTCCACCACCGCCCTGTAACTATTGTTAACACTTCCTTTTTGTCCAGACATTAACAAATGGGTGTTACTACTCCCCTTGTCAAAAGGCTGTGTCCCCACATACTGACAGTCTCCAACCATCGCTGACAGTATCGCACCGTGTAGGGACACATTCTCCTGACAAGGGGAATAGTAACACTTATTTGTCTATCAGTCCTGGACTGCACAAAGACTTTGTGAAATACAAGGATTTCCTATAATAAACATGTCAGTAGAGATGACAGATTTTCTATAAATCTAGTGACTCACAGGTGACGACGTAGTTTTTTTCCTCTTCTCCATACAGTCCAGACTTCCTGACGACTTTTCCCGGCCATGACCCATTTCTGCAGAATTTGCCACTCAGATGTCTTTGGCTCCTCACTTTTCCAACATTTCCACACCTATAAACAAAGATAATATTATCATGGTGCCACACACTGTGCCCCTAAATATAATAGCACCAAACACTGCGCCCCTCAATAAAATAGTACAAACACTGTGCCCCTAAATATTATAGCACCATAGACTGCGCCCCTGAATATAATTGTGTCAAACACTGTAGATAGCACCACACACAGCCCCCTGTAAATAGCGCTACACAGTCCTCCCCCTCTGTAAATAGCGTCACATAGCCCTCCCCCTCTTGTATATAGTGCTACACAGCAATCCCCCTTAGATATAGTGATACACAGCGCTCCCTTCTATATAGTGCTATACCACAATCCCCCCTTGTATATAGTGCTACACAGCGTCTCCCCCCTTGGACCTGCAGCTCTTGTAATTGCTCAGTATAATGTCCCCCGTAGCTGCCCCCACAGTATAATGCCCTTCATAGCTGCCTCTACACAGTATAATGCCCTTCATAACTGCCTCTACACAGTATAATGCCCCCATAGCTGCGACACAGTATAATGCCCCCATAGCTGCGACACAGTATAATGCCCCGATAGCTGCGACACAGTATAATTCCCCATAGCTGCGACACAGTGTAATGCCTCCATAGCTGCGACACAGTATAATGCCTCCATAGCTGCGACACAGTATAATGCCTCCATAGCTGCGACACAGTATAATGCCTCCATAGCCGCAACACAGTATAATGCCCTCATAGCTGCTACACAGTATAATGCCTCCATAGCTGCGACACAGTATAATGCCTCCATAGCTGCGACACAGTATAATGCCCCCATAGCTGCGACACAGTATAATGCCTCCATAGCTGTGACACAGTATAATGCCTCCATAGCTGCGACACAGTATAATGCCTCCATAACTGCAACACAGTATTATGCCCTCATAGCTGCTACACAGTATAATGCCCCATAGATGTAACACAGTATAATGCCCCATAGCTGCTACACAGTATAATACCCCCATAGATGTGACACAGTATAATACCCCCATAGATGTGACACAGTATAATGCCCCATAGATGTGACACAGTATAATGCCCCATAGATGTGACACAGTATAATACCCCATATATGTGACACAGTATAATGCCCCCATAGCTGCTACACAGTATAATACCCCCATAGCTGTGACACAGTATCATACCCCATAGCTGCTACACAGTATAATACCCCCATAGATGTGACACAGTATAATACCCCCATAGATGTGACACAGTATAATGCCCCATAGATGTGACACAGTATAATACCCCATAGATGTGACACAGTATAATGCCCCATAGATGTGACATAGTATAATACCCCATAGATGTGACACAGTATAATGCCCCCATAGCTGCTACACAGTATAATACCCCCATAGCTGCTACACAGTATAATACCCCCATAGATGTGACACAGTATAATACCCCCATAGATGTGACACAGTATAATGCCCCATAGATGTGACACAGTATAATGCCCCATAGATGTGACACAGTATAATGCCCCATAGATGTGAGTGACACAGTATAATGCCCCCATAGATGTGAGTGACACAGTATAATGCCCCATAAATGTGAGTGACACAGTATAATGCCCCATAGATGTGAGTGACACAGTATAATGCCCCATAGATGTGACACAGTATAATGCCCCATAGATGTGAGTGACACAGTATAATGCCCCCATAGATGTGAGTGACACAGTATAATGCCCCATAAATGTGAGTGACACAGTATAATGCCCCATAGATGTGAGTGACACAGTATAATGCCCCATAGATGTGAGTGACACAGTATAATGCCCCATAGATGTGAGTGACACAGTATAATGCCCCATATGTACGTACCTAATAAATAAAAAAAACATAATTACTTACCTATCCCGGTTCCCACGACGGTGGGGGATGCTTCTCCTCCTCTGCACTGTCCCGTGAGTGACTCCGTGCAGACAGGCACGATGACGTCACTACATCGCGCCTGCCTGCACCGAGCCGCTCACGGCAGAGTGAATGCTGGAGCGAGGCTCCAGCATTCAACCCAACTGAATCTGCGTCCTGCGGACGCAGATTCAGTTGGAAGCGGGCAGCGGGCAGCGCGGCAGCGCTGCATAGTTTTTTAAGATAGTGTGCGGTTCGGGCTGCGATGGGCCCCCTGGCAGCCTCGGGCCCTGGGCGGCCGCCCGAAACGCCCATATTATAATCCGCCATTGGCTGTGCGTTAAAACAACGCACAGCACACGGTCCCATTGATTTCAATGGGGCTATTCACACATGCGTGTATTTTCACACAGCGAGAGTCCGTTGCGTGAAACTCACTGCATGTCTTATATTGGTGTATTTAAGGTTTCCTTAACAGGATACTTGCTGTTTAAACCCCTCAGATTGCGAGGTCAATGGCGACCGCGGCATCTGAGTGGTTAGACAGGGGGAGTGGACTCCTGCCCGATCATTTCCCATGATCAAATCAGGGGGCGCCGATCAGTTGCTATAGCAGCCAAAGGCCTGTTAAAGGGCAAAGCCCCATGTGGCGGAATTGCTCTGGAATTCCGCTGCGGACACTCCGCAGTGTTAATCCGCAGCGGACCCGTTTCTCCATTGCCTTCCACTTCTTTTTAGTAGGCTTCGTTTAGACGAGGCGGAAAATTCAGCTGCGGAGCATAGGCTGCGGTGCGGAATTTGGTGTCCGCAGCATACAATGGTTGTTGCGGACGTGTGGCGGACTGGTTGCGGACTCATTGCGGAAGTTCTCCATTGACTTCAATGGAGATTCTAAATTCCGCAATGAAGTCCGCAGATGTCATGTACATGTTATGTGTGCTGCGGATGCATATTGGTTTTTTAACATGACATTTCTTCATTCTGGCTGGACCTATGTATTTCTAGGTCTACAGCCAGACTGAGGAAGTCAATGGGGCTCCCGTAATTACGGGTGACTATGTGTGTGCACCCATAATTACGGGTGACTACGTGTGTGCACCCGTAATTACGGGTGACTACGTGTGTGCACCCGTAATTACGGGAGCGTTGCTAGGCGACGTCAGTAAATAGTCACTGTCCAGGGTGCTGAAAGAGTTAAGCAATCGGCAGTAACTGTTTCAGCACCCGTGACAGTGACTACCGATCACAATATACATCGACCTGTAAAAAAAAAAGAAGTTCATACTTACCGAGAACTCCCTGCTTCTTTCTCCAGTCCGGCTTCCCAGGATGACGTTTCAGTCTAAGTGACGGCTGCAGCCAATCACAGGCTGCGTACTTTCACCTCAATACGCAACGGCTAGTCCGCATCAATTTACTGCACATTTTGAGCAGATCCGCCACAGAATCTGCAACGCAGATTCTGTGCGGCATTGATGCGGACAGTTGCGGAAGAAAACCGCCACGTGGGGCCATGCCCAAAGCCTCCAGGTCTGCCATCCAGGCCCAGCATTTAAGCCTTGCCGGTGGCAAGGCTTAATAGTAGAGCACGGATAAAGGCGACACACTGCAATACATAAATATTGCATGAGCGATCTTATGATATAATAAAAATATAATAAAAAATTTAAATAGCTAAACTTAAAAAAATTCTAATAATTTGTATCACTGCGTCCATAAAAGTCTGAACTAATAAAATATTAAATTATTTAACCCTCCAGTGAATGCCAGAGATCAAAAAGTTGTATGTACCCCAAAACTACAGCTAGTTCTGCAAAAAAAAAAGCCCTCAGGCCCCATGCACATGACCATATTTTTTCCCTCTCGTAAATACTGGCCGTAAATACGGGTCCTTTGTCACCCGTATTTGACCCGTATTTACGGACCCTTGCCCGTGAATACGGGTTCATTGTCCGTATTCCACCCATATTTACGGACCCGTAAAAAAAAAGAGGGGCTCGGACGCCATTTTCTCTGCTTCTCTTTATACAAAAATTGAAATCCTCTGACGTCGCCTAGCAACGCTCCCGTAATTACGGGTGCACACACGTAGCCACCCGTAATTACGGGAGCCCCATAGACTTCTATGGGCCTGCCCGTGCCGTAATTACGGCCTGAAATAGGACATGTTCTATATTTTTCAAAGGACCGGGCACCTTCCCGTACACAAACGGGAAGGTACCCGTGGCCAATAGAAGTCTATGGGCCCGTAATTATGGGCGTTTTTTACGGTCGTGTGCATGGGGCCCTCACACCGCTTTTTTTTTTTTCTAACAAATAGTGTTGTTTTTGTAATAGTACATTGTGAAAAAAAAGTATATAAATTTGGTATTGCCATAATTGTATTGACCCTCAGAATAAAGCCAAGATATCGTTTTTACCACAGGGTGAATGCTGTAAAAATATAACCCAAAAACAATGAAGGAATTTCCGTTTTCTTACAATTCCACCCGCAAATATATTTTTTTCAGTTTCTCAGTACATTATCTGTGTCACGGACACAGGGTATGTGGACCCACTAGGCCGCTCCGCCGTAGCGGGGAGGCAGCTGACCAGGTCACAGTCTATGAGAAAGACAATGGCAGACAGTAATGCTTGGGTACCTGAAATAGTCCGGGTGGTGGCTGTGGCTTCAGCACGGATGGAGGCAGGTGCGGCAGGTGGCGCCAGACGTGGCGGGCAGTATCCGATGAAGCGGAAGACACTGGATGTGGCAGAAGACGCTTTGCGTGGCAGAAGACACTTGACGTGGCAGATGACACTTGACGAGGCAGATGACACTTGACGAGGCAGATGGCACTTGACGAGGCAGATGGCACTTGACGAGGCAGATGGCACTTGGCGTGGCAGATGGCACTTGGCGTGGCAGATGGCACTTGGCGTGGCAGAAGACACTCCAACGCTGGTAGGCACAGGAACTAGAACAATACGGAATACAGGAACGGTAACAGGGCACGGGTAACAGCTGGAATGGGAGACACTAAGGGATCATTGCGAGACAGACTGGGAAAGACTAACAACGCTCAGGCAAGGATTAGAAGGCCAGGGGCCTTCTTATAGACCAGGAAATCGTGGCAGTTGATAGTGATGACTATTTCCTAATTGCGCGGGCTGGCCCTTTAATGCCGGGCACGAGCGTGCGTGCGCACCCTACGGGACCCAGCCGAACGGAGCGTAAGTGAGCGCTGGCATCTCCTAGGAGGGAGACGGAGACCAGCGGTCACAGATCCATGGCTGCTGGCGTCGGGAGGTGAGTAAACCCGACGGCCCGCGGCCATGGACGCTACAATCTGGTACCAATTAATGCACCATATAATGTACTGAGAAACGGAAAAAAAAAAGTGTCCCGTGAATAACAAGCCCTCATATGGATAAGTAAATAGTAATGGCTTTGGGAATGCAACAATGGAAAAACTAAAATGTAAAAAATCTAAATCGGCTGTATCTCCAAGGGGATAAGATATTTTTTTTCTATAATATATTTGCAAAACCTTGCTTTATTTAATTTTTACATTTTTTTGCTAGTCCAAATAGGGAACTTAAGCATGCGATCATCAGATCGCAAGTACAATACATTGCAATACTTGTGTATTATATTTTTTGCCGGCTTCTATTAATACCTGCCTGAACCCTGTTATGTCCCTGACGATAGAATGAAATCTACGCCAGCTAGGAGCCGGCGTAACTTTCCTCTGTAATTTATGGCAGTTTCTGGTGTAAATTATAATAACTGTCAGGACCCACCCACTTTTAAAAGAAAATGGTGAGAGCAGCGTTAACGGCCCAAAAGTCTTAAAATTTCCCACAAATTGCCATTTTTGAGATGTTTGCGGCTTTACTATGCGTGAAAACTGGCAAAGAAAAGTTGATAAGTTCCCCCCTAAGTCTTCTTCTATCTTCTCTTACAGTATAGAGCTACATCATAGACTACTGCACCAGCTCTACTACATGAAATATAACCCGGCCCTGTGCTTGTGTGGATAGCAGATACTATAGTACATTGTAAACTTACAGTAATAATATCAGAGTATATGAAGAACTATCTCAGAAAGATCTCACCGTTTTTCTTTCTAAGTCCAGCAATCATCCTCTTTTTTAATATTTTCACTTTTTTTTAAATATTATTTTCTCCTGAGGGACAAAAATTCTACACATGAACTTTTATCATTGAATATTGAGGTAATTGCAGATATAGTTCAGATATGTTACTACTTATTCCAAGATTCTAGGTCAGTGCGTCTCAAAGTGTGACGCACCCTCCAGATGTTAGGGAGTCACAACTATGGAGTTAGTGGTAATATGCTGTACAGGCCTTTCTATGGCTGCACCAAGCTCTAGGATATGCCATCACTTTGTGATCAGTGGGGGTCTGAATGTTGGGACCCCTACTAAACCTCAGAATGAAGGGATTGCAGAGCTAGTTAAAGAGGCTCTGTCACCAGATTTTGCAACCCCTATCTGCTATTGCAGCAGATAGGCGCTGCAATGTAGATTACAGTAACGTTTTTATTTTTAAAAAACGAGCATTTTTGGCCAAGTTATGACCATTTTTGTAGTTATGCAAATGAGGCTTGCAAAAGTCCAAGTGGGTGTGTTTAAAAGTAAAAGTCCAAGTGGGCGTGTATTATGTGCGTACATCGGGGCGTTTTTAATACTTTTACTAGCTGCGCGTTCTGATGAGAAGTATCATCCACTTCTCTTCAGAACGCCCAGCTTCTGGCAGTGCAGATCTGTGACGTCACTCACAGGTCCTGCATCGTGTCAGACGAGCGAGGACACGTCGGCACCAGAGGCTTCAGTTGATTCTGCAGCAGCATCGGCGTTAGCACGTAAAACGTTACTGTAATCTACATTGCAGCGCCTATCTGCTGCAATAGCAGATAGGGGTTGCAAAATCTGGTGACAGAGCCTCTTTAAGTACTGCTACTCCTTTACCGATTTTCCCTGCACAGCGGCACTGCCCCCTACCAGTTGTGTAGGAAACTGAAACACAGGCTTCTTCACTTGAATAGAGTTCCCTGTACAGAGGAGGGACAGGAGCTGTGCAGGAAAAAGCAAAAGGGGCTATAGGAAAAAGCGAATCTCGGCATAGCTTTTCTTGTTTTCCCGTTCACATTTCACACTAAATATCCTGTTAAATTAGTTTTTCCATTTATTACGGTTCCGTAGATACCTAATATGTGTAGGTTTTTGTTTTTTATGCAACGTAAGGGCAATAAAATATATTTTATGCAAAATAATTGCCTTTTTTTGGGACATTTTTTAAAATGTATTTATTTTTTGTTACTGTTTTTTTTAAATCCCATTAAAGGATAACTTTCAACTTTATTTTTACTTAAAATACTCCTGTATACTAATACATTACACTGTGTCAATTTGACACAGGCTGCTGTTAGGGCAGCACATAGTGTGCCCTAACAGCAGGCAAACTGAACAGACAGCCCTGGGGTCCTTCCTAGGTCATGAGGGTTGACTGCTGAGGGATTTCCCGGTCTTTGATCACGTCACCGGTTTTCAGATGACGAGATCAAAGAGGGGAGTTCCCTTTGATCTTGCCGTGGTCACGGACCGCGGCGATCAAAGTGTTAAACCGCTGAGGTCGGAATGTTTTCCGACCCCTGCTGTATTCAGCAGGCTGCTCTAAGATCAGGAGCTGTAAGTTACAGCTCCTGCTTAGAGGATGAGCGCTCACAGGAGCGCTCATCGGCCTCCTCTACAGCGACGCCAAAAGACGTCGCTGTAGACTAAGCACCTGCACCGCCTGCCGTCAAAAGACGGTGGGCGGTCATTAAGGGGTTGTCCAGGCCGAGGGTGGTTTCTCATACTGGTGAGCTATCCACAGGATAGGCCATCAGTATATGATCGGTGGAGGTCTGACTAACAGACCACATACCGATCAGCTATTCCGGCTGCCTTCGGGCACCAGAAGCTATGCAGTGGTCAGTGCTGGATGCAGAAGGCCCCCACCGATTGTATACTTATGACTTAACCTGTGGATAGGTCATCAGCATGAGAAACCACCCCCTGCCTGGACAACCACTTTAAGACTGTGGAATCAAAACAAGAACTACCACTGTAGCATAGTATGAGATATTATATTGCATTATAAACCTTATTATACCAATGGTTATAAATATCTATCTCAGGAAGAACTTGGATATTTCTGACTATAATTCGTACTTTGTGTGATGTTTTAGACGTTTTGTCAATATCCGCTTCTCCGAAATGACAAAATGACATAAAATAAGTATGTAACGTTTTATAAAACTCTAATAAGAATATTATCATATGCAGTAGATTAAGGCCCTGTTCACAAAAGCCATGGCAAAAGACTGATGAAATTGCCTCCCATTGATTTCAATGGGAGGTGGAGGCGTTTTTGTCCCGTAAGCAGAAACAAAAGTTTGCGGGAAAAAGAAGCGACATCCCTATCTTGAGGTGTTTTCCGCCTCAAAACCCCCATTGATATCAATGGGAGACGGAAAAAAAAATGACCGTGGCGTTTTATGACGCGTTTTTTTACTTGTTTTATGGGAAAAACCGCCCGCGGTTTTTTCCTTTGCCTGTTGAAGAAAGAGGTAAAAGACGCGTCAAAAAATGCCTGTGGTACAAAACCACTTAAAAAAACCGTAGCTGATTTTTCCAGGCAGAATCTTCTGCCTGCGGAAAAACTCTGTGTGAACAGGGTCTTACAGTCCCCTCTACAGCACTGCTAGTACTTAATTATAACATTAGGATCTCATAGAGAACTATTGAGCACAGGACACATTTTTAAGTATCAGTGAAGTATGTGGCCCCCGTATAATGTATAATGATGAAAAGATACTGGAAACATTTTAATATCTAGTGATTTTTGTAATTGTTCTTCTCTTTGCCATCTTTGTGGTGCATAATAGTTATAATTATATGAACAAAACCTAAAGTGTAGCTCAAGTTATGTGGCGGTCTGCGCTCCTGTCAGAATATATATTGTGCCGTCAGCAGACGGAGACAAAAAATGGGCGGTCCTCCAGCCTAGGCAGACATAAAACACTATAAAAAGCTTGTATTAATTATAATGTAGTTACGCGGGAGATTCTTTAATCGTCGGCTACTGGACTGCCCACTCTGCCAGTTTTGTCTTCCAGACAGCACTTATCCTCTTGACAGGAGCACGACCACCAGATAACCGGAGCTTCACCAGAAGGTCTGGAGATATATCAGAAGATAGCATCAGTTGAGGTCTATGGGCTAGGACTCTACCAATGTCTAGAATAAAGGGGACATGTTTATCAATAATGCTACATGATCATATACAGTGGAGTTTATAAATTATTTGGCAGAAATAGTAGCATCCTCATACCATAAAGATTAAATCCAGGGTGTAATTACTTTCCAAATGATTCCCTCTTCATGACTAAACTTATTTCTGAACATTGCCGACCACAAGCGGACTCAGTAGACTAGTGTTGGATTGAGGTCCACAAGTCCCACTAGACTAAAATACTTTCTTTTGCACACACAGGTAAAAATCATCAAGAAGGGCTAACAGCCTATTTGTGAAATAACCCAAAAAAGTGATAGACCCTCTCAGCAAGTTTTTGGTTTTTGGATGTGTCCGTCTCTCTAATACATTGGAAAATATTTGAAGGTTTTACACACAGTTATATCAAGTGACATAATATAGAAGAATACATTGTAATGATGATAACTTCACTATACACTTACCATTCATACTTGGTGGAGGAGTCACTATAATTTTTCTTAGGCGTATCTTGGGTTTTTCAGTTTGTACATAAGATGTTCCTATGTGAATAACATGACATTTATGTTAGTTCAGTTATCAGAGTTGGGTATATAATATACAATACAATTGGTAGAGGCTGGGTATAATCCTAATCCTATATTTACAATATCCATTTGTTCTAAAAAATAAAATATATATACAGTTAGGTCCAGAATTATTTGGACAGTGACACAATCTTCATGAATTGGGCTCTGCTGCCACCACATTGGATTTCAAATGAAACAACTGAGATGCAATTGAAGTGGAGACTTTCAGGTTTAATTCCAGGGGTTGAACTAAAATATCCTGTGAAACGTTTAGGAATTGCCAACATTTTTCTACACAGCCTCCCCATTTCAGGGGTACAAAAGTAATTGGACAATTTAACATTACCATAAATAAAATGTGATTTTTAAAAAAAAAATACTTTGTAGAGAATCCTTTGCAGGCAATGACGGCCTGAAGTCTGGAACCCATGGACATCACCACACGCTGGGTTTCCTCCTTTGTGTTGCTTTGCCCGGCCTTTACTGCAACGTCTTCAGTTGTTGCTTGTTTGTGGGTCTTTCTGCCTTAAGTTTTGTCTTAAGCAAGTGAAATGCAGCTCGATCGGGTTGAGATCTGGTGATTGACTTGGCCATTGCAGAATATTCCACTTCTTTGCCTTAAAAAACTCCTGGGTTGCTTTCGCAGTAGGTTTTGGGTCATTGCCTCCACCATGTTTTACAGAGGATGTGGTGTGCTTTGGATCATGAGCCGTTCCAAGCCTTCTGCATACTTTCTTCCTCCCATTATTCTGGTACAGGTTGATCTTAGTTTCATCTGTCCAACGAATGCTGTTCCAGACCTGGGCTGACCACCGCCATCTTCGACTTATTGGCAGCTGCGACCGCAGACCTCTGAAGATTTGCCGGCGTCTCCTCCCTCTGAGACACCGGCACACACTGCACGCCTCTTTGGCTGATGCCTGTAGGGAGTGCGCACGTGTTCCCCCCCACTTAAAGGGCCAGTGCATGCACCAGGAAAACCTTCCCTAGCCTATCCCAGCACTTCCAAAACTTTAAAAGGAACTCTCCCCATCCCTTCCTTGCCTGAGCAATGTTGTGTCTTCCCTACGTTTCTCTTGCAAATGGTTCCTTAGCTGTATCCTGTATCCCAGGGGTCTCAAGCACGCGGCCCCTGGGGCAGTCATCTGCGGCTCGCGGGACACAGAGCCGCTAGTATCCGCTCTGCTCCGAGACTCTGGAATTCCCTGACATCGCTGTCCACATATGAACAGCTATGTCTGGGGCTTCCCCAGAGCCAGAGTCCTGTGCAGAGCGCTAGTACAGGCTCTGCTCCGGGACTCTGTGGAATTCCCTCACATCGCTGTCCATATATGGACAGCGTGTCAGGGTCTTCCCCAGAGCGGAGACCCAGGCAGAGCGCTAGTATCGGCTCTGCTCCGGGACTCTGTGGAATTGCCTGACATCGGTGTCCATGTTTGGACACACGATGTCTGGGGCTTCCCCAAAGCCGGAGTACCGGGCAGAGCGCTAGTATCGGCTCTGCTCCGGGACTCTGTGGTATTCCCTGACATCGCTGTCCATATATGGACAGTGTGTCAGGGTCTTCCCCAGAGCGGAGACCCAGGCAGAGCGCTAGTATGGGCTCTGCTCTGGGACTCTGGGGAAGCCTATGACATCGCTATCCATACATCGAAAATGATGTCAGGGACTTCCCCAGAGCAGGAGTTCCAGTGATGTCAGGAGCACAGCAGAATTCCCTGACATTGGTGTCCATGTTTGGACACACGATGTCTGGGGCTTCCCCAGAGCCGGAGTCTCGGGCAGAGCGCTAGCATAGGCTCTGCTCTGGGACTCTGGGGAAGCCTATGACATCGCTATCCATACATCGAAAATGATGTCAGGGACTTCCCCAGAGCAGGAGTTCCAGTGATGTCAGGAGCACAGCTGGAGTCCCAGGAAGAGCCTACTAGCGCTCTGCCCGGGAATCCAGCTCTGGGGTTTCCCCTGACATCTCTGTCCATATATGGACAATGATGTCAGGATCAGAGCTGGAATCCCAGGCAGAGTGCTAGAAGCGGCTCTGCTCCGAGACTCCACTCTGGGCAAGCCCCTGACATCACTGTGGCAGCATCTGCGGAGGGCACTGTGGCAGCATCTGCAGAGGACACTGTGGCAGCATCTACGGTGGGCACTGTGGCAGCATCTACAGAGGGCACTGTGGCAGCATCTACAGAGGGCACTGAGGCAGTATGTGCACAGGACACTGTGGCATTATCTAGGGGTGTGTTGCATTATCTACAGGGGGCACTGCGGCAGCATCCACCGAGGGCACTGTGGCAGCATCCACCGAGGGCACTGTGGCACTATCTAAAAAGGGGCTGCCCAATCTTGACATGTGTGTCTGCCAAACGCTGCTAACTGCGCCGCCGGACTGCATTTAGCGACACTTAGGCTGGATTCAGACGAGCACATTACGTCCTTAATGGACGGAACGTATTTCAGCCGCAAGTCCCGGACCGAACACACTGCAGGAAGCCGGGCTCCTAGCATCATAGTTATGTACGATGCTAGGAGTCCCTGCCTCGCTGCCGGACAACTGTCCCGTACTGTAATCATGTTTTCAGTACGGGACAGTAGTTCCATGGAGAGGCAGGGACTCCTAGCGTCGTACATAACTATGATGCTAGGAGCCCGGCTCCCTGCAGTGTGTTCAGTCCGTGACTTGCGGCCGAAATACGTTCCGTCCATTACGGACGTAATGTGCTCGTGTGAATCCAGCCTTAGGCTGGGTTCACACGACCTATTTTCAGACGTAATGGAGGCGTTTTACGCCTCGAATTACGTCTGAAAAAACGGCTCCGATACGTCGGCAAACATCTGCCCATTACTTTCAATGGGTCTTACGATGTACTGTGCCGACGACCTGTCATTTTACGCGTCGCTGTCAAAAGACGTCGTGTAAAATTACAGCCTTGTCAAAAGAAGTGCAGGACACTTCTTGGGACGTAATTGGAGCCGTTTTTCATTGACTATAATGAAGAACAGCTCCAAATTACGTCCATAAAAGACGCCCCCCGAAAAACGTGAGTACATGCAATAATGTCTGAAACTCAGGAGCTGTTTTCTCCTGAAAACGGCTCCGTAATTTCAGACATAATTGCAGTTATCATGTGCACACAACCTCTTTTCAGACCTAATGGAGGCGTTTTACGGCTCGAATTACACCTGAAAAAACGCCCCTAATATGCCTACAAACATGTGCCCATTGCTTTCAATGGGAATTACGATGTTCTGTTCCCACGAGCCTTTATTTTACGCTTCGCTGTAAAAAAACGGAGCGTAAAAAGACGCTCCGTAAAAAGAAGTAACATGTCACTTCTAGAGGCGTTTTTTGGAGCTGATTTTCCACTGAACACTATGAAAAACGCCTAAAAAATGGCTCAAAAAACGTCTGAAAAGAAGCCTCAAAAGAAGCTCCAAATTTAATTCTCCGCTTCAAAAAGGCCTGAAAATCAGAGGCTGTTTTCTCTGAAATCAGCTCCGTATTTTTCAGACGTTTTTTGTTAAGCGTGTGAACATACCCTAAGGGTATGTTCACACGACAGCGTCCGTAACGGCTGAAATTACGGGGATGTTTTTAGGAGAAAAACTGCTGCTTTTCATTGGAGTCAATGAATAACGGCTCCAATTACGCCCCAAGAAGTGACAGGTCACTTCTTCGACGCGGGCGTCCATTTACGGGCCGTCATTTGACAGTGGCGCGTAAATATACGCCTCGTGTGAACAGACAAACGTCAGCCCATTGCTTTCAATGTGCAGATGTTTGTCAACACTTTCAAGCCACATTTTTCGGACGTAATTCAGGGCAAAAACGCCCGAATTACGTCCGTAATTAGTGTGTGTGAACATACCCTTAAAGTAAACGCAGAAACTCGTCCTTGTTAGGCCGGATTCACACGATTAACAAAATACGTATGAAAATACGGAGCTGTTTTCAAGGGAAAACCGCTCCTGATTTTCAGACGTTTTTTGAGCAACTCGCGTTTTTCGCGGCGTTTTCGGGGCGTTTTTACGGACGTTTTTGGAGCTGTTTTTAATAGAGTCTATGAGAAAACGGCTCCAAAAACGTCCCAAGAAGTGTCCTGCACTTCTTTTTGCGAGCCGTCATTTTACGTGCTGTATTTTGACAGCGACGCGTAAAATGACATGAAAAGAGGTCGTGTGCACATACCCTTAAACTGGAAAACTCGATTGTTGAAATAAGCACGTGGAGAAAACGCGCAAATTTTAAACCTAGCGGTGTTATTATAGTAATAAAGTGTTATAGTAGTTCAAATAACTAATTGATTAACAATAATTTTGTATTGTATCAAATGTTAAAGTAATGCGGCCCGTCAACTTCCCATTTTTTCTATATGTGGCCCACTTACCCGGCCGAGTTTGAGACCCCTGCTGTATCCCATACCATGAATCCTGTCTCCCATATCCTGTATCTGTGTCTAGTTCTAGTGCCTAAGTTGAGTGTCTGAGATGACTTCACCATCTGTGTCCGGTGCCCGTGCCAAACTGAGTGTCCGAGACGACTTCACTATCTGTGTCCGATGCCCATGCCAATCCAGTGTCCAAAATGAGTTCACCATCTGAGTCCGGAGTCTTAGCCAAGTTCACTGCCCGAGATGCATGCACTACTCCAGTCCGGTGTCCTAGCCAAGTCCAGTGTCTGAGATGACTGCACTACTCCAGTCTGGTGCCCTAGCTGAACTTCATTATCCTGCACAGGCCTGCTTCCCTGACTGTCTGGCATAAACCCACTTCTGACCTTCCAGGTACTTTATCATTACTGACTCTCACAAACTCTGTTGATCAGCAGCTGCTCCATTACAGAGGAGTGGTCCAGTGGGTCCACATTCCTGCAAGTTGTTACAGTTGGCTCAGGCCATGGATCCCGCTGCTCAACCCAAGACAGTGGTCCAGTTGATGCAAGCGGACATGCCTGACCCCCGCACACAACAAGATCAGCTCCTACAGCCTGTAAATTCAATTATTACTCATTTGGATCTTCCATCTGTGGCTGCTCCCACTACTCCACCACTTGCTATCCCCGCTGTCAGTTCTGGGCCCAGAATTTTGCTGCCTCTACCACCTCGTTACGATGGAGATGCAAAAACCTGTAGAGGCTATATCAACCAGTGCCAGATCCACTTTAAGTTTCACGGATGCCACCTTGGATGCCCTAATTCTGCTGGCAACACGGATCTATATGAGGATCCAGGAACGCGGCCAGGAAGTTCGCCAGTAGTGGTCCAGTGGGTCCACATTCCTGCAAGTTGTCACAACAACCACTGGGTGGCAGCCCACAGACACATATAGCATAGACATCTCGTGACAGATTATTAAGAAACAATGTTTGTTTTTTAAAGCTGGTCATCTCGTGCCACACATCTCAGGATATGTTGAGATAACAGAAATGGTAAGGAAGGACACATTCTGTGTGTATATATATATATATATATATATATATATATATATATATACATATATATGTATATATATATATATATATATATATATGTATATATATATATATATATATATATATATATATATATATATTCAGGCAATTACTGTTTTTTATCTAAATAAACCCATCTAATTCATCTATATTATTTGTTGATTTAATTTACTGATTTCCAGTCATGGTGTAAAGCCTGGTGTAAAGCCTGTTCTTCCCGGTAGTCCGTGCCCCCAGGTCTCGTAGCTTCTCTGCCGAACTATCCCTCCTTCAGGCCGCCAGCATCTTACTGTGTTCCCTGTCCGCGGCCGCATTGTTCCTAGTATGCGCATACGTTCCGGCCGCCTCTTAAACGGCCAACGCGCCCGAATTTCAAACATTTCCCACCAATCCCTGCTGCCCCCAAGGGCTACTTAAGGCACATTCACTATCCGCTAGGTGCCTGAGCAATATTGGAACAAACAAGTGTTATCCAACAAAGGTTCCTGTATGCACCTGATCCTGTCAGCTATTTTTTTCAGTTATCAGCCTGTATCCAGTTGTCCGTTACCAGCCTGTATCCTGTGTTCTGCTACCTGCCTGTGTCCAGCTGCCAGCTACCTGCCTGCGTCCAGCTATCCGCTATCCACCTGTGACCAGTGATCCGCTGTCAGCTTCCAATCAAGTTACGATCTGCCTGTGTCTGTTTGGCCAGCAGCTACCCCACCGGGACCACCTCAAAAGGTAGTGACCTGGCAGCCTCTCCGCAGCAAAGACCAGTTCCCTGTATAGGGGTTAAAGGGTGAAGACCGGGGAGGCTGCTTAGACATTGCCCTTAGAGGTGGCCATAAGCCAAAACGGTGGAGTAGCCCAATAGGGTACTCCATCATTCACAAACCTGCTAGTCGTAACACATGGCCTTACAGGTCACCAAGCAATAATTAAATAAATAATTGTCTACTTCTATACTATTAGGGAATTCCGACTAAACAGAGGGAAGTCCTCTGTTCAGGATCCTTATCTATTAGCCAGTACAGAGAGCGGCAACAAATAACGTCTCTCACTCTGGAGGACCCGAAATGTCTGTGCATTACATGAACAGCCCATTGAATTCAATGAGAACTTGGTAATGCTTTATTTCTCATGTGGTGGCGCTGTAGAGAAATAAAACACCTGTGATCAGCTAATTGTCAGGGGACTTTTGTTTTAACAGATAGGAACCACTTTATAACATGCCTGATTAATTTGTCCAAAATCTATTTTAGTGGAAAATTGATTTGAAGTGTGATATGTGGGGATTGGGATGCTGGGAACTTCATGAATCCTAACAATGACCATTTATAGGTTTCCCTCCCATTCATATCAAAAGAAAATGACTGCACATATGTCCAGGGAATAGGACCCGTTGTTCTTGGATTTGATAGAGGTTTGGTCAGTGTGATCACTGTACAGTATGACAGGTCACCAGGGCACAACCCTGAGACATATACTTACCCTCACCCAGGGCCGCCATCAGGAATTTCAGGGCCCCCTACAGCTAAATTTTCTGGGCCCCCCTACCGTGGCACCGCCTGTTAACGGTACTCCGTCCAGCACTTTATCATGCTACTCAGGGCCGCCATCAGGGGGGGTATTAGGGGTACTGATGTGAGAGGCCCGGCCAAACCTAATTAAAAGGGGGCCCCGGCAAACTGCCGCGACTTGCCTTTGGTAGAAAAAAAACAGGCCCCTGCAATGGGGCCAGTTTTTTTCACCAAAAGAATGTCGTGAGCTGCGGGCCCCCCTTTCAATTAGGTTTGGCCGGGCCTCTCACATCAGAACCCCTAATACCCCCCCTGATGGCGGCCCTGGGTAGCATGGGGGTCGTCATGGGGGCCGTCAAACACCACCGCCCGTGCGACCGATCGCACGCACCCGCAAACTCCCGCGCATGCGCACCGGCGAACGCCTGGAACCGCGCACCGAATTTTGAGGCAGATTTTGACCTGCCCACACTATCTTGCCGCGTTTTTTTGCCCGCGGCGATTGAGGACAGCAGACAAAAAAACGCAGCGAAAAGGCAGAACCGCGGCAAGAAAGGACGTGCTGCTTTTTCTTTTTTCCGCGACTGGCTCCCATTGATTTCAGATAAAATCAATGGGAGGCGGTTTTGGAAGTTGTTTGGTGCTGATTCTGACGCAGTGTCCGAGTCAATATCAAGGCCCATAAACTCTGTGAACTGGGCCTTATTGTTAGGGCTTATTCAGACGATCGTGTAATACATCCGTGCAACGTGCGTGATTTTCACGCGCCTCGCACGGACCTGTGTTACTCTATGGGGCCGTGCAGACTGTCAGTGATTTTCACGCAGCGTGAGTCCGCTGTGTAAAACTCACGACATGTCCGATATTTGTGCATTGTTCGCGCATCACGCACCCATTGAAGTCAATGGGTGCGTGAAAATCACGCCCAGCACTGCCGCAGCCGTATAAACTATGAATGAAAACAGAAAAGCACCACAGAATACATTGACATGCTGCAGCTTAAAAAGCCACACTGTAGGTCATTTTTTTTTGCAGCGTGTGAATGACATTTGTTCAAATCTCATCCACTCTGCTGCGACTGTAATACGCTGTGGATTATCCACAATAAAATGTGTTGCATAAAATCCGCAGTGTTCATGCCTAGTGTGTTCCTACCCTAAGGCCGGATTTACACGAGCGTGTGCTTTTTGCGCGCGCAAAAAACGTGGCGTTTTGCGCATGCAAAAGGTCCATAACGGCTCCGTGTGTCAGCAGCGTATGATGCGCGGTTGCGTGATTTTCGCGCAGCCGCCATCATTATGACACTCTGTTTGTATGTTTGTAGCACGTGGTGCTTTTCTGTCTTCATTCATAGTTTATACTGCTGCGGAAGTGCTGGGCGGGATTTTCACGCACCCATTGACTTCAATGGGTGCGTGATGCGCGAACAATGCACAAATATCGGACATGTCGTGAGTTTTACGCAGCGGACACACGGACACGCTGCGTGAAAATCATTGTCAGTCTGCACGGCCCCATAGAGTAACATAGGTCCGTGCGAGGTGCGTTAAAATCACGCGCGTTGCACGGACGTATTACACGTTCGTCTGAATAAGCCCTAACAATAAGGCCCAGTTCACAGAGTTTTTTGGCCTTGATATTGACTCGGACACTGCGTCAGAATCAGCACCAAAAAACTTCCAAAACCGCCTCCCATTGATTTAATCTGAAATCAATGGGAGCCAGTCGCGGAAAAAAGAAAAAGCAGCACGTCCTTTCTTGCCGCGGTTCCGCCTCTGACCTCTCATTGAAATCAATGGGAGGCAGAAAATGCATTTTTCGCTGCGTTTTTTGTCTGCTGTCCTCAATCGCTGCGGGCAAAAAACGCAGCAAAAAAACGTGGCAAGATAGTGTGGGCAGGTCAAAATCTGCCTCAAAATTTTTTAAGGAATTTTGAGGCAGATTTTTTTTCTGCCTGCAAAATACTCTGTGTGAACAGGGCCATACATAAACAGCACTTTCAGACACTTTACTCACTGTGTCTGAAGAGCTGCTGGCTCCCACTCCAGTCCTCTTCAGGCGATGTCTTCGGTCCAGACGTCCAGTCCTTCACCTCCAGCCAGGCTCCAGGTAAGTTCTGTCCATGTGTGTGTCCGCGGCTGCGCGCGCTTCGATCGCGGGTGCGCGCGCTGGCGATCGCGGGTGCGCGCTTCCGCGGGTGCGCGCGCGGGCGGTCTCGAGTGCGGGCTTCCGTGGGTGCGTGCTCGCGGACGCTCGCGAGTGCTCACGCGCGGGAGTTTCCTTGTGCGCGCGATCGGTTGCGCGCGCGGGCGGTTCGACAGCCCCCATGACGAGAGGGGGGCCCGCAGCTCACGACATTTTGTGGTGAAAAAAACGGGCCCCATTGCAGGGGCCCGTTTTTTTCTACCAATGGCAAGTCGCGGCAGTTGCCGGGCCCCCCTTTCAATTTGGTTTGGCCGGGCCCCTCACACCAGTACCCAAAATACCCCCCTGATGGCGGCCCTGCCCTCACCCCCCAAAAAAAGCGTCATACACTTCTCTCCACAACGCCCACTTGGTCATAAAGTAAAACACGCCCAGTTGTCCAATGAGAAATTCATTAGCATAAAGCTAATATAGGTCATAAATCCGTCAAAAATGATCGTTTTTCTAAATAAAAAACACTGCTGTAATCTACATTACAGCGCAGATCACATCATGTACAAGATAGGCCACTTATAATGTGGTGACAGAGCCTCTTTAACACACAGGCTTAAAAAGGTTGTGCAGAATTATTGAATGGAACTGAGCTGCTATATTACACACGATTTATTGACAGGTGTGGTGCTGTTCTTGGAAAACACAAGTAAAGAAAAAACTGATGCATTTCCTATTTTTTGTGTCCACTTCTGTGTTTGCCTAAAAAAACCTGAGCCAAAACCTGCATAAAAACTCTGTCTGTGATTCTGGCCTAAGGCTCGAATCACCCATAGGCTATGTTCACACTGAGTATTTTGCAGAGTTTTTTTACGCGGAAACCGCGTCACAAAACTCGTCAAAAACGGCCCGAAAATGCCTCCCATTGATTTCAATGGGAGGCGTCGGCGTCTTTTTCCCGCGAGCAGTAAAACTGCCTCGCGGGAAAAAGAAGCGACATGCCCTATCTTCGGGCGTTTCCGCCTCTGACCTCCCATTGACTTCAATGGGAGGCAGAGAAAGCGTATTTCACGGTGTTTTATGCCCGCGGCGCTCAATGGCCGCGGGCGAAAAACGCAGCGAAAAACTCCGCGAAAATCGGCGTGCAGGGAGAGGAAAATATGCCTCAAACTTCCAAACGGAATTTTGAGGCAGATATTCCTCCTGCAAAATACTCCGTGTGAACATAGCCATACAGTTTTTGTGGCAGATTTTTTAGCCAAACAGGAGTGGACATACCTCCCAACTTTCAAGTAACGCAAAGAGGAACAACCGATGGGGCGCCTCTAATCCCGCACAATCCCCGCCCATATACACCTGGTTCAGTCCGCATAGTATCATGCTCCCATAGTGCCTCCCACACAGTATAATTCCAAATAGCTGCCTCATACAGTATAATACCCTAATAGCTGCCACCATACAGTATAATGCCCACACAGATGCCCCATACAGCATAATGCCCCATAGCTGCCCCATACAGCATGTTGCCCACACAGATGGCCCAATACAGTATAATACCCCATAGCTGCCCCCATACAGTATAATGCCCCTATAGCTTCCCTCCATATAGTATAATGCCGCCATAGCTGCCCCATACAGTATAATGCCCCCCTAGCTGCCCCTAGTACCAGCACCCACATATAAATTGACAGTGCCCACGTAGATAGTGCCACAGTGCCCATGTAGATAGTGCCACATCCCTTTAAAGATAGTGTCACCCCCCCCCCCCTGTAGATAGCGCCACCCCCTTCCTGTAGCCATTGGGACTTCCTCTAGGACGTTCTGCAGGGGATTCCGCTCCAGGAGGAAACCCTGACATATTTGGACACTGACATCAGGCATTCCCTCTATGACCCGAATCCCCAGCCAGAGCGTCAGCATCGCCCTGGCAGGGGAATCCGATTCAGGAGGAGCTACAGACATCAGTGGACAGTGACGTCAAGGGCTTCCTTGGGCTCTGTGCATAGTGCTGTGCCCGGGGAGTACCTCTTTACTAATGCTGAAGCAGGGAGCTGACGGTTCCCTGCTTCAGCATTGGGTTCAATTGTATCTGCGTCCTGAGGACAGCGGGACACCGCCCAAAATCCGGGACTGTCCCGCTGAATACGGGTCGGTTGGGAGGTATGGGTGTGGTACAAAAGAGAAATGTATCAATATTTACTTTTATACTTTTCTTTCTTTGTGGATCTACTTCGTGCTTTGGCTAAAAAAAAAACTGCAATAAAAACTGCATGTGTGATTCCAGCCTTAGACCCCCTGCACACGTTGCAGATTTTGTGCTTGCTGCAGAAACAACCCCATTCAGTTGAAAGGAACGGAGTTTCAGTTGCAGAAATTTCTGCAACCTGTGCAGAAGGCCAAGTCATTTTTTGCCAGAAATGGCAATGAGTTACCATTACACAACATAGTGTTACATACATCCTCTGGCTTTTATGCACTTATGTTCATTTGTTGTTTTCCCGCTGCAGCAGTGCAATGGTTAATACTTTCTTGTCCTGAATTCTGCTACTACTTGATGAGCTGGTCCGCTCTGCTATAAATTCTCAGTCAGACCTGTCACTCACTGCCTGGTGATAATCACAGGTTTGTTTCTGTGTGATTATGTTCTAGGTCTTGACCTCGACTTGTTTTTTTACTCTCCCCCTGTTTGTTTCCTTTGATCTACGCTTGGCTCTCGTGTACCTCACTGGTCATTGACCTTGACTTTGGTTCTGAATCTGTCTTCTTTCTACATTTATTATTATCTTGCCGACTACCGTTGACGACTCCTGGCTAGCCTCTGACCACGTCTTTCTTAATGCTGAAATATCGTCACCAATCCAAGGCTACTCTGGGGGCTGCGACCTGGGGATACACTGCAGTGAATATGAGATCCCTGTATAGGCGTTAAAGGGTGATACCAGGCAATCAGGGGCATATCTAGGAAAGACTGGGCCACATAGCAAACTTTTGACTGGGCACCCCCTCCCCCACAACCCTTTTCCTAAAGCCACACAACCGCTGCCCTCCTGACAATGAACATTTAGCAGTTCGGTGTGCAATGTAAAAATACAGTGCCATGATCATCTCCCCCTCCCCTATTTTATGAAATCTTATTAATAATGATCCCAAAGTTCTCCTATAGATAGTGCTACACACACCCCTTTGAAGATAGTGCTACACTGCCCCCTTGTAGACAGTGCCCCACAGCCCCCTCTTGTAAATAGTACCACACTGCCCCCTGTAGATAGTGCCCTACACACTCCATTGTAGATAGTGCCACACTGTCCCCTGTAGATAGTGCCCCCACACTCTCCCTTGTAGATAGTGCCACACTGCCCCTGTAGAAAGTGTCCCACAGCCCCCTCTTATAGATAGTACCACAGACAGCCCCCCCTTGTAGATACAGATGTAGCCATCTTTACCTTGACGTTTAACGCATTAAATAAACAATGGCTAGATCTCTTATCTTGACTTTTTCAATGGCTTTTCAATGACTTTTGTCGTGTGATATCATGCTGCAGCAAGTTATCAGAATCAAGTTAACAATGGCTACATCCGTAGTTTCACCCCCCCTGTAGATAGTGCCACACAGCCCCCTTGTAGATATTGCCACAGACTCCCCCTTGTAGATAGTGCCACACAGCCCCCTTGTAGATAGTGCCACACAGCCCCCTTGTAGATATTGCCACACAGCCCCCTTGTAGATAGTGCCACACACACCCTCTTGTAGACAGTGCCACACAACCCCTTATTCATGATTGTGCCATACAGCTCCCCCTTGTAGATAGTCCCACATAGTCCCCCATTGTAAGTAATGCCACAGAACCCCCCATGTTGATAGCGTCACAAAGCCCCCTTAGTAGATAGTGCCCCCAAACAAAAAAAAATTGTTCTCACGTAGCCCCATTCCCACGACGAACTGAGCTGCTCCACTGCCTCTGAGACGCAGATATGGGACCCTTGTGTAAGCTGGTGTGATCCAGTGACGTCATTATCGCTGACCTGTGCAAGTATCCTGTCCCTGCGCCTTATATGCTGCAGGCCTAATGTGGCCTGTACAGCATAATGAATGGCATAGCAGGGAGCTAGCTCCCTGATCCACCATAGTATTCAATGGTATCTGCATCCTAAGGATGCAGATATAATTAAAAATAGCAGTTGCCCGGGGCCCCGGATACATAAATGTTGTGTGCCAGGCCAAGCAGCATTGACCACCTCATGCCGCAGGCCTTGTAGCAGCTGCTATGACTACTATAGCGGTAGTTCTGACTCTGGAGGCAATCCTTTAGACTCTGCACCTCAGTTTAGCCAGCACCTAATGGATTGCGACTTAGATGGTCCACTTACAGTATTGTACTGTACTGTACAGTACTTTACCTCTAGGACTGCATGTACTAATGTTATCCCCATATTAAGTGTCGCTGATGCATCATTACCCAATTTAATAAACAAATAAAGCAACGAAACCTGTTTCTTGGAGAATGTGGGAATGGCCACAGCTTTATTTAACACAACCAAACATTTTTGTATCACATGGCCCTGAAGTAACCACTTAATTTATTCACATCTCCTGTGATGCCGCCCACTGTGAAGCGGCGCGCATGTAGGTTCTTCTCCGGATTTTACTCTTCAGAGCCTATCTCCGCCAAGGAGGATACCGCGAACACCTACGCGGTACTCCGACCATCCCCACCACACAATGCCAAACCAGCCTCCACTCCATCTTGCAGACCCGACAGCATGATGTTGATCCCAATGTCATTTAAATGAACGCCGTCAGATAACAATAAGTCCACATTGTCACCTTCCAACATCAAATGACGAATTGCTACCCCCCCAATGGAACGAACAAACCTGGAAATACGAACATTCAACAGCCGTCTTGACCGCTCGATGGCCACAGCACTTCTAGCTCCTCGCCAATGAGTTCGTGCAATCACCTCGGACCAAACAATCACACAATCAGAAAAAAGCTGTTTGAAATTACCCAAATCAGCCTTGATAAGGGACAACAACTCAGACAACTTCACATTCCCCAAATCATTTCCCCCAACATGTATAACGAGCACAATTGGACCGCGGCATTCCCGACTAACTTCAACTATTAACGGCAACAGCTGAACCCACCTCAGCCCTCTGATACCTTTCCAGTGCACCTCGGCCGATGACACCCCAAGACTGAGGCCTAAAGGCCGATACTCGGCCCGACGAGCTACCCAGAAAATAAAAGAATGACCAATTATCCATACTTGCGGCCGATGTTCTGAAATGACAAGGAAAGAATCAAAACAACACCAGATCCGGACGCACATAGGACCTATAACAAGTTGAACTCCACCTACCCAGACGTTTAATATCTTCCTCCCCCATACCTAAAGCATTAGCCTCCGTGGCTGCCCCTATTCTAAACGAATGAGTCCCAAACTCAGAAGGATCAACGCCCAAATGCTCCAAACAAGAACGGCTCCAAATTGAAATCGAGTAAGCGGCAAAGAATTAGAATGTATCAAGAAAGGAACCCCATCAGCTTGAAAAGACAAAAACTCACGCACGAAACGAACTGGACAGAATTCACCACCCAATGAATTCACACACAACCAAACACCAACGCCCATCTGATCAGTCTTGGACCGTCTCACACATACCCGAACCGCTTTTTCCTCCAATAAAACATCCGCAAACAGAAGACCCCCAAACCGCTTTGCACTCGGTGACACCAATTCGCTCACCCGCAATGCTGCGAAAAAGGCCAAAGAAAAAGCAGTACGCAGCAAAACAGACTCATAAGGATCAAAGCAAACTGCCGGAACAACCGTCAGAATCCTTAGTAATAAAGCATACGTAATGGGCCTCCTGGCATCCTTCACAATATGCTCCTTCTTCCACCCCTTCAATGCCTGTCTAATAACAAACATTTTAGTCACATCAGTACAACCCCACAACTTCAACATAAACGCAATACCAGTCAAACCTTTTGAAACCGTGTACACCGAAGAACCATTAGTACGCATCCGAGACAAATACTCCAACGTAACCTCATAATGCTGCTCATCATTTGTAGGAAAAACCCCGCCAGATAACTCCAACCACTCCGCCCAAGACTTATTATGGCTCCGCCATGTACCTGGTACCACAGAACCTTGAACTAGCCGGGCAAGTTCCCCTCGACCAGGGCCCATAAGTGATCTGGGCAACGCTCCCCTTCCAGCCGTGCTCCCGGGTGAAGCTCCCGAAAGACCCCCATCTGCAAACGAGATAAGGCATCTGCGGTTTTATTCTCAACACCCGGCACATGTGTGGCCCGAAACTAAATGTTCCATTGCATGCAACGTAGAACTAGATGCCTAAGTAACGCCAAAACCGGCAATGATCCAGAAGACAAATTGTTAACAGCCTGCACCACTGCCATATTGTCCGTCCAAAAACGTATGCGACTATTCGACATCTTTGAACCCCACAATTCTACTGCAACCACAATGGGAAAGAGTTCTAAAAGTGTCAAATTCAATGTCAGACCCATACTACTCCAGCCCACAGGCCAACGTGCAAAACACCACTCCGCTCCAAAAACCGCACCGAAACCGACACTGCCAGCAGCATCTGTGAACAGCTGTAACTCAAAACTGGAAACCTCCTCAGACTGACAAATCGCCCTACCATTAAAAGATCGCAAAAAAGTCTGCCACACACGCAAATCATCTTTCATTTGCCTAGTGACACGAATGAAATGATGTGACCGCGAAATACCCCTAGTCGCCAATGATAGGCGTCTAGAGAAAACGCGACCCATGGGAACGATCCTGCAAGCAAAAACCAGCAACCCTAACAGTGACTGAAGATGCTTCAGGGTAACCTTTTTTGATAAAACAAATTCGTCAATGGTAGAAAGCAAACGCGCAACCTTGTCGTCAGGTAATTTGAAAACCATCTCTTGCGTATCAATTTCAATACCCAGAAACTACAAAATCGTGGCCGGACCAAGCGTCTTGTCCTCCGCTATCGGGACGCCAAATTCAGACATTAAAACTCGAAAGGTTTTCAGCAAATAACCACAAATTCCTGAATCACTTGGACCTACAAATAAAAAGTAGTCTAAATAATGAATGGCTGAAGAAATACCTGTCTTGAAACGAACTGTCCATTCCAGAAAGGAACCAAAAACTTCAAAATAGTAACATGAGATGGCACAACCCATAGGCAAACACATGTCTACAAAAAACTGCTCATCTAAACGACATCCCAACAAATGGAAACAGGCAGAATCCACAGGCAACAAACGAAAAGCTGACTCTATGTCCGATTTAGCAAGCAAGGCACCTACGCCTGCCTCCCGTACCAACCGCACAGCCACATCAAAAGACGTGTAAGACACTGCAGCCTCATCTCTGGAGATCCCATCGTTGACCGAATCCCCACGAGGGAAGGAAAGGTGATGAATCAACCTAAACTTCCCCGGTTCCTTTTTGGGGACCAAGCCAAGAGGAGAAACCCGTAAATTCGTATAAGGTGGCTCCCCAAAGGGGCCCGCCATCCTGCCTAAAGACACTTCATTCAGCACTTTTTCCCATGCCAAACACATGTTTTCTTTCACCGATTTTAAATTATCTGACAACATCAAAACCGAAGAAAAAACATGCGGAATGAAAAAACCTTCATTGAAGCCCCGACCTAACAGGTCTGCTTCCTGTCTCTTGGGATGCCTGGCGAGCCACGGCTCCATCGCGAGAGCGCTCACCGGAGTTCTCCGCTGCACCGGCAGGACCCACCTTGGAAGGTTGTTTTGCCCGTCGGAAACAGCGAAGCGCGGAATGGGCACCCCCGCAGATGGAGCACTCATGACGAAACTTGCAGGAAGAATAGAACCTGCAATGTCCCTCATTGTAGAGCCAACATGCTCCTGTTGGGCGCTGCGCCGCAATACCGGGTGCTGAACCCGAAACTGCGGCTCCTGCCTGAAAGGGCCGAGCCTGCTTTTGAGCCAAAATTAGCTGTAACCACACATCCGTCGCCTTTGACGCCCAACCAATGTCAGGCGTCAAAGCCAACCGACGGCGAAATTCCTCGTCATATCTCCACCAAGCTGCACCTCCGTGCAATTTGTGGGCACTGAATATAGTGTCTACATACACAAACAGTTCGGCCCCTTTTTCCGGAAAACATTGACAAATGACATGAGCCAAGGTAGAAAAACCCTGTAGCCAATTGCCAAATGTTTTCGCAACTTTTACCTTTTTCTCCGAACCTCTTTCGAAAACACGCTCCTTATCTATCGTCACATGATCGACCGACACCAAGGACCAAACATCCACAAAGTCATGTGCCCATATCTTGTCCTTGATCTCGGCCGACAGGTGAGTACCTAAAGGAGCAACACCACAAAACAGCGAATCACGGAATGTCAAGCCAGACATACTGGCCGCCCGCTCAGGCGGAGGCTGAGCCCCCCCTGGCGAAACCAATGGAACCGAAGCTCCGCCTTTTGTACACAAACCATCCAACAAGCTTTTTAATGCAGAAACTAAATCAATAGCAGATAAATCACCCTTAGGTAGCCATGCGTTCCCACATGGAGACTCACCGGAGAAGGGCGTCCTCGTCACTTCCGAGGGTGCATCAACTCTCCCAGACACCGGAACCACAGACAGATCCCCACCAGGTGGACAGGCTGAGGCGACTTCTGGAACTGGAACCAGCGAAGACGAATGCCGATCCCTGTGCTCCCGACGACGACTCCTCGTGTATCTCCTTCCCGTGCGGCTGGGTGTACTGGCTCCCGACGACGACTGGGACGGCGAAGAAGATGCTGTACTGGAAGACACACTCCTACTCCGGGAACGGCGACGTCTCTCAACCTGATGGCGTGGACGCCCGTGACCACCACGACGATGTCCTCTCCCATGCCGTCTCCTTCGCCGTCTGCGTCTCGCCGACACCGCACCTGGAAGAGAAAACTCAGAAAGAGAAACTGGCAAATCACGTTGCTCCGCAGACTGCCCGCACGGCAACAGATCACTGCTACCGCACGACAATCCACCCAGCGAACTCCTCTCATTCACAGTGCCTGTGCCTGGTAACCACAGGCCACTCACCAGCTCTCTCCCCAGCTCTGTGTCATTTCCAGAACCACCAGCAGGTGGCAGCAACTGCACACCTAACCTGCTGGTGCCTGAGGCCTGCGTCTCTGCTCTCCTGAGACCGCCCCCTCCAGCTCCCCTCTCAACCACGGCCTGCTGTGAGAGGGAGAAAGCTGTCGGGCCGGGAAGAAGAACCAGCGATGCACTAATAACGGCCCCGGCTTCTGCGGCTGCTTGCGGCCTTGCACTGCCTGCAGCCCGGATGGGGAGTACTGCAGAAACTCCCCCAGCCAGGGGAGTGGGTGGCACGACGTCGGGACCGGGTGAAGGGGAGAGCAGGCGACGGCGCCTCCGTCCCGCTCCTGAAGAGCGAACGGTGCCGGCCCGCCTCTGGGTGGCTGAAGGTGGACTGGGGCTCAAACGGGGAGGAGGCCGAGAAACCCGGCGTGGCCTACCTCTAACTGCTGACGCCGACAGGACTCCATCGCTGCTGACACCGACGACTGCCGCAGGTAACACCTCCTGCCTGCGATCCCCTGCCAGGAAGACCTCCAGCCAGCTTGTACCCTCCGTGGCAACCCGCTGTGCCACCTGCCTCATCAGCTCATCCACCATCTGCACTCCGGAAAACGCCCTGGACCGCAGAGGAAGATCTCTCACAGGACCAGACGTCTGACGTTTGCAACTCCAGCAGGTAAGATGGTGAACTGCCCTTGACCTCAACTATTTATCTGCTCCTAACCCCTCCTCTATCCCCTTGTCCCACCAATCCCTGCTCCTGATTTTTCCCGCACTTTCCCCCCTTCTTTCCCCCTATCACATACAGTCCCAGGCACTTTCTCTATTTGATTTAGTGCCTCAAAGAATCAGCAAGTCTCTCTTGTTTGTCCCCAGCTTGTTGCCTCTACTTCTTTTTAAAAAACAAATGTAATTGAACTAACTTTTCATAAACAATACAGTATAAATACAGTATAAAAAAGAGGGTACACAAAAGGCGTTTGGTAGAAATAAACCACAATATCATAAAGGCCAATACCTATTTAGCACTGGTTAGAAATACTAAATACCTCTATTAGAGCATGGTATGTAATAGTTTGATAGTGCATAACAAAAAACATTTAAGCAAATCAAATATAAGTGGGGTGGTTACAAAAAAAAAAAAGGGGAATGGGGTAGTGAGCACCCGCATCCGTGTGGTACAAGCCCAGTGCCTTCCCTGATGGGAAGCTATGGACTACCGTTGTGAGTTCATCAAGATATACTGGAGATAAAAAGCCTGCCGCGTCCTGTAGAATTATAGATGGTACGTTCAATGATGCTAAAAAAGCTTGAGAGCTGCCTTTTTGTCAGGATAAATGTTGCTAGGTTCTGAGTATTTTAAGACGTAGAGTTTGGAATAAAAAGTTTGAAAGACTCGGACAATAGCAGGAGTGGTGTGGGAGATGTCATTTTGATGACTTTCTATAGAGTCATTAATTCATTAATCAGGGCAGTCAAACATGTCTCTCCCTCCTTTCTATGGGCATAGATATTTTGCCTAAAGTAATTTTTTGCTGATCTGACATTTAATATATAATTTAGCTTTTCTTGTAGGGCTACAAGATCATTCTAGGCCAGCTTTGGAGCACTTGTGGATATGCTCCAAATTTGTGCAAGCAGAAATTCTATTTGTTTCTATTTTTTAAGTATTTGTTTCAAAGAAGGTTTGGAGATGACGTTGAATATGCGTACAATTGTTTTCAGAATCCAGGAGAAACAAACACTGAGATAGGGCCATGGTATAAGACCTTGGTATTACTGATCTTAGGGCTTTTGACAGAGGGTAACAAGGTCGTCGATAAGGGAGGAATGCATAGAAGAGTAAGGCTGGGTTCACACGACCTATTTTCAGACGTAATAGACGCGTTTTACCCCTCGAATTACGTCTGAAAAAATGGCTCCAATACGTCGGCAAACATCTGCCCATTACTTTCAATAGGCTTTACGATGTACTCTGCCGACGACCTGTCATTTTACGCGTCGCTGTCAAAAGACGGCTCGTAAAATTACAGCCTCGTCAAAAGAAGTGCAGGACACTTCTTGGGACGTTTTTGGAGCCGTTTTCTCATAGACTCCAATGAAAACAGCTCCAAAAACGGCTGTAAAAAACGCAGCGAAAACGCCACGAAAAACGTGAGTTGATCAAAAAACGTCTGAAAATCAGGGGCTGTTTTCCCTTGAAAACAGCTCCGTATTTTCAGACGTTTTGTGTTAATCGTGTGAACATACCCTAAAAGGAAAAATAAATGGTGGTGGTATGTGATTTCTACGTCAGTCAGTCCCATGTCATGTAACTTGGCCTGCAGTTTGCTTAGAGCAACCTGAGAGATACGTATGGGACTTTTTTGAAGATGAGTCTAAGAACGGGTTTAAGGAAGCATTTAAATTTCTACCTAAAATAATAAATCCTTCCGCAAATAACTTGAGGTTATCCAAAACTTGTGAGAGCCATGAGACCTGATTTGTGTTCGGGGGTTAGATATTAGCCAATGTGTACATGATGGAAGTGATTTTCCCCTTTAAGAAAAGTACCCATCCTTCAGGATCAGAGTGTTGTAGCAACAGTTGAAAGGGCAAGAACTTAAAGAGGCTCTGTCACCAGATTATAAGCGCCCTATCTCCTACCTAATCTGATCGGCGCTGTAATGTAGATAACAACAGTGGTTTTTATTTTGAAAAACAATAATTTTGTGCAAGTTATAAACAATTTTAGATTTATGCTAATTAGCTTCTTAACCCCTTCCCGACATTTGCCGTATGGGTACGCCATGGAAAGCAATGACGCCGAATGTTTGGGACCGGCTCAGAAGCTGAGCTGGTGCCATCATCACCGGATCTCAGCTGTATCTTACAGCTGACATCCGGCTGTAACGGCGGGGACCGAAATTAGCTTCGATCCCCGCCATTAACCCCTTAAGTGCAGCGCTCAAACGCTGGGGTTGCCGGGGTTCCGAATTGCCGGGGTTCCGGTGGCTGCAATGGCAACCGGAGGCCTAATACTGGCCTCCCGTCTGCCTAGCACGTAGGTAGGTAGGTAGTGCAATGTATTAGAAAATAATAAATCTAACAGCTGGACCTTCAAGTCCCCTAGTGCGAATGAGAAAAAGTGTAAAAAAAAGTATAAAAAAGTGTAACAAAAAAGTGAAAAAAATAAAAGTTTGAAAACAATAAAAGTTTCAAGTAAAAATAAAACACAATCCCCCTTTTACTCTTATCAAGTCCTTTATTATTGAAAAAAAATAACAAACCATACGTATTTGGTATTGCCGCGACCGTAACGATCTGAGGTATCAAAATATTATATTATTTATTGCACGCGGTGAACAGCGTAAAAAAAACTGTAAAAAATTATATCAGAGTTTCTGTTTTTTGGTCATTTTGCTCTATAAATATAGGAATAAAAAGTGATCAAAAAGTCGCACGTATTCCAAAAATGGTACCTATAAAAACTATAGCTCGTCTCGCAAAAAACAAGCCCTCATACAACTCCGTCGACAAAAAAAAACTTTTATGGTTCTCACAACTTGGCGACAGAAAAAATACATTATTTTTACAAAAGTAGTTTTATTGTGCAAAAAGTTGTAAAACATAAAAAAGTCCTATAAATTAGGTATCGCCGGAATCGTACTGACCCGCAGAATAAAGGTAACATGTAGTTTATAACGCATGGTGAACGCTGTATAAAAAAAACTAAATAAAACTATGCCAGAATTGCGTTTTTTTTGTTTACCTGACCTCCCAAAAAATAGGATAAAAGGTGATCAAAAAGTCGCATGTACACCAAAATGGTACCAATAATAACTACAGCTCGTCCCGCAAAAAAACAGCCCTCATACCGCTACGTCTATGAAAAATAAAATTAGTTATGGCTCCAATAAGTCAGGAAATAAAAAATATGCAGTTGTGCCCGAAGGGAACATTTCTTCTGTTTGAAGAGGCGAATTATCAAGGACCTAAAATTAGGGAACCAGGAAAGGGAGGGCCCAAACATATCCGCTGGAAGCGCCGGTGCCCGTATTATACCAGGACAACACTTCCCAGCAAAATTCCCCAAACTACAAAGGCGCGGAGTGTGGATCAAAAGGGGGATAAGAAAGGACGTCATATATCAGTGCGACACCGGCCTGTGCAGAAAGGATTGAGCACAGCGTAACACACATCTATGGATCATTTTATTGTTTTTTTTACCCCATTATTATACCCCCTGACTATGCCCCTGTTGTACTCTGCCCAGCTGACATGTACCGCCACATTATAAACGGAAACACCAGCAATACTCAAACAAATCTACTACAAAGCAAAATCCGCTCTCCAAAAGCCAAATGGCGTTTCCTCCCATCTGAACCCTACAGCGTCCCCAAACAGCAGTTTCCTTCCACATATATGACACCGTCATACCCGGGAGAACCCTTTTAGCAATTTTTGGGGTGTGTGTCTCCAGTGGCATAAGCTGGGCACGACATATTTGCCACTGAAATGGCATATCTAGGGAAAAATATAAATTTTTAATTTGCACCATCCGCAGTGCATTCATTTATGGAAAAGACCTGTGGGGTGAAATGCTCACTACACCCCTTAATAAATGCCTTGAGGGGTGTAGTTTCCAAATGGGGTCACTTCTCAGGGGTTTCTTTTTATTATTTCACATCTGAGCCTCTGCAGTTGTGAACCAATACTTTGCCTCAATTTGACATGGTACGCTTTCACTCCTGAGCCTGGTCGAATGTCCAGGCAAAAGATTAGTGCCCCATGTAGGGTGTTTCTAAAACCAGGAAACCCGGCATAATAATTAGAGAGCTGTCTTGTTATGGTGGCACAAGCTGGGCACCACATATTGTCCACATATCTGTGGAAAAAATCCCATTTTCACTCTGCAACATCGAGTTCACACTAATTTCTACAAAACACCTGCAGGGTTAAAATTCTTACTACACCACTAGATAAATGCATTGAGGGGTGTGGTTTCCAAAATTGGGTCACTTCTGGGGGGGTTTCCACTGTTTTGGGCCAACAGGCACCCAGAAACCAATCCAGCAACATCTGCACTCCAAATGGCGGTCCTTCCCTTCTGAGCCCTGCCGTGTGCCCAAACAGCAGTTTATGACCACATATGGGGTATTGCCGTACTCGGGAGAAATTGCTTTACAAATCTTGGGTTATTTTTTTTCCTTTATTTGTTGCGAAAATGAAAAAATGTGCGCTAAAGCTTCGTCTTATTGAAGAAAAAGGATTGTTTTTATTTTCACTGCCCAATTCTAATAAATTCTATGAAACATCTGTGGTGTCAAAATGCTCACTATGCCCCTAGATGAATTCCTCAAGAGGTGTAGTTTCCTAAATGGTGTCACTTTTTGGGCGTTTTCATTGCTTTGTCCCCTAAGGGGCTTTGCAAATGCGACATGGCCTCCGCAAACCATTCCTGCTCAATGTGATCTCCAAAAGCCAAATAGCGCTCTTTCCCTTCTAAGCCCTGCCGTGTCTCCAAACAGCCGTTTATTACCACATGTGGGGCATTGTTTTACTCGGGAGAAATTGCTTTACAAATTTTGTGGTGCTTTTTCTCCTTCAGTCCTTGTGGAAATGAGAAAAAATAAGCTAAACCTACATCTTCTTTGACAAAATGTCGATTTTAATTTTCATGGCCTACTTCCAATAATTTCTGTAAAAAATCTGTGCGGTCAAAATGCTCACTGTACCCCTAGATCATTTCCTTGAGGTGTGTAGTTTCCCAGATGGGGTCACTTTTGGGGGATTTTGACTGTTTTGGCACCGCAAGAGCCCTTCAAACCTGACATGGTGCCTAAAATTTATTCTAACAAAAATAAGGCCCCAAAATCCACTAGGTGTTCCTTTGATTTGGAGGCCGGTGCTTCAGTCCAGTAGCACGCTACGGCCACATGTGGGATATTTCCTAAAACTGCAGAAACCGGGCAACAAATATTGAGTTGCATTTCTCTGGTAAAACCTTCTGTGTTATAAAAAAAAATTGTATTAGAAATGTATTTCTGCTTTGCTTTAATTCCTGTGAAATGTGTAAAGGGTTAAGACATTTTCTAAATGCTGTTTTGAGGGGTGAAGTTTTTAAAATGGGGTGACTTTTTGGGGGTTTCTAATATATAAGTCCCTCAAAGCCACTTCACAACTGAACTGGCCCCTGTAAAAATGGCCTTTTGAAATTTTCTTGAAAATGTGAGAAATTGCTGCTAAAGTTCTAAGCCTTGTGATGTCATAGAAAAATAAAAGGATGTTCAAAAAACAATGGCAATCTAAAGTAGACATATGGGGGATGTTAATTAGCAACAATTTTGTGTGGTATAACTGCCTGTCTTACAAGCAGATACATTTAAATTGAGAAAAATGCTAATTTTTGCAATTTTTCACTAAATTTTGGTGTTTTTCACAATTAAATACTGAACATATCAAGCAAATTTTGCCAGTAACTTAAATTCCAATGAGTCACGAGAAAACAGTCTCAGAATTGCTTGGATAGGTGAAAGCATTCCGGAGTTATTACCACATAAAGTAACACATGTCAGATTTGAAAAATGAGGATCTGTCAGGAAGGTCAAAAGTGGCTAAAGAGGGAAGGGGTTAATAGACAACTGGACGTGTTTTTACTTTTTAGCAACTGGGCGTTGTAAAGAGAAGTGTAACCACTGGGAGTACTGATACTCAGTAGTTTTGGGAGTTTGTCTTGTTTGAAATGTGTCTCCTGAAGGATTGCGGTGTTGGTGTAGAGCTTTCATAGTAGTAAAGGGTTTGGTGTCTCTTATTGGGGGATTTTAAACTCTTGACAGTAAATGTGGTTATGGAAAAAGAAGATGAAGGTGGGTGGAAGTAGTTGGGTCCTGATGTATAGCGTACAGGACAAACACCTACAGAGGTACTTTAATATGGGGGTGAATACGTAAAGTGCCAGGTAGGCAAATAAATAATTCAGTGATGTAGGTTCAACGAGCTGTCTTAGAACCAATCCAAACAGTCGGTAGAGTGCAACAGGAGAAAGAAAAAACAAGTTATTTCTGTCTAGTATGGCCTAACATGGCCTATAGCGTGTTAAGAAACAGGCATATGACAAACGTAGATAGACCAAACAGTGTTTAAAGTCTGAACCTTGTGGCTAGAGATGAGCGAACTTATCAAAAGTTCGGTTCGGCTAGTTCGCCGAATTTCACAAAAAAGTTCGGTTCGGACCGAACTAGTTCTGACCGAACCTGTCACTTACGTGCACCGAGCATAGTACTGTCCAGGGTGCTGATAGAGTTAATGGGCTGCACTAACTCTTTCAGCAACCTTCACAGTACATGCTCGGCGCGCGGAAAATACCATTTAAATGTAATAAAAAAATAAAAATTATACGTTCGTACTTACTTTCCTCCTGTCCGGCCTCCAGCGATGACGTTTCATCCCTTTCGCCGCTGCAGCCAATCACAGGCTGTAGTGGCGGTCACGCACGTCAGGATGACGCTTCATCCCACGTGACCGCCTCTGCAGCCAATCACAGGCTGCAGCGGCGACATGAATGAAACGTCATCGCTGGAGGCCGGACAGGAGGAAAGTAAGTATGAACGTATTATTATTATTTTTTGGCATGTATGTATGTTGGCATGTATGTATGTATGTATATCTGTGCATGTATGTTTGCATGTATGTTGGCATGTATGTATATATGTGCATGTTTGTATGTATATTTGCATGTATGTTTGCATGTATGTATTTTTGCATGTATGTTGTCATGTATGTATGTATGTTGTCATGTATGTATATATGTGCATGTGTGTATGTATATTTGTATGTATGTATGTATGTTTGCATGTATGTTTGCATGTTTGTATGTATATTTGCATGTGTGTATATATATATATATGTATGTATGTTGTCATGTATGTATATATGTGCATGTATGTTGGCATGTATGTATATATGTGCATGTGTGTATGTATGTATATTTGCATGTATGTATGTTGTCATGTATGTATGTATATATGTGCATGTATGTTTGCATGTATGTTGGCATGTATGTATACATGTGCATGTTTGTATGTATATTTGCATGTATATATGTTTGCATGTGTGTATGTATGTTTGCATGTATGTATGTTTGCATGTATGTATGTTGTCATTTATGTTTGTATGTATGTTGTCATGTATGTATGTATATATGTGCATGTATGTATGTTTGCATGTTTTTATTTTTGCATGTATGTTTGCATGTATGTTTATATATATATGTGCATGTTTGTAATTATGTTTGCATGTATTTATGTTTGCATTTATATTTGTGCATGCTTGTATATATGTATGTATGTATCTTTGCATGTTTGTTTGTATGTATGTTTTCATGTGTGTGTGTATGCATGTATGTATGATAGTTTGCACGTATATATGTGTGTATGTTTGCATGTATGTATATTTGCATGTATATATGTGCATGCTTGTATATATGTATGTATGTTTGTATATATGTATGTATATTTGTATATATGTATGTATGGCCATGTATGATACTGTCTGCTGGCGCCCTGTATCTAAGTCAACTTCACGGCAGGCTTCTATACATGGTATAACAGTCAGTATCACACATTAAACTGAATCTAAGCCTACGACATGTTTTATTTCATTATTTTTTTTTTTTACAGGTTTGGTGTTTGGACTACGTCGGTTTCGAGGACTACTTAGATGACGTTTTTTTTCTACAATAAAATGGTTAATGAGGGTTGTGTTGGGGGTGCTTTATTTCAATAAAATATTTTATCTATATCTTTGTCTTTTTCTTTTCAAATTTTATTATTACCACTTTAGTAATGGCCGCTGTCTGAGTGACAACATCCATTACTAAGGCGAGGCTTAGTGTTAGCCAGTGCAGAGGCTAACACTAACCACCATTATTACCCCGGTACCCAAAACCACCAGGGGTGCCGGGAAGAGCCAGGTACGATCCAGTACCCGACCATCTGTTGTGATGGTCGGGCCCTGGGGCGGCCGCAGGCTGGTATTATGAGGCTGGGAAGGGCCAAAAACAGTGGACCTTCCCACCCTTGTAATGCTAGGCTGCTGCTGCTGTGTTGTATCTGGCTGGTTATAAAAGTGGGGGGGACCCCACGTCATTTTTTTAAATTATTTATTTATTTACATTTTTTTTTTTAAGAAGACATGGGGTTCCACCCAATTTATCATAACCAGCCACATACAACACAGTGTTATTAGCCTGGGAATGGACAAAACCAGTGGCCCTTCCCACCCATGTAATGCCAGACTGCTGCGGCCTTGTATATGGCTGGTTATTAAAAATGTGGGGGACCCGTCTATTGCTAAATTTGTTAAATTCCAAAAAAAAAACGACGTGGGGGTCCCCCCCATTTTTATAACCAGCCCGATACAACACAGCAGCAGCAGCCTAGCATTACAAGGGTGGGAAGGTCCACTGATTTTGGCCCTTCCCAGCCTCATAATACCAGCCTACGGCCGCCCCAGTACCCGACCATCACAACAGATGGTCGGGTACTGGATCGTACCAAGCTCTTCCCGGCACCCCTGGTGGTGGTGGGTACCGGGGTAATAATGGGTGGTTAGTGCTAGCCTCTGCACCGGCTAACACTAAGTACCGCCTTAATAATGGACGCTGTCAATCAGCCAACTGCCATTATCTAGGCACTAATAAAGTTTGAAAAAAAAACACAAAGACAATTCTTTTTTATTGAAATAAGAAATCCCCAACAAAACCCTCGTTAACCATTTTATTAAAATTTGAAAAAACGCAGATCTACGCAGTAGTCCAACGAATCGTAGATGTAGTCCAATCGGTACATCAAAATCTGCAACAACATAAAAAAACAGTTATCAATGTGAACAATACCAATACTTCTACTCACCTACACACATATATACACGCACACACAAACAAACAACCATACACAGACACACACATATATACACAAACACAACAAGATATACACACACACATAAACAGACAAACACACACATATACACGAACTCACACATATACAAACAAAAACACACATATCCAAACACACACACACACAGTTATACACACATACACGAACACATATACACAAACACATATACAAACAAAAACACACATACCCAAACACACATATACACAAACACATATACACAAACACACCCATATATACACACAAACACACACCCATATACACACATATACACATATACAAAAACACACACAAACATCTACACACAAACATATACACAAATACACCCATATATACACAAACATATACACAAAACACATATACACAAACACACCCATATATACACACACACATATAAAAACAAAAACAGACAAAGTCACATACCCAAACACACATATATACACAAACACACACATACACAAACACGGTTTCTTTTAAATGCTGCTGGGGAACCCGCTCGATCCACTATATAAGGCTGCGCTACAGTGCAGCATTTAAAAGAAACAGGATCCTGACCTGTCCATAGAGTTTAAGGCAGCACAGAGTATTTCAGGAGATGAGCGTGCAGATTCAGTGCTGCTGCGAACTCTGCTCTTACCATTACGTAGCTCTCAGTCTGTTACCTCTCCTCCACTCCTGTCCTCCAGAACACCTTCACATGATTGGCAAGTCACCACGTAATGGTAAGAGCAGAGTTCACAGCAGCACAGAGTATTTCAGGAGATGAGCGTGCGGATCTTGTGCGGGGTGGTGACTTGCCAATCATGTGAAGGTGTTATTGAGGACAGGAGTGGAGGAGAGGTAACAGACTGAGCTACGTAATGGTAAGAGCAGAGTTCACAGCAGCACTGAATCTGCACGCTCCTCTCCTGAAATACTCTGTGCTGCTGTGAACTCTGTTCTTACCATTACGTAGCTCAGTCTGTTACATCTCCTCCACTCCTGTCCTCTATAACACGTTCACATGATTGGCAAGTCACCACCACGCACAAGATCCGCACGCTCATCTCCTGAAATACTCTGTGCTGCTGTGAACTCTGCTCTTACCATTACGTGGTGACTTGCCAATCATGTGAAGGTGTTCTTGAGGACAGGAGTGGAGGAGAGATAACAGACTGAGAGCTACGTAATGGTAAGAGCAGAGTTCACAACAGCACTGAATCTGCACGCTCATCTCCTGAAATACTCTGTGCTGCCTTAAACTCTGTGGACAGGTCAGGATTCTGTTTCTTTTAAATGCTGCACTGTAGCGTAGCCTTATATAGTGGATCGAGCAGGTTCCCTAGCAGCATTTAAAAGAAACAGGATCCTGACCTGTCCACAGAGTTTAAGGCAGCACAGATTATTTCAGGAGATGAGCACGGGCAGCCGTTCGTTTTTCCGAGCCGTGCTCCCATCATGCACACGACCGTAAAAACACCCGTTATTGCGGGTCGTAATTACGACCCGCAATAACGGGCTCATAGACTTCTGTTACCCACGGGTACCTTTCCGTTTTCTCACGGGAAGGTGCCCGTGCCGTTAAAAAAATAGAACATGTTCTATTTTTCTATTTTACGGGCCGTGCTGCTATAATTATAATGACAGCACGGTTCGCAAAAGCGGCCGGCTGCCCGTGGCCGGCCGGCCGTGCTCGTAGTTACGAGTCGTAATTACGAGCACGGCCCGTAAAATAAAAAAATAGAACATGTTCTATCTTTTTAACGGCACGGGCACCTTCCCGTGAGAAAACGGGAAGGTACCCGTGGCTAACAGAAGTCTATGGGCCCGCTATTTCGGGTCGTAATTACGACCCGTGATAACGGGTGTTTTTATGGTCGTGTGCATGAGGCCCCGTAATGACGGGTGGCTACATGTGTGCACCCGTCATTACGGCAGCGTTGCTAGGCGACGTCAGTAAGGGTATGTGCACACACACTAATTACGTCCGTAATTGACGGACGTATTTCGGCCGCAAGTACCGGACCGAACACCCTGCAGGGAGCCGGGCTCCTAGCATCATATTTATATACGATGCTAGGAGTCCCTGCCTCTCCGTGGAACTACTGTCCCGTACTGAAAACATGATTACAGTACGGGACAGTTGTCCTGCAGAGAGGCAGGGACTCCTAGCATCGTACATAAGTATGATGCTAGGAGCCCGGCTCCCTGCACTGTGTTCGGTCCGGTACTTGCGGCCGAAATACGTCCGTCATTTACGGACGTAATTAGTGTGTGTGCACATACACTAAATAGTCACTGTTCAGGGTGTTGAAAGAGTTAACTGATCGGCAGTAACTGTTTCAGTACCCTGGACAGTGACTACCGATCACAGTACCTGTAAAAAAAAAGACGTTCATACTTACTGAGAACTTTCTGCTTCCTCCAGTCCGGTCTCCTGGCCGTTGCCTTGGTGACGCGTCCCTCTCGACATCCGGCCCGACATTCCTTGATGACGATGCAGCCTTGTCAGCGCTGCAGCCAATCACAGGCTGCCGCGGCCTCTGCAGCCAATCACAGGCTGCAGAGGCCTCTGCAGCCAATCACAGGCTGCCGCGTCAGAAAAGGTCGGACTGGAGGAAGAAGAGGGACTCGTCAACAAGACAACGACCGGGTACGTATGAAATGCTTTTTATTTTATTTTTAATCAGCAGCCTCTTTTCTCTATCAGTGATTGATAGAGATAAGTGGCTGCCGATTTGTATAATGTTTTTGACCGGGTTCGGTCAAAACGGGTTCGGCCGAACCCGGTGAAGTTCGGATTCGCTGCGAACCGAACTTTACCGGAAGTTCGGACCGAAACCGGGTTCGGTTGTCCCGGTTCGCTCATCTCTACTTGTGGCTATTCAAAAATCACTAGCTAGCTGAAGAAGTAACATTAATACAAGAGCCATTACAGCTGTAATGATGGGGGTAAGGAAACAGACAAGTGAGCCCTAATCTACCCGCCACTCAGTCCCTGCCTACTTGCAACGACCCGCCCTAGGCGGCGGGGTACAACTGGGCGACGGTCCCTACGCTTAATAAGTGCACGACAGACAAACAGACAAGGGTACACAGAAGCAAGGGAAAAGGGGCAGTTGCCCACGGCAACACCGTGAGCAACAAGAGTGGTGAACGAGCCGAGTCAAACCAGGAGTGTACGAGGTACCAAACGCAGAGCAGGAGAGTAGACAGTAAGCCAGGGTCAATATGAAGCAGGGTCAAATAGTTCAAGAAGCTGCAGCAGGGCCAGGAAACCAAACGAGAAGAATCACAAGCAAGGAGGAACAGGAAAGGCAGGTATTAATAGACAGAGGGCAGGAGCTAGCTCCGTCTGGCCAGGCTGTGATAGGCTCTCCCACTCCTAAGCCTGCCATCCTGAGTGGTGGAAGATGGAGTCAGTCTCACAGACATAGAAGCAGGTGCAGACTGATTACCTATGGGCGTAGATACAGAAGCTGTGCCTGGCAGATCCTTAACAACAGCATTGGAAGCACTTACAGTGCAGTAAATTCTCAAGGATCTGTTACAATCCTATCTTCCACAGATCAATCTTGTGAAGTGACAACAGGCCCTCTCTTCTTGGCATCTGCATCCATGAAGAAACAGCGACAGAAGGGATCTATAACAGAGATCATGCCGATTCAAGATCAGACAGCCTGTGGATAGTAATCTGTCTGACATATTTCATAATGGCGATTCCAATGGAGAACATCCATTAATACTGGAAGTTATGAGCCCTCAAGGCATCTAAAAGTTGCTTCATTTGGCGTGTCTTGGCCAGGGTCGAAGGGCCAAAATCTTGAAAGAGGTCCCCCTCCATACCTTCATAAGTAATGTTGCAATGTGCATTTTTATAGATTGAATTGTATTGCCATATTTGAGAATCGGAAGCTTCTCATCAAGCACGCTTTAACACAAGTGGCCGTCATTTATATTAGGCCAAAACATTTGCTTCACTTATCGATCCATTTTGGGTATTGGAGCTGGTTACATTACGCCTTAAAATGCTTTCTTCGCTCAGAATTTCCAATTCTTTACATATTTCTTTCTTGATCCCTCTTGTTTTCAATCGATGTTCTCTTATGGCTCCCAAGACCTCTCTTCTGGACCAAACCCCCTCCAATCCACTAAACAAAATGTCCTTCCTCCCACCTTCTTGGTGGCCAGAATCTCCCTTACTTCGAAAGTCCCGGACGAGCCACCAGGGACCACTGCGGAACTGGGAGACCTGGAGTAGCGGTTCAGGACCAGGGGCTTCAGCAAGGAGACATGGAAGGAGTTAGGTATCTTGAGGGTAGGAGGAACACCGGGTTAATCTGTAGCAGAATTTCTAAGGGTTCGAGGAACCTAGGGGCAAATTTGCAGGACGGCACCCTCAGCCGGATATTCTTTGAAGACAACCAGAACTTCGTACCTGGAAGAAACTGAGGAGGAGCCCGTCTTCTTGTAACAGCCTTTCTCTTCATGTGATCCACCGCCAGCAGGATAGAAGATCGGGTCTGTTGCCATATTTGCAGAAAGTCCCTGAAGGTAGAGTCAACTGCAGGCACCTGGGACATAGTAGTGCCTTTTTTTTTTTCTCATTTGTGATTTTTGCGGCAGAACCGCAGCATTTCCGCAACAGAGGAGCGGCGATTCCACAGAATAAATTGACATGCTGCGGCTTAAAAAGCCACACTGCAGGTCCATTTTTTTTGCAGCGTGTGGATGAGATTTGTTCAAATCTCATCCACTCTGCTGCGACTGTAATACGCTGCGGATTTTCCACAATAAAATGTGTTGCATAAAATCCGCAGTGTTCATGCCTAGTGTGTTCCTACCCTAAGGCCAGATTTACACAAGCGTGTGCTTTTTGCGCGTGCAAAAACGTGGCGTTTTGCGCATGCAAAAGGTCCATAACAGCTCCGTGTGGCAGCAGTGTATGATGCGCGGCTGCGTGATTTTCGCGCAGCCGCCATCATAATGACACTCTGTTTGTAGCACATTGTGCTTTTCTGTTTTCATTCATAGTTTATACGGCTGCGGAAGTGCTGGGCGGGATTTTCACGCACCCATTGACTTCAATGGGTGCGTGATGCGTGAACAATGCACAAATATCGGACATGTCGTGAGTTTTACGCAGCGGACACACGGACACACGCTGCGTGAAAATCACTGACAGTCTGCACGGCGCGTGAAAATCAGGCGCGTTGCACGGATGTATTACACGTTCATCTGAATAAGCCCTAACAATAAGGCCCAGTTCACAGAGTTTTTGGGCCTTGATATTGACTCGGACACTGCGTCAGAATCAGCACCAAAAAACTTCCAAAACCGCCTCCCATTAATTTAATCTGAAATCAATGGGAGTAAGTCGCGGAAAAAAGAAAAAGCAGCACGTCCTTTCTTGCCGCGGTTCTGCCTCTGACCTCCCATCGAAATCAATGGGAGGCAGAAAATGCTTTTTTCACTGCATTTTTGTCTGCTGTCCTCAATCGCCGCGGGCAAAAAACGTGGCAAGATAGTGTGGGCAGGTCAAAATCTGCCTCAAAATTCGGTGCGCGGTTCCAGGCGGTCGCGGGTGCGCATGCGCGGGGGTTTGCGGGTGCGCGCGATCGGTCACACGGGCGGCGGTGTTTGACGGCCCCCATGACGACCCCCATGCTACCCAGGGCCGCCATCAGGGGGGGTATTAGGGGTACTGATGTGAGAGGCCCGGCCAAACCTAATTGAAAGGGGGGCCCGCAGCTCATGACATTCTTTTGGTGAAAAAAACGGGCCCCATTGCAGGGGCCTGTTTTTTTTCTACCAAAGGCAAGTCGCGGCAGTTTGCCGGGCCCCCCTTTCAATTAGGTTTGGCCGGGCCTCTCACATCAGTACCCCTAATACCCCCCCTGATGGCGGCCCTAGGTAGCATGATATAGTGCTGGACGGAGTACCGTTAACAGGCGGTTTCACGGTAGGGGGGCCCAGAAAATTTAGCTGTAGGGGGCCCTGAAATTCCTGATGGCGGCCCTGCACGCACATTCATCCTTGTGCTCAACCCCCCCCCACCCCCCCGACATTTCCAAGTGGTACTTAAACCGCAGTCTCAAGAGTCTCCAACCACCTCAACCAAATGTTCCCGAATTTATCTGGGCACTTCCTACTAAGGTAGAGCTTCTTATACATAGGTACATACTTATTTACTAGTTGCAGCCAGTGTGTCAAACTCAGGATGTGTTCTTCCAAGCCATAATTACAATCTTCCGGGCACAAAACATGACAAAGCGAAAGAATATCTTATCATAGTGGTTGTGTGTAACGTCATCCATAATGCCCAAGAGGCACATCTGAGAGGTAAGAAGCCTCGGCAGCTCATAATGGGTATGAAGAAATTCCACCACCTCTGACCAAAAGGGGGCAACTCTGGGACACATCCACACACAATGTAGGAAGGTCCCAGCATCTGACTGGCAGCGAAAACACCTATCCGAAGCTAATGCTCCCATCCGCTGAAGCCTAACTGGTGTGTAATAGATCCTATGCAAAAACCTAGACTGTATTAGAAAATCCCTTGCACTCACCACTGAATCAATAAAGGAAGATTCCACCTCCCGCCAGTCCTCCTCTGTCAAGGAAACGCCTTATCAAATGGTCTAGTTCCCATGGATGTAATGAGGGTGTATAATTTAGTGAGGATGTAAAGGATCTGCCAGACACAACTTCTGTGTCGACGCCCATAGGTAATCAGTCTGCACCTGCTTCTATGTCTGTGAGACTGACTCCATCTTCCACCACCCAGGATGGCAGGCTTAGGAGTGGGAGAGCCTATCACAGCCTGGCCAGACGGAGCAAGCTCCCGCCCTCTGTCTATTTATACCTGCCTTTCCTGTTCCTCCTTTGCTTGTGATTCTTCTCTGTTGGTTTCCTGGCCCTGCTGCAGCTTCTTGAACTACTGATCCTCTGCTTGTGATTGACCTTGGCTTTTCTGACCACTCTTCTGCTCTGCGTTTTTGTACCTCGCTCATCTCCTGGTTTGACTCGGCTCGTTCACCTCGCTTGTTGCTTACGGTGTTCCCGTGGGCAACTTCCCCATTTCCCTGGCTTCTTTGTACCCTTGTCTGTTTGTCTGTCATGCACCTATTGAGTGTAGGGACCGTCGCCCAGTTGTACCCCGTCGCCTAGGGCGGGTCGTTGCAAGTAGGCAGGGACTGAGTGGCGGGTAGATTAGGGCTCACTTGTCTGTTTCCCTACCCCGACATTACAGAGGACCCCTAAGAGATCTGGAGCACCGAGCAGGTCCTCTAATCCAGAGAAACACAGCTGAGACAACGAAGAGCCAAATTGGGCACAACAGGCATGTCGTAGCTGGAGATAATGAAAAAAACATGTCCCTGAAATGTTATATCTCTCTTGAAGTCCAGAAAAGGATACCAAGCCAGAATCTGCATTACATATCTGCCCCAGAAATTTGACCCCTTCCCCTGACCACATCACCGCTCCCGGCAATCATTCCAGATGAGGCAACCAAGGATTACTCCATAGTGGGATCCTAGGGGAGTATGAGGGGACTGTATTAACCTTTAGCAGAGCATGCGCTGTCCTCCAGGCTACAGCCACCGACCGAAGTGGGAGTGGTATACAGCTCTGAGATTTAAATCTGTAGAGCAAATTTGTTAGAATTTCATAAGATGTCATAAGCGCCCCTGCTAGTGCAGTGGCTGCATTACTTAGATCTATATCTATCCACCAGCGGGCAATCACCAGTTGAGAAGCTAAATAATAGGAATGAAGATTTGGCGCCGCCATACCCCCCTCCCCCAACGTTTAGGGGCTTGCAACAGACTCAGGCTAAACCGAGGAACTCCACCCAGCCAATTGAATGTTTGCAGTATACTATCCAGCTGTTTAAAAATAAAATTTTGTAACACAACAGGACAGGCTCGAAATAGATATAAAAATTTAGGTAAGTATATCATCTTAAATAAATTAATCCGTCCATACAGTGACAGAGGAAGAGTCCTCCAGGTATGCAACTGTCTCTCAGTGGCCGCCACCAAAGGGTCAAGATTCAGCTCCCGATATCTTGTTAAATTAAGGGAGATCTCAATCCCCAAATATGTAAATTGGGAGACTATCTGCAATAGGACAGGGAGGCCCCGTCGGGAGAAATAACTAGGAGAAAGTGGAAACATAACGGATTTAGCCCAATTTCCCGATAGACCAGAAAAACTATCAAATGTGTCAATCAACTCAAAGAGAGAAGCCAAGGAAGGACCATCATCCGCCAAATACACCAAAGTATCATCTTCATGAAATTTTTTCGGTTATGCGACCTCTCGTTATACCATGTATCTCAGAGGAGTGACGGATAGCCACTGCCAAGGGTTCGATGGCCAGGGCAAATAGCAGCGGGGACAGTGGGTATCCCTGACGGGTACCACGTCCCAGTACAAAGGAGTCCGATATATCTAGATTCGTTCTCACCCTAACACACGGCCCTTCATAGAGAAGACGAACAAGTGCCAGAAACCTAGGACCAAAATTTAACCTGGAAAGAAGCATCCAGAGATATCGCCACTCAACCGAGTCAAATGCCTTATATGTATCCAGAGAGAGAACGAACCCAGGAGACTCATCCCCCCTGGCCGTGTCAATATTCAGAAATAATCTATGTATGTTAATATCCGTACACTTCCCCGGCATAAAGCCTGTTTGATCAGGGTGGATTAAAGACAATATAATCTTCTTTCATTTATTAGCAAGGATTTTGGCTCGAATTAATAAGCTAAATAGGCCGGTAGGAATCAGGTAGAGTAGGGCCCTTCGCTGGCTTCAATACCACCACAATAAGAGCCTCCCACATAGATGACGGCAACCCACCCAACTCAAGTGCACTAGAATAAACTTCACAGAGCTTCGGCACCAAAACCTCTCTATTAGCCCTATACCATTCACCTCCCAAACCATCAAGTCCCAGTGTTTTACCCGAAGGCAAGGATTGAATAGGAGCATCTATTTCTTCCGCTATAATGGGGCTATCCAACTCAATAGCCTGAGCAGCTGATAGACTCCACAAAGGAAGGGAGTGCAAAAAACTCTCCACAGTGCTAATTGGGCCGTTAAATTTAGAACTATATAGGATGGAATAAAAATCACAAATTATAGGATTTATCTCCTTCGGGGTAGTACACAACACGCCTTCCAGTGAGAGAACAGATGGAATGGACACAAAGGGGCGCGATAGATAAGCCAGGAGTTTACCGTTCCTATCCCCAAATTCAAATATAGACGCCTCAGTAGCTAAAATCCGCTTCTTAGTCTGCTCAGTGTGTAGAAGAAGAAACTCCCTTTGAGCTTCCGCCCACTGGCTCTTGGTGTCAGGTCGGGGGTTCGCTATATAATCTTGCTCAGCTCGTTGGACCTCACCTGTCAGGAACCTCTCCTTGACCCCTAGTGTCTTCCTATATTTTGCCATTCCAGCTACAAACGCTCCTCTCACCATAGCTTTGTATGCATCCCACATAACTAGCGGGTCTGGGTGGGAGGAAGTTTTCCCAATACACCACATGAGAGGCCGAAACCTCCGCCACTACCTCTTTATTATCCAGCTACGCTGGTGCAGCCTCCAGACCCTAGAGGCGATGGGAGGACCCACTGAAAATGTTAATAGGAGAGCCGAGTTGTAAAGGATCTGCCAGACACAGCTTCTGTGTCGACGCCCGTGGTTACTCAGTCTGCACCTGCTCCTAAGTCTGATAGAGTGACTCGATCATCTGCCACTCGGGCTGGGAGGCTGAGAAGTGGGAGAGCCTATCACGGCCTGGCCAGACGGAGCTAGCTCCCGCCCTCTGTCTATTTGTACCTTCGTTTCCTGCTTCTCCTTTGCATGTGATTCTGCTGGTTTCCTGGCTCTGCTGCTGCTGCTTGTACTATTTGTCCTCTGCTTCATACTGACCCTGGCTTTACTGACTACTCTCTTGCTCTGCGTTTGGTACCTCGTACACTCCTGGTTTGACTCGGCTTGTTCACTACTCTTGTTGCTCACGGTGTTGCCGTGGGCAACTGCCCCATTTCCCTTAGCTTCTTTGTACCCTTGTCTGTCTGTCTGTCGTGCACATAGTGAGAGTATGGACCGTCGCCCAGTTGTATGCCGTCGCCTAGGACGGGCCGTTGCAAGTAGGCAGGGACTGAGTGGCGGGTAGATTAGGGCTCACCTGTCTGTCTCCCTACCCTGTCATTACATAATCACAGGCCCATATACCTTTTCTACCCTGGTCCCAGACACACTATGGACCCCCCTTGAGACCCTGGCTCAGCAAATGCAGGGCCACTCCCTACAGGTCCAAGCCCTGACTCAGAGGGGCAACCTGCATGATGCTACCCTGGTAGTGCCCCCCACCTCACCTCTTGAACCCCACCTCAAGTTGCCTGACCGGTTTTCAGGGGACCGGAAGACTTTTTTCTCCTTACGGGAGAGTTGTAGGCTCTATTTCCATCTAAAGCCCCACTCCTCAGGTTCTGAGAGCCAGCGAGAGGGTATAATTATGTCCCGGCTCCAGGACGGGCCCCAAGAATGGGCCTTCTCCTTGGCTCCTGACACCCCTGAGCTTTCCTCTGTTGACCGTTTTTTTTCTGCTCTCGGGCTCATATATGACGAGACTGACAAGACTGCCTTTGCCGAGAGTCAGCTGGTGATCTTACGTCAGGGTAAGAGACCCATTGAGGAGTACTGTTCTGACTTTAGGAAGTGGTGTGTAGCTTCTCGGTGGAATGACCCTGCCTTGAGGTGCCAGTTTAGATTGGGTCTGTCGAACGCCCTGAAAGACCTGTTAGTTAGCTATCCCTCTTCAGACTCTCTAGATCAGGTTATGACTTTAGCGGTATGTCTGGACCGACGTCTCAGGGAACGACGACTTGAACGTTTTTGTGCCTTCTCCTCTGGCTCCCCTATGATGGCTCCCGAGGTTCCGTTGCTTCGTTCTTCCACGAAAAACTCGGAGGAACCAATGCAACTCAGGGCCTCCGTGTCTCCCCAACAACGTAGAGAGCTCCGCAGGAAGAATGGTCTCTGCTTCTACTGTGGGTATGACAAGCATCAAGTAAACGACTGTCCTAGGCGTAAGAATACTCCAGCCGGAAAACTTCTGCGCCTAAGTGACCATCGGGGAGGGCGCTTGGGCGCACAGGTATTTCCCGTAAATATGAAACCTAATAAGATCTTGCTTCCCTTTCAGGTCTCTTTTGACGGTAGGTCTGCCACCGGCAGTGCCTTCGTGGATTCACGGTCTTCTGCTAATATTATGTCTGTGGAATTTGCTATGTCTCTAGCTATGCCATTGATTGATTTGCCTAAACCTGTCCCGGTAGTGGGTATCGACTCCACTCCACTTGCTAATGGTTATTTTACACAGCATACTCCTGTTTTTGAACTCCATTGTTGGCTCCATTCATTTGGAGCAGTGCTCTTTACTGGTGATGCAGGGATTATCGTCCAATTTGGTTTTAATCCTTCCCTGGTTGCAGATGCATAATCCCACGTTTAAATGGAATACTGGGGATCTTACCAAATGGGGTAATGAATGCATGACATCCTGTTTTTCTCTTTATTTTATTTCTCTCTCTCTGAGGAGGTGAACACTCTACCTAAGTTTATTCAGGACTTCGCTGATGTTTTTTCTAAAAAGGCCTCCGAAGTGTTACCTCTTCATAGAGAATACGAGTGCGCAATCGATTTGGTACCAGGAGCTAAGCTCCCTAGGGGTAGGATTTTTAATCCCTCTCGTCCCGAACGTGAGGCCATGAGAGAATATATCCAGAAAAGCCTGGCCAAGGGCTACATTCGCCCCTCTACTTCTCCGGTAGGTGCTGGCTTCTTCTTCGTAGGGAAGAAGGATGGTGGTCTTAGGCCGTGCATCGATTACCGAAACGTGAATAAGGTCACTGTAAGGAACCAGTATCCCCTTCCTTTGATTCCTGATCTCTTCAATCAGGTTCAGGGGGTCCAATGGTTCTCTAAATTTGATCTTCGGGGGGCTTATAACCTTATCCGAATCAGAGAAGGAGATGAGTGGAAGACTGCGTTTAACACGCCCGAAGGTCACTTTGAATACCTTGTCATGCCCTTTGGGTTGTGTAATGCTCCCGCGGTCTTCCAGAATTTCATAAATGAGATTTTAAGAGACTACCTGGGGGTATTTCTTGTAGTGTACCTTGATGACATACTTGTGTTTTCCATGGACTGGTCCTCCCACATTGAGCATGTCAGGAAAGTGCTCCAGGCCCTTTGGGAAAACAAACTCTTTGCTAAATCCAAAAAATGTGTGTTTGGGGTGCAGGAGATACCATTTTTGGGTCAAATCCTCACTCCTAATGAATTCCGCATGGACCCTGCCAAGGTTCAGGCTGTGGCTGAATGGGTCCAACCTGCCTCCCTGAAGGCGTTACAGTGCTTCCTGGGGTTTGCTAATTATTACAGGAGATTTATTGCTAACTTCTCGGTCATCGCTACGCCTCCTACGGATCTTACTCGCAAGGGTGCTGATCTCCTCCACTGGCCTCCGGAGGCGGTCCAGGCTTTTGAGATCCTTAATAAATGCTTTATCTCTGCCCCAGTGCTGATTCAGCCTAACCAAATAGAGCCATTCATCATGGAGGTTGACGCGTCCGAGGTGGGAGTGGGTGCTGTTTTGTCCCAGGGTACCAGGTCCCTCACATATCTCCGTCCCTGTGCCTACTTCTCCAGGAAGTTCTCGCCCACTGAGAGTAACTATGACGTGGGCAACCGCGAACTCTTGGCGATCAAATGGGCATTTGAAGAGTGTCGCCACTTCTTGGAGGGGGCTAAGCACCAGGTAACTGTCCTTACCGACCTCAAGAATCTGGTTTTCCTAGAATCTGCCCAGAGGCTAAACCCGAGACAAGCTCGATGGGCGTTGTTCTTTACTAGTGTAATGACGGGGGTGGGGAGACAGACAAGTGAGCCCTAATCTACACGCCACTCAGTCCCTGCCTACTTGCAACGACCCGCCCTAGGCGACGGGGTACAACTGGGCGACGGTCCCTACGCTCAATAAGTGCACGACAGACAAACAGAAAAGGGTACACAGAGCTAGGGGGAGAGAGGGGCAGTTGCCCACGGCAACACTGTGAGCAACAAGAGAAGTGAACAAGCCGAGTCAAACCAGGAGAGTACGAGGTGCCAAACGCAGAGCAGAAGAGTAGCAAACAAGCCGAGTCAAACCAGGAGAGTACGAGGTGCCAAACGCAGAGCAGAAGAGTAGTCAGCAAGCCGGGGTCAATATGAAGCAAGGACAATGGTACAAGAAGTTGCAGCACGGCCAGGAAACCAAACGAGAAGAATCACAAGCAAAGGAGGAACAGGAAAGGCAGGTATAAATAGACAGAGGGCGGAACTAGCTTCGTCTGGCCAGGCTGTGATAGGTTCTCCCACTCCTAAGCCTGCCACCCTGAGTGGTGAAAGATGGAGTCAGTCTCACAGACATAGAAGCAGGTGCAGACTGATTATCTATGGGCGTTAACCCCGAAGCTGTGCCTGGCAGATCCTTTACAACTAGATTCAACTTTGTGGACACCTATAGGGCTGGGTCTAAAAATATTAAAGCTGATGTACTGTCGCGTAGCTTCATGGCTAGCCCTCTTTCGGAGGAAGACCCTGCTTGTGTTTTGCCCCCAGGTATAATCATATCCTCTGTTGATTCTGACTTAGTCTCCGAAATTGCGGCTCATCAAGGTTCAGCTCCGGGGAACCCTCCTGAGAACAAGCTGTTTGTTCCCCTGCAATTCCGGCTAAGGGTACTCAGGGAAAATCATGACTCTGCACTATCTGGCCAACCAGGCATCCTGGGTACCAAGCACCTCATTGATAGAAACTATTGGTGGCCTGGGTTGCCTAAAGACGTTAAGGCCTACGTCGCCGCTTGTGAAATTTGTGCTAGGTCCAAGACTCCCAGGTCCTGACCAGTGGGCTTACTATGTTCTTTGCCCATTCCCCAGAGACCTTGGATCCATATCTCCATGGATTTTATCACCGATCTGCCTCCATCTCAAGGCAAGTCGGTCGTGTAGGTTGTAGTAGACCGCTTCAGTAAGATGTGCCACTTTGTGCCCCTCAAGAAACGACACAATGCCAAGACGTTAGCTACCTTGTTTGTCAAACACATCCTGCGTCTCCATGGGGTTCCTGTCAATATTGTTTCTGACAGAGGGGTACAATTTGTTTCATTGTTTTGGAGAGCTTTCTGTAAAAAGTTGGAGATTGATCTGTCCTTCTCTTCGGCCTTCCATCCTGAAACTAATGGGCAAACTGAGAGGACTAATCAGTCTCTAGAACAATATTTAAGATGTTTTATCTACGACTGTCAATATGATTGGGTCTCTTTCATTCCCCTCACCGAATTTTCCCTTAATAACCGGGTCAGTAACTCGTCAGGGGTCTCCCCCTTTTTCTGAAATTTTGGGTTTAATCCACGGTTCTCCTCCGTTTCACCTGGTGGTTCCAACAATTCCGAGGTAGATGTCGTTCATCGGGAACTGTGCACAGTCTGGGCCCAGGTTCAGAAGAACCTAGAGGCGTCCCAGAGCATACAAAAGACTCAGGCAGATAGAAGACTTTCTGCCAACCCCTTGTTTGTGGTCGGGGATCTGGTGTGGCTATCTTCAAAAAATGTGCGTCTTAAAGTTCCGTCCCAAAAATTTGCTCCCCGGTATATAGGGCCATACAAGGTCATTGAGGTACTTAACCCTTTATCCTTCCGGCTGGAGTTACCCCCGTATTTTCAAATACACTACGTGTTTCATGCCTCCCTCCTCAAACGCTGCTCCCCGTCCTTGGCTACCTCGAGGAAACCTACGGTCCCTGTTCTCACCCCTGAAGGGGTAGAATTAGAGGTGGCCAAGATTGTGGATAGCAGGATGGTCCAAGGCTCCCTCCAGTACCTGGTCCATTGGAGAGGATACGGGCCTGAGGAGAGGACTTGGGTACCCGCCCGGGATGTTCACGCTGAGGTATTGCTCAGGAGGTTCCATCTTTGGTTCCCCAATAGGCCAGGTCCACCTAGGAAGGGTCCAGTGGCCCCTCATAAAAGGGGGGTACTGTAAAGGATTTACCAGACACAGCTTCTGTGTCGAAGCCCGTGATTAATCAGTCTGCATCTGCTACTAGGTCTGATAGAGTGACTCGATCTGCTACCACTCAGGCTTGTAGGCTGAGGAGTGGGAGAATCTATCACAGACTGGCCAGACGGAGCTAGCAACCGCCCTCGGTCTATTTATACCTTCATTTCCTGCTTTTCCTTTGCCTGTGATTCTGTCCCGTTTCCTGGCTCTGCTGTTCCTGCTTGTACTATTGACCCCTGCTTCAATTTGACCCTGGCTTTACTGACTACTCTCCTGCTCTGCGTTTGGTACCTCGTACACTGCTGCACTCCTGGTTTGACTCGGCTCGTTCACTAATCTTGTTGCTCACGGTGTTGCCGTGGGCAACTGCCCCATTTCCCTTAGCTTCTGTGTACCATCGTCTGTTTGTCTGTCGTGCACTTATTGAGCGTAGGGACCATTGTACGCCGTCGCCTAGGACGGGTTGTGCAAGTAGGCAGGGACTGAGTGGCGGGTAGATTAGGGCTCACCTGTCTGTCTCCCTACCCCAACATTACAGAAAGCCTGTGAGTGCTGCTTCCCCCAACCACTTATAGACAAAGCCTGTGAGACCTGCTACCCCCGGCCACTTATAGAGAAAGCCTGTGAGCCCTGCTTCCCCCGGCCACTTATAGAGAAAGCCTGTGACTCCTTCTTCCCCCATCCACTTCCTCTAAATAAAATTGGATCTACAGGTCACAGCACGACAGTACAAACACATGAGGATTGGGGACTATATTGAACCATTACTTGATTCTACTGACCATACTGGGCATCCTATGAAAAACTTGGATGCCCTTTGCCTAATTTATTGCATAATATAGAACTTGAGTGGCAGACACACTTATTTTTACGTATTTCTCTATGAGTATCATATCAACATATTTTTACATGAAAATACTGAAACAGATCATAGAAATTTATATATCAGCCAGTTTAGCGTTACCCCTTCTATCATCTGCTGCGATCAGCATAGGGGACCTTACATATCTGCCGTAAATAAAAATATCAATATGGAACTAATAAAAGGTAAATACATATAAAGCACTCAGTACAGGCCGGACCCGGCTGAAAGCCATAGGGGGAGGCCACCATGTGCAGGGATGTAGGCAGTGAATGGGGGGAAGCCACGGATGGTCACACATTCAAATTAATAGATGACCATGTAATACATGACTGAACTGAGTCTACCAAAGTAAGAGCTCACTGCTCTGACTAATAGAGGAGATCCCCCTAAGGCCTTACTCACACGAATGTGTCGTTTTGCGTGCGCAAAAGGTCTGTGTGTCATCAGCATATGGTGCGTGGCCGCGTGATTTTCGCGCAGCCAGCATCATTATGACACTCTGTTTTTATGTTTACAAACAGAAAAGCATGTGGTGCTTTTCTGTTTTCATTCATTATTTTTACTCCTCTTGCGCGCATCACGCGTCCGGTGTCAGAAGCAGATGCTCAGATAACAGTATAATGGCCGTGCTGCAGTACATCAGCTATGCTCCTATTCAAGTGAATAAGAGCAGAGTTGCAGTACTACAGCACGGCCACTATACAGTGTAAGGAGCGATCTGCTTCTGACACCGACCACTGCATAACATCCGATGCCCGGAGGCAGCTGGACACCTATGATGGACAACCCCTTTAAGTCTGTAGGAGGAGGAGAATGTTTTCTGACATGCGGTATGAGTGTGTGGAGTACCAGTAATAGTGGGCTTATCATATTAATAGTAGGCTTCCAGATAAAAGATCCCATGTCCATTACTTTTCCAGAATTCTTGCAATTGGGATACTAGAATACAGCCCAAACTCACCACATCTTTGCAGCCTGAGAAAGCACATTCATCTGATCCCATATTTCATCAGAATCATACTGCGTGATATAGTGATTCTGTCACTGATCCATCGGAACATTTGCTACAGTTCAATTCTCCACCTGCATCAATAAATTGTGAAAATAATCCTTTGTCTAAAAATGGATTTTCAGTAAAAAAAAAAATGACAATATTAATTTTTTCTTTTTTTTTTTTTCGTTTTTAGCATGAAGTATTGGAACAATGATGAATACATTTGCATAATCTTAATGCGTTTTACTCTCTCCCCTGTTGTTACCATATCCAGAAGGCTGATTAGGATTTGGAAGTGCATGCCCTAATAAATTCCTAAGTGAAAATAATAGTCTAGTGAACATTTTATAAGGTAGACGTAATACAATGTGCAAGTACCTGCTTTATACAGCCAGTTTCTTTTGCTGCCGGCCAAGATACCATTTCCAAATAAAACAGAGGTTCTTGGCTTAGGCAAAGTTCTTGGTTTTTTTTCTTTCCTTAACCTTACATGATACCTTTGAAACATTTGGAAAAGGAAGCTCTACACCTGCTCGACATCTCATCTCTTGTGACCTGTTATGTGTAGACATGAGACATTTTTTAAATATGTTCTCTGCCACTGATCAAATCTTGTATGCTTCAAATTGTAGAGGTTGGAGGTTGTTCCTGTTATTGCAGTGGGGATCCTAAGGCCCTGTTCAGACAAAGTTTTTTGCAAGCAGAAAAAATCTGCCTCAGAATTCCTTCAGGAATTTTGAGGCAGATTTTGAACTGCCTGCAAGTATTTTTCCCGCATTTTTTTCGCCCCCGGCCATTGAAGCTAACACAAGGACCAGGAAAAATGCTCAGAAACAAGCACCGCACGTTTTTTTCTGCCTCCCATTGATTCAATGGTAGGTCAGAGGCGCAAACCGCAGTAAGAAGGAACATGACGCTTTTTTTCCCTACTCCGGGCCAAAAGCCGCTCGGCAAAAAAACGTCCCTGCCCTACATTCAAATCAATGGAGGGCAATTTTGGCTGTTTTTTACTGATGATTCCAATGCGGTTTCTGCATCAAAATCAGCACCAAAAAACTCAACCTGCATATTGCCGCATTATGGATCCATGGATTTGTATGGCCCTTCTCAGACGGTGTGTATTCAACGTGCTTTTCAGCACGTTCCCCCACAAAAAATACGTCAACAACGCTCCAAAAATGCATGATTTAAGCTTCCCACTGGCATCAATGGGAAGCGCATTGTTAGTGCATACGAACCGTTTTCTTTACATGCACATGTTTAAAAAGCGCATCGTGTAAAAAAAGAAGCGTCAGGTCTAATCTTTGTCGCGTAAAATGTGCCAAAATGCGCCGAAAAACGTGCCTTATTGCCATAGTCAATGGGAGTCCTAATTAAACATGTCTTTTTTTTTAGCGCCGTGTGAACAAGGCCTAATACAGCGACCTTAGTCTACAATGGGCCCATACTTTACCTCCGTGTGCCAGGGATTCAAAATGAATCTGTGAAATAATTATGGCATGCTTCAATGCATTACATGTTAGGCTTCGTTCATATCTGCGTCAGGGCTCCGTTCCGTCTGAGCTTTCCGTCGGTAACGGAGCCCTGACTAACACAAACTGAAACCGTAGGTTTCCGTTTCCATCACCATTGATTTCAATGGTGACAGATCCGGTGCCAATGGTTTCAGTTTGTCTTTAGTCGAATACGCTATTCATCCGGTCAAAGCGATGGAACCCTTGCACAACGGAGCCCTGACGCAGATGTGAACATAGCCTTATAGAGGTAAAACAGAGGCATTGATAGTAAGAGAAAATACAGTGCCCAATACTCTGTGTGCTGCCATACAGGGTTTGTGCAAACAGGGCCGGCCTTAGTATAGATTGCGCACTGTGCAAAATTATCTTTCGGAGCCCCACCCATCATAAAAAATGGCCCATAAAAAAGTATAATGACCCCCATAGTACAGGGTGGGCCATTTATATGGATACACCTAAATAAAATGGGAATGGTTGGTGATATTAACTTCCTGTTTGTGGCACATTAGTATATGGGAGGGGGGAAACTTTTCAAGCTGGGTGTTGACCATGGCGGCCATTTTGAAGTCTGACATTTTGTATCCAACTTTAGTTTTTTCAATGGGAAGAGGGTCATGTGACACATCAAACTTATCGAGAATTTCACAAGAAAAACAATGGTGTGCTTGGTTTTAACGTTACTTTATTCTTTCATGAGTTATTTACAAGTTTCTGACCACTTATAAAATGTGTTCAAAGTGCTGCCCATTGTGTTGGATTGTCAATGCAACCCTCTTCTCCCACTCTTCACACACTGATAGCAACACCGCAGAAGAAATGCTAGCCCAGGCTTCCAGTATCCGTAGTTTTAGTTGCTGCACATCTCGTATCTTCACAGGATAGACAATTGCCTTCAGATGACCCCAAAGATAAAAGTCTAAGGGGGTCAGATTGGGAGGCATTTCTTCTGCGGTGTTGCTATCAGTGTGTGAAGAGTGGGAGAAGAGGGTTGTATTGACAATCCAACACAATGGGCAGCACTTTGAACACATTTTATAAGTGGTCAGAAACTTGTAAATAACTCATGAAAGAATAAAGTAACGTTAAAACCAAGCACACCATTGTTTTTCTTGTGAAATTCTCGATACGTTTGATGTATCACATGACCCTCTTCCCTTTGAAAAAATTAAAGTTGGATACAAACTGGTCGACTTCAAAATGGCCGCCATGGTCAACACCCAGCTTGAAAAGTTTCCCCCCTCCCATATACTAATGTGCCACAAACAGGAAGTCAATATCACCAACCATTCCCATTTTATTCAGGTGTATCCATATAAATGGCCCACCCTGTATAATGCCCTATATAGTGGCCCCACACAGTATAATAATAATATTTAATAATATAATATATTATAACCCCTTCCCCGATGCTGTGACCGGGGATTCCACTCCAGGAGAAGCCCCTGATGTCACTGTCCATAAATGGATAGTGACATCAGGGGCAACTCCTGAAGCAGAATCCCCGTCCACAGCATTGCCGAGGTGGTGTCCAGGAATTCCACTCCAGGAGAAGCCCCTAACGTCTCTGTCCATTTATGGAGAGTGACATCAAGGGCTTCTCCTGGAGTGGAATCCCTGGTCACAGCGTCGGCAACGCTGTGGACGGGGATTCCACTTCAAAATTTGACCCTGATCTCACTGTACATTTATGGACTGAGACATAAAGCACTCCGTCCAGGAGCGGAATCCCCGGCCACATGGCGATTCTGCTCCTTCAGGGAGCCACAGTGGTGCTAGTAGATAGCAGAGCAGGAAGATACCTGAATGCTCTGCTATAGTGTTCATGACATAAGTAGAGTCGTGTGATATATTCCTTACCTTAACCCCATCTCTAATCCCCCTTAAGAAAGAAACAACACATGAAACAGAGGTTAAATTTTAATGGCCACAGCAGCCGTTTATTATTGATTTACAGAAAGTAAAATTCCATAAACAAAAACATCATATAAAACATAGAATTCCACAAAATGAAGGGCATAACCAGGTATTCGTAGTGGCCATCACGCATATTAAATGCCGTCATCCATTCGTCACCCTGACGAATCCGGATTAGATTGTAGGCCCCACGCAGGTCTAGTTTGGAAAAAAAATTTGCTCCCAGTATACGATCAAACAGTTCAGAAATTAAAGGCAACGGGTATCTGTTCTTTACCGTGATCTGGTTAAGGCCCGGGTAGTCAATGCAGGGTCGGATAAATACATCCTTTTTAACAAAGAAAAACCCGGCCCCGGTCGGGAATGAGGATTTGCGTATGAAGCCCTTCTCTAAATTCTCCTTGATATAGACAGACATCGACTGGGTCTCATGTAAGGAGAGAGGGTAAACTCTACCACGAGGAGGAGACCAAGTCAAAAGGACAATCTTACGCCCGGTGTGGAGGCAACGTCTCTGCCTTCTTCTTGTTGAAGACATCCGAGAACTGAGAGTAGCAAGAGGGCAACCCTGCCAATGACTGATGCGGAGGAGGCTGAACCAGATGGATATGCCCCAGACAGTGGTTGAGGCACTTGGGGCCCCACTGGAAAACCTCTCCAGAGTTCCAATCCAGGACTGGGACGTGTAGATGGAGCCAAGGCAAATCCAGCAGCACAGGGTTGACGGCCTTGGGTAGGATAAAAAAGGAGATTAGCTCAGAATGAAGGGCTCCTTCTTGAAGCCTCAGCGGTTTGGTCACAGACAACATTGGGTCGGGCAGCAGCAGTCCATCTACTGAGGCAACGATCAACGGCTTTTCCAGAACGGTAGTGGGCAATTGAAGAAGATCCACAAGGTCTCCGCGTATAAAATTGTCTGCAGAGCCAGAGTCCAGATAGGCAGAGGCCAGGTGGGTCCTCTCGCCAGCAACAATAGTCACAGGGATAGACAGCTTGGAAGAGAGTTCTCTGTCAAATGCTGTTTCGCCCAGGGTTGTCTCCCCAACTAATCCTAGGCGTTGGTGTTTTTTGGCTTCTGGGGACACAGACGCACCACGTGACCAGCGAGGCCGCAATATAGACAAAGTCCAGAAGTGCACCTGCGCTGTTTCTCCTGGACAGATAGTCTAAGTCGGCACGGCGCCCTCATGCCCGGTTTCACCGCTTGCAGCAGCTATGGCTGCTACAGCGGTAGCGACGACAGTGAGAGAAGAATCGCCGGGCAGAAAGGCAGCTGCCGAGTCGCCGGGCCGGGGCGCTTATGAAACAGGGGAAGGGAGCCAGTGCAGTGCCCCCTTCCACCTACTGGAGTGATGTGCCCTATGCAAAGGTACAGGTTCGCACACTCCTAAAGCCGGCCCTGTGTGCAAGTGTCCTAAGGTTCTGTGCAGACTAGCGTCATGGCAGTCATTCATCTATTATAATGCCTTCTGCTCCCTGCTGCTGGCACTATGTACTTAACTGCTGCTGGCGTCTCCTCCCTCCTGGCAAGTGAGCTCCTCTTCTCCGAGGTCAGCGTCTGGCTGCTGTCCTCGCTCTGGGTCCTAGTAGGCACGCACCGACTTTCTTTTTCTTAAAGGGCTAGCGCACACCAAATTATTCCATCCAGCTTTCCCTTGGTATAAAGTGTCCTCCCATTCCTGTCCTCTTTGCCAGAGCAATTTGGTTCATCCAAACTTGTCTTCTGAATATCTGCTATATCATTTATTGGATTTTCTGTGTTTGACCTCTGCCTATACCTTTTAACCATCCTTGCCTGCCTCTTGCCCTGACCGTTTGATAGTGACCTGCAGGGCCGCCATCAGGAATTTCAGGGCCCCCTACAGCTAAATTTTCTGGGCCCCCCTACCATGGCACCGCCTGTTAACGGTACTCCGTCCAGCACTATATCATGGTACCCAGGGCCGCCATCAGGGGGGGTATTATGGGTACTGATGTGAGAGGCCCGGCCAAACCTAATTGAAAGGGGGGCCCTGGATGAGATTGGATGAGATTGTTCAAATCTCATCCACTCTGCTGCGACTGTAATACGCTGCGGATTTTCCACAATAAAATGTGTTGCATAAAATCCGCAGTGTTCATGCCTAGTGTGTTCCTACCCTAAGGCCGGATTCACACAAGCGTGTGCTTTTTGTGTGCGCAAAAACGTGGCATTTTGCGCATGCAAAAGGTCCATAACGGCTCCGTGTGGCAGCAGCGTATGATGCGCGGCTGCGTGATTTTCGCGCAGCCGCCATCATTATGACACTCTGTTTGTATGTTTGTAGCACGTGGTGCTTTTCTGTTTTCATTCATAGTTTATACTGCTGCGGAAGTGCTGGGCGTGATTTTCACGCACCCATTGACTTCAATGGGTGCGTGATGCGCCAACAATGCACAAATATCGGACATGTCGTGAGTTTTACGCAGCGGACACACGGACACACGCTGCGTGAAAATCACTGACAGTCTGCACGGCCCCATAGAGAAACACAAGTCCGTGCGAGGCGCGTGAAAATCACGCACATTGCACGGATGTATTACACGTTCGTCTGAATAAGCCCTAACAATAAGGCCCAGTTCACAGAGTTTTTGGGCCTTGATATTGACTCGGACACTGCGTCAGAATCAGCACCAAAAAACATCCAAAACCGCCTCCCATTGATTTAATCTGAAATCAATGGGAGCCAGTCGCGGAAAAAAGAAAAAGCAGCACGTCCTTTCTTGCCGCGGTTCCGCCTCTGACCTCCCATCGAAATCAATGGGAGGCAGAAAATGCATTTTTCCCTGCGTTTTTTGTCTGCTGTCCTCAATCGCAGCGGGCAAAAAACGCAGCAAAAAACGCGGCAAGATAGTGTGGGCAGGTGAAAATCTGCCTCAAAATTCTTTAAGGAATTTTGAGGCAGGTTTTTTCGGCCTGCAAAATACTCTGTGTGAACAGGGCCATACATAAACAGCACTTTGAGACACTCTACTCACCGTGTCAGAAGAGCTGCTCCCACTCCAGTCCTCTTCAGGCGATGTCTTCGGTCCAGATGTCGTCCTTCACCTCCAGGCTCCAGAAAATGGCGGGGATCGTAGAACTGCCGCCGCGCAACAACTAGACTCCTCCCCCTCTCCTTACGCAGCTACGCTCTGGAAAAGGACGAGGAGGCGGAGTCGGACGAGGAGGCGGAGTCGGACGAGGAGGCGGACGAGTCGGAGGCGTGCCAGCAGGTAAGTAGACTGCGCCGCTGTCCAGTGTGGCTGTCCTTCCCCCTAGATCTTGTGTTGCGGGCGCACCGCCTCCCTCTCGGCGGCGCGCCTGGTCGTGTGGGCGTGCGCGCTTGCGGTCGCGCGCTCGCTCGTACACGCGCTCGCACGCGCGCAAGCGGGTGGTGTTTCGCGGCGGTGATGAGAGGGGGGCCCGCAGCTCACGGCGGTGTTTCACGAGAGGGGGGCCCGCAGCTCACGACATTGTTTTGGTGAAAAAAACAGGCCCCATTGCAGGGGCCTGTTTTTTTCTACCAAAGGCAAGTCGCGGCAGTTGCCGGGCCCCCCTTTCAATTAAGTTTGGCCGGGCCCCCTACAGTAGTACCCCTAATACCCCCCTGATGGCGGCCCTGGTGACCTGTGACGAACCTCTGCCACCTGCCCTGATCTTTTGCTACACCTGACTCTGCATACTGTCCTAGAGTTTGCACTACACCGGTTAAACATTGGCCGTCATTGAAGTAGACAACTCTGGTGGTAGCGATCTGAGGTACCCTTGCATCAAGTCCAGAATCCCTATATAGGGGTTAAAGGGTGAAAACAAGGGGTTCCCTTAGACTCCGCTTCTTAGTTAAGCCCTATATCAAATCCCTTGGTGACAAAGTGGGTTCACACTGCCCTCTGCTGGCCCCGTGATTAACTAATTATTAATGGATCCGAACAAATCCTATGGTCTTATAATGGGTCCGTTTGGTTTCCATTGGAGTTACAAACTGTGATATTCTTTCAAAGACACTGGAACCCCTGGCAATATACAAACTGAACACACTATAAATTTAATTATGGCGTTAACTTAATCCAGGAGAATTGTCTAACCTCTTCAATGAAGACAAATTGGTCTTTGCCCAGTGCCAGGGAATTTTTAGTTGGTCTTCTCCTGGGTCAAACTGCTAGGTCTAAATAAAGTTGAACGTGATGCACTTGTCATTTTAAATATATGGTTTTTTTATCTACATAACTATGGTTCTGGACAAAAAAAATCTGAGAATTATAAATTTGTTTTTTCATTTTTTAATTCCTAGTTAAAACAAAGCATTAGAGAAGATATCATGTTTTGTAGAAAAATATTTTTTCACAAATATACCCAATATTTTTAGATGAAAAAATATGAATGAGAAAAATAACAAGCATTGTAAAGTTACATTACAAATTGATTATTTGGTATCACCCTTTGTAAACAGCAAGCCTGGTCAAAAGATCATAAAATGTATCACATTGGACAATTTGTCGTTGCAGACGGTCCTTATTGGCTCCTTATTCTATGTCTATAGTAACCAGGGCCAAACACTATGCAGGTAGGACTATAATCTGTAATTATAATATACCGTAGGTTACACAACCCCTTTACAGTTTATGTTCATATTTGAACACCATTTACCTCTTTATATCAACATATAATCTACCACTTTGGAAATACAATATATTGTAGACTATTCACAAAAAATCCTGATTGTTACTGGAACCAGTTCACACTGTATCCACATAAACACCCCTAACGGAGCAACTGAACTTCCAGAATGTAGTGCAATCATCTGCACTGCATTCCGGGACTGTTTTTTTCTTTATGCGACACGATTTAGCAGATTAAGCTCTGCACAGACTCTGAACCAGCAGGAGTTGCTTCATGTTGTGAGCTTAGTATCATGCAGAATTGTAAGTGGGATAAGAATACAATTGAAGCCATGATGTAACCCCAGATCAGTACTCGATACGTAAAACAAGGTTCGACATTTACCTACATAGATACAAATATGTTTATGTTTGATTCCAACCTGAACCGCTTCATAAGAACGGGTTGCCTAGCTAAAATAAAACGTAGGCTTCCTTTACATCTGTGTAATGGGTTCCATCAGACCTTTCTGTCAGGGGAACCCATGAACAGAAACCAAAAGGAAACCATAGCTTTCCGTTTGCATTATTGATTTCAATGGTAACGCTTCCATTGCTAATGGTTTCCATTTGCATCCGTTCCGCAAGGTTTCCTTTTTTTCGGCGGAATCAATTGTATAGTCGACTACGCTATTGATTCCGCAAAAAAACGGAAACCTTACGGAACGGAGACAATTGGAAACTATTAGCAATGGAAGCGTTCCTATTGAAATCACGGAAAGCTATGATTTCCTTTTGGTTTCCGTTCATGGGTTCCCCTGACGGAAAGGCCTGACAGAACCCATGACACAGATGTGAATGAAGCCTTACCTGAAGATTTAAAGTGGGATAACCCCCTTTTTTAATTTATAGCCCATCATCCAGACAAGTCAGAAAAGTAGGCTAGGTGAAAACTGACAACTACAGCCATGATTGTGATATTTTGCAAACATTACATAAGGACACTTTAGCATAATCATCCCCAAATCTACAACTGCCTCATCTATAAAGCAAAAAAATGATAAAGTGTAAGTACATAACATAGAATCCCTGATTTTACCCTATTAGTTACCCTGATAAACAGCCATCAGTGCAGTATGTGGTTTCCTACCAAACCCTCTTCTCCAACTATAAGCAGCAAAATGCAATACACCTTTTTAAAGCAATTTATTTGATATACCTAAACGAAAAACTCCACCATGAAAAATGTATTGCAATTTGATAGGTCAACACAAGACCCAGCTACATCTGCATAGACCTTTGGTATCTAAGATTTGTCTCCAATGATGTGTAGTATCTAAGCCCTGTCTCCAAAGACCAATGATATATAAGATGTGTTATATCTATGGTGTATTTATACCTCTTATATCTATGATGTATCTAAAAAATGTTGTACTGTCTATCTAAGCATCTAAGCTCTCAGTTGTATCTACAGAGAACTGTATTCTCAAAAGACATTTGGTATCTAAGCTGTGCTTCTAAGAACTGTAGCGTTTAAGATGTATATCCAAAGACTAGTACTATGTAATCTGTATCTATGGACACCTGTACTACCTATGGTATATATATATAAAAGGCTTTACTATCTAAGCTCTTACTTGTATCTAAAGATTTGTATATAAAATGTATCTCCTCCAGTATCTAAGCTGTATCTACAAAGAACTGTATTCTCCAAAAACATTCGGTATCTAAGCTGTGCTTCTAAGAATCGTAGCGTCTAAGATGTATATCAAAAGACTGGAGCTATGTAATCTGTATCTATGGACTCCTGTTGCTATCTAAGGCCCCATGCACACGACCGTAAAAACGCCCGTAATTACGTGCCCATTAACTTCTATTGGCCACGGGTACCTTCCCGTTTGCTTATGGGAAGGTGCCCGGGCCGTTGAAATATATAGAACATGTCCAATTTCAGGCCGTAATTACGGCAGGGGAAGGCCCATAGAAGTCTATGGGGCTCCCGTAATTACGGGTGGCTACGTGTGTGCACTTGTAATTACGGGAACGTTGCTAGGCATGGTACTCACTGTCCAGCGGTAGTCACTGTCCAGGGTGCTGAAAGAATTAAACGATCACTGCTGGATAGAGAGAAGGGGCTGCACTGATCGGCAGTAATTCTTTCAGCACCCTGGACAGTGACTATCGCTGGACAGTGAGTACCATGCGCGGCGCTTATTTCTAATGTTTCTTTCAAAAACATACTTACCCAGAACTCCCTGCTTCTTCCTCCAGTCCGGCCTCCTGGGATAACGTTTCATCCCATGTGACCGCTGCTGCCAATCACAGGCTGCAGCGGTCACATGGACTGCCGCGTCATCCAGGGAAGTCGGACTGGATGTCAAAAGAGGGACGCGTCACCAAGACAATGGCCAGGGGACGTATGAACTTCTTTTTCTTTCTATCGCTGCATTCTGCTGCGGAAACTCTGCCCGAAAGGGCTGCCCCTTCTATCTATCCAGCACTGATAGAGAAAAGAGGCTGCCGATCAGAGCTGGATAGAGAGAAGAGGCTGGCGATCAGTGCTGGATAGAAAGAAGGGGCTGCCGATTAGTTCATTGCAATATCTCTGTCTACGTGCAAAGACAAGTAGAGAAAACAGATCCGTAAATACGGGTGGAATATGGGTGACTATGGACCCGTATATACGGGAACGAGTCTGTAAATACGGGTGACAAAGGATCCGTATTTCCGCCAGTATTTACGGGAGGGAAAAAATACGGTTGTGTGCATGGGACCTAAGCTCTTACCTGTATGTAAAGATTTGTATATAAAATGGATCTCCAAAGACCTACAGTATCTAAGCTGTATCTACAAAGCCTTGTAGTATCAAAAGGTGTGAAGTGTCTTAGAACGATCAAATAAACCACTCAACCTAAACTAAGATTTCTGTCATGGTGGAGCTCCCTTTCAATACTGTTTTCATGTACAAAAAGTTTCAATTGCAGCCTGTAAAACATGTACGGATGTAGCCATCTTTACAGATGTAGACATCTTTATAGATGTAGATCTAGATGTAGATATCTTTTAAAGTATTAAATACAAGCAACATGCAATACATGCACATTTATCTCGTATTTTTCAATTACTTTTCAATGGCTTTTGTTTTGTTGTGTGATATCACATTGCAGCAAGTTATCACAGTCAAGATAAAGATTGCTACATCTGTATATTGACTCTGATAACTTACTGCAGTGTGCTATCATACAACAAATGCCATTAAAAAGTCATTGAAAAAGTCAAGATAAAGGATCTTTCCACTGTGTATTTAATGCGTTAAAAGTCAAGATAAAGATGGCTACATCAGTAGACCACAATCCCAGTGCTTAAAAGAAATAGATTAAATTCACGACAATATCCCATTAATAAACAAGTCTATGGTTAGTTGAAGGCACTAAAGCTACCTGACCATATAAAAGGCACAAATTAAATGTAAAACTGGGTGGTCCTAATGAAAATTATGTAATACAAGTACATAGTCCTAATTTAAAACCACACTATAGAGCACAAAAGTCTAAAAAAAATCTAAATCCTACCAGCAGTGCTACCTTATATGCTCTTCAAACATGTAAGCAGCTCCATTCATCTCCATGAATGATTCCCTATTGGTCCAGCAGGAAATGTCATATAGACAAGCACTTACATCTACAGGGAGCACATGTATGCTTAGACCATTGGTCTCCAACCTCCATCCTAAGGGTATGTGCACACGATATCGACAATTACGGCTGAAATTACGGAGCTGTTTTCAGGAGAAAACAGCTCCTGCATTTCAGACGTAATTGCTCGTACTCGCGTTTTGCGAGGCGTCAATTACGGCCGTAATTTGGAGCTGTTCTTCATTGAAGTCAATGAAAAACGGCTCAAATTACGTCCCAAGAAGTGTCCTGCACTTCTTTGACGACGCTGTTATTTTACGCGCCGTCTTTTGACAGTGACGCGTAAAATGACAGGTCATCGGCACAGTACGTCGGCAAACCCATTGAAATGAATGGGCAGATGTTTGCCGACGTATTTGAGCCGTGTTTTCAGGCGTAATTCGAGGCGTAAAACGCCTCGTTTATGGCTGAAAATAGGTCGTGTGAACCCAGCCTTAGACAATGAGCAGATTTTTTAAAACCAACCCTTCCAAGGGCTTCCGATTACCAGGACAACGTTAGGGTAAGAGGTTTTACCTTCTTTTTTTGTATTGCATTATTCTCTCCAGTTCATAATGGATTGCCTAGTTTTACTGAAAACAGTTATGTTGTGGACCAACTAATAATCTACAAGGTCACTATAAAACCACAAAAGTATTTTGACCATCATGACACTTTGATGTTGTAATGATAGATTTAAAGGTTATGTCCTCTTTAAATATAAAAAAATCACCAGTAAATTAAAGTTCTTGAGTTGTTTTTGTCTGCTGGGTGTCAACCAATATGTCTCACATATGGGGTGATTACTGAGCTTTTCCTGAGTCCTGAAGGCTAAATCTGCCTCTTTATCCAAAAATAGGTGGTTTCTGATAAAGTTGGGTGACAACCCTAATTGGAGCTCGAACTGGGGCTTCAATAGTTGTCATCCAGCCTTTCCAAATGCAGATATAACTAAAAAAAAACAGCCGGAATAGAATTTTTACCATCTTGACGTAAACAACTCAAGGTCGGATGTATGCACTGCAGTTAAAATTTTATGTTTTATGGACTAGCAACATCAGTCTGTCATGAAGGACAACATATACCACTGATTTTCATGAGAAGATTACACAAAATGTCTATCTTCAATACAAGTAGGCAACAATTGGCCACAAGTGATCGGATTTTTCCACCTGATCCAATAATTGAGCCATGATGGAGGGGGGGGGGGGGCGGAGGCAGGCATCGAAAGCTTTTCTAACAATCAGAAGGATTCGGAATCACCCTTGTCGATAATGTCTGACCAATTTAAGTCTTCCTGCTCTGTTCTGGCAAGAGGACAAGGATCAAACTCCTCCTGTCATGCCAATACAGCTGGGGTATCAAGGATGAGTAGGTGTCTTGCCAACAGTTAGTGCTTGTGAGGCATCTAGCCTTCTCTATATAGCTTCCTCAAGACAAATGATTGAATTATGTGACTCGGATAGATAACTTGCTTCATCATAAACACCTATAGAAGATAATATATTATTTACAAACAACTTTACTTAAAAAGAAGATATTATCTCTATTTCTTTTCCGGTTCATTCTTGGCTTCCTCTTTTAAGGTTGATTTGTGGTACTTTTGACCAATCCCATAAGGGACATGAGCTGCAATTGTACCCAGTTCTTGGGCACCTTCTATGTGAAACATCTGGTCATCAAAGAATAGATGAGGTCGAATTTTGTCTAAAATTGGTCCTTTCGGGGCACCTGCGAGAAAAAGTGCTTCATCCACCTCCAGACCCCAGGCACGCAAGGTCTTCAATGCTCGGGCACCAGAGCTGGCAGCACTTCTGGCGGTCACAAGGTAGGTCCTTATGGGGCACTTCAGACGGGCATCTTTAGCATAAAACTTCCTCTGGAGCTTCCCTAGTGCTTCTAGAAAACATTTCAATGGACCCTGTAGAAGAAATGAGTATGTTTCCCATTAAATACTATAGACATGTTTTCTGTGGCGGCAGCATTTACATCTATTGAGATTCTGTTTAACTTAAATTACAAAATCTTAAGTACATTGAAAGGAATAATCACATTATAAATAATTGTAATGTTTGCTAATATAAGCGGTTTATAGCAGGCTGCTTAGATTGCGTAATTCCATCTGGCACTGGGCATAGACTTGGCACCCGCTATTGTTGCATTTAAAAATCACATAACCATTCTGCTCCAGTGTTTTGAAAACGTAGAATAACAAATACTAAGAGCGTTGTGTGATACTCGTTACATTATACATGTCTACGCTAAATGAAAGCAAGCTGTTGTCACAACAAAGCAAGAATTAACAGCTTACGCCATTTTTTGACTTGGTACCGTGTATAAAGTACAAGCTGCCTGTGTAATGTACGGGGCACTATACAGTTCTCATCGATTTATAGAAGGAAAAAACGACAACATTATTTATTTATGTAACAAACAAAAAAAGAAACTATCTATCTATCTATCTATCTATCTATCTATCTATCTTCTGGGTGTATGTGCAGAGTAGGTCCCCACCTCATAGAGGTCGCCTTGTCGTGCCAGGTGGGCAAACACTTTTTGATCAAAATTTGCACTAAGAACCTCCCTATTATAAATAGATTTAGCTTTACTGCATATTTATCTATATTTATTGGTTTAGGTTGCATTGGTGTTCGCAGTGTGCTGTCACCATTCTTTTTCTGCTATCTATCTATCTATCTATCTATCTATCTATCTATCTATCTATCTATCTATCTATCTCTCCCTCTCTTAATCTCCCTCTCTTAACCCCTTCCCCCTGCTTGCATTCTGGGCCCTAATGTCCAAGCCATTTTTTACATTTTTCCATTGTCACATTCGAAGAGCTATAACTTTTTTATTTTTGCGTCGGCATAGCTGTATAAGGTCTTGTTTTTTGTGGGACGACTTGCAGTTTTTATTGGTTCCATTTGAGAGTAGATGCGACTTTTTGATCACTTTTTATCACAATTTTTTAAAGTCAGGATTAACAGAAAACAGCAATTCTTCCATAGTTTTTTATTTTATTTTTTTACGGCGTTCACAGTGCGGGTTAAATAATGTAACAGCTTTATAGTCGGGGTCGTTACGGACGCGGCAATACCAAATATGTGCAACTTTTTTGCTTTATTGTGGGTTTTTTAATAGTAAAGCAGTTTGTAAGGGGAGAAAGTGGGTTTTTCATTTTTTTTTTTTCACTTTTTTTTTTAATTAACTTTATTCAACTTTTTTTTACTTTTATACTAGTCCCACTAGGGGACTTCACTAAGCGATCCTCCGATCGCTATTATAATACACTGCAATACTTTTGTATTGCAGTGTATTACTTGCCTGTCCGTTTAAAACGGACAGGCATCTGCTAGGTCATGCCTGTGGCATGACCTAGCAGGCATTCGCTACAGGCAGATCTGGGGGCCTTTATTAGGCCCCCGGCTGCCATCGCAGACACAGACACTCGGCGATCTTATCGCCGGGTGTCAGTCTTATGAGAGGGAGCCCCCTCCCTCTCTCAAAAACCACTCAGACCACTATCGTGCACCGCATCTGAAGGGTTAAACGAGTGAGATCGATACTTATATCGATCTCACCCGGCAGAGCAGGGACGCCCCCAGCCCTCAGCTGCCTCTGGCAGCTGAGAGCAGGGAGATTTGACAGCTCCCTGCTCGGTTTACTTTATTCTAAAGCATCGCCGTGGAATGGTGGCGCTGTAGAATAAAACCCATTAATGACCGCCGTGAAAAGGCTTATCGGCGGTCATTAAGGGGTTAATCTCTCTCTTAATATCTCAATCTCTCTTAATCTCTCAATCTCTAAAAACTCTCTTAATCTCTCAAACTCTCTCTCTCTGTCTCTCTCTCCGTCTCTCTCTCAATCTATCTCTCTCAATCTCTCTCTTTTATGCTCTCTCTCTCTTTTAAGCTCTCTCTCGCTTAATCTCTCTCAGCTCTCTCTAATCTCTCATCTCTATCTACATACAAACGTATCATTTGTTAAAGGGGTTGTCCACGAACGGACAACTGATGACCTATCCAGTCATCAGTATATGATCGGTGGGGATCGACATGCGGACCCGCACCGATCAGCTTTGTCGGCTGACTCCGGGCACTGGACACCCATGTACTGCAGCTCTGCTCTTATTCAAAGGGAGTGGTCAGAGCCATCTAATTCCAGCTCCAACTACTGCATACCCTTAAACACATTTGGTGCCCGGAGGTAGCCAGAGCAGCTGATCGGTGAGGGGTCCGGGGGTCAGACCCGCACCAATCATATACTGATGACCTATCCTGTGGACAACTAATGAATTTCATAACTCATAATTATTGGTGGATTGTGAGAGAGACATACAATAAAGGGGGTACTCCATGCTGAACTATTTAATAGCAAGGGTCCATACATAATGTTCTCTCTTGAGGGCCCTCAGCTGACTTTGTCCGCCCTCTGTTTCTTGTATCTTTCTATTTTATATCTTTCTTTTTATTTTAAAAGTGATCTTACACTTTCAATGTATTTTACTTTTAGTTTGGTGGCATTTACAAGTTTATTTAATATTGTGATATAACGTCTGGCATCAGAATATTGTTTTGGGGTCATCTGTAAGGAAGCTGATCTATTGTTGTGATTGACAATATAGCTGCAGACAACATCTTGTGTACATTGTCAATAGATCTCATAACACCAAGATTTCCCGGTCTTGTTCATCATCACTGTATACAAACCAGTCGTCCGATCTATCCATCTCATTGGTGATGTTATTTAGCTCACAGTGCCCCTGTGTGGTCTATAAACACAAAAATATAGGGGGAGACTTAACAAAAGTGGTGTAAGGGAAAATTTGAGAAGTTGCCCATAGCAACCTATTAGATTCAGACTCTCATTATTCAGATGCACAAAAGCATCAACCTAATTGGTTGCCATAGGCAACTGCTCTTTTTTTCTCCACTAGATTTGATATACAAAGTATGTAAATAAAGGTGTTCTGGGCTGTGTGAGTGATGGAAATCCTATTAAAGCTTTTTTTACGGGTTTATAAAAAAAAAAAAAAAAAAAAAAGCTTAAAGGGGTTGACCAGTTTTGAAACCCCATTTTCATATACCCCAATAGGGAGTTCTGAAATAACGGGGGAACTGTTTAGGATCCTCATTTCTTGGCCAGAGTGGAAAGTCGTTACAAAGATTGTCTCTCGATCTGGAGGACCTGTCCTGTCTGTCATGTCCGTGGCTGCGGGCCGTCAGGTTCACTCTCCCCCTGACGGCCGCAGCCATGGGTCGGCAAGTGCTGGCCCCAGTCTCCTCCTCAGGGGATGCCAGCACTCGCTTCCACTCACCTCGGCTGGATCCCGTAGGGTGCACGCACACGCTCGTGCCCGCTCTTAAAGGGTCAGCGCGCACACCAGACTTTAATGAACTATCAGCCCATGAGTGCCCTGGACTATAAGAAGGGTTCAGCCCCTTGCTTCGATGCCTGAGCACTGTTGTCGTACCCTAAGTTTGTCTACGCGATGGTCTCCTAGTGTTTTCCAGTGTTCCTGTTCCTGATCCTGTTACCTGTATCCCATGCTATCCTGGTCGAGTGCCGTGCTGAGCCAAAGTCGTGCTGTGCTGTATACCACGCCTGTCCTGCTTCACCATGCCTGACGACTGCCTGCTGCCTAAGTCCCAGCCGAGCCCGCCTTGCTACTGTCCGAGCTGCCACAGGTACCCTATACGAACTATAGACTTTAAGCTGCACCCTGCTGGCCAGCTGCCCAGTGGGTCCACGAACCCTACGTGACACTGTCCTTCATTACACAGACAACCCATTGATTTGATTGGACACTGTGTAATGCTTGATTTCTCCTGTGGTAGTGCTGTTGGGAAATTGAACACTTACTAACAGGTTTCCTTATATATTACATCTGATCACTGTGATCATCTTAATATCAAGGAACCCTTCTGATAGGTGGGGATCAGACATCCCCTTTCTTCACTGTATAAATAAAAACTTCTACAACTTTCTAATAAATTTTGTGTTTCAACTCACCGTTTTCAAGATATTTGTTTGCTGTCAGTGAATGAAAACACTGTCTGCAAACGGTACAAAGCTAGCACTGCTCTCGGTTTAGAAATGGATACAATTGTATCCAGTCTAGACAATTTCTAGACTGAATACATTTGTATCTACTTCTAGGTTCAGAGCAGGACTAAACGTGTACCGGTTTATAGACTGTACATGTAAACAAATGTCGGCTTCACTTACAGTAAGCAGTGTACTTGAAAATGCGTAGAAATGTAATATCCCAAAGGGGGAATTTATTAAAGGCCATGCACAACGTTGACATCGTTTTTTTTCCCTTTTTTTTAATAAAAATGTCTATCAGTGTGATTGGTGCAACTTCCTAAATACATTTTATTAAAAAAATATTTTTGCCTTTTGAGATACAGCTGCTTTTTATCCTGTATACAGAGCAGCTGTATCGTGCACTAAGACCTGAATCCGCCAGGTCAGCAACACTGACGGGTTCAGTGTCAGCGGGAACTTTTTTGTTTCTGACAAGCAATATCCACCTGAAAAACAGCTCCTCATTTTCAGAAGTTTTTTTAATCAAAGTCACATTTTCAAGAACCGTTTTTGACTGACGTTTTTGGAGCTGTTTTTCTTTAGAGTCAATGAAAAACAGCTCCAAAAACGTCCCAAGAAGTGACACGTCTTTTTACGTTCCGTTTTTGGAAAACGAGGCGTAAAAAAATGCCCCGTCGGAACAAAACAATGTATTTCCCATTGAAATCAATGGGCAGATGTTTGGAGGCGTTCTGCTTCCGTTTTTTTAGGCCTTTTTCGAGGCATAAACGCCCCAAAATACGCCTTAAAACACTCCGTGTGAACATACCCTAATCTATCACCCTAATCTATCACATCTAAGTTACGACCTTAGATGTGATAGTAACAGCTCGATCCTGTGTGTCAGAGACACGCAGAACCCGCTGTCAGTGTGCCCGTTAGTCCCGCGGACCTGATGGATTCAAGTCTTAGCGAACGATACAGCTGCTCTGTATACAGGATAAAAAGCAGCTGTATCTCAAAAAGTAAAAATAATTTTTAATAAAATGTATTTTGAAAGTTGCACCAAACACACTGATAGACATTTTTACAAAAAACAAACAAACAATGTTACAGTTGTACATACGTAGCCTTTAAGACTGGGGTTTCATATGCCAGTCTTAATCTAGATAGTGCTGGAGTAATATGCAGCAGAAAGTCAAATCCATGACAGCTATGAGCTATAGATTTGCGCTATAATTTACGCCAAATTCTGGCCTCAATAAATTACATTAGTTGAACCGTGGAAGGCACCGGCCCATTCACTAAGTCTGTCCACTTTTTGGTAAAGTGGCATGAGTGGCACAAATACCTCAAAAGTAGCATTTTTTGCTCAAATTGTAACATTTTTAGGACACTTGCATTTTGTCTTCTGTTCTAGAACAAATGATACATTTCCCCAAAGTATATTAGAAACTCTGCAACTTTTAATTTATACGGTAATTAAGAATTATTTACATAAAACCGGAAAACCCCTTTTTAGTGTCCTTATGGTTTAGGTCCTGGTCACATCAGCATCTGGCTTCTGTTAATGGGTTCTGTTTGACCTTTCCGTCGGAGGAACTGATGAACGGAAAGCCAAATGGAAACCATAGCTTCTGTTAGCATTACCATTGATTTTTTTGCGGTAACAATAGCGTAGTCAAATACGCTATTGTTTCCGCAAAAATAAACGAAAACCTTACGGATTGGAAATAAACGTTTGGCTTTCCGATCATCGGTTCCTCCGATGGAAAGGTCCAACGGAAACCCATGAACGGAAGCCCGACACTGATGTGAACACACCCTAACAGTTTTAAAAACACATGGTTGGCAGGTGCACGACTCCATACCTGTGCCAGCGGCTTGTTCTCAAATTGTTTCTCATGTTCAAAGAAAGAGTCTAAGCCCCGTTCTTTAACAATTTGCTCAGACTCATCAGAAAACAGCACAGCGTCCCCATCAAAAGCCACTCTCAGCTCGTTCTCTGGTAGAACAATGTCTCGCTTGGAGGTAAACATGGTGGCGGCTGCAATACCTGGAATAAGATAAGTGAAGAAGCCGGGTTACCACATTATAACAGACACCACAATCAGGTCGCCATGTTGAAAGCAGAATCTTGTAGCGTTGCCTTTATAGTAGAGGTCACTAGTGTCCTGTTAATGTTCTCCATTAATGGTCGCACAAGATTAGATATCCCACTAGCATTGTAGCTACAAGAGGTGCAGAGATTGGCGCCGCACCGGAGTCCTGGTACCTGAGGCGACCCAGAGACCCATCAACCACGAGGAGGGCTGTGCTACAGATATTGCATCTGGGCCCTGGATCTTTAAACTACTCCTCTGTGTCCTGTCAACCTTGACAAGTAAAACATCTGCCCTCACACCATTATATAACAACAGTGCACAGGGGATCGAATCCATTACTTCCTAATAGTTGTAAGGTGCAGATACTTATTAGATGAAAGTTATCCGAACCCACTGATCTTACCCGTTTATTTACACTTATCAACTGATTTTTACACTTATGGCACATTTTTACCACTTGTATGCATTATTATATCATCACAGACTTTTATATTTATAATCTTCTATAAAATATGGTTATTGGTGATTGTTTGTACTAATTCATGATATCATTGAACCACGTGGTTTATATACCCTGCATGGTCCCTGTATATTTTATTGAAAAAAAACATATGACAGAGCTGAAACGTCACGTGGATATGGAATGAATGAATAAACGCTTCTATTCACTATTCCTGGAGTGATGCTTTTTTTGAATGTATATTTATTGACACCCTGGATCAACACCAAGTTCACTGGCACTCTGAGCGGTCTATCTATCTATCTATCTATCTATCTATCTAATATCTATTTATCTATCTATCTATCTATCTGTCTATCATCTATCTATCTATCTAATATCTATTTATCTCTCTCTGTCTCGTATCTATCTATCTATCTATCTAATATCTATTTATCTCTCTCTGTCTCGTATCTATCTATCTATCCATCTCTCTCGTATCTATCTCTCATATCTATCTCTCATATCTATCTATCTATCTATCTATCTATCTATCCATCCATATCTCTCATATCTATCTCTCATATCTATCTATCTATCTATCTATCTATCTATCCATCTCTCTCGTATGTATCTATCTATCTATCTCTAATTTTTGGTCATATATTGTAAGGAGGTCTACAATGAACCTACCCCCAATGTGACGTCAGCAGTAATATACTGTATATACAGTTATCAGAGTCAAGTTAAATTTGGCTACATCTGTACATAGATAATGTATAAAGCAGAAAAAGGATCCACAATGGCGCTGCTTAGGATGAAAATCAACCTAAGTTCATGTTTAATAATGATTAAAAATCGAATGGATGCTACGCGTTTCAACACCGGACTGGTGTCTTCGTCAGGCAAGAGAAATACATACAATTGACATAGGTATATATATATATATATATATATATATATACACATATATATATATGGATCCTTTTTCTGCTTTATACATTATCTCAATATCGGCAACTCCTTGTGATTATTGCCTATGGAACCAGGCAGCAGCTTCTTCTCGTCAATTTGCTAAGTGCATTTCACACTCCTTACTGTGATACTTGCCAGTATTCACATTCTCAAGGTGAGCACGTTATATTATGTGTTCCCCTGTCTCTATTTTACTCATCTGCACTATGTGGCGACGTGTTTTTTTCATTTTATTTTAGTACATCTGTACATGAGCAGTCACCGGGGTGGCCTGACAGACACTGCCCTCTCTCTCATTGCTGCTTTCAGACCTCATGCTGTCTGGCCTGTGACTGTCAAGGGGTCTGAATGAGCCGCCTGTTTGGCCTGACCCTGACAGCAAAGGTTTACACAACAGAAGCCAAACAGCACAGTGGCAGCACTCTGATATGTTCTGTCTGTGGAATATGTTGCTACTACAAGAGTGAGGCTGCGCCAAAAGAAGCATAGCAAACTATGTACAAAATAATATACACATGTAAAAGTCATTACACAACATCAGCGCCTGACTGACAGCTTCTGGAACGTCTCCAAAATGATCCACTCTCTGCGGAGGCAGACTTTCTCGCTAACGATACAAGTGCTATTAGGAGAAGTCGAATTATTATTATGTAGAGCATAACCCCAGTCCCCCCCCCTATTAGTATGTCATACCCCTGGCATCCCGGAAGAGGTGGGGAGCACATGATGGGGTCCTCACACTGGACAATGTAAAAGGACATTGTGGTCACTGAGGGGTTTTCTCTCTCATACTAAAAAAAAAGCATTAATATTATAGGGTCTAAACATCATTTTTTTTCATTTCTTGATCCTGAAACCAATATGGCTGCTAATAACAATAGCTTTCACCTCACTTTCCCAGACTCCTGAATGTCAAATCCCCCTTAGTTGGTATTGATGCATTCATTACTGCATAACTAGGATAATTTTGAATTCAGGATCCTTAGGGTCAGTTCACACAGCAGATTTTTCAAGGCGGGTCCCGCCGTAAAATTCGCTGCAGGAAGATTCCTCCTTCCATTGACTTCAATAGGATGTTCGGGCGGAAAGCGCCCAAAGATCGAGCAGGACGCTTCTTTTTCCCCGCTAGCTGAAAAAATCAGAAGGAAAAAGAAGCATCTGACTCCCATTGAAATGAATGAGGCAGAATTTTGCAGCGTGTGAACAGGGTCTTAGAAAGTTGGGGGACAGCCCCTGTGCAGGTTGGCCATATTGTCTGCCACCCAGCTCTCCGTTCAAGAAGCAAACCATTAAAAAACTTGAGCCAATTTTTTCTGGTCAAAAGTGATTCTTTTAGATAGGATTGTTTCAAGAGTTCGTATAAGGTACACTTTTTTGTGCCTGACCCTTTCGTCCCAACTGCAGGTCTAATGACCCCAAATGACAGCGACAAAGATTCATATGATATTATTAGTTCATATCATTAGAGCTGCAGTTGGCACGGGACTTACAGAGATAATAGGGGCGCCCATATTAAACTTGCGTGAAACCGGCCTTAAAGAGGAAACACTCTTTAAGTACATAGTCATCGACTAAAATGAAATCACATACGAATGCCACTGTTTTTTTTTCTGTTTCTAGTTATTTAGAATAAAATGAGCATTTAGTTATAACCCCGGGAAAATGAGATGCAGAGATGAAATACAAGACCCAGGTCAAGTGCCGAGAGGCTGAATGAATAGGGGTCTTGTGAATGACATGGAAAAGGTAGGCACCTCCGGCCATATAAGAAGCTTCATTTTAGACTTGTAGGACCTGAGTTCATCCAGAGTGCCCCATGACACACTGCCCTAGTGATCTGTACAGGACTGCCGGGGAAAAGACAACATTCATTCGCAGACTTTTCCAGACTCTGGCAATTTGCTTTCCTGTTTAGAAAGTGAACCAGTTAAGAGCATTGAGTGGACGTTACCTTCCTCAATGGCCTCTTGTACCTTCTCTGAATCTGATGATAGGTACAGATTGGTGAGGTACGCCTTCAGGTACCCGATCGGGCTCTTTCCTCCGGTCATGCAGAATCGTTCAATGTTAAGGCCTAAAATAAAAAGGGTTAATAGGATGAATGAAGAGGAAATACATAATATCTAATACTTTCACCAGTACCAATGCTATTGGAAAATATGGCATCATCGAGAACCTGGCAGGTGCCGGATTATGTTCTCGGTTACTGATTTTGAATTACGTGTTGGATTCCTGTTAGCAGAAAGCAGTGCATTGTGGGAACTCAAATGAAAGCTATACAGTCAAGTCTAAGTTGTTTGATCACATGTCTGAGTATATTGTATGCTTACTATAGAATGGAAAGATATAAGAAATCACCAAAAAGTTCCATGATTTTACTGTATAAAGACGTGACACCAGTGAACAAGCAATCTAATATTACTTCTCCCATCTGATTATTTGCAGGAGGCTTTCAGTACAACATTACCCAGGTTATGATATAATCGTATCCCAGCTCAACAATTTTTGTTAATGTATAAGACTATTTTACTATCTAAAACTATAATTCCCATTGACAAATATAGGTTGCTCGGCCAGTCTTAGGTTGGTTGGTGCCCTGTGTAGCATCTTCCTTGATACCCCACACACCCTTTTATTGTGTACCATATAGTGCCCAAATAATACACATAATACCAAGATAATACTGAAATGTACAGCCCAAATATAGTGCCCAAATAATACACATAATACCAACATAATACTGAAATATACAGCAAAGTATAGTGCCCAAATAATACCGCCATATAATGTCAAGATAATACTGAAATATACAGGCCACATATTGTGCCCAAATAATACAATCTAACAGTGTAAAAATAACACTGCCTAGTCATTAAACTATGAAATGTATCATCTTCCTATTCAGCTGCTTCTCCATAGATTCAGGCACCAAGAGCAGGAACAGGGGTACAAGTGTCCAGGTCTTCAGGGCCAGTGGCGCCCCCTTGAGTAGTGACAAGTAATGCGCCCTGTGCAAAGGTCACACAACTCTGAGACCGGATACGCTAGTGTGTACGTAATACCTGTATAATAGCCACAATTGTCCATTACTAGTGGGATAATTCACAAATAGCCGATTATACCTTATTGATGATATGTTGTGTGTGTGTGATGATGACAGCAAAGATTATAATGAAATTAAAAGTGGACGTGCACATGTTCTGTATAGATGATGGGTGGACCATCAGAATAATTTGCTGGTGGATTCAAGGAACCTCACTTGAACATTGGAGAGGGCTGCTATCTTCTCGGCTAACAGCTTCATAGACCCTACTCTTCATGGGGAGCTCTGTGTCAGTCAGTAGTGAATATCAAGATGAAGCTTCTACTACGTCCTGTGTAATACACCCCTCAGATTCCTTCTACAAAAGCAAAGCCAAACAGTAATAAACATCAAGTTCCCCTAACTTTTATAGGCTGCTGCAGAATCTCTTTGAAAGGAAAGATTGAGCTTCCTATCAACCACTCAATGACTTACAACCACTTCCCACTCTTCAAAGGAGGTTGTATTTTTGAAGAAAAAAATTTAATTGTTATTTCAAGGTCTTCTCAACCCTGCGATCCAACTGTTGCTTGATATGAAGGATTTGGCATGCTTGAGCACCAAAAACAGAGGAGCTTGGTCAGACCACCAAATGTCTTAGGTGACTAGAACAATGGTGAGCAGATAAGAGGTAAGTGACAGGGCGGGAAGGATGATCCTTCAAGTTCCTTACCACTAGAAGCTCAATGTAGATTTCATGTTCAGTTTCCATGTATATATAAAACACATCATTTGTTTTCCGTCCAACAACTGGAGAGAAGAAATTCCAAGTCATAGTAATTTGTGCCCCAGAAAAAAGATGAATCAATTCTAAGAAAATATGTTGTACTTTGAAGCTTCAACTTGAAACATCAGGTCTTATATTGTTCTCATCAGGACGTGGGGCTCAGGTTTACTTTGTGTTTAACTTGAAATAGCAACACTTCAGTTTGTTATTCTTCAATTCTTGACATAGGTGTCATGATGAAAGTCTTTAGCGGGACCACCCCAGGGTAGACACAGTTCCTCATTAAGTCCATCCAGAGCTCTATCTGCTGACCTTACATTTTCTTAGCCATCTCTTTCCCCAGCTGCCCGTTGAGGTTCTCTACTCTTTTCATTCTCACTCGACCCACCAGCAAGGGGGAGATATCATCATTACTCACACTAAGGACATCTGCACTTAATCCTCTTGTAAAGCAACTGTATCGCCCCAGGTTTAAAATGGGGAGGGGGTGTTTTTCAGTGCTCCGATGTGACAAGTTAAGTCTACTGTTCTAGAATGAAGCATCTGATGAAAGCTGAAATATATGCGTTGTCATCCATACCCTGACATAGGCAAATAAACATATCTACAATAAGGAGGCTTCCTAATATACAGAGCCAAGGCTGCTCCTCACCATCGAAGCCAATCTGATCTCGAAAGAGATATTTATATTACTTACCGTAATGATTGATGCTGTTTATGAGCCGTACACCGACCTGGGCATGGTTATTGGTCATCAACACAATATCAAAGAGCTCTTCACTTTCGGGATAAAGCACCCTCAGATGATTGTTAACCTCCTCCACGGCCTATGTAAGGGACAAATGTATATGGGTTATGAATAACATGGCGTCAGCTGAAGGACATATTAATACATAGAGGGGCCAATCTTATTTAACACTCAAATCTAGGCAATCGCATGCATTCCACTTACTAAAGTCATTGAGAACCAAAACCAGGACACAAATGTGAAAAAAAAGTATAATCCATATTGCAAAGGGTGATATCCGTGGCATTTCCGCTACAGAATTGATATACCGTGGGTTTGAAAATCCACAGCACCCCCTGATTTCATTGCAGATTTTTTCCACTACATGAGAATGGGGTTTTCAAAACCCATCAATATATATTGTACTGTAAGGATATGTTCACACAGGTTGGATTTTCTGCAGGAAACTCAGTAGCAAATCCGACCCAGATACCACAGGGTATTCTGGCCGAAAGTCCGCAGCAAATCGTATTGGACTTGGTACAGTTTTTTCGTCCAGATCCCAGGATGAAGAATAGTTCAACGTGATGCTGAAACCTGTGGCTGCAGTGCTTACATGGGACAAGACTTCCACCCAGGAGGCCAGCCCAACACAGACCAGTCCAGGGCGACGAGACAAGTCGCTACCATAGTGCCCGGGGGTGAGTATGGTCCTTGAGATTTTTAACTTCCCCATTGAACTCAATGGGAAAAATATGCAATGATAGGGCAATCAGAATTTTCTACAGTGTGTGGATGAGATTTGTTAAATCTTATTCACTTTGCTGCTGCTGTAATACACTGTGTATTTTACAGCCACAATTCGAGGAAAAATCTGCAATAATTTGCTTACTAATAAGCCAATGGTAAGTAAAGGTGGAGCTGGTCTTTTAAGGGATTTTAGGTTGCAATGTGAGGGTCAATTAAAAGGAACCAATGTTGAAATAGAAAGTTACCAACCAATAATTACCCTATGATCTATACAAAAATCTACGCCTAGTACAATTCTACATAAACACATAGTGTGTGACTGGGGTCATTTTAACTCACAAACAGTAACATCCTATAATGATATATTAGAGTTTACCGATGCTTGTGAAAAATTTGTAAATGTCATTTCCTGAGTGGTCTCAGTTATATCTGGGAATTTCTAGGAAATCTAGGAGACAAAGTTTGCAAAGTTAAAGAAGTTGTCCATATAGACTTCATAGAGGGTGGTTCACTACTCTGTATAGACAAGCTCCAACTCTGGAGTACTAAGCTTGACCATATATTACATAGTGACTTAGTCATTTGAATGGCCACCATGTACTACCACATGTCTCCTATAGTGGCCACTGCAGGAGTAATGCACGGCTGCCCACATCTTCCATTGGCAATCTTAGCTGATTGCTAGCGGGTATTTATTTTAAATCGGGGTTGTCCAAATAAGCATCATGAACTAGTGGTATATCGCTAGGAATCCCTAAAAATGCCTGTGAGAATTGTGGTTGTCACCCAACTGTCCAAAAACTGATGTAACTAAAGGCAATAAAAAATGCTCTTTGAACCCTCATTTTATATCATGCCTGGTATCCTGCAGTGTACATTACCTTTTAAATTAAGAAAATATAGTGAGCAAAATATCCTGCATGTTATCTTATCTAATATACAGGTCAGGGCTTGTCACAAGGTGTGATCTATGTACAACTGAAATATGTGTGCCAAGTTCTGCACAAATAAGAATCAGGTTTATTCTACTTAATCGGCCATCGTGGTGAGATAATCATTAAAACAACCTGAAATGCCCATTTCATAAACCGGGATTCTTATAAATCTTGCATTTTACATCAGAAAATCCTGTTTAATTTGGAAGGATTAAAATAAATTGACTACAAGAGACTAATAAAACTGAGCATGTAGTTATCCGTCTTGTTTTTTTTCTTTTTCTCAGAATATCTACTACTTCTAAAATTTGCCTTGCATTTTATCTACACCCATCCTTAAAAAGAAAACTCCCCTTTAAAGCTTATTCCCACCCAAAACCTAAAAATTTGCTCTCACTCGCCCATGTCATGCTCATGGAAGTCGAGGAAGCTGAGATACAAGGAGCTATTTAATAGGATCTTCACAGTGTAGAGCTACTATAGCTGGACTAGTATGTACCTGTGCAAAAACACAGGTGCTGACTAACTTTGCATTGCTTTTTTGGGGGAGTAGTGACTAACTCCATCTTGGCTCGTGCTCCTTCCATCTGTCCAAGGCGGTTTTTAATTAGTATAGAATAATGCTGATCCCTATCTAGCCTGAATACATTTTGTAGGCCTTAGCCCAAGAGAGAGGCGAGTTTCAAGTTGTACAGGTATAATGTTTAGTATAGGGACCCATCTGCATGATGTCACATAGTCATGGCAGGTGGGTCCTGCGTGTCAGAGATGCAGGACCCACTGTCACTGAACCCGTTAGTCCCGTGGATCTGACGGATTCAGGTCTTAGTGCATGATACAGCTGCTCTGTATACAGAATACAAAACAGCTGTATCTCAAAAAGTAACACAATTTTTTTTAATAAAAACTAATTATAAAGTTGCACCAATCACACTGATTGACCTTTTTATTTAAAAAAAATTGCTTTCAAAGGTTTACATAGCCTTTAATAGTGCCATTTTTGCCCACTTTGAAGTCATTAACTTTCCCCTTGCATGAGTTGTTGGTGCGCACTTGGAATAATTGTGGTTTCCAGTCTTCTCTATTTAGAGATATTTTTTCTCATTTAAATACATGTTATTTATTTTTTACTTTTTTTGGTTACTATTACTAGAATTTCCTTAAATCTTGGCATAGTGTTCTTGTAGAAACATTATGGTGCTTACTTCAATCTCATGTAAGGTTAATTTTATAATGAAAATTAGGTTCACAGGAGATGTGAAAGACTGATATCAAATTATGGGAAATCTATATTTGCAATTATTGCTAAGAGTAGTGTTATTACGTTTAAGGAGGCACTTACTTGGGTGTTGGATAACTTTGCTAACTAAATACATCATGTTAACTCACCAGCAATATTCTAGTGTCATTTGTTTCTTCCCAGCTAAGTTACATATATACATTTTGAACCCTTTCATTATCTGCAGCTGTGTCATGTGACCTCAGTCTGACCAGCAAAATAGATCATGCTCTCACGTGTAGACAGCTCATCATCTCCTGTGTGGATGACATTCTGTGAACTACAGGAGAAAATTCTCACCAATCAAATCCCTTCTGGCAGCTCTGAGACCCCACCTAACTCCACCCTCCTTGTTTCTCTGCATGTCCTCCATGCATACAGTGATTGCTGTGTGCAGAGAGTGCAGTGTATTTCTATGAAATGCTGGTCTCCCCTGCCTCATGTGTAAAAACTTACAGAGAGAAATCTATCACAAGAAGAAGACAGGGAGAGCAGTGTGAAGCTGCATCACATAGGATACGCTGAAACTCCACTGTGTGAAGGTAGAAGTTATATGTCACTGATCTATCACTTGCTGCACTTAGATAGGACTCAGAGAAGAACAAGTGCTTTGTGATGAGAGTCCGTACCTTCTGAAAAGCCAAAGGCATGATGGGAAATGTAGGCTGCATTAGGGGAACCATATCAAAGCGGAAGAAGGAATCAAGATGGCAGACAACCTATAAATGACACATTAACTAAAACAAGAATACACAAGGGCCTCTCCATTATGCTATAATGATAGCCTAGGCTGCACTATATAGACAAAAAAATGGCTGGAGTGCTTCTTTAACCCCTTAATGACCAGGCCTTTTTGCGTGTTAATGACCAGTGATTATTTTTTGTTTTTTCACTATCGCCTTCTAAGAGTCGTAACTTCTTTTCTATTTCGTAGACATAGCCGTATAAGGGCTTGTTTTTTGCGGGACAAGTTGTATTTTTGAATTGCACCCTCTTTGGGTGCATATCACATATTGATTAACTTTTATTAACTTTATTTAAGGAAAGAATTTAAAATAAGCAGCTATTCCATCATTAATTTTTGCGTTATAAATTTACGCCGTTCACTATGCGTTGTAAATAACATGTTACCTTTATTCTATGGGTCGGCACGATTACGGGGATGCCAAATATCTAAAGGTTTTTTGTTTTCCAACTTTTGCAAAATAAAAACCCTTTTAAAAATAAATTACTTGTTTTTGCATTGCCGCATTCCAAGAGCCGTAACTTTTTTTTATTTTTCCGTCGATGTGGCCGTATGTGGGCTTGTTTTTTGTGAGACAAGGTGTAGTTTTCATTGGTAGTATTTTGGACTACATGGGAATTATTGATTAACTTTTATTTTTTATGGGGGGAATGGGAGAATTTTTTTTTTATTTTCCTGTTGTTCTTTGCATTTTTTTTGGGCACCGTTAACCCGGCGGTTAAATTATTGTGTTAAGTTTATTGTTTGAGTCGTTATGATCGCGGCAATACCATATATGTGTATGTGTTTTTTTTTTTACACTTTTACTAAATAAAACCACTTTTTGGGGAAAAAAAGTGGTTTTATTTTATTTTTACTGTAATCTTTTTATTTATTTTTTCATAAACTTTATTTAACTATTTAACTTTTTTTTTTGTCCCACTAGGGGACTTCACTTTGCAATCTTGTGATTGTAGATACAATGCTTTGGTATAATTAGGCCTTATTCACACAAACGTGTTAAACCTCCACGTGATGGCCGTTGAAACAACGGCCGTCACACGGACCCATATAATTGTATGCGGCCGTTCACACGGCCATTGTTTTAACGGACTGTGTGAAGGGTCCATGAGAAAATAGGACACGTCTTTGTTAGGCCTCCGGCTGCCATGGAAACCAATAGGTGCCCTGCAATATCGTTGTGGGGCTGCCGATGGGGTGACTGACCGAGCTCCCTCCCTCTGTCAAACACATTAGACGCCGCTGTCACTTTTGACAGCGACATCTAATGGGTTAAACTGCCGGAATCGGAGATCGCTTAGATTCTGGCAGTTTGGCAAGAGAGACGGATATAGGTCCTGCTTGTGATGGATATATCCATCGCTCGTAGTTAAGGGGTTAAATATCAGAACCCATACAGTGTGACAAATACTCCACAATGGAGAACATTTTGAAGAAAGAAGACAAACATTTATTCACATATTCACAGCACTGTAGGAATTTCCCTAATATTTTTTTTAGGGTGCCTACAAAAGTGGAAGTCCTCTTTAATGTTGTATGGCCTATGTGTCTGGACGTAATTAGAAATATTACCCAAAATGTGTTTGCTTATGAATTCCATATTATGTAAGAGATAGACATGAGGCAGGATTATAGACAGGTCCCGACATTTATCTATAATGAGTTCCTCACTTACACCTTGTTTATTCAGCAGCTCCTGACGCAGGCAATGGGAATCCCATAAATTGTGACTATATAAGCCTATGTTCTAGCCACTTTAATCTCTGGATAAAAACATCCATCAGTAGTAGATTTACTAGACCTTCAACAAGGGTTTGCTATGGAAATGTATAATAACCATAGAATATTTGCGGTACAAACAGAAGCATTGTCTACGTATCCAACCTGTCAACATTATCTCAAGGGAACATAAATTCTGCCATTCCCCTACCCATAACTGCAGGGAGACGACATGAAGGGGGTGACCACAAAATAAAGTGGAGACTTTTTTGTACATTGCTAAAATCTTTAACTGTTTTCCATTTTTTTTTTAAGTATCCCTTGGGAACTTATACAAGGGATCTCTGGTACAATTCACTGCCAAATTGTGTATTGTCATTTTTACCGCCTCCTATTAAGTCTTGCCTAGGAGAACAAAGATGGCTGCCATGACAACCATCGCCCACCCCCCCTGCGATTACGTCACAGGGAGGCGGTGGAATGACGAGGGACCCTTCCTTTTTAACCGATATTGACCATGGCATCTAAATGGTTAAATGGCCAGGATCTGAGTTATCGCCGATCACAGCCATTACAGTGACATACATGTAACACATAGTGGATACCCATTAAGTAAGGAGCCAAAACTTACAATTATGTCAAATGTCGGGAAGGGTTATTAAATGACTGGCCGACAGTGTAATACATGAACGGGCCTGGTCTGCTAAAGAGAGAGCTGCTTTTTGTACAGGTCTGAAGGACAGTACTAAAACATACTGTTAGTCCTTAAAGAGGCTCTGTCACCAGATTTTGCAACCCCTATCTGCTATTGCAGCAGATAGGCGCTGCAATGTAGATTACAGTAACATTTTTATTTTTAAAAAACGAGCATTTTTGGCCAAGTTATGACCATTTTCGTATTTATGCAAATGAGGCTTGCAAAAGTACAACTGGGCGTGTTGAAAAGTAAAAGTACAACTGGGCGTGTATTATGTGCGTACATCGGGGCGTGTTTACTACTTTTACTAGCTGGGCGTTGTGTATAGAAGTATCATCCACTTCTCTTCACAACGCCCAGCTTCTGGCAGTGCAGACACAGCCGTGTTCTCAAGAGATCACGCTGTGTCGTCACTCACAGGTCCTGCATCGTGTCGGACGAGCGAGGACACATCGACACCAGAGGCTACAGATGATTCTGCAGCAGCATCGGCGTTTGCAGGTAAATCGATGTAGCTACTTACCTGCAAATGCTGATGCTGCTGCAGAATCAACTGTAGCCTCTGGTGCCGACACGATGCAGGACCTGTGAGTGACGTCACAGATCTGCACTGCCAGAAGCTGGGCGTTCTGAAGAGAAGTGGATGATACTTCTCATCAGAACGCCCAGCTAGTAAAAGTAGTAAACACGCCCCGATGTACGCACATAATACACGCCCAGTTGTACTTTTACTTTTCAACACGCCCAGTTGTACTTTTGCAAGCCTCATTTGCATAAATACGAAAATGGTCATAACTTGGCCAAAAATGCTTGTTTTTTAAAAATAAAAACGTTACTGTAATCTACATTGCAGCGCCTATCTGCTGCAATAGCAGATAGGGGCTGCAAAATCTGGTGACAGAGCCTCTTTAAGAGGTTAATATTCAATACAATGAGCACTAAAAGTTAAAACCATAAAATCCAGAGCCCCACCAATCGCTAAAACGAAGCATCAGAAGCGCTCGCATGAGCGCTCAGCCGCTTCATGTCTGTTTGGCTTTTTCCGGAAAGCCGATGTATCGGAGTACGGGCTCATAGACTTTCTATTGAGTCCGTACTCCGATACATTGATTTCCGGAAAAAGTCGAACAGACACGAAGCGGCTGAGCGCTCACACAAGCGCTTCTGATGCTTCGTTTTAGTGATTGATGGGGGTCTCAGTGCTCGGACCCCCACCAATCTAAACTTCTTACATGTCACTATGATATGTCTGAAGTTTGTCAAACGTTTAGTTACCCTTTAAAGGGTTCTCAAATGCTTAATTTTTTTTAGAGGTGTTCCCCACTGAATAATTCCTATCTATTAGCCAGAGTGGAGAACAGCTACAAAGAGCGTCTCTCCTTCTGGAGGACCTGTCACATCCATTCATCACCATTGACTTCAAAAGGTAAATGTCCAATGCTTCATTTTTCCAATGGTGGCGCTGTAGGGGAATTTAGTACTTGTTTTCTCCACAGATTATAGCTGATCACTGGAGGTCCCCGAATCGTTGGGGTGGCCTTCTAGAAAATGAAGATTGTCTAAAGCGAACAATCCCTTTAAAGAAAAAGGCCCAATAGCGGAAAAATTCTGCTGGACCATTTGACTATTCCCTATACCCCCTTCTATTGGCAGCCGCTTTGTTTTTTGGTCACATTCAATACACCTGCTGGGCTTCAGCCAGCTTTACTGAATATTTCCAAAATCACAAGTAGGTCCTCGAGTTTTCGTCTGTTAAAAAAACTGCCCCAAGAGTATCCTTTGATAGGCCCAGGCTCTGAAACAATAACGGACCCCCGATACAACAGGTCCCAAAGGTCCAGTAGAAGACACCCCATTTGGGGGTGGACTTTGAAGACAATCACTGACCACTAGGGTCTATTTCTTATGGAATGATTCACACATAACCTATTAGATCTTATTGATGATATGTCCTGTGTGTACAATGATAACAAGAAAGATTATGATGAAGTACATGTTCTGTATAGGTGGAGGGTGAACCCTCAGAATTATTTCCAAGGACGGTTGGAGGAGCATTCACAGGCACCATTTAAGCAGGCATCTAATAGATATTTTTTTAAGATGAAGGATTGTCCCCTGAAAGATCTTCTTTAAAGGGGGATGTAGACCACTCCTACTCTAAATTTGAATAGTTGTGGGGACCTTGGCTATGTAGTGTTTATAACTGTGTCTCCTAGGGAATGGCTCCTCGTATACACCATGCTACGTATACTGTACTTCCCGGTTTCTGCCTAATCTGGGATGTTGCATTCTTATATTTGTCTGGTTGTTATATCTCTATTTGTGTTTGTTCTCTTTTGCTCATTTCTCCAATGTATTCCATACTTTGAATCGGTTTGCACATTAGACAATCATATATATTGGAAGTATTTCTGGATGTCATGTTTAGGGTTAAGCTATCTGATGTTCGTACATGACTTATATTTCATTGTTAAACCAGATCCAAGACGTGCCCAATATCCTGTCATTTGTGGAATGTTTGGCTAATATATTGTTCATTTGCAATGGATATGATTTCTGCATCTAATATACTTGATGTATAATCTCTGTAAAATGTTCAATAAAAATTTATAGATAAAAAAAAGGGAATGTAGGAGATTAAAAAACATGTCCGTTGTCTTCCAAAAAAAGTGCCACTTTTTTCTATATGCCGTATCTGGTATTGCAACTTAGCCCTATCTACTTAAATGTTACTGAGCTGCCAAACCCGCACACAGCCCAAGGACAAGAGGTACTTGAAGAAAGCGACCATGTTTTACAACTCCATTAAGTTAAGAAACTTATGGGTGGACTGTCTCGTGACCTTGGCGGGAGCAAGAGGGATTTCTTCTGTTGACTTCAATGTTGGGATAGTTACTGCAGGAGCTTCTATTTCATGATATATATATCTATATATATATATACACGACTTTGATAGGGATATAAAAATGTAGACGAGTGAGAAATGACTCAATACTGGAAGCGCGCTACTAAGCTACTTATTACCTGTATTATTACTATTACATTAGTGAAAACTAGTGAAAAGCCAAAAAGAGCATTTTTGCTATTACTGCTTTGCTTGTGTGTCTGTCTCCACTGTAGTTCTGGCATTCTATTCTTGAACCAGGAAGATCAGTATGAACAGCCTCAGAGAGTGTATGGAACTGCAAAAAACTGTGCTGCAATGCATTGTGGGAAGACGGATAGAGAAAATGTGACTTTAAATAAAAAAAAAGAATAAATGTTGTTATCATCAGTAAGAAATAGAAATTCACTTTTTTGTGCGTCCCAGGGGGTCAACCCACTATCGATCACACGTTGATGGCCTGTACAAATCAGCTGCCGGGAGCTGGATCCACAGCGATTAGCTGATCATTGGGCGGCTCCAATATAAAAGGGGTTGTCTGCAATTAGAAAATCTCTTTAAGTTATCTGTCTCACTGCTCTATGTTCACTGGGAAGCCACGTCATGTGACTGTGACAGCCGTGAGAACACCGCATCACGGAGGTTGGCGAATTGCCACTGTTGCCATATGCCATGCTGTCCCTCTATTTTATCCCCATAGGGATGTAGTGTTGGTAGCAGCAATGGCCACCACAAGTCGGGGCCAGATTAAGGTTGGTGAAGGCCCCTTGACAAAAAAAATGTGATGAGGGCCCGGTCGCTGAGGCTCTAAGGGAAGTGCCCCTTGTGCACAACCTATAATCCAGCCCTGTCCCCAGTTGGTAGCAGATGAAAGATGGCAAATTGGTGAATAAGCACCTATTATTTTCTTAACATGCAGTAATGGATAGGCCCAAGGGGGAATTCCTGCTTTAGTCATTCCTTATAGGGGTTGTCTCATTATGAAAATGTGCCCCATTGTGGTGATCCCCTACTCAGGACCCCACTATATCAGCCAGAGCAAACAGCGAACCCAGCATGTCCATGTATTACATAGACGACATGTAAGGCTCAGCTCACACTGGTTTTTTTTGGCGCCGATTTTGATACGTAAACCGCATTGGAATCAGTACCAAAAACACTTTCAGGCTGGGTTCACACGACCATGTTACGTCCGTAATGTACGGAACGTATTTCGGCCGGAAGACCCGGACCGAACACAGTGCAGGGAGCCGGGCTCCTAGCATCATAGTTATATACGATGCTAGGAGTCCCTGCCTCTCTGCAGGACAACTGTCCCGTACTGTAATCATGTTTTCAGTACGGGACAGTAGTTCCACGCAGAGGCAGGGACTCCTAGCGTCGTACATAACTATGATGCTAGGAGCCCGGCTCCCTGCACTGAGTTCGGTCCGGGACTTCCGGCCGAAATACGTCCGTCCATTACGGACGTTAATGTGGTCGTGTGAACCCAGCCTAAAAGGTATGATCACATGCTAAACAAAAAACGGCTGTAAAATACGGAGCTGTTTTCAAGGGAAAACCGCCTCTGATTTACAGATAGTTTTTATGCATCAAGTGTTTTTTGATGCATTTTTTTACAGCCGTTTTTTGGAGCTGTTTTTCTATTGACCCAATGAAAAACGGCTCAAGAAGTGACATGCACTTCTTTTTTACGGTGCAATTTTTTTTACATTCCGTTTTTAAAAACGGGTGCGTAAAAAACGCACTGTGGGAACGGAACGCCGTTTTTCCCATTGAAATCAATGGGCAGATGTTTGTAGGCGTTCAGCCCCCGTATTTTCAGCCATTTTTCGGGACGTTTACGACCCGAAAAACGGCTGAAAATAGGCCATGTGAACATACCCTAAATCCTTCTTTCAATCTATCTTCTATTAAGTTCAATGGGAGGTAGAGGATTTATTTTTTTTCGCCAAAAAAAGCGTCATGACCTATCTTGGAACCGTTGATTTGAGCGTTTTCTTGACGCGATTTGACCGGGGATGTCTGATCAGTTGATTGTTGGGCTGTTTTTCAGAATAATAAGGGCTGTCAGATAACCTCTTTAATATATAGGAGCTGACATTATAAACATGAACAAGTTTTAATTCCAGGCCAAATGCACACATTGCGTAATTTGTAGGTGCAGTTTTTACATTTTGATGCGAAAATAGTTGCGCTTTAATGTTGCGGATTTTGGTGCGGTTTTTTATAAACCTGTCAGATACAATTTGCAGGCAGAAACGCAAGATATATTGACATGATGTGGATTTTAAAATACGCACCGCAGGTCAATTCACGTGCGTAAAAACTCTGTAACAAGTAGATGAGATTTATCATCTCATTTACTTTGCTGCCACCGTATTACACTGCGGCAAATCCGCACGTAACATGCATCGTTTGCATTTGGCCTTGAATAAATCTTATAAACGACGTCTCCTATTTTCACTTTGTGTCTTAAAATTCAAGTTTCTTTCATTATATAATGTTTTGATTAGTTCTGACCAGACGTTCCGAACAGACACTCCTATCCCAAATTCTTCTGTCAATGGTGAGAGTAGGTGCCCCTCCCCCCACGCCTGCAGGTTGTCTAAGTGCTGCTATATTTGGTGTCCTTGCTCCAGCTGCGGAAGAAGAATGTGAAGAAGTTGAGATAGGAAGCAACCTGCAGGCAGCGCTGCCGGACCTGACAGATAAGGGGGCCGGCTACATGTATAGGGCTGAGATGGACTAGGTCCAGTGTCCCTTGAACGTCCTCTCTACAGTATCTATCCATATTAAAGGGGTTTTCCTTTGGATAAGCCCTCAATATTTGATCATTGGGGGCCCGTCTCTCCGCACCCCTGCCGATCAGCTGCATGAGGTGAGCGTGACATAAGCTGGAGAGCCGCATTTCTTTTGTTGTTTAGACAGGAACAGCGCCATACATATGTCGTGGCTGTACCTGGTACTGCGGCATGGCTGCATTAATTTGAACATTTGTTGTACAGTTGAATGCAAATCTATTGTTTCCTGTTGTCAGCCTTTTTAGGATAGGACGAGTATGACTATTGTGTTTTCACTGGGATGACTGGCACCATGTCTAGAATATGTCTGCCCACTATGATCGCTTTCTCGTGTCGCGTATTTGCATTTCTGACAGTCTCCAGCGATATCTACATACGTAGGAGAGACATCGGCGGCTCGTCTTATAAGCTGCCGCCTTTTAATGACCCTTGGAGTGTTTTAAAGTGAGGTGCAGTGCGGCGGCCATGGGTTACCTTCACAAACGGAAATGCAGGCCCTGGCTTGAGAGGTTCCTCCTCATGTTCCTGTTGATAGATCACATACTTCTCCACCCCGTCTGCTTCATACATATTCCTCTCCTGTACCATGTTGAACAGGACCCGGGATGACACGGCGATAGTTATTGCATTCTTGGGCTTGGGCTGTAGAGATAAAGCAGCGTATTATTACCTGATGGTAGGATTCTGCGCTGGTTTATCACAGATACCGGGGGACTCACCAGCTTCGGCTTCTTCTTGGATGCAATGCTGTCATAGAAGGCCTTGGCTGCGCTGGTATCGTGCTGGCCTTCTGGTTCTGCGGCATTGGTGGATGGTGGTTGTGTGGTGTCCGGGGAAGACTTATCCTTCACGCCGCTCATGGTGATGCTCCGTTCTTGGAGTGGGACTGTTGCCGCAGCTGCTCGGGTGACTGTGGACCGTGGGTTTCGTGCTGCGCTCCTGGTGCTGTATTACCGGTTATTGCACTAAACGATGAAAGAGAGAAGTTTCAGTGAGAGGCGGCAGCGCTGTACAGTAACTAGGCAGAATTAGGACACTTCCTTGTTGCTTACGTAAAAAGACAAGACCTGAATAGGAAGCTGAACCAACGCCCTCTGCTTACTGACTCACCCTGGGAGGAAGGGTTGATGTGCAAGACAAGGCAATGGAGGCCGGGCAAGGGAGTGGCATAACTCACATACCAGGCAATTAACATGCCATGGGGTGGGTACTATGTGACAGGGCTGCTGGACCCTCCTGCAAACAATACACACCGCTCTGTATGGTATTCTCTGACCACACAGATAACAACAATGCTGCGCGCACATACAAGGGAACTACTCTACTCACCATCTGCCTGTACTTTTTTATACCGCAGCAAAGTTAATGCAGATATAAATGTAGCAGAGCTGAATTTGTCATTTAAAAAGGAATATATATCTTCTAAAATATGTCGCGGAGCTGTGGTCTCCAACCTATGAGTCTCCAGCTGTTGTCAAACTACAACTCCCAGTGTGCTTTAACAGCCTGCAGCTGTCAGGGCATGCTGGGAGTTGTAGTTTCACAACCGCTGGAGAGTCACAGGTTAAAGACCACTGTCATAAGTAGTTCTGCCTATAGGAAGGAGTCATTGCTCAGACTTCAACCAATGCCATCTTTTGTCTCTATAACATGTTAGGCTAAGTTCACACTTGCATCCTATAATCCGTTAGTCTGATCCGTTTTTAGATCAGAATAAGGATAAAAACTGATCCGTTAAAAATTCTTCAATGGGATTTTTCATTTCGGATGTGTAACGGATAGGTTATTTTATCGTTTTATTTATTGTAATCTGTTTGCATCCGTTATTTTGATACCATCTGTTAAAAAATAATGTATGATATTAAAACGGATAGGGCAGCTTACGTGTGAACTTAGCCTAAGATGGTATAAAATGGGCACAAAGACATATACTCAGATTTTTACATGATAATATAGTCTGTTTATTTTTAGTCCTCTGAAAAGTACTAAATAACATCCTCAGCTCTGCTACATCTAACAGGATCATCTTTGCTACATGTTTACAGGGGAAACCGCATCTTGGAAATATGTAACAGCAGTTTATTATGATGAGATGGAAACTATTATTAATGTCCTTATCATAGCTCAACATATCAGCATGTGCAAAACGTACACCCGTAGGTAAACATCTGGACGTCCATGAGATTGGTGAGGGGGTCGGGGTTTCCCCAGTAGTAAACCCAACTCTACACCAACACTAATATAGTCCCTATATATTCATATATAGTATTAGGCCCTGTTCACACTGCGTTTTTTTACACTTTTTTTGACGCGGAAACCGCTTCTGAAAACACGCCAAAAAACGGCCAAAAATACCTCCCATTGATTTCAATGGAAGGCGGAGGTGTTTTTTCCCGGTAAAAAGAAGTGACATGCCCTATCTTCGGGCGTTTAAGTCTCTGATCTCCCATTGACATCAATGGGAGGCAGAGAAAGCGTATTTCGCAGTGTTTTTGCCCGTGGCGCTCAATGGGCACGAATGAAAAAAGCAGCGAAAAACGCGGCAAACGGGTTCCAAATGGAATCTTGAGGCAGAATTTTCTGCCTGCAAAATAACTCAGTGTGAACTCAGCCTTAGGGAATGTTTACATGGCAAACGAAAAACGGCTGCAAAATACGGAGCAGTTTTCAAGGAAAAACAGCTCCTGATTTTCAACCGTTTTTCATGCATCAGGCGTTTTTAGGGTATGTTCACACTCTAAGGGCCAGCTCACACTGAGTTTTTTTACACGTTTTTTGACGCGGAAACCGCGTCGGAAAACGCGTGAAAAAACTGCCGAAAATGCCTCCCATTGAGTTCAATAGGAGACAGAGGCGTGTTTTTTCCCGCGAGCGGAAACACTGTCTCGCTGGAAAAAAAAGTGACATGCCTCATCTTCGGGCGTTTACGTCTCTGACCTCCCATTGACATCATTGGGAGGCAGAGAAAGCGTATTTCGCTGCGTTTTTGCCCGCGGCGTTCAATAGCCACGGGCAAAAAACGCAGCAGAAAACGTTGTGAAAATTGGCGTGCAGGCAGAGCAAAATCTGCCTCAAAATTCCAAACGGAATTTTGAGGCAGGTTTTCTGCCTGCAAAAAACTCCGTGTGAACCCAGCTTTAACCAAAAACGTCTGAAAATACGGAGGTGTTTTGAAAGGAAAACAACTCCTGATTTTCAGACGTTTTTTTATTTAAACTCGAGTTTTTCACAACGTTTTTTACGGCCGTTTTTGGAGGTGTTTTTCTATAGAGTCAATGAAAAACGGCTCCAAAAACGGCCCAAGTAGTGACATGCACTTCTTTTTCGCGGGCGTCTTTTTACGTGCCGTGTTTGGAAAACAAGGTGTAAAAAAACGCCCCGTCGGAACAGAACCGCGTATTTCCCATTTCAATGGGCAGATGTTTGTAGGCGTTCTGCTTCCAATTTTTCAGCCGTTTTTTAGGATGTTTACGGCCCGAAAAAGTGCTGAAAACGCTACGTGTGCACATACCCTTAGGGTATGTTCACACGACTTATTTACGGACGTAATTCGGGCGTTTTACGCCTCGATTTATGTCCGAAAAAGCGCCTCGATAGCGTTGGCAAACATCTTCCCATTAAAAGCAATGGGCTGACGTTTGTCTGTTCACACGAGGCGTATATTTACGCGTCGCTGTCAAAAGACGGCGCGTAAATAGACGCCCGCGCCAAAGAAGTGTCATGTCACTTCTTCAGACGTAAATGGAGCCGTTTCCCATGGACTCCATGGAAAACCAGCTCCAGTTACGTCCGGAATGGACGCGGCGTTCAAGCGCCTGCACATGCCGTTACGGCTGAAATACGGGGCTGTTTTCTTCTGGAAACAGCCCTGTAATTTCGGCCGTTACGGACGCTGCCGTGTGAACATACCCTTATGCATCAGACGTTTTTTACAACCGGTTTTGGGCCTTTTTCTCTATTGAGACAATGAAAAAAGGGGCACTTCTTTTTTACAGGGTGTTTTTTACGCACCGTTTTTACAAACGGCTGCGTAAAAAAACGCCCGTCTGAATGAAGTGCCGTTTTTCCCATTGAAATCAATGGGCAGATGTTTGGAGGCGTTCAGCCTCCGTATTTTTCGCTGTTTTTCGGGGAGTTTATGGCCCGCAAAACGGCTGAAAATAGGCTGTGTGAACATACCCTAAGGGCTTATTCAGACAAACGGGATATACGTCCGTGCACGTTTTCACGCACGTCGCACGGACCTATATTAGTCTATGGGGCAGTGCAGACAGTTGCGTGATTTTTCCACAGCGTGAGTCCGACATGTCTGAAAATGTCACGACATGTCTGTTGTTTGGGCGTATTTCGCGCATCACGCACCCATTAAAGTCAATGGGTGCGTGAAAATCACGCGCAGCATACGGAAGCACTTCCGTGGGAAATATCTTGAGGAAGGGATAGTGTATAAAATATAACTTTTAATTATTTGTCCATATAAAATGGGATAACAATATAGATAAAAATGGTGCTGTAGATAAATAGCATATGTAGCACTATAAGGTTCTATTTGCCCAGTGCTTATTAGATGTCCAGATTCGTATTGAGCGGGATTATTCAGGATCAGTTATGAAACACAATGGTATTCTATCTGTCCCTTGGGTCTCAAATTACCTTGCTATACCAACATACCAGGCTCACGTTCTTAAAAGAACGGCCTGGTTGTTTCAGGAACCTGTCCCTATGATAAAGACCGTATTCAAACTAGGTTCATGCTCCTACGCGTTTCACCAGTTATACTGGCTCGTCAGGGAGATAGAGAGCCTCACGGCTTGACAGATCATATGGCAATGGCAGCGAAAGCCTGTATCAGCGCTCTTTTTATGTGCATAAACTCCGCCCACTGTGGAGGCTCAGTCACCGGACATCCAATCAAATGAGAGAGCTACTATGTCTTCACCCTCCCCTCGATACCGCGTCCTACGTTACCTGCACGGTGTGTTGATACAAAGATATCGAATAGGGGATTCATTCAGCCATTCCCCTATATGGCTAACAGCTTTCCTATCAAGAAGTTACACAGATAGATTGATTTTTGTGCCAAAGTAAATAGTTCAATAACAAAATGACGGAACGTAGAAGTAGAGATTCTCGATCAAGACATAGGGGATTTTGTCATTCCTATTTATTAAGGGTTCGTAATATCAATAGCGATATTCTGATCTGGACCCTAAAGAACATTGTTAAATTATAGTTGTAGCTTGCTATCTGGTGACTATCATAATTTAAATCAGGCACCAGCTCATGACAGCAGCATGCCAACCTAATCCCACACATAACGAACAAAACTGGGATGACATTAAATAGCATCAGATATTATAAACAGGTGTAGTGTAGTGTACATTCGTATGCATCAGGTATTATAAACAAGTGTAGTATAGAATACACTCGTAGTAATGTAAAGCATGAATGGACATACTTTGAATTCTGATTTCAAGGAAAGAACACATAATTTTAGGCTTTCATTTAGCTCATGTGGGGTCACTTACTGTAATTCGGCATGTTTAAAATTCTGATTTTAGAGAAAGCAGACGTAATTTAGGCTTTCATTCAGACCTTCTGGAGTCACTGACCTAAGTCACGAATCCAGCGACTTTCTGTTTGAAGTAAATCCCTATCCCAGTTACCTCCTCTTTGGTTCGGTTCGATGTGTTGTATACATATGTGTTGCCATATATGTGGAAGGAAACTGCTGTTTGGGCACACTGTAGGGTTCAGAGCGGAGGGAGCACCATTTGGCTTTTGGAGAGCGGATTTTGCTTGGTAGTAGATTTGTTTGAGTATTGCTGGTGTTTCCGTTTATAATGTGGGGGTACATGTAAGCCGGGCGGAGTATATAAGGGACATAGTTAGGTGGCATAATAATGGGGTAAAAAAAATAATAAAATAATCCATAGATGTGTGCATGGCCGGCCTTAGCTATGTTCGACCACTGCGGTCGCACAGGGCGCCAGCCGCCACACGGCAAGAGGGGCGCCAGCGGGTGTGTGTATCCCTGCGCCGTTGCAACTACCAGCGGGGATACACATACTAACTGCCGTCGCACCCGGGCGCTTCTTCACTTAGTGGCCATCGCTACCGCTGTAGCAGCCATAGCGGTGACACCGGGCATGAGGGCGGTGCTGCCGCTAGCAACTGCTGTGGCTGCTATAGCGGTAGCGACGGCACTATAGCAGAGCAGGGAGATATCTCCCTGCTCTGCTGTCTACTAGCGCCACTGTAGCTCCCTTCAGCTACAGCGGCGCTAGTAGACAGCAGAGCAGGGAGATACCTCCCTTGCTCTGCTATAGTGCCCCCCTGTAGATATCAAACCCCCCCCCTTCCAGGATAGCGCCACCGTAGCTCCCTGAAGGAGCGGAATCCCCGTGTGGCCGGGGATTCCGGTCCTGGAGCGCTGCTTGATGCCTCTGTCCATATATGGACAGTGACATCAGGGAAAACTCCTGAAGCGGAATCCCCGGTCACAGCATTGCAGACTCTATGATCGGGGATTCCACTCTAGGAGAAGCCAATGACGTCATGGACACAGACATCAGGAGCTTCTCCTGTGTGGCGCTACCTACAAGGGGGCTGTGTGGCGCTACCTACAAGGGGGCTGTGTGGCGCTACCTACAAGGGGGCTGTGTGGCGCTACCTACAAGGGGGCTGTGTGGCGATACCCACAAGCGGGCTGTGTGGTGCTACCTACAAGGGGCTATGTGGTGCTACCCACACGGGGGCTGTGTGGCGCTAAACACAAGGGGGCTGTGTGGCACTACCCACAAGGGGCTGTGTGGTGCTACCTACAAGGGGGCTGTGTGGTGCTACCTACAAGGGGGCTGTGTGGCGCTACCCACAAGGGGCTGTGTGGCGCTACCTACAAGGGGGCTGTGTGGCGCTACCTACAAGGGGGCTGTCTGGCGCTACCTACAAGGGGATGTGTGGCGCTACCTACAAGGGACTGTGTGGCGCTACCTACAAGGGGCTGTGTGGCGCTACCTACAGGGGGAATCTGTGAGTGGTGGGCTGATGGTCATTTTGCTGTGAGTGGTGGGCTGATGGTCATTTTGCTGTGAGTGGTGGGCTGATGGTCATTTTGCTGTGAGTGGTGGGCTGATGGTCATTTTGCTGTGAGTGGGGGGCTGATGGTGATTTTACTGTGAGTGGAGGGTTGATGGTCATTTTTCTGTGAGTGGGGGGCTGATGGTCTTCAAGTGGTTTCCACCTCTGACCTCCAATTGAAATGAATAGGAGGCAGAAGATACCTGCGGCGCCCGTTTGGAGCTTTTTTTCCTGCGTCTTTTGCATTCGCTTCAACAGCTTAAGAAAAAACACAAAAAAAAGGTCACCCAACGCTGTCAGTTCCTGAAGGAATTTTGAAGCAGATTTTTTTTTGCCTTACACAAAACGTGTGTGAACATGCCCTACGAGTGGAGTGCTTGTTCTTAGCCGTTTTCTGTCTTTCTCAAAACAATTTTTGGTAGGGGGACCCTGAGGAAATTTTGTGTTTCCAGTGCTGCCTCGAGTCCGAAAAGTTTGGGAAACTCTGTACAAAGGGTCCCGTCATGGAGCAGCTCAGTTCGTCGTGGGAACGGGGCCTAGGTGAGTACAATTTTTGTTTTTGTTTGGGGGCACTGTCTACAAGGGGGAGGTGGGGGACTGTATGGCACTGTCTACAAGGGGGAGGTGTGGGGGGCTGTATGGCATGATCTACAAAAAGGAGGTGGGGGATTATGGCGCTGTCTACAGGGAGGCTGTATGGCAAAATCTACAGGGGGGCATTATACTGTGTGGGGGCCACTAAGCGGACATTATACTGTGTTGGGGTACTACAGGGGGCATAATACTGTGGGCACAATTAGAGGACAAAATACTCTGTCCTTGAAGGGGTTGTAATATATTATATTATTAAATATTATTATTATACTGTATGTGGGCACTAAAGGGGCATTATCATTTTTTTATGGGGCATTTTTTTTTTAATTATGGGGTGGGGTGCCGAAAGATCATTTAGCATAGGGCGCCATCTATCCTAGGGCCGGCCCTGGATGTGTGTGTTACACTGTGAAGCAATCCTATCTGCACAGGCTGGGGTCGCACTGATAAATGGCGTCCTTTCTTATTCCCCTTTTGGTCCACAGTCCGCACCTTTGCAGTTTGGGGAATTTTGCTAGGAAGTGTTGTCCTGGTATAATACGGGCACCATCGCTTCCAGCGGATATGTTTGGGCTCTCCCCTTCCTGGTTCCCTAATTTTAGGTCCTTGATAAATCGCCTCTTGAAACAGAAGAAATGTTCCCCTCAGACCTGCACAACTGCATATTTTTCCTATATTTTATATTTTTCATATATTTCCTGACTTATTGGAGCCTTAACTAATTTTATTTTTCATAGACGTAGTGGTATGAGGGCTGGTTTGTTGTGGGACGAGCTGTAGTTATTATTGGTACCATTTTTGGGTACATGCGACTTTTTGATCACTTTTTATCCTATTTTTTGGGATGCCAGGTAAACAAAAAAACTCAATTCTGGCACAGCTTTTTTATTTATTTTTTATACAACGTTCACTATGCGTTATAAATTACATGTTGCGGGTCAGTACGATTCCGGCGATACCTAATTTATGGCACTTTTTTATGTTTTACAACTTTTTGCACAATAAAATTACTTTTGTAAAAAGAATGTATTTTTTCTGTCGCCATGTTGTGAGAACCATAACTTTTACATTTTTTTGTCGATGGAGCTGTATGAGGGCTTGTTTTTTGCGGGATGAGCTATAGTTTTTATAGGTACCATTTTTGGATACGTGCGACTTTTTGATCACTTTTTATTCCAATATTTGTAGGGCAAAGTAACCAAAAAATAGAAACTCTGGTAAAGTTTTTTTACGTTTTTTTTTTTAATGCTGTTCACCACGTGCAATAAATAATATAATATTTTGATACCTCAGGTCGTTACGGTCGCGGCAATACCAAATACGTATGGTTTATTAGTTTTCAATAATAAAGGACTTGATAAGTGTAAAAGGGGGATTGTGTTTTATTTTATTACTTGAAACTTTTATTGTTTTCAAACTTTTATTTTTTGCGCTTTTTTTATACTTTTTTTACACTTTTTCTCAAGGACCACTTGAAGGTCCAACTGTGCAATGTATTTGATCTGTCAGTCATTCACTGACAGCAAGCCGATTAGGCTTCGCCTCCCGGCAGAGCCTAAATCTGCTTCCGTAATGGCAGAGCAGGTGACCATTGTGTCTCCTGTTGCCATACCATCAGTCGCCAGTCCTGATTGCCTGTCAGGGCTGGCGACCTGCTAGTAACCGCTACGATGCAGCAATGCTACATCGAAGGGGTTAATGGCAGGGATCGGAGCTAGCTCCGGTTCCTGCCGTTACAGGTGGATGTCAGCTGTAACATACAGCTGACTTCCACCGCTGATGGCGCCGGATCAGCTCCTGAGCCGGCGCCATCTTGCCCGCAGCTACGGAAGCCGATCAGCACTCGCGTTTGAGCGCTGCACTTAAGGGGTTAATGGCGGCGATCAAAGCTAATTTCGGTCCACGCCATTACAGCCGGATGTCAGCTTTCAAATACAGCTGAGATCCGGCGATTATGGCACCGACTCCTCTTCTGAGCCGGTGCCAAACATTTGTCGTAAGTATACAACATTTTGCGGGAAGCACTGGCTTTCCATGACGTATACTTACGACAAATATTGGGAAGGGGTTAATGTCGTTCACTGAAGTAACAATAAAGTAAAAAATACCTTTTAATAGTAACTAGTTAAAAACAGGGGTAACACACCACTGTGACATAAGCCCCACCGTGATTGTTAAAAAACGTATTAAACAAAAAACACTGAGTCATTATGATACATCTAGCTCAGTGTTTGTAACAATATATGTTTAGTCTGGGAACAGCATATATCCAGGGCACATCATTAGTACAATCCCAAAATAAAGCACAGGTGTCCGAAATAATCGGGTCTCCTAGTGCTGGGTGTAACACAATATGACTATCCCCAATGCAAACATTCCATAAACAGTACAACGACCCTACGCGTTTCAGGTACTCATCCTCAGGGGTCCGTATAATGGTAACTCTGGCCTTCCCACCAGCGATAGAATCCTTTAACAGCAGATATTCTGCTGTGCGTCACGGCAAAGATGCACGTATCGATGTCAACGGCATACTAAGTTGCAGGCGCTACGTTACTATAAACGCTAAACTCCACCCCTCGTATTCTAGCGGCAAAAATGAACTGACCAATCCCCGCACCCTCACGATTAGTGACACCTGCCCATGTGACCCCCAGCCGTCAGCTGACAGCCTGGGGTCATCATCGGCCGCATCAAACCGCACGCGCAGGCGCAGTAGAAGTCAAGGACAAATCGCCCAGACTGCTATGTACGAGAAGGTAAGCGCTACACGATGATAGATTGTAAGTAAATCTCGCGGGACAGTTAAACACCGCAAGTAGGCTACCTCACAAAGCAACTAAAAAGTAATAAATCACATATAGGGTAGAAAGGAGGATTCGATCCCTCATGACATGCGGGACCGAGAGTAGATCGCCGTTAAAAAACGGCAGACCAATAGGGCCATCTCAAACCTACGTGTGTAGGGCAAATATGAACTCACCCACCTCGTGGACAAACCAAGAGGAGATAGGTCGTCCATACAGAGTGTTAAATAAAACATGTATAATTAGTCTGCTCATTTAAACCTGCTGGATGTATGCATTCCAATCTGTGGATCCATTGCGCTTCCTTGCGTAAAATCAGGTTATCCCAATCTCCTCCTCTTTTGGGGGGTCTGACAAGTTCAATAGCTTGAAACTTTAAACATGCTGCCTGGCCTTGGTGTTTGGCATGCACATGCTTGGATATTGGGGTGTCCCTATCATGGACAATATCTCCAACATGCTCCCTAATGCGGCGACGAAATTGTCGTGCTGTTTTTCCCACATAATTTAGGGGGCATGGACATGTGATTAGGTAGACCACTCCCGCAGTCTTGCAATTGACATAATCCCGAATAGTGTATTGTTTCTGTGTGGTGACGCTAGTGAAGCTTTTACCTTTAAAAATGAAATCACAGGCTTTGCAGCTACCACATCTAAAGGTGCCTGGTGTTTGTCTGTCCAGCCAAGTGCCCCTAGGTGAAATGGGGTCAAAACAGCTATGCATGACTCTGTCCCTTATATTTTTCCCTCTCCGATACGTGACAGACGGCCTCTGTGTGATCTGATCTGCTAGATCTATATCAGAACTGAGAATACGCCAATACCTATTCAGTATCTGCATAATATCATTTTGTTTGGAATCATAGGTACCTATGAGTCTTGTGACCTGTTCTTCTTTCCGTTTTTTAGGGACCAGAAGACATTGCCTGTCAGCATCCCTTGCTCCCTCATAGGCCTTCCTGATGACCCTCTCAGGGAAACCTCTGTCCTTCAATCTAGTTTTGAGCTCCTTGGCCTGGAACTCAAAATCACCCATAGAACTACAATTCCTACGTACTCTCATAAATTGGCCTTTTGGTATGCCACTTTTGAGGGAATGAGGATGACAGCTATTCCATTGTAGGAAACTATTTGTTGCTGTTTCTTTCCTATGTACCTTAGTGTGGATAGTGCCTTCTGATGTTTTTGTGATTTTCAAATCTAAAAAAGACAATTCTTTCTCACTGATCTCACATGTGAATTTAAGTCCTACATCATTTTTGTTGAGGGCTGCTACAAAATTATGGAACTCATCAGCTGTAGAGTTCCAGAGGATCAACACGTCATCAATATATCTAATCCATAGTCCAACAGATGAAGTCCAATTGACAAATTTGTCCCCAAAGACAATAGTCTCCTCCCACCAGCCAAGAAATAAATTCGCATAGGTGGGAGCAGCAGGACTCCCCATTGCAGTACCACATTTCTGATGGAAAATTTTGTCTTCAAAAATAAATATATTTCTTTCAAGAACAAACTGTAATAACTGCATAACAAACTGGTTATGAGCTGTAAACTGGGTACCTCTAGAACCCAGATAGTACTCAACCGCTTTATAACCACATTTGTGCGGTATGGATGAATATAACGCCTCGACATCCAGACTAGCCAGCATTGTATCTTTCTCCAGGGAAATACCATCAATCTGTTTCAGGACATCCATTGTGTCACGCACATATGATGTGAGACTCAAAACAAAGGGGCGCAACACTTGGTCAACATACGTGCTCACATTTTGAGTTAAATTATTTATGCCTGAAACAATAGGTCTGCCACGTAAGGGAGGATATCCTTTGTGGATTTTAGGCAGGCTATAAAAACACGCCATAACAGGAAATTGTGGGTATAAAAACCCAAACTCCCCTGCACTAATCAAAGATCTGCTCTTTGCATCACTCAAAATGCTCAGCAACTCTTTCTTGAATAATGCCGTGGGGTTATCCTTTAAAATGGTATAGCAGTCATGGTTAAATAAAATGTCCTCACACATCTTCTTATAGCCATCCCTGCTCATGACCACAATGTTCCCACCTTTATCAGATGACTTGAGAACAATATTCTCTTTTTTCTCTAAAGTGGTCAGAGCTAGTCGTTCAGACCAAGACAAATTATTATCCATTCCCCTGCTATCCTGACTGAGACTTTTGATCTCATCTCCCACCATATCCACAAATAAATCCACATTGGTAAAATCTCCTATAGGTGGCAGTTTCCTACTCTTCATTTTGAGGTTGGTGAAGGGACCTATGCCTGGAGTGCGTCCAGATTCCTCTAGTAACCCCTCAAGGGCCGAGAGACCTTCCATATCAGACTCCTCTAGGCCTAATTCCATACATTTTTTTTCTATTATGGTGTTTAAAAAATTTTATCCATTTGAGTTTACGAGCAAATAAATTGAGATCCTTTATCCACGAAAATGAGTCAAATTTGACTGTAGGGACAAATGAAAGTCCCTTCTCTAATAATGTAATCTCTGATGCACTCAAATTATATTCAGAAAGGTTAATGATTTGAAGCCTATCCATGTTATTCCCCTTCACTAATCCTTTTGACCCCTCAGCATATAGCGGGAAATGGGAGGATTGTTGGCTAAAAAATTATTGCCACTATTAGCAGAGGCTCTACCACGGCCTCTATTTCTACTTCTTACTCCTCCCCTAAATTTGTGTTTCCCACCACTACCGCCAAAATATGGGCCCACTCTTTCAGAGTCTGTAGTTTCACTCTCTGATGTGGAAGGGTCAGATTCCCTCGGCCCCCTATTGGTCTGTTGATATTGCTGTTGTTGTGTAGTGACAAAATCATACGCTTTTTTCTCCCTAAATTCCTGTAGGTCTCTCTGGAATTGGAAGTGTTTTCGTTCCTTAAGATGATTAGTAAACCTTTCCAGAGTTTGTTGGAGGATTTTGTCCCTTTTGTCAAAACCAGGGGTATCTACCAAAGACTTGGCTGCCTCAATCTCTTTTTTAAGCTCAACACTAATAGAGTCAAACTGGACTTTTTCTTCCTCTACCAAAATCTGCATCAGTCTAAGTGAGCTACCTGTAATCTCCTGTTCCCACCTTTCTTTAATATTAGCGGTTTTTAATCTTAATGCTGGAACAATGGGGACCCTGAGACCTCTGGGAACTATCTTGTTCTTTAAATAGTTTTCCAGACTCTGGATCTCCCACCAACTTCTAGTATAATCTTTATGCAGTCTATTCAGATTTTTAAAAGTGGATTTGAGAGATGCACCCTGAACTGTATACGTCAGTTCACATTCAGAAAAGACGCTTTTAGCCTCACTCATCCACCCATCTGTGTTTAATTCAGAAAGTGCAAAGGCTGCCATACCTAGATAAACTGAAATAATTAACTGTATGAATTAAATATAATTTCACTGTCTAGTTTGATAGAAATCTAATTGTGCTCCCACAATATGAGTAAATTATATGGTTCACTGAAGTAACAATAAAGTAAAAAATACCTTTTAATAGTAACTAGTTAAAAACAGGGGTAACACACCACTGTGACATAAGCCCCACCGTGATTGTTAAAAAACGTATTAAACAAAAAACACTGAGTCATTATGATACATCTAGCTCAGTGTTTGTAACAATATATGTTTAGTCTGGGAACAGCATATATCCAGGGCACATCATTAGTACAATCCCAAAATAAAGCACAGGTGTCCGAAATAATCGGGTCTCCTAGTGCTGGGTGTAACACAATATGACTATCCCCAATGCAAACATTCCATAAACAGTACAACGACCCTACGCGTTTCAGGTACTCATCCTCAGGGGTCCGTATAATGGTAACTCTGGCCTTCCCACCAGCGATAGAATCCTTTAACAGCAGATATTCTGCTGTGCGTCACGGCAAAGATGCACGTATCGATGTCAACGGCATACTAAGTTGCAGGCGCTACGTTACTATAAACGCTAAACTCCACCCCTCGTATTCTAGCGGCAAAAATGAACTGACCAATCCCCGCACCCTCACGATTAGTGACACCTGCCCATGTGACCCCCAGCCGTCAGCTGACAGCCTGGGGTCATCATCGGCCGCATCAAACCGCACGCGCAGGCGCAGTAGAAGTCAAGGACAAATCGCCCAGACTGCTATGTACGAGAAGGTAAGCGCTACACGATGATAGATTGTAAGTAAATCTCGCGGGACAGTTAAACACCGCAAGTAGGCTACCTCACAAAGCAACTAAAAAGTAATAAATCACATATAGGGTAGAAAGGAGGATTCGATCCCTCATGACATGCGGGACCGAGAGTAGATCGCCGTTAAAAAACGGCAGACCAATAGGGCCATCTCAAACCTACGTGTGTAGGGCAAATATGAACTCACCCACCTCGTGGACAAACCAAGAGGAGATAGGTCGTCCATACAGAGTGTTAAATAAAACATGTATAATTAGTCTGCTCATTTAAACCTGCTGGATGTATGCATTCCAATCTGTGGATCCATTGCGCTTCCTTGCGTAAAATCAGGTTATCCCAATCTCCTCCTCTTTTGGGGGGTCTGACAAGTTCAATAGCTTGAAACTTTAAACATGCTGCCTGGCCTTGGTGTTTGGCATGCACATGCTTGGATATTGGGGTGTCCCTATCATGGACAATATCTCCAACATGCTCCCTAATGCGGCGACGAAATTGTCGTGCTGTTTTTCCCACATAATTTAGGGGGCATGGACATGTGATTAGGTAGACCACTCCCGCAGTCTTGCAATTGACATAATCCCGAATAGTGTATTGTTTCTGTGTGGTGACGCTAGTGAAGCTTTTACCTTTAAAAATGAAATCACAGGCTTTGCAGCTACCACATCTAAAGGTGCCTGGTGTTTGTCTGTCCAGCCAAGTGCCCCTAGGTGAAATGGGGTCAAAACAGCTATGCATGACTCTGTCCCTTATATTTTTCCCTCTCCGATACGTGACAGACGGCCTCTGTGTGATCTGATCTGCTAGATCTACATCAGAACTGAGAATACGCCAATACCTATTCAGTATCTGCATAATATCATTTTGTTTGGAATCATAGGTACCTATGAGTCTTGTGACCTGTTCTTCTTTCCGTTTTTTAGGGACCAGAAGACATTGCCTGTCAGCATCCCTTGCTCCCTCATAGGCCTTCCTGATGACCCTCTCAGGGAAACCTCTGTCCTTCAATCTAGTTTTGAGCTCCTTGGCCTGGAACTCAAAATCACCCATAGAACTACAATTCCTACGTACTCTCATAAATTGGCCTTTTGGTATGCCACTTTTGAGGGAATGAGGATGACAGCTATTCCATTGTAGGAAACTATTTGTTGCTGTTTCTTTCCTATGTACCTTAGTGTGGATAGTGCCTTCTGATGTTTTTGTGATTTTCAAATCTAAAAAAGACAATTCTTTCTCACTGATCTCACATGTGAATTTAAGTCCTACATCATTTTTGTTGAGGGCTGCTACAAAATTATGGAACTCATCAGCTGTAGAGTTCCAGAGGATCAACACGTCATCAATATATCTAATCCATAGTCCAACAGATGAAGTCCAATTGACAAATTTGTCCCCAAAGACAATAGTCTCCTCCCACCAGCCAAGAAATAAATTCGCATAGGTGGGAGCAGCAGGACTCCCCATTGCAGTACCACATTTCTGATGGAAAATTTTGTCTTCAAAAATAAATATATTTCTTTCAAGAACAAACTGTAATAACTGCATAACAAACTGGTTATGAGCTGTAAACTGGGTACCTCTAGAACCCAGATAGTACTCAACCGCTTTATAACCACATTTGTGCGGTATGGATGAATATAACGCCTCGACATCCAGACTAGCCAGCATTGTATCTTTCTCCAGGGAAATACCATCAATCTGTTTCAGGACATCCATTGTGTCACGCACATATGATGTGAGACTCAAAACAAAGGGGCGCAACACTTGGTCAACATACGTGCTCACATTTTGAGTTAAATTATTTATGCCTGAAACAATAGGTCTGCCACGTAAGGGAGGATATCCTTTGTGGATTTTAGGCAGGCTATAAAAACACGCCATAACAGGAAATTGTGGGTATAAAAACCCAAACTCCCCTGCACTAATCAAAGATCTGCTCTTTGCATCACTCAAAATGCTCAGCAACTCTTTCTTGAATAATGCCGTGGGGTTATCCTTTAAAATGGTATAGCAGTCATGGTTAAATAAAATGTCCTCACACATCTTCTTATAGCCATCCCTGCTCATGACCACAATGTTCCCACCTTTATCAGATGACTTGAGAACAATATTCTCTTTTTTCTCTAAAGTGGTCAGAGCTAGTCGTTCAGACCAAGACAAATTATTATCCATTTTCATTTTTAAAGGTAAAAGCTTCACTAGCGTCACCACACAGAAACAATACACTATTCGGGATTATGTCAATTGCAAGACTGCGGGAGTGGTCTACCTAATCACATGTCCATGCCCCCTAAATTATGTGGGAAAAACAGCACGACAATTTCGTCGCCGCATTAGGGAGCATGTTGGAGATATTGTCCATGATAGGGACACCCCAATATCCAAGCATGTGCATGCCAAACACCAAGGCCAGGCAGCATGTTTAAAGTTTCAAGCTATTGAACTTGTCAGACCCCCCAAAAGAGGAGGAGATTGGGATAACCTGATTTTACGCAAGGAAGCGCAATGGATCCACAGATTGGAATGCATACATCCAGCAGGTTTAAATGAGCAGACTAATTATACATGTTTTATTTAACACTCTGTATGGACGACCTATCTCCTCTTGGTTTGTCCACGAGGTGGGTGAGTTCATATTTGCCCTACACACGTAGGTTTGAGATGGCCCTATTGGTCTGCCGTTTTTTAACGGCGATCTACTCTCGGTCCCGCATGTCATGAGGGATCGAATCCTCCTTTCTACCCTATATGTGATTTATTACTTTTTAGTTGCTTTGTGAGGTAGCCTACTTGCGGTGTTTAACTGTCCCGCGAGATTTACTTACAATCTATCATCGTGTAGCGCTTACCTTCTCGTACATAGCAGTCTGGGCGATTTGTCCTTGACTTCTACTGCGCCTGCGCGTGCGGTTTGATGCGGCCGATGATGACCCCAGGCTGTCAGCTGACGGCTGGGGGTCACATGGGCAGGTGTCACTAATCGTGAGGGTGCGGGGATTGGTCAGTTCATTTTTGCCGCTAGAATACGAGGGGTGGAGTTTAGCGTTTATAGTAACGTAGCGCCTGCAACTTAGTATGCCGTTGACATCGATACGTGCATCTTTGCCGTGACGCACAGCAGAATATCTGCTGTTAAAGGATTCTATCGCTGGTGGGAAGGCCAGAGTTACCATTATACGGACCCCTGAGGATGAGTACCTGAAACGCGTAGGGTCGTTGTACTGTTTATGGAATGTTTGCATTGGGGATAGTCATATTGTGTTACACCCAGCACTAGGAGACCCGATTATTTCGGACACCTGTGCTTTATTTTGGGATTGTACTAATGATGTGCCCTGGATATATGCTGTTCCCAGACTAAACATATATTGTTACAAACACTGAGCTAGATGTATCATAATGACTCAGTGTTTTTTGTTTAATACGTTTTTTAACAATCACGGTGGGGCTTATGTCACAGTGGTGTGTTACCCCTGTTTTTAACTAGTTACTATTAAAAGGTATTTTTTACTTTATTGTTACTTCAGTGAACCATATAATTTACTCATATTGTGGGAGCACAATTAGATTTCTATCAAACTAGACAGTGAAATTATATTTAATTCATACAGTTAATTATTTCAGTTTATCTAGGTATGGCAGCCTTTGCACTTTCTGAATTAAACACAGATGGGTGGATGAGTGAGGCTAAAAGCGTCTTTTCTGAATGTGAACTGACGTATACAGTTCAGGGTGCATCTCTCAAATCCACTTTTAAAAATCTGAATAGACTGCATAAAGATTATACTAGAAGTTGGTGGGAGATCCAGAGTCTGGAAAACTATTTAAAGAACAAGATAGTTCCCAGAGGTCTCAGGGTCCCCATTGTTCCAGCATTAAGATTAAAAACCGCTAATATTAAAGAAAGGTGGGAACAGGAGATTACAGGTAGCTCACTTAGACTGATGCAGATTTTGGTAGAGGAAGAAAAAGTCCAGTTTGACTCTATTAGTGTTGAGCTTAAAAAAGAGATTGAGGCAGCCAAGTCTTTGGTAGATACCCCTGGTTTTGACAAAAGGGACAAAATCCTCCAACAAACTCTGGAAAGGTTTACTAATCATCTTAAGGAACGAAAACACTTCCAATTCCAGAGAGACCTACAGGAATTTAGGGAGAAAAAAGCGTATGATTTTGTCACTACACAACAACAGCAATATCAACAGACCAATAGGGGGCCGAGGGAATCTGACCCTTCCACATCAGAGAGTGAAACTACAGACTCTGAAAGAGTGGGCCCATATTTTGGCGGTAGTGGTGGGAAACACAAATTTAGGGGAGGAGTAAGAAGTAGAAATAGAGGCCGTGGTAGAGCCTCTGCTAATAGTGGCAATAATTTTTTAGCCAACAATCCTCCCATTTCCCGCTATATGCTGAGGGGTCAAAAGGATTAGTGAAGGGGAATAACATGGATAGGCTTCAAATCATTAACCTTTCTGAATATAATTTGAGTGCATCAGAGATTACATTATTAGAGAAGGGACTTTCATTTGTCCCTACAGTCAAATTTGACTCATTTTCGTGGATAAAGGATCTCAATTTATTTGCTCGTAAACTCAAATGGATAAAATTTTTTAAACACCATAATAGAAAAAAATGTATGGAATTAGGCCTAGAGGAGTCTGATATGGAAGGTCTCTCGGCCCTTGAGGGGTTACTAGAGGAATCTGGACGCACTCCAGGCATAGGTCCCTTCACCAACCTCAAAATGAAGAGTAGGAAACTGCCACCTATAGGAGATTTTACCAATGTGGATTTATTTGTGGATATGGTGGGAGATGAGATCAAAAGTCTCAGTCAGGATAGCAGGGGAATGGATAATAATTTGTCTTGGTCTGAACGACTAGCTCTGACCACTTTAGAGAAAAAAGAGAATATTGTTCTCAAGTCATCTGATAAAGGTGGGAACATTGTGGTCATGAGCAGGGATGGCTATAAGAAGATGTGTGAGGACATTTTATTTAACCATGACTGCTATACCATTTTAAAGGATAACCCCACGGCATTATTCAAGAAAGAGTTGCTGAGCATTTTGAGTGATGCAAAGAGCAGATCTTTGATTAGTGCAGGGGAGTTTGGGTTTTTATACCCACAATTTCCTGTTATGGCGTGTTTTTATAGCCTGCCTAAAATCCACAAAGGATATCCTCCCTTACGTGGCAGACCTATTGTTTCAGGCATAAATAATTTAACTCAAAATGTGAGCACGTATGTTGACCAAGTGTTGCGCCCCTTTGTTTTGAGTCTCACATCATATGTGCGTGACACAATGGATGTCCTGAAACAGATTGATGGTATTTCCCTGGAGAAAGATACAATGCTGGCTAGTCTGGATGTCGAGGCGTTATATTCATCCATACCGCACAAATGTGGTTATAAAGCGGTTGAGTACTATCTGGGTTCTAGAGGTACCCAGTTTACAGCTCATAACCAGTTTGTTATGCAGTTATTACAGTTTGTTCTTGAAAGAAATATATTTATTTTTGAAGACAAAATTTTCCATCAGAAATGTGGTACTGCAATGGGGAGTCCTGCTGCTCCCACCTATGCGAATTTATTTCTTGGCTGGTGGGAGGAGACTATTGTCTTTGGGGACAAATTTGTCAATTGGACTTCATCTGTTGGACTATGGATTAGATATATTGATGACGTGTTGATCCTCTGGAACTCTACAGCTGATGAGTTCCATAATTTTGTAGCAGCCCTCAACAAAAATGATGTAGGACTTAAATTCACATGTGAGATCAGTGAGAAAGAATTGTCTTTTTTAGATTTGAAAATCACAAAAACATCAGAAGGCACTATCCACACTAAGGTACATAGGAAAGAAACAGCAACAAATAGTTTCCTACAATGGAATAGCTGTCATCCTCATTCCCTCAAAAGTGGCATACCAAAAGGCCAATTTATGAGAGTACGTAGGAATTGTAGTTCTATGGGTGATTTTGAGTTCCAGGCCAAGGAGCTCAAAACTAGATTGAAGGACAGAGGTTTCCCTGAGAGGGTCATCAGGAAGGCCTATGAGGGAGCAAGGGATGCTGACAGGCAATGTCTTCTGGTCCCTAAAAAACGGAAAGAAGAACAGGTCACAAGACTCATAGGTACCTATGATTCCAAACAAAATGATATTATGCAGATACTGAATAGGTATTGGCGTATTCTCAGTTCTGATGTAGATCTAGCAGATCAGATCACACAGAGGCCGTCTGTCACGTATCGGAGAGGGAAAAATATAAGGGACAGAGTCATGCATAGCTGTTTTGACCCCATTTCACCTAGGGGCACTTGGCTGGACAGACAAACACCAGGCACCTTTAGATGTGGTAGCTGCAAAGCCTGTGATTTCATTTTTAAAGGTAAAAGCTTCACTAGCGTCACCACACAGAAACAATACACTATTCGGGATTATGTCAATTGCAAGACTGCGGGAGTGGTCTACCTAATCACATGTCCATGCCCCCTAAATTATGTGGGAAAAACAGCACGACAATTTCGTCGCCGCATTAGGGAGCATGTTGGAGATATTGTCCATGATAGGGACACCCCAATATCCAAGCATGTGCATGCCAAACACCAAGGCCAGGCAGCATGTTTAAAGTTTCAAGCTATTGAACTTGTCAGACCCCCCAAAAGAGGAGGAGATTGGGATAACCTGATTTTACGCAAGGAAGCGCAATGGATCCACAGATTGGAATGCATACATCCAGCAGGTTTAAATGAGCAGACTAATTATACATGTTTTATTTAACACTCTGTATGGACGACCTATCTCCTCTTGGTTTGTCCACGAGGTGGGTGAGTTCATATTTGCCCTACACACGTAGGTTTGAGATGGCCCTATTGGTCTGCCGTTTTTTAACGGCGATCTACTCTCGGTCCCGCATGTCATGAGGGATCGAATCCTCCTTTCTACCCTATATGTGATTTATTACTTTTTAGTTGCTTTGTGAGGTAGCCTACTTGCGGTGTTTAACTGTCCCGCGAGATTTACTTACAATCTATCATCGTGTAGCGCTTACCTTCTCGTACATAGCAGTCTGGGCGATTTGTCCTTGACTTCTACTGCGCCTGCGCGTGCGGTTTGATGCGGCCGATGATGACCCCAGGCTGTCAGCTGACGGCTGGGGGTCACATGGGCAGGTGTCACTAATCGTGAGGGTGCGGGGATTGGTCAGTTCATTTTTGCCGCTAGAATACGAGGGGTGGAGTTTAGCGTTTATAGTAACGTAGCGCCTGCAACTTAGTATGCCGTTGACATCGATACGTGCATCTTTGCCGTGACGCACAGCAGAATATCTGCTGTTAAAGGATTCTATCGCTGGTGGGAAGGCCAGAGTTACCATTATACGGACCCCTGAGGATGAGTACCTGAAACGCGTAGGGTCGTTGTACTGTTTATGGAATGTTTGCATTGGGGATAGTCATATTGTGTTACACCCAGCACTAGGAGACCCGATTATTTCGGACACCTGTGCTTTATTTTGGGATTGTACTAATGATGTGCCCTGGATATATGCTGTTCCCAGACTAAACATATATTGTTACAAACACTGAGCTAGATGTATCATAATGACTCAGTGTTTTTTGTTTAATACGTTTTTTAACAATCACGGTGGGGCTTATGTCACAGTGGTGTGTTACCCCTGTTTTTAACTAGTTACTATTAAAAGGTATTTTTTACTTTATTGTTACTTCAGTGAACCATATAATTTACTCATATTGTGGGAGCACAATTAGATTTCTATCAAACTAGACAGTGAAATTATATTTAATTCATACAGTTAATTATTTCAGTTTATCTAGGTATGGCAGCCTTTGCACTTTCTGAATTAAACACAGATGGGTGGATGAGTGAGGCTAAAAGCGTCTTTTCTGAATGTGAACTGACGTATACAGTTCAGGGTGCATCTCTCAAATCCACTTTTAAAAATCTGAATAGACTGCATAAAGATTATACTAGAAGTTGGTGGGAGATCCAGAGTCTGGAAAACTATTTAAAGAACAAGATAGTTCCCAGAGGTCTCAGGGTCCCCATTGTTCCAGCATTAAGATTAAAAACCGCTAATATTAAAGAAAGGTGGGAACAGGAGATTACAGGTAGCTCACTTAGACTGATGCAGATTTTGGTAGAGGAAGAAAAAGTCCAGTTTGACTCTATTAGTGTTGAGCTTAAAAAAGAGATTGAGGCAGCCAAGTCTTTGGTAGATACCCCTGGTTTTGACAAAAGGGACAAAATCCTCCAACAAACTCTGGAAAGGTTTACTAATCATCTTAAGGAACGAAAACACTTCCAATTCCAGAGAGACCTACAGGAATTTAGGGAGAAAAAAGCGTATGATTTTGTCACTACACAACAACAGCAATATCAACAGACCAATAGGGGGCCGAGGGAATCTGACCCTTCCACATCAGAGAGTGAAACTACAGACTCTGAAAGAGTGGGCCCATATCTTGGCGGTAGTGGTGGGAAACACAAATTTAGGGGAGGAGTAAGAAGTAGAAATAGAGGCCGTGGTAGAGCCTCTGCTAATAGTGGCAATAATTTTTTAGCCAACAATCCTCCCATTTCCCGCTATATGCTGAGGGGTCAAAAGGATTAGTGAAGGGGAATAACATGGATAGGCTTCAAATCATTAACCTTTCTGAATATAATTTGAGTGCATCAGAGATTACATTATTAGAGAAGGGACTTTCATTTGTCCCTACAGTCAAATTTGACTCATTTTCGTGGATAAAGGATCTCAATTTATTTGCTCGTAAACTCAAATGGATAAAATTTTTTTAAACACCATAATAGAAAAAAATGTATGGAATTAGGCCTAGAGGAGTCTGATATGGAAGGTCTCTCGGCCCTTGAGGGGTTACTAGAGGAATCTGGACGCACTCCAGGCATAGGTCCCTTCACCAACCTCAAAATGAAGAGTAGGAAACTGCCACCTATAGGAGATTTTACCAATGTGGATTTATTTGTGGATATGGTGGGAGATGAGATCAAAAGTCTCAGTCAGGATAGCAGGGGAATGGATAATAATTTGTCTTGGTCTGAACGACTAGCTCTGACCACTTTAGAGAAAAAAGAGAATATTGTTCTCAAGTCATCTGATAAAGGTGGGAACATTGTGGTCATGAGCAGGGATGGCTATAAGAAGATGTGTGAGGACATTTTATTTAACCATGACTGCTATACCATTTTAAAGGATAACCCCACGGCATTATTCAAGAAAGAGTTGCTGAGCATTTTGAGTGATGCAAAGAGCAGATCTTTGATTAGTGCAGGGGAGTTTGGGTTTTTATACCCACAATTTCCTGTTATGGCGTGTTTTTATAGCCTGCCTAAAATCCACAAAGGATATCCTCCCTTACGTGGCAGACCTATTGTTTCAGGCATAAATAATTTAACTCAAAATGTGAGCACGTATGTTGACCAAGTGTTGCGCCCCTTTGTTTTGAGTCTCACATCATATGTGCGTGACACAATGGATGTCCTGAAACAGATTGATGGTATTTCCCTGGAGAAAGATACAATGCTGGCTAGTCTGGATGTCGAGGCGTTATATTCATCCATACCGCACAAATGTGGTTATAAAGCGGTTGAGTACTATCTGGGTTCTAGAGGTACCCAGTTTACAGCTCATAACCAGTTTGTTATGCAGTTATTACAGTTTGTTCTTGAAAGAAATATATTTATTTTTGAAGACAAAATTTTCCATCAGAAATGTGGTACTGCAATGGGGAGTCCTGCTGCTCCCACCTATGCGAATTTATTTCTTGGCTGGTGGGAGGAGACTATTGTCTTTGGGGACAAATTTGTCAATTGGACTTCATCTGTTGGACTATGGATTAGATATATTGATGACGTGTTGATCCTCTGGAACTCTACAGCTGATGAGTTCCATAATTTTGTAGCAGCCCTCAACAAAAATGATGTAGGACTTAAATTCACATGTGAGATCAGTGAGAAAGAATTGTCTTTTTTAGATTTGAAAATCACAAAAACATCAGAAGGCACTATCCACACTAAGGTACATAGGAAAGAAACAGCAACAAATAGTTTCCTACAATGGAATAGCTGTCATCCTCATTCCCTCAAAAGTGGCATACCAAAAGGCCAATTTATGAGCGTACGTAGGAATTGTAGTTCTATGGGTGATTTTGAGTTCCAGGCCAAGGAGCTCAAAACTAGATTGAAGGACAGAGGTTTCCCTGAGAGGGTCATCAGGAAGGCCTATGAGGGAGCAAGGGATGCTGACAGGCAATGTCTTCTGGTCCCTAAAAAACGGAAAGAAGAACAGGTCACAAGACTCATAGGTACCTATGATTCCAAACAAAATGATATTATGCAGATACTGAATAGGTATTGGCGTATTCTCAGTTCTGATGTAGATCTAGCAGATCAGATCACACAGAGGCCGTCTGTCACGTATCGGAGAGGGAAAAATATAAGGGACAGAGTCATGCATAGCTGTTTTGACCCCATTTCACCCAGGGGCACTTGGCTGGACAGACAAACACCAGGCACCTTTAGATGTGGTAGCTGCAAAGCCTGTGATTTCATTTTTAAAGGTAAAAGCTTCACTAGCGTCACCACACAGAAACAATACACTATTCGGGATTATGTCAATTGCAAGACTGCGGGAGTGGTCTACCTAATCACATGTCCATGCCCCCTAAATTATGTGGGAAAAACAGCACGACAATTTCGTCGCCGCATTAGGGAGCATGTTGGAGATATTGTCCATGATAGGGACACCCCAATATCCAAGCATGTGCATGCCAAACACCAAGGCCAGGCAGCATGTTTAAAGTTTCAAGCTATTGAACTTGTCAGACCCCCCAAAAGAGGAGGAGATTGGGATAACCTGATTTTACGCAAGGAAGCGCAATGGATCCACAGATTGGAATGCATACATCCAGCAGGTTTAAATGAGCAGACTAATTATACATGTTTTATTTAACACTCTGTATGGACGACCTATCTCCTCTTGGTTTGTCCACGAGGTGGGTGAGTTCATATTTGCCCTACACACGTAGGTTTGAGATGGCCCTATTGGTCTGCCGTTTTTTAACGGCGATCTACTCTCGGTCCCGCATGTCATGAGGGATCGAATCCTCCTTTCTACCCTATATGTGATTTATTACTTTTTAGTTGCTTTGTGAGGTAGCCTACTTGCGGTGTTTAACTGTCCCGCGAGATTTACTTACAATCTATCATCGTGTAGCGCTTACCTTCTCGTACATAGCAGTCTGGGCGATTTGTCCTTGACTTCTACTGCGCCTGCGCGTGCGGTTTGATGCGGCCGATGATGACCCCAGGCTGTCAGCTGACGGCTGGGGGTCACATGGGCAGGTGTCACTAATCGTGAGGGTGCGGGGATTGAAGGGGTTAATGTCCACTAATATCCCCAAATCTTTTCCTGTCTCAGTTTTACCCAGTGTTTTATCATTTAATTCATAATTATAAAATTTGCTTCCTTGGCCCAAATGCATAACCTTATGATTGACATTAACCGCTTCCCCCTGCTTGCATTCTGGGCCCTAACGGCCAAGCCATTTTCTACATTTTTCCATTGTCACATTCGAAGAGCTATAACTTTTTTATTTTTGCGTCGATATAGCTGTATAAGGTCTTGTTTTTTGCGGGACGACTTGTAGTTTTTATTGGTACCATTTGAGAGTAGATGCGACTTTTTGATCACTTTTTATCACATTTTTTTAATGTCAGGATTAACAGAAAACAGCAATTCTTCCATAGTTTTTTATTTTATTTTTTACGGCGTTCACAGTGCGGGTTAAATAATGTAATCAATTTATAGTCAGGGTCGTTACGGACGCGGCAATACCAAATATGTGCAACTTTTTTTGCTTTATTGTGGTTTTTTTTAATAGTAAAGCAGTTTGTAAGGGCAAAAACGGGGTTTTTCATTTATTTATTTTTCCCTTTTTTTTAAAATTAACTTTATTCAACTTTTTCTACTTTTTTACTAGTCCCACTAAGGGACTTCACTATGCGATCCTCCGATCGCTATTATAATACACTGCAATACTTTTGTATTGCAATGTATTACTGTCTGCCCGTTTAAAACGGACAGGCATCTGCTAGGACATGCCTCCGGCATGACCTAACAGGCATTCACGATAGGCAGACCTGGGGGCCTTTATTAGGCCCACGGCTGCCATCGGAGACACAGACACTCGGCAATCTTATCGCCGGGTGTCGGTGGGATGAGAGGGAGCTCCCTCCCTCTCTCCAAAACCACTCAGATGCGGTGCTCGCTATTGTGCACCGCATCTGAGGGGTTAAACGGGTGAGATCAATACTTATATCGATCTCACCCGGAAGAGCAGGGATGCCCCCAGCCCTCAGCTACCTCTGGCAGCTGAGAGCAGGGAGATTTGACAGCTCCCTGCTCTGTTTACTTTATTCTAATGCAGCGCCGTGGAATGGCGGCGCTGTAGAATAAAGCCCACTAATGACCGCCGTGAAAAGGCTAATCGGTGGTCATTAAGGGGTTAAAGGGGTCGTCCAGGAATTTTTATTTTTCTAAAAAGTGTCCCCCAGCCTTGGTTTGCCTTCCCTAATACCCCCTATTAAACTTCTAACCAGTTTCTGTTTGATCTCCATCGTCGCTGCTCTTTCTGTTTGTTTACATCCCTTGCTTCTGGTCCTGGCTGTTTCCTGTCTTGTAACCCACCATACCCATGATTCCTTGCTGCATCTGAGGAGACTGCTTGCATCCCCCCTTCCTCCAAAGCATCTCAGCTATTTGTATACTGCCACGCCCCTCTATGTTCACTGGTCCTTCCCTGTTCTAATTCCAGGCAGCTCCCTCCCTGCACACTGTGCTACACACTAATAATCATCATTATCCTTTGTGCCTTCATCTATCCCTGATCTAAGTACAGGCATCCATCTCCCTCCCCCACCCCTTTCACAGCCTGATAAATGTAAGTCTGACCTATACACCTATGTCAAACATCTTGGTACACACAATCCAGTCAGCTCATTTTCCTCACCTGCTGCTGGATCTGTTCCAAGAGATCCTGTATTAGGCCCTGTTCACACTGTGTTTTTTTTTTTTTTTTTGCTGCTTCCCATTGATGTCAATCAGAGGTCAGAGATGTAAACGCCCGAAGATGGGACATGTCGCTTCTTTTTCCCGCAAACCGGTTTTACCACTCGCAGGAAAAAAATGCCTCCGCCTCCCATTGAAATCAATAGGAGGCGTTTTCGGACATTTTTTGTTGCGCTTTCTGACGCGGTTTCCCCGTCAAAAAAGGGCTGAAAATGCCTCCCATTGATTTCAATGGGAGGCGGAGGCGTTTTTTACAGCGAGCGGTAAAACCCTGTGTGAACAGGGTCTTACAGTGAAGCAATGCCACACAGCCCCCCTGTAGGTAATGCCACACAGCCCCCTTGTTCATAGTCACCCCCCCTTCCTGTAGAGGATGGCTCCAGAAGTCCCTCACTTCACTGTCCATATATGGACAGTGAAGTGAGGGACTTCTCCTGGAGCGGAATCCCCAGCCACAGCGGTGGGGATTCAACTTCAGAAGTCCCAAACGTCACTGTGTCCATATATGGATAGTGAAGTGAGGGACTGCTCCTGGAGCGTAATTCCCGGCCAAACCTTCGGCAACGCTGTGGCCGGGGATTAGGGATTCCGCTCCTCCTTCTCACATGCACTTCAGTGCAAGAGCTCCAAGAGTGAAGGAGGAGGAGGGGGCGTGTACTATGATTGATGATGCTCCGTGTCTTCGCTCAGCCAGCACTTCCTGCTGTGTAAAGACACGGCGTGTCATCAACTACATCTACAGGCGGCGGGACCAGAGGAGGCAGAGCTCTGAAGAGCTCATGAAACATCCGCCCGGCCCACTGCCTGTAAATGTAGTTGATGACGCGCCGTGCCTTTCTCAGCCGGCAGTGCTGGCTGAGCAAAGACACGGTACCTCACAGGAAATAAAAGATTTACCCTGGGTGCTGTCATGTGACCGCATATCAGAACGGGGTAACGCTGGCACAGGTAAGTAGACACTATATTAGAAATGTTATTAAATATGTCTAATTAAGTTAAAATTGAAATAAAATTTATTCCTGGACAACCCCTTTAAGCTTCATTTGCCATTTCTCTGCCCAAACATCCAGCATTACCAAATCCCTCTGTAGTATTATATTATCCTTCTCTGTATAGATTACTTTACAGAGCTTAGTATCTAGTCATATTGCCTTCAAACTAGCTATAGTGCCAATTGTAGTTCATTAAAGTAGCTGTCTCTGGTAGTCCAGAAATCAGCTGATCACCGCAGGTCCGGCTTCAGAAAACCCCAATGATCATTTGTGGCTGTTCATACATTTCAAATGAATGGCTAATCATGTAATACATGGTTGCCAAAGTGAGAACTACTCTTCATTAATGTTTAATAGAGGGGGTTCCTAAACAGGAGACCACCCATGATTTCTAAATGCCCTAATAAACATAATACAACCCCTTTAATTCCATTCATAGTGCCTACAGTCATAAAGACCACAGCCAAAGTGCCCAATAATAGCAGTCATACAGCCCATAAGCATACAGTGCCTTATAATATTAAGGGTATGTTCACACGTAGTGACCAAAAACATCTGAAAATACGGAGCTGCTTTCAGGCGAAAACCGCTCCTGATTTTCAGACGTTTTTGTAGCAACTCGCGTTTTTCGCTGCATTTTTTACGGCTGTTTTTGGAGCTGTTTTTCAATGGAGTCAATGAAAAACTCCTCCAAAAACATCCCAAGAAGTGACATGCACTTCTTTTGACGAGCCGTCATTTTACATGCCGTATTTTGACAGCATCGTGGGAACAGAACATCGTAATTCCCATTGAAAGCAATGGGCAGATGATTGTAGCCGTATTAGGGGTGTTTTTTCAGGCGTAATTCGAGGCGTAAAATGCGCGTGTGAACTTACCCTAACCGTGATATCCACAGCTATAGCCCCAATAATATAAGACAGTGCACACATAATGACAGCCATATTGCCCTATAATGTCAATGACAGTGCCTCATAATAAAAGCCATAGTGCTCATAACCATAGCAGTCTTACCCATAAAGCCCCATAATGCTCTTCAATTAAACTGCCTTATTTTACCCGTGTATCATAATGTAAGCCGTAGGGCCTAAAGCCTTAATGCACCATAATAACAGCCCTTTACCATAGTGCCCTGTTATGTTCCATAGTCCGCCCTAATTCCCAAAGCCATAGTGCCCTATAATGCCAACAATATTGTCTATACCCATGGTGCCCTCAGATGTAGCTCTGATAAAGCTGTGCATGCCATTTATCTGATGCACACTCCTGCAGCTATTACATTTTAGTATTAAAAATGTATTTATATATTTTGGGTCCAGATGAAAACTTATAATTTTCCACAAAGTTCTCAATAAGTCAAAAGTTTAAGACACCAATAACTTCCCAAAGGAATCCATCTGTCGTTTCAACATTGGCTTTGGTGGGATGACCTAATGTTGGCTTAAAGAAGTTTATCACTTGCTTCTCCCATTCCCGAATCAGAAGATTTATTTTAGTACAGGGTGAGGAAAACATGCCAAGGAGTCCCTTGCCTCATAGCTCATAAGAGGGCTTGACAAATTGAAGCCACTTAACTTTATCTCGATAGAGTCCCATAGTGGCCCATGAACTTCAACATTCATAGTAACAGTTTGGTATACGCAAGTTCTTGCATACCTTCTAAGATATCATAATTCATGGTTTATGTTGGGTCTTTTATCATTCCTACTCAACAATATCATTTGTTTTTGTAAGTGATTTAATATGCTTTTTGGCTCATGTGTTGCCTCGAAAGTCTGTACCTGGATCTGGAGGGCCTCTCTATAAAGAGGACAAATCATATTATCATAACTGCTATGCAAGCTTTCAGAAAAAAATATTAACCCCACAAATTTACCCTTTGGTAAGAATTTTGAGCAATTTGGCAATTGTTTTTTTTAAAATTTTTGTTTCATTTTATTTGTTTTTACAAAAGGTAAAAAAACAAAACCACCAAAGACAAAGCAACAATGAATATTGGAGAATATGTCTCTACAGAAAGATCTCTACAGATGTTCAGATGTTGCTCCAAAGGTAACACAAATAGATTCAATGGCTTCACAAGTTTTAATTAAACACTACAGATACATATATGGCCAAAAGTATGTGGACACCCCTCCTAATTAATCAGCAGTTTAAGCCACACCCATTGCAAATAGGTACAGACAAGCAAAAACACAGCCATGCAATCTCCATAGACAAACATTGATAGTAGAGATGTGTGAATTTAAACTTAAATATTCTATAAGAAAAAGTATAAAATATTGTTTCAATAAAACAATGAAGGCACTGTGTAGTTTTCCCAAAAATACAGTATAATAGATATAGCTATAGTTAAAGGGGTTATTCTGTATTTTAAAATGAATGACTTATCCTTAGGATATGCCATCAGTATTAGATCAGTCGGGGTCTGACTCTTGGCACCTCCGCTAATATGCTTTTTGAAGGGGCCACAGCGCCCCCTTCATTGTCTGCATCAATTTTCTTTTTGTTCCATCTTGTACACGCCATTACTTTCGTAGCAGCTGCACGTTGTCACATTAAAGTGAACGGGACAGTGGTACAATACCTTGCGCAGCCGTTTGAAATGTATCGGCGGGTGCAAGTACGAACAAAAATGAAATCAATATAAACATTAAAGAGGCTTCAGCGCTCATACAAGCGCCGCAGCTTCTTTAAACGACTGATCATGGAAGTGCCGCAAGTCAGACCCCAACCATTCTAATATTGATGGCCTATCCAAGAAATACCTAAAAAAAGAGGAAAAATGCACGGCGCCACGTAGTGCAAGATGAACCTGGTTGGTTCAATGAATAAAATGCTCTCAATCCAAAAAACAATTTTATAAGGATGGTACCGCATAAAGACAACAGAAAAAAATAATAATTGTGGGTTTAAATGTAGCGCTTTCGTTTATATTCACAATTTTTCTTTTTTTTTCTGTTATCCAAGAAATAGGCCATCAATTTAAAAATCCCGGATTACCCCTTTCAAGGTTATGTACCCCTTTGAATGCTTTTATTACAGTTAATTAATGTATTATGTGATTATAAACATTATTTTATTGAAGTTTTTCTTATGTTTTTCCGATACAGCTTTAATGTATCCTCTATACATAGGAGCTGTATCGTTTGCTATCAGCCGATTCCATCAGTTCAGCTGAAAGCAGGTTCTGTGTGCGTCTAACACACAGGATCACAATAATTTTGGTCACATCTAAGTTCATCAACATTAGACACACACAGAATCTTCACTCAGTCGAGCAGTCAGTTTACTTCACTGACGGATTCAGCTGACAGTGTAGAATGCAGCTTCCATGTTTGAAGGATACATAGCAGCTGTATCGGATAGACTAAAGAATATTTTTCATAGAAGTCCGTTCTGCCAAAATTTGCTGAATGGCAGGCATTCCCATCAAATGTGGGACATTGTGGCTTATTTTCCCCACATTACCAATGCCGCTTCCACTGGGGTGTATTTTATGAAGTAGTAAAGGGCCCTGGTACTGTACATTGGGGTATTATTTTATAAACGGCTTCCCATTCTCTTGAAGAAATGGAGGATGTTAATGTCCATTGTACATAAGGAATGCTTTATTAGGTTGACATTCCAAGTACAAGAGGGCATACCATCAGGAAATATGTTGTAGGTACCAAAACAACATGGACATTGTACGTCTAGGTTGACCTCTTCAGTCTCTGATGATGCAGGGATGTTTTTTCCAAGACGTAAAACTGTTGAGATTTTATCTAACAAGAATTAAAATAAGATGTTTTTAGCAGCGGAGGTTCCAATGGACAATATCACTTATAGGTCATGGAGTAGAAGGCTCCATTGCCCGCCTGAATCACTTGTAAGAGGATAGTGTCTGGATTAAGTAATCTCAATTTGCAGCAGCAAATTTGGAAATCAAGATTGTCCAGGGCTATGAGAAAAATGTTATGGTAAAAGTTTTTTTTTTTTTTGTGTTTTTATTAGTAAATTGAGGTGTTCTACGGGAGCTGAATCTTTCGAGATCCATCACAGGTATTCATAACATAACATGTGGAGATGTTTAGCCCTATAAAGGTGCAAATGCTAAGATCATATACTGTGAAACCATTTTTTGAAAACTCCTGATATTTGGATGTCTCTGTAGAGCTACCAGGAAATGTTTCATTGTGAGAATAAAAAAAAGTTTGCTTAGAAAAGCCTACCTTGCACCATTTTGAATTTAAGCCTAGATCCACCACAAAACTTCCCTTTACCAATCCAACAAAAATCTGTAGCTCTACGCATATTATCCCTTTTTGTTTATCTAGATTCCTAGTTTTAGGGTATGTGCACACGACCTCTTTTCAGATGTAATGGAGGTGTTTTACGCCTCGAGTTACGCCTGAAAAGACGGCTCCAATACGTCGGCAAACATCTGCCCATTGCTTGCAATGGGTCTTACGATGTTCTGTGCAGACGAGCTGTCATTTTACACGTCGCTGTCAAAAGACAGTGCGTAAAATTACGGCCGCAGCAAATAAGTGAAGGACACTTCTTGGGACGTAATTGGAGCCATTTTTCATTGACTCCAATGAAAACCAGCTCCAATTACGTCTGTAAAAGACGCCGCGAAAAACGCGTGCACTTGTAAAAACGTCTGAAATTCAGGAGCTGTTTTCTCCTGAAAACAGCTCCGTAATTTCAGACGTATTTGGCGTTGTCGTGTGCACATACCCTAAGAGTGCCCACCAAACTTAGTCCAGGACTGGGAGTCATCTTCCATAACTACTTCTGGCTTCATGGGTGAAGCCTCCCGGCCTTCTGGGTCCTGCTGTACTGCCATCCACTATAGCTATCTCGTCTGTTGCATATATACTTGCAGTCTCAGACCTTCCGTTAATCCCCCTCACTCTGGGAAGCATGCGGCGTCCTGCTTGTGGTCGCGGCCCAGTGATCGTTCCTACTGACACATCTCTGATGTCTCCATCACCAACAGCAGTCTCTGCAATTCACGAGTTTAACAACACTGGGGGGGGGATCCGCCAATTTTTATTGACTCGCAGTTGCTCCTACCCAAGGGGTGGCGCAAAATAAATGCCACCTTTCTACCGCACCTGCTGGGCTTGATGTACGGACTCCTGTATCTGCATTGGACAACATGACCTACAAGGGCATCAATTCCCCCTTCCATATTGTCAACTGCCTTGCAAGTGCCAACCTTACAGTGAACAGGATACCACTGTTTATAAACGGCAATTGCTAACATAGGAAACATATTCATATCTCCAAGGTGGGCTCCTCTTATTTCCCTCAAAGAACATTTTATTTGAACAGCCCATCAACATCACAGAAAATAAACACTGCCACAAGCGTCCATGACCGTCTCTTCCAGGCACAACTTCAATAACCTGGACGACAGATGCAGATTGGAGGATCCAATTTGGAGCAAAATGGGACATTCCACAGAAAAATTACTGTAATCCCGTTACATGGCGTGCGTTATCTGCTACATAATTCCTATGCTGCGTTGTCACTAAATTTAGGCTTAAGGTGGAGTCTAAATATGTTTGGCGTGTTAAATGCTACATTCACGTTAAATATATACGGTAGGTGGGAAGCTCATGGCCTAGATTAAAATGGGGCCCCCTTCGGTTGCTGGTTAACATTGCAATTCCCCTAGCCACCTGAGACAGGAGGACTTGGCATTTGTTTGTCCTTCTCTCCCTTTGCTGTTTCTTGGGTTAATTCCCCGCACCCTTGTTTGAAGGACCTGTAGAGAGGGGATCGCTGAACAGATTCTCATCACTCTGGTGATGGGCCCTCTCTCTTCAGGGGCCCCATAGCAGCCACAATGCCCTTGTCCACACCCATCCATACATAATTTTTTATAATAACTTGTACAACAACTGTAGGTTGCAATATAATGTTAATGGATTGACCTAACATGGCACCGTGTGAGCATTGTACTTATTATTATAGATGCGGAATATGTGTTTCCAGCACAAAGATAAGAATTTTGTCTTCATGATTCATTGTATTCCTTGGAGTCTGTTTGACTTTCTTTTCATTCTCAATTGTTTTGTTTTTATTTCAAGAGCCAAATCTTGCGGTCATTGTTCTGATGTTGTGATGTAAGGTAATATATCTTTCCAACCTATATTATTATTTTGTCTTTTCTTATAGTTAAATATTATCATTATACGTACAATATTGGACATACAAAATAAAAGTTTTCTTCATCAACTTAATCAGTATTGTCTCATGATTAGTTTCGCCCAATTTTAGTCTGTTTTATAATTTGTAAAATTTGTTTTATAAATTGTAAAAAATTCTGTTTTATAAATTTGTATACCCTTTATATATCAAAAAAAGAGGTCATGACTCGTCTTGTTAACGTTCCACAATAGATTGTGAATAGAGGGAATAGATTGATATATAGATTAGGCTGGGTCAAGCTATGGCTATGTTGGAGCTTGGAAAGATAAGATCTCCAAAAATGTTTTGTGTACCTGATGTTTTATTGCCATTTTAGACAATGGTGTATTCCTAATTATGCGTGACTCCTATTATTGGAGAGAAGTGCATTATCAGAGCTAAAATGATATTTCCATACTTAGAAATGTGGTGTTAGGTCACATGCCAAACAGCTGACGGCAAGGTAGCAAACGTGAGGTATCGCGGAGATTGCACATATTATTTTTAGACTCCCTTTTAGGCTGTGTGGTAGATGGAAGCCCTTCAATGACCTTCAGCAGCACTTGTTGAAGGAGGTGGACCATGGGGTCCTCAAAAACATTGCATGATGGGACTCGCAGTATTTGAGGTCCCCAAGCTTCTGAGAAGAGCAGCATCCATGCTGTAATGCTGTAAAAAACTAATATTTTCTGTATTCACTGTCTGATCTTCCCGGCTGTTTGCCGAGGTGCCCATTACAATATGAAGTGGATGTGGCCATGCGGTCCTGCCCTGCAGGTGACACCTTTACAAGTTATCTTCAGGTTTCATCCAAAAATCACACTTCCTCTAGGCCTATGGGGCCCTGAATGAAAATGTTTACTACATTCACAGTAGTTGGCAACTTTTATGCAATAGGCCGTTTTTTTTTTTTAGCGTTCTTTCCCAACTCATTATTCTGTACAAATAATAAGCTGTAACATTGTCTCTGCAGAATTAAGCAATGAATAGTGAGCCAGCAAAATTTACAAGTGTGACTAGGGTACCATGGGTAATATGTTCTGATGAGTGTTTGTAAAATAATAAAACTGAGACTGAGTGGCTTTGTTACGGCCCCCTTGCCACCCAGCACCCGGGGCATATGCCCTTCCAGTCCCTTCAGCCATGTGCCTGGGATCATTCGATAAGGCCTATTACACATGAGACTTAACTGCTAGTTGGAAACCACTTTTTTTTTAAGGAGTTTTCTGATTTAGAAACCCATTTTCATGTACCCTATTAGGTAGAGATGAGTGAATTGATTCTACATGAATAAAATGCAGTCCAAATTTCCAAAAAGTTTCAAATTTGGAGAAATCGAAAATGTAGGGGGTATATGGTGCACGTATCGCGTGCGGGTGGGCTTCTCCAAAATTACTTGCAGACAGCCTTCCCAAAATACACTGCAGGTATTTATCCATTCACATATAGGGCCAGTTCACACATTGCGTAATTACTGTGTGCAGTGGCGGATTAAGTAGACCATGGGCCCTGGGCTGTTACCCAAACTTGGGCTCCCCTTCCTCACCGCGCCGTAACTATTTTTAACACTACCTTTTTGGGCAAGCATTAACAGTGTTACGATTTCCCTTGTCACAGCGCGGTGTCCCTACATACTGACAGGATCACACTGTGCAGGGACACAACCTCCTGACAAGGGGAATTGTCTATCAGTCCTGGACTGCAGAAAGACTTTTTGTGAAATACAAGGATTTCCTATAATAAACATGTCAGGAGAGGTGACAGATTCTCTATAAATCTAGTGACTCACAGGTGACGACGTCTCAGATTCTAGTAGTTTTTTTCCTCTTTTCTTCTCCATCCGGTCCAGCACTCATGACGACTTCTCCCGGCCATGACTCATTTCTGCAGAATTTGCCACTTAGACGTCTCCTCACTTTTCCAACATTTCCACACCTATAAACGAAAATAAAGTTATCATGGTGCCACATAGTGTACCCCTAAATATAATAGCACCAAACACTGCGCGCCTGAATATAATAATACCACACACTGTAAAACACCACATACACACAGCCCCCTGTACATAGTGCCACACACAGCCCCTGTAGATATTACACACCCCCATTGATATCGCCATACACAGCCCCCGCTATATATCACACATCCCCCTCGTAGAGAGCGTTACACACAGCCCCCTATAGATAGTGCCATACAGCCCCCCTGTAGAGAGCGCCACGCAGCCCTCCCCCTCTTGTAAATAGCACCAAAAATCCCCCCCTATAAAGAGCGCCACACACATACCACTGTGGATAGCACTACACAGCCCCCCCTTGTATATAGTGCCACACAGCGCTCCCCCTTGTATATAGTGCCACAATGTTATGTACACATTTAAAAACTTTATATTATAATTATATATATATATATATATATATATATATATATATATATATATATATATGGTATGTCTGTGTATCAGTGTGATTGATTGATTTTATTAAAAAATATTTTCACTTTTTGAGATACAGCTGCTTTGTATCCTGTATCCGTCAGGTCAGCAGGACTGACCGGATCAGTGACACGCAGGATCCACCTCAAATCTATCACATCTAAGATTATAATTTAGCGCAGGGCCCGTTTCACTGATCCCGTCAGTCCTGCTGACCTGACGGATACAGGATACAAAGCAGCTATATCTCAAAAAGTGAAAATATTTTTTAATAAAACGTAATTACAAAGTTGCCCCAAACACACATTTTTATTAAAAAAAATATAAAACCAACGTGATTTTTGCGACGTTTTTTCCGTAGACAATGCAGGTTTCGTTTTTTTAGCGTTTTTATACACACCTTTTTTGCTATTTTAGAATTTTTATTCATAAAGTTTGAAAATAATAGTAAAAAAATAAGCTTTTTTACGTTTCAGCTATTTTTTTTTGGTAATAACATTGTTTTACCCTAAAATAGACCTTTTATTTGTAATCGTCATTGTCTACCGTAAATTTTAATATATTACATGTCTATATTAGGGTAATTGGGTCAGCGCTAGCGTTACAACAATGATTGGCGGGGGGGGGGGGGGGGACGTTTTTTTTGGGGTGGGTATTTTATGTGTATTTATTATTTAATTTTTTTTTGCACTTTACTATTTTTTATTACTATGGTCTGATCCTCAAAGGTCAAAAAAGACTTTTGGGGAACTTTATATATTATTTTTCTTTGTTTTACACCATGTTTTTCCACTGTAACTGGAGCTGCACAGCAGCCCCAGTTACAGGGGAAATCAGCCCTCTCATAGTGACGATTGTCACTAATAGGGCTGTGCTGGGTCTAGTAAGACCCAGCAACAGTCTGCCACTAACGGCACCCGGCGATCATGTGACCAGTCACATGATCACCTGGAGGAATAGAGACAGCGCCGCTGCTGCTGTCTCTATTCCTTTACACAGCGTTCATTGAGCGCTGTGTAAAAGAGATTAGAGAAGACAGAAGCAGCGAAAGCTGCTCCTATCTTCTCCTCAGGGTCCCCGACAGTCACTGACAGCCGGAGACCCGACATTCAGCTGCCCGATCGCACGGGCAGCAAGTTAAAACCCGAGCCGTAGAAAGTCTATGGCTCGGGTTTTAAGGACCCGTCCCTGACCGCTGGCCGTAAAAATACAGCCAGCGGTCGGGAACCAGTTGGGCAGGAGGATAAGCCTGTACTGACCTCAGCGTCGGTGACCGCCCGCCCGGCTCTTGTCTTGCTGCTTTGGAGTAACAGAACAGCCGTCCGTCGCTGTTCTGTTACTCAATGGCGGCGGCCCGCACTTGTCAGGGAGGCGTGTCCTACCTATTTCCCGGCCAATTCCCTGCTCCTCCTCATCTTCGGCCGTTAGCAGCGCTAGCGCGCTGAATAGATTTAGGAGATGATGTGCGTTTCGGGCTGCCATGGGCCCCCTGGGAGCCTCGGGCCCCGGGCGGCCGCCCGAAACGCCCATATGATAATCCGCCACTGACTGTGTGCAGCAAAGTGGATGAGATATAACAAATGTCATCCACACGCTGCGTAAATACTGAGCGGAAAAAGACCTTAGAAATTGACGTGCGGTGTGGAGTTTTATTCTGCAGCATGTCAATTGTATTTACGTAAACGCTGCTTATTTGTTGCCGGATTTCCCCCATTGAATTCAATGGGGAGGTAAATCACGCATCAAATAGCAGTTTTTCTGTTTTTTTGTGGCGGGTTCGCAGCGATCCCGCTGCAAAAAAATGCAACTCCGAAAATAAAAAATATATTAAACTTACCTAGGAGTCTGTTTCATTCTCCTGGGATGATGCTTCATCCCATGTGACCGCCACTGCAGAGAATCACAGGCTGACGTCTCATCCTAGGAGGCCGACCGGCTAAGTGTTGCAGTTTTTCGCAGTGGACATTCCGGTCGAAAAACTGCACCACAGTTTGGTGCGCTTTTTCGCCTGGAATTCCCTGCGGCTCACAGAGCGGATACGCTGCGTGCTATTACGCAGTGTATCCTCCCCGTGTGAACTCGGCAATACTGTGTGTTGCTGTCACTATGAGATTATGTGCTGGCTTTGCATTAACCCCTTCCGGCCACAGCCATTTTTCAGATTTTCACTTTAGTTTTTTCTTCCCCACCTTCTACAAGCCATAATTTTTTTATTTTTCCAGCAATATTGCGATATGAGGAATTGTTTTTTGCGAGTTGTAGATTTTGTACTATATAATATAGTGGCAAACTGGAAAAAAAATATTTGTGGGGTGGAATAGGAAAAAAAACAGTGCTTCCTCAATCTTTTGGGTGGTTTTGTTTTTACGGTGTTCACCATGAGGTAAAAACTACATGAAAGCTTTTATTTTATGGGTCAATACGATTACGGCGATACCAAATTTTTATAGTTTTTTTTTTTATGCTTTACTACTTTTACAAGGAAAAAAACTGATTGTTAAAAATAAAACTTGAGTTTTGTTGCCATATTCTGGGAGCAATAACATTTTTATTTTTCCGTCGATTGTGCGGCTTATTTTTTGCGGGTTGAGCTGTTGTTTCTATTGGTACCATTTTGGTTTACATGAGACTTTTTGATAAAAAAAAACAGCAGTTCTGAAGTTTTTCATTTTTTTATGGCGTTCACTGTGTGGACTAAATAATGATATATTGTAATAGTTCAGACTTTTACGGCCGCGTCAATACCAGTTATGTTCATTTATTTTATATTTTTACATTGTGCTAGAGGAAAAATGGGCAAAAAATATTTTTTTTTAACTTACATTTTTTTTTCTATTAAAAAACATTATTTTACATATTTATTTATTTTTTTTAACTTTTTTTACTTGTCCCCCTGCGGGACTTGAACTAATGTATTGCAGTATATCGTGATACTGACAGTCTCCTATGAAGCCCTGGTCGAGGCAGGCCGGAGGCAGGGCAACATAGGAGTACAAAGATGGCAGACCTGGGGCCTTTATCAGGCCCCCAGGCTGCCATGCCAACCAACAGCACCACCGATCGCATCGTGGGGGGGTTATTGGAACGTTACAGGGGGCCACCCCCTGTTTTTAGTAATTTAAATGCTTCGGTCGCTATTGACTGTGGTATTTAACGGTCGTTACTCTGAAGTGTCAGCTGTAACACACAGCCGATATGCTCGTTCTATGGAGCGGGATCAGCCCATGAGCCCGCTCCATACGCCCCTTCCCGACATCAGCCATGTGTGTGTGTGTGTATGTGTGTGTGTATATATATATATATATATATATATATATATATATATATACATACATACATATGTGCACGTCGGGTGGGGGTTAAAGTGCTTGAAAGGAGTTAAATACAGTTCTAGAAGACATCAGAGAGTCAGACATAAGTTCTCAGCGCAAACAGGGCACATGTGATTTATTCGGACCAAATCGAATCGGACCCGAAATTAATTTTAGCAAATTCGCTCATCAATACTATTAGTCAGTTTTGACCGAATAGACAAGAGTCTCTCATATACAGGATATTAGTCAGAGTGGAGAACGGCTACAAAGAACTGCTCTTGCTCTTGAAAACACTGTATATCCATGCATAATACGGGCAGTCCCATAATATCAATGGACATTGTGTAATGCTTTATTTCCCCTGTAGTGGTGCTGCAGGAGAACTGAACACTTGCTGCCAAGTTCCCCCACAGATCACAGCTGATCACTGAGGGTCCCAGCAATGGGACATACTATTATCAGTCAACTGTTTGGAGACCTTTTTATTAACAAAAAAAAGCATTGTAAAAAAAGAATAACATCTTCACAGAAAATCAGACAGGTTTACTGGACCCTAAGTACAAGGCTGATATCACACACAGGATTTTGACGTATTTTTAATGGCGTTTTTTGCTGCTTTGTTGTGCACTTTTTTTTGTGTCAAAAATACCTTGGCCAAATATGAGAATGCTAACCAAAACAGAGTTTTTGTTTTTGCCGTTTTTATAGCTTTTTTGCGTCGGCTGCATTTTTATCAAAACTACCTCTAGGAATCAATTTTTTCCGGGCTTTATAAAACGTCAAAAACTGAATAAAGTCTGTACAAAATGACACAAAATAAAAATGTTTAAAAAAACACCAGGAAAACTACATAAAAAAACACGTTCTAAAAAGTTCAGTACACTAGACAAAAACCCCGTGTGAAGGAAGCCTAGGAGCTATATATTCTAGTAGGAAGGATTATAGCTTAAATGATATCAAGGGAATTCATTCTGATTTCACATCTCACATTTTAACATACTGAATACCCCTTAATTTCATCCAATCATCATAACCGGCTCTGTATAATCGTTGCCATTACACACTAAATGGTACATAATGTAACAAACACTTCAAACTTAATGACTCTATTCCCTAAACAATCTGACTTATATGAGATTTTGTGACATTCTGGAATATTTGCACATTAGATGGAGGGCGGTGGTGGTCAATGAAGGCATAGAGAGTAAATGTTGGGAAAAATCAGCAAAAAAAGGAACAAACATTTTTGTAAGAAACTGAGCGCTCCCAAATGACAGCTGAAGAACAGGCAGCCACGTAAATGAAAACAGTGTGTGCCCCTCTAGTTTATTTGCTCTATCACCGTAATGACAATTTTGTTATATAAAGCCTTTCAAAGTGGACCCGTTCTTGTTTCCATTTCCATTCTACCATTAAACAAGCCTTCATTTTCTAGAAAGCTCAATGCTTTCAAAAATAAATCACCTCTACCTCTGCGACTGCCAAGTTAAATAGCTCCAGTTTCTGGCAATTATGTAATTTCCAGATTTGTCACAATGACAATTGCTGATAAGTCAATCGTCAAGGAGAGAAATGTTCCAGACCCAACCTTTATTAGTTTGTCCTTCGATGATGTATGTAAAATAATCTTTTCTTTTTCTCCCTTTTATTTTGTTTTTCCTTTCCTTAAAGAAAGCTTTCATCATAAGGGTTTAGTTCTGGGTAATGTCAAAGCTAACGGTTAATATATATATATATATATATATATATATATATATAACACATGTTGTCTTACGATATTCATTGTATGCATCGGTTAGTTAGTATAAAAAATGTCCAAAGATTTGGGTTCCAAAAAGTTGCAAAAGTATAAAAAAATATATATAATATAAATAAATGTAACAAACCTGGTGTAGCGCCAGTGGCCGCGGGTTCCACTCACCCCAGCGTCCGCAAGCTTACCTGTCCTCAGCGTCCGCATCTCTCTGCTAAAGGACGCCAGCACGCTCTAATCACTCCTCCTTCCCCAGCCTATGCCCGTAGGGTGCGCGCTCGTTCCCGTTCCTAGAGGGCCAGGAATATTGCTCCCAGCCTATCCCAGCAAATCCTGGACTTTTTAAGGAACTCTGCCCAATTCCTCAGCGCCTGAGCAATGTTAATGCTAACCCAGAGTTAGTCTGCAAAGGTTCCATTTCCAGTTCCAAGAAACCTGTGTCTGTGACTATCCAGTATTCGTGTCCAGTCCTGTATCTTGTGTCCTGTGTCCGTGTCAAGTCTTGTAGCCGTGTCCAGTGTCCGTGTTGACTACAGTGTCCGCAATGACTCCATTGTCTGTGACGACTCCAGTGTTCGTGACGAGTCCAGTATCTGTGCCCAGTATCTGTGATGACTACTGTGTCCGTGACAAGTCCAGTATCTGTGCCCAGTGTCCGTGGGAAGTCCAGTGCCTGTGACGTGTCCAGTGTTCGTGACGAGGCCAGTGTCCGTGACCAGTTAATCTTCCGAGAATACGGCACAAGCAAGCTTCCATTAATCCAGCACAAGCTAGTTTCCAATAATCCGGTACCACCCTGCCATCAAGGTACCATTGACCAGTTACTGTTGTATACTTGTCTGTCCAGGAGCTACTTAGTTACATGGAGTAGCCTAGTGTGTCCACATTCCCTGTGGACGTGACACCTGGTTAGGTATAAAGGCCAATGATGGTCATCCTGGACTCTTCCTTGCTCATGAAATAGGCAAGGATTAGAGCCAGAAATACTTTAGTCGAGCAGTAGATATATGATTCCAAACTCCTTGAAATCAGAAGTAATCCATCACTGCTATCAGCTTTGAAATAACAGAAACCACTCAAACTCAAGTACACCTCTATAGACTGGAGAAGTCTTGTTAAATGTGCTGGTTGCTATCAAAAAGCCATGACTTAAAGTGAATAGTTGAAGCGTCCTGATAAATATGGGACCAACCATTGAAACTTGAAAGAGGAGAGGGAGCAACTCAATTCACAACCTGCCTCAGACTTCTTGCCCCTGTGTTGCTAGCGGTGACCTGGTTGAAATGAATCTGAAGATGGAGCTCACTGTGTACAGGTGGGAGGCAAAGACGAGAAAGATAAACACAGTGTAAAGACGTTTGTTCCATCCTTAAAGGAGTTGTCCACTTCCGAGGGGTTGTCAGGCCATTGTGCCCTAATGAGTCCTTGCGTGGCCTTGGCTGAGCTGATGTTTGCATGATCAATAGGCATCAATAGGTTATGCAATGTGAGGAAAAATTTACCACACTGGGAATATGTGCACAAGTTTTACATCACTTTTCATGGCTTTGCTTTTGCTACCTCAGCTTTTAGTTGCTTGGGCATCCAAGTTGCTTGGGATATGTGTACTCCAATTTTGTTGAGATCAACTCCAGGGGTGCCCGCTTTATGAGTAACTGTGATTTGCCCCGATGAATCAACATTCTTCCTACGTGCCTACTTTTTGCCATGAAAATCATCATAATTTTCAACATCTCTTCCTGTTTTGATCTTAAAAAGGCGAAGCAGCCTAGTGGGTCCACATACCCTGTGAACCCACTGGCCAGCCCAAGACCACAGTTCAGAAGATACAGTCAGAGATGCATGACCTTCGCACACGTAAGGATCAACTCCTTGAGGCTGTAAATTCTATCATGGTCCATCTGAATCTACTCACTGTTCCACCTCCGGCTCTTACTCCAGAGGCTGTTGCTGTACCACTGCCCGTTGCTCCTCTTGTTTTTTTCCGGATCCACCGTTCCTCTGCCTCTTCCTCCTCGCTATAACAGTGATCCCAGAGCATGTAGAGGATTTGTTAACCAATGCACGATTCATTTTAGGCTACGGACTCATCTCTTCCCCTCCGAGGAGGCCAAAGTGGCATTTATCATCTCCCTTCTTGCTGGCAAGGCCCTCGCATGGGCGAACCCAATCTTGGAGCAACAAGGACCTATATCCTCGGACCTAGCCTTGTTCCTGCAGTCCTTTCATGCCGTGTTCGAGGAGTCAGGTCGAACATCCTCTGCCGCAGCCACTCTGTTGACCCTCAAGCAAGAGGGTTCCACAGTGGGGGAGTATGTTATCTCCTTCCGTACCCTAGCAGCCGAGCTGGAATGGAACAATGAGGCACTGGTGGCGACATTCTGGCAGGGACTGACTTCTCACATCAAGGACGAACTGGCGGCCCGCGACCTTCCTTCTACCTTGGATGCCCTCATCCTGTTAGCCACTCGGGTTGACATGAGAGTCCGGGAGCGCACTCAAGAGGTTCGACAGGTGAGCCGGGTCCACAGACCAGCACCCTCGGTTCAGAGACCACTATTTCCTTCCCCTAGTGCGCTACCTGAACAACCCATGCAAGTAGACAAAGTCTGGTTGTCTGAACAAGAGAAGCAGCAAAGACGCTTCCTCTGTTGGTGCAGGTGCACTTCTGTTCCAGAGGAGCTCCAAAGGAAAGGCAGTGGTATGTGGCTATTACACGAGACTTTTTTCTTCTGCAGGGGGCAATTACTCTGTTGGGGATCGGGAGCTACTGGCCATCAAATTGGCTCTGGAGGAGTGGAGACCTCTTCTAGAGGGCGCAGCTCACCCCATTTTGGTCTACACCGACCACAAGAACCTTACCTATCTTCAGTCCGATCATGGAGAATTATCTCTGCCACTTCATCTCTTTACAGCATGATAACTGGGTACAGCTTCTTCCATGGGCCGAGTTCTCATACAACAACCACACCAGTGAGTCCACCACCTCCACTCTGTTTTACATTGTGTACGGTCAACATCCTAGAGTACCTCTTCCTGTGTGGACTACATCTCAGGTACCCGCTGCTGACTCTGCATTTGGAGACTTAATGCAAATCTGGCAACAGACCCGGTCCTCTAATTTGCTAGCAGTCGATCGCATGAAGCAAAAAGCGGATACAAAAAGAGGAGAGCCGCCTCAGTATCTTCTGGGTACCAAAGTCTGGCTGTCCTCTCGGAACATTCGTTTGAAGGTGCCTTCATACAAGTTTGCTCCCAGGTTCCTTGGTCCTTTTGAAATTCTGCAACAGATAAACCCTGTCTCCTATAAGCTGCGGCTGCCTCCTACCGTCAGAATCCCCAACTCCTTTCATGTGTCCCTCCTGAAACCTGTTGTCCTGAACCACTACAGCAAGACTTCTAGTTCCACAGTTGCTCCCAGCAGTTCTTCTGAGGTGTTCGAGGTGAGGGAGATTCTGGACTGCAAAAGGGTGGGAGGAAGGACTTTCTATTTGGTGGACTGGAGAGGGTTTGGTCCCGAGGAGAGGTCCTGGGAGCCGGAAGAGAACCTCAGTGCTCCTGCTCTCATTAAGAAATTCCTCTCTCGCTCTGGCCCCAAGAATAGGCGGCGTAAGAGGGGGGATAATGTAGCGTCCATGGCCGTCGGGTTTACACTCCCCTCCCGAGGCCCGCAGCCATGGATCTGTGAGCGCTTGTCCCCATCTCCTTCCTAGGAGACACCAGCGCTCACTTCCGCTCCAGTCCGCTGTGTCCCATAGGGGGCACGCGCACGCTCGTGTCTGTTCTTAAAGGGCCAGTGCACACATGAAAATCATCATCATCATCATCAACCCACATGATTTCCTGGTCTATAAGAAGGACCCAGCCCTTCTGATCTTTGCCTGAGCATTGTTCGTTTATCCGAAGTCTGTCTTGCAAATGGTCCCTTAGTGTTTCCCGTTACAGTTGTTACCCGTTCCTGTATCCCATGCTGTGTTCTTGTTCCTGTGCCTACTAGTGTTGGAGTCGTGTCCTACTGCACCTGCTGTCTTCTGCCACGTCCAGTGTCTTCTGCCACGTCCAGTGTCTTCTGCCATGTCCAGTGTCTTCTGCTACATTTTGTACTGCCCGCCACATCTGGCACAACCTGCTGCACCAACCTCCATCCGTGCTGAAGCCACAGCCACTGTCTGGACTAGTTCAGGTACTCGAGTGTTACGAACTGCTGTAGACTTTCGTATAGACTGAGAACTGGTCAGCTGCCTCTCTGCAACAGCGGAGCGGCCTAGTGGGTCCTCATACACTGTGACGGTGACAGTTTGTATTGTTATTTAAAGAAATTATTCTCATCTTGTGTCTCTAGTGCTTATATAACACTATGAGACAATTCCCTCGGAACAGTTTTTCTTTTGGTAAAATCTCTGGGCTTATTATATTGGTATGTTTCCTATGTTTAAGCTATAGAAGAAATATTGGGAGGAATCCTCCAGCTCACCATTAGCAGGTTTCAACCACGAGCTGCGCCAGGATCGCCACTACGGCACACGGCAAAGAAGCAGAAAAAAAAAGGAAAAAAACAGTGATCCAGCGCGGTGAAGTTAAAATGAAAACTCTGTTTCAATTCTATTCCGAAATCTTAAAAAATATATAAATGGCTTCCAGGTACAAGGAACGCAGAAATTAAATACAATAAATAACAGGCCTTCACTGAAACTGTGAAGATAAATACTGCAGATGCAAGGGAAGTAAATTTCTTTAGCATTAAAGCAAGATAATTGATGAGCTATGCTGGTTGCCGTAGCGATAAAAAAAGGTGAATATATGTTTTATTGCTGGATGATCGGATATAAGCCTCGTGGTGAATGCATACTCCTATGTTGGTAATATAAACAAACATGAAGCTGTGCGTTGTAAATTCTATGGATTACAACAAGATGTGAAATTTAAAATTTAAAAACAATTCAATGGTTGGACTTAGAGAAAGTGGTGATATGTCTGCAATGCCCCAAATACTAAGTTGTGAAATAGTGATGGCAAAACAAGGGTACAAAGTAGATGTACACTACCGTTCAAAAGTTTGGGGTCACCCAGACAATTTTGTGTTTTCCATGAAAACTCACACTTATATTTATCAAATGAGTTGCAAAATGACTATAAAATATAGTCAAGGCATTGACAAGGTTAGAAATAATGATTTTTATTTCAAATAATAATTTTCTCCTTCAAACTTTGCTTTCGTCAAAGAATGCTCCATTTGCAGCAATTACAGCATTGCAGACCTTTGGCATTCTAGCTGTTAATTTGCTGAGGTAATCGGGAGAAATTTCACCCCATGCTTCCTAAGCCCCTCCCACAAGTTTGATTGGCTTGCGTACCATACGGTCAAGCTGCTCTCACAACAGCTCTATGGGGTTGAGATCTGGTGACTGCGCTGGCCACTCCATTACAGATAGAATACCAGCTGCCTGCTTCTTCCCTAAATAGTTCTTGCATAATTTGGAGGTGTGCTTTGGGTCATTGTCCTGTTGTAGGATGAAATTGGCTCCAATCAAGCGCTGTCCACAGGGTATGGCATGGCGTTGCAAAATGGAGTGATAGCCTTCCTTATTCAAAATCCCTTTTACCTTGTACAAATCTCCCACTTTACCAGCACCAAAGCAACCCCAGACCATCACATTACCTATACCATGCTTGACAGATTGGCGTCAGGCACTCTTCCAGCATCTTTTCAGTTGTTCTGTGTTATCCAAACACCTCAAGCTTCGATTCGTCTGTCCATAACACTTTTTTGCAATCTTCCTCTGTCCAATGTCTGTGTGCTTTTGCCCATATTAATCTTTAACTTTTATTAGCCAGTCTCAGATATGGCTTTTTCTTTGCCACTCTGCCCTGAAGGCCAGCATCCCGGAGTCGCCTCTTCACTGTAGACGTTGACACTGGCGTTTTGCGGGTACTATTTAATGAAGCTGCCAGTTGAGGACCTGTGAGGCATCTATTTCTCAAACTAGAGACTCTAATGTACTTGTCTTGTTGCTCAGTTGTGCAGTGGGGCCTCCCACTTCTCTGTCTACTCTGGTTAGAGCCTGTTTGTGCTGTCCTCTGAAGGGAGTAGTACACACCGTTGTAGGAAATCTTCAGTTTCTTGGCAGTTTCTCACATGGAATAGCCTTCATTTCTAAGAACAAGAATAGACTATCGAGTTTCACATGAAAGCTCTCTTTTTCTAGCCATTTTGAGAGTTTAATCGAACCCACAAATGTAATGCTCCAGATTCTCAACTAGCTCAAAGGAAGGTCAGTTTTATAGCGCCTCTAAACAGCAAAACTGTTTACATCATCCATTAGCCTTCTAACACAGTTAGCAAACACAATGTACCATTAGAACACTGGAGTGATGGTTGCTGGAAATGGGCCTCTATACACCTATGTAGATATTGCATTAAAAACCAGACGTTTGCAGCTAGAATAGTCATTTAGCACATTAACAATGTATGGAGTGTATTTCTGATTCATTTAATGTTATCTTCATTAAAAAAAAACTGTGCTTTTCTTGCAAAAATAAGGAAATTTCTAAGTGACCCTAAACTTTTGAACGGTAGTGTGTATATATACACCTGATGTATAGATGAGCATTATTATCAGAAGTAATGAAACTGAAAAAATATATAATGTAATGAAGGGATAATGGTCACCTTTTACATTTGCTCTAGGAAAACCCTATCTTCTATTCCGTGATTAGTTTAGTTGCATGTGATGTATAAACAATAATGAGGATATAATATGTAAGTGAACATCGTTATCAGGAATAATGAAGCTAAAACATTTTTATTTTATATATGAAAGGATGATGGTCGCCTTTTTCATTTGACCTTGAAAGACCCTATCTTTCGTTCCATAATTGATTTGGTTTAATGTATAAACACGTATAAGACCTTAATTAATGAAAAATAGTTGTGAGTAGTTTCTCATGGTCTAAATGACTTAAATCCTCTGGTTAATAATGGAACATAAGTTCCTTTCTAAGATTAAGACCAATGGGAAATCTGTTTGTTAATGTAAAGATCCAGAATGCTTCTCTTACTAGGATTTTATGTTTAATGTCACCTCCCCGTATTGGAGTGATAACTCCCTCTATCGCATAACATTTAAAAGTGGAGACTCATCTGTTGTGCTGTATTATGAAGTGTTTGGCAGCATTAGAGATATTTGTGAGATGTTGATTTCTAATGTAACCAAGGTGTTCTAAAATTCTCGTTTTGAATTTCCTACTGCTGCATCCTACGTAAAGTAGATTGCACATAGTACATTCGACGATGTAAATCACTGCCACACTGTTACAGTTGATACACATTTTCAATACAAACATATTAGTTTCATCTGAGTCTCGAAAACCTTTTGTGGGTTTGGCATACAGGCAGATCTTGCATGGGTTGGAGCCACATCTGTAAAAGCCCTTATGATGGAGCCATCTTAGTTTGGTTTCATTAGAAGAAAACAAAGAAGGGGACAATGAATCGCCCAATGATGGTGCTTTTGCGTGGTACTATAAGACAGCCATTCCTAAGAATGGTTTCCAGTAAATCATCCTCCATTAGAATAGGTAAATATTTTAAGATGATCTTCTAGATCTCGTAAAACTGATTACTATATTGTAAGGTCAAAGTTGTTGTTTTTTTTATCTTGACTAATTGGAGGTTTAGTTTTAAAAAGGAGAAGATCGCAGGATTTAATTGAGACTATTGAAGTCGCTCTTTTTAGGGACCAATTGGGATATCCCCTTTTACGGAGTCCCATGGAACAGGTTTTCTTTTGGTAAAATCTCTGGGCTTATTATATTGGTATGGTTCCTATGTTTAAGCTATAGCTATAGGGGTGCTGACATAGCAGTCGCACTCAGGCCCCAGTACCGTCTGCCTTATAAGAAGATATTAGGGTTATAAATGGCACATAGTATGTGAAGGGCCCCATTACAGATTTTGCATTGGGGTCCAGGAGCTTCAAGTTACGTCTTTGTAAGGAAGCAAAGGTGTAACAGCGGTAGATACATGGAGCTCAGCTACCAAAAGAAAAACTTGATTTGTACATAATTTCACATCAGGTACAAAAAAAGTCTAAGACTTGAAGACCTCAACAATCGCGGGAGTCCCGTTAAAGGCCGGAAAGTGCCAAGTTGGAAGCGACTACTTTGTATAACTCCATGGGTCTCAGTCGGCCACCCATTACTATGCAGTTTAATCAGAAAGAGTCCCAGGTGGCAGCAGACACCCTTCGTTGTGCACCTTACTTAACTTTCTCACATCTCCCTAGGTCCTATCCGTTGTTACACCACCACTTGAACTCAGATATCAATAAACAGACAAGTTCCTTACCCAGAGCTATAACAGGTCATTTTTTTATTGTTACTTAGATCAGGTACAGGAGAAATATCCTAGGTTCTCAGACCGGTCTCCTGACTCCAAGACCAACCACTCACACAGCACCTTCATCCGAGCTCTACTCCCTGCTTTTATGCTATGCCACACAGCACCCAAATGTCACTTTGGTTAGGAGATCAATATGTGCCAGCATACAGAAGTGTTGTGTTGGCTCCTGACAATATACTGTAGGGTGTTTGTAAAGGATCTGCCAGACACAGCTTCTGTGTCGATGCCCGTGGTTAATCAGTCTGCATCTGCTCCTAGGTCTGATAGAGTGACTCGATCTGCTACCACTCAGGCTGGTAGGCTGAGGAGTGGGAGAACCTATCACAGCCTGGCCAGACGGAGCTAGCTCCCGCCCTCGGTCTATTTATACCTTCCTTTCCTGCTCTTCCTTTGCCTGTGATTCTGTCCTGTTTCCTGGCTCTGCTGTTCCTGCTAGTACTATTGACCTCTGCTTCAAATTGACCCTGGCTTTACTGACTACTCTCCTGCTCTGCGTTTGGTACCTCGTACACTCCTGGTTTGACTCGGCTCGTTCACTACTCTTGTTGCTCACGGTGTTGCCGTGGGCAACTGCCCCATTTCCCTTAGCTTCTGTGTACCCTTGCCTGTTTGTCAGTCGTGCACTTATTGAGCGTAGGGACCGTCGCCCAGTAGTACGCCGTCGCCTAGGACGGGCCGTGCAAGTAGGCAGGGACTGAATGGCGAGTAGATTAGGGCTCACCTGTCTGTCTCCCTACCGCAACATTACATAATCACAGGCCCATATACCTTTTCTACCCTGGTTCCTACACAACTATGTACCCCCTTTAAGACCCTGGCTCAGCAAATGCAGGGTCTCTCCCTACAGGTCCAAGCCCTGGCTCAGAGGTGCAACCAGCTTGATGCTAACCAGGTAGTGCCCTCCACCTCACCTCTTGAACCCCACCTCAAGTTGCCTGACCGGTTCTCCTGACGCCCCTGAACTTTCCTCTGTTGAACTTTTTTTTCTGCTCTCGGGCTCATCTATGACAAGACTGCCTTTGCCGAGAGTCAGCTGGTGACCTTACGTCAGGGTAAGAGACCCGTTGAGGAGTACTGTTCTGACTTTAGGAAGTGGTGCATAGCTTCTCGGTGGAATGACCCTGCCTTGAGGTGCCAGTTTAGATTGCGTCTGTCGAGCGCCCTGAAAGACCTATTAGTTAGCTGTCCCTCTTCTGACTCTCTAGATCAGGTTATGGCTTTAGGGGTACGTCTTGACCGACGTTTCAGGGAACGATGACTTGAACGTTCTTGTGCCTTCTCCTCTGGCTGCCCCATGATGGCTCCTGAGGTTCCGTTGCTTCAGTCCTCCATGGGAATCTCGGATGAACCAATGCAACTCGGGGCCTCGTGTCTCCCCAACAACGTAGAGAGCTCCGCAGGAAGAATGGTCTCTGCTTCTACTGTGGGGATGACAAGCACCAAGTGAACAACTGTCCAAGGCGTAAGAATAAGCAGCCGGAAAACTTCTGCGCCTAAGTGACCATCGGGGAGGTCGCTTGGGCGCACAGGTATTTCCCGTAAAGATGAAACCTAATAAGATCTTGCTTCCCTTTCAGGTCTCTTTTGAGGGTAGGTCTGCCACCGGCAGTGCCTTCGTGGATTCAGGATCTTCTGCTACTATTATGTCTGTGGAATTTGCTATGTCTCTAGCTATGCCATTAATTGATTAGACTAAACCTGTCCCGGTAGTGGGTATCGACTCCACTCCACTTGCTAATGGTTATTTTACGCAGCATACCCCTGTTTTTGAACTCATTGTTGGCTCCACTTGGGTACCCGCCCGGGATGTTCACGCTGGGATATTGCTCAGGAGGTTCCATCTTCGGTTCCCCAATAAGCCAGTTCCACCTAGGAGGAGTCCTGTGGCCCCTCATAAAAGGGGGGGTACTGTAATGGATCTGCCAGACACCGCTTCTGTGTCGACGCCCGTGGTTAATCAGTCTGTATTTGCTCCTAGGTCTGATAGTGACTCGATCTGCTACCAATCAGGCTGGTAGGTTCTCCCACTCCTCAGCCTATCACAGCCTGGCCAGACGGAGCTAGCTCCCGCCCTCGGTCTATTTATACCTTAATTTCCTGCTCTTCCTTTGCCTGTGATTCTGTCTGGTTTCCTGGCTCTGCTGTTCCTGCTAGTACTATTGACCTCTGCTTCAAATTGACCCTGGCTTTACTGACTACTCTCCTGCTCTGCGTTTGGTACCTCATACACTCCTGGTTTGACTCGGCTCGTTCACTACTCTTGTTGCTCACGGTGTTGCCGTGGGCAACTGCCCCATTTCCCTTAGCTTCTGTGTACCCTTGTCTGTTTGTCTGTCGTACACATATTGAGCGTAGGGACCATCGCCCAGTTGTACCCCGTCGCCTAGGACGGGCCGTGCAAGTAGGCAGGGACTGAGTGGCGGGTAGATTAGGGCTCACCTGTCTGTCTCCCTACCCCGACATTACAGTGTTCTGACAGGGTTACATACTGTTATAGTCAACTGTGGGAGAAGACATACAACACGTGGTGCAACACAGCAGACAACAACAGAATGGGGTTGACTCTCACATTGAGGTTCTCCCCTTAGAGCTTTCTGTACCCCACATTTTTTTTATTTATTTAAATAATGCATTGGGGGCAAGCGGCAAATGTATAAGGATAGATTCTAAGGTTGTGTCCTTCATGTCTTTGTAATGTTGTTAGGCAGTCAGGCTGCTTCACATCAATAGACACAGAACAAAAGCAGGTTACAATAGCAAAACCTTCTACGAGCTGGACTCAAAGTGGTCTTGAAGGGCCGAGTTTTCAGTGTTTGTTGAATCACTTCCTCAGGGAGGGAGTTCTGAGGGACGCACACACTGTTATAATTATGGGCATCCCTGGAGTATCCGTCCAATTCACACACACATAGAAAATAAAAAATTCCTGGTCACATCAAAATGAATATCATATTTCAAACACAATGCAGAACCCATCACATACGGATAAATAACCGGGGAGCTGGAAAGAAAAGAAAGGCCTGTCAGGAACAAGAGGAACAACGCGGACTAATCACATATACACTACACTATATACACCTGTTTAGTTATGAATCATAATATATTTAATATGATTCGTTCTCTCCCCCACCAAAAGATTCAATTTCCTGCTTTCCTATTTTAAGTTTAACTAAAAATCATACTAGATTAATAATGTTTTTCTAAAAACAAAAATTTTAACTACATTTTTTATTTTAATTATTTTCTTTGGAGTTCTTTATTTTCAGGCTTAAAACTCTTTCCAGCCACATTATCATACCAGGACAAATGTGCCCTGCAGCCTTACCCCAACCACTATCAGCTACGATGTAGATCTAACATCTTTGTGTGTGTGTGTGTGTGTGTGTGTGTGTGTCATGTTCTCTTTATCGTAGATAGATAGATACGTAGATGGCCTTATGATGTTTTTTGTTAATTTTTTTTCACTGCACTATTTATTGTACCATATAATGTACTGGGAAACTGGAAAAAATTAGTTTTAGTGTGACAGTTATTCCGCCATTATTTTTTGGGTTTTGTTTTTACGGCATTCATTGTGTGATAAAAACAACATTTTAACTTTATTCTGCCGGTCAATACGATTATGGCAATGCTAAATAAATTTTTATGTTTTACTACTTATACCGAGAAAAATGACTAACTTTGAAAAAAAATTTGTTTTATGTCGTCATTTTCTGAGTTCTATAACTTGTGCGAGGGCTTGTTTTTCGCATAATGAGCTGTAGTTTTTATTAGTATCATACGACTTTTAGATCACTTTTTATTTCATGTTTTGTGGATGATGAGTTAACTGCCCTGGGTGATTTTAATTAGTTTAATGCTGGTTCCTACCATCCCCAAGTATATGTAGCCCCCAGGCTGCCATGGTAACCATCGGCACACGATTGCGCGTTTTGAGGAGGCGAAGGGCTGTCAGAGGGGGTTGACCCATCTTTTAAATGGCTTGGATGCCACGGTTTCTATTGACCATGGTATCTTAGTGGTTACCCATTATCTTTGATCTTGGCCGTTGCAGTGAGGTTCAGCTGTAACATATTACATGTTACAGTTGACACCCGCTGAGTATGGAGTGGAACTGTAAGTCAAATGTCGGGAAGGGGTTAAACACTCTATTGGGAAATTCTGAGCGAACAAATGTGGTCCACCATTCAGTGTCATCATCTTTTAGCCAGAGTGTAAAATGGCTACAAAGAGTATCTCTCGCTTATGAGGACCCGACACATCCATGCATCACCCATTGATCTCAATAAAAACTGTGTGATGATTGATTTCGCCTTTGTTGGCGCTGCAGGGAAATTGAACACTTGTTACTTTCCCCACATGTTACAGCTGTTCACTGTGGGTCCCAGCAGTGGGATACTCCATGATCTGCTTATTGTTTTGAGACAAAAGGGACATCCCCTTTACTGTCCTGACTTGAAACCCATTGAGATGATGTGGCAGGATCTTAAATCGGCAGTTCATGCTTAAAAGTCCTCCAATGTGACTAAATAAAAAACAATATTTGAAGGAGAGTAGGACAAAGTTCCTCCACAGTGATGAGAACGACTGACCTCCGGTTATTGGCTTTATTAGTGTGTTTGCAGTTATTGCTGCTAAAGGTGGCGCCGCACAACCTGATGTTAAAGTTAGTAGAAGAGGTGCATATTTTTTGGTTGGTTTAGAATAACTTTTTCTCTTTTAGCAAATTAATTGATTGCAAAACAATATTAATTTGTTTATGCAGGTTGTCTTAGTCTTATATACATTTTTTTTTTAGACATTATGAAGCAATTTAGTGTGACATATGCAAGAAGAAAAAAAAAAAGCTTTTTCATGGCATGATATGTGTATACCTATACACATATGTACCAATCAGCCATAACATTAAAACCACCTGCCTAATATTGTGTAGGTCCGTGAACTCTACAAGACCTCAAAGTGTCCTGTGGTATCTGGCATTAAGACGTTAGCAGTAGATTCTTTAAATCCTGTGAGGTGGGGATTCCATTTATCTGACTGGTTTTTCCAGCACATGCCACAGAGGCTCAAATCGAGATCTGGGGAATTTGGAGGTGTTTTGGAGATGCTCTGACCCAGTCGTCTAGCTATCATAATTTGGCCCTTGTAAAACTCGCTAAGATGCTTACGCTTGCCCATTTTTTTCTGCTTCCAACACATCGGCATCAAGATCTGACTGTCCATTTGCTGCATAATATATCCCACCACTGGATATATGCCATTCCCTTCACCTTTTACCTGTCAGTGGCAGTAAGGCTATGATTAATAGCTGTACGTACGTACGTACGTACGTACGTACGTACGTACGTACGTACGTACGTACGTACGTACGTACGTATGTGTATATATATATATATCTGTGTGTGTGTGTGTGTGTGTGTGTGTATATATATATATATATATATACACACACTCTACCGTTCAAAAGTTTAGGGTCACTTAGAAATTTCCTTATTTTTGCAAGAAAAGCAGTTTTTTTCAATGAAAACATTAAATTAATCAGAAATACACTCTATACATTGTTAATGTGCTAAATGACTATTCTAGCTGCAAATGTCTGGTTTTTAATGCAATATCTACATAGGTGTATAGAGGCCCATTTCCAGCAACCATCACTCCAGTGTTCTAATGGTACATTGTGTTTGCTAACTGTGTTAGAAGGCTAATGGATGATTAGAAAACACTTGAAAACCCTTGTGCAATTATGTTAGCACCGCTGTAAACAGTTTTGCTGTTTAGAGGAGCTATAAAACGACCTTCCTTTGAGCTAGTTGAGAATCTGGAGCATTACATTTGTGGGTTCGATTAAACTCTCAAAATGGCTAGAAAAAGAGAGCTTTCATGTGAAACTTGACAGTCTAGTCTTGTTCTTAGAAATGAAGGTTATTCCATGCGAGAAATTGCCAAGAAACTGAAGATTTCCTACAACGGTGTGTACTACTCCCTTCAGAGGACAGCACAAACCGGCTCTAACCAGAGTGGAAAGAGAAGTGGGAGGCCCCGCTGCACAACTGAGCAACAAGGCAAGTACATTAGAGACTCTTGTTTGAGAAATAGTCGCCTTACAGGTCCTCAACTGGCAGCTTCATTAAATAGTACCCGCAAAACGCCAGTGTCAACGTCTACAGTGAAGAGGCGACTCCGGGATGCTGACCTTCAGGGCAGAGTGGCAAAGAAAAAGCCATATCTGAGACTGGCTAATAAAAGGAAAAGATTAAAATGGGCAAAAACACACAGAGATTGGACAGAGGAAGATTGGAAAAAAGTGTTATGGACAGACGAATCGAAGTTTGAGGTGTTTGGATCACACAGAAGAACATTTGTCAGACGCAGAACAACTGAAAAGATGCCGGAAGAGTGCCTGACGCCATCTGTCAAGCATGGTGGAGGTAATGTGATGGTCTGGGGTTGCTTTGGTGCTGGTAAAGTGGGAGATTTGTACAAGGTAAAAGGGATTTTGAATAAGGAAGGCTATCACTCCATTTTGCAACGCCATGCCATACCCTGTGGACAGCGCTTGATTGGAGCCAATTTCATCCTACAACAGGACAATGACCCACAGCACACCTCCAAATTATGCAAGAACTATTTAGGGAAGAAGCAGGCAGCTGGTATTCTATCTGTAATGGAGTGGCCAGCGCAGTCACCAGATCTCAACCCCATAGAGCTGTTGTGGGAGCAGCTTGACCGTATGGTACGCAAGAAGTGCCCATCAAGCCAATACAACTTGTGGGAGGGAATTCTGGAAGCATGGGGTGAAATTTCTCCAGATTACCTCAGCAAATAAAACAGCTAGAATGCCAAAGGTCTGCAATGCTGTAATTGCTGCAAATGACGAAAGCAAAGTTTGAAGGAGAAAATTATTATTTGAAATAAAAATCATTATTTCTAACATTGTCAATGTCTTGACTATATTTTCTAGTCATTTTGCAATTCATTTGATAAATATAAGTGTGAGTTTTCATGGGAAACACAAAATTGTCTGGGGGACTCCAAACTTTTGAACGGTAGTGTATGTATACACCAATCAGCCACAAAATTAAAAACACCTGCCTAATATTGTGTAGGTCCACTTTTGATGCCCAAACAGCAATTACCTGTCAAGACATAGGCTCCACATGACTTCTGAAGGTTCCTGTGGTGTCTGGCACTGAGACATTAGCAGCAGGTCCTTTAAATTCAGTAGGTTCAGGGGTGCCACCTCCATGGATCGAACTAGTTTTTCCAGGACATCCGACAGATGCTCGATCAGATTGAGATCAGGGGAATTTGTAGGCCAAGTCAACACCTTGAATTCATTAGCTTGTTCCTCAAACCATTCCTGAACAATTTTTGCCGTGTGGCAAGGGGCATTATCCTCCTAAAGGAGGCCACTCCGATTAGGGAAATGTTATTACTATGAAAGGAATTGGGGTTGGTCTGCAACAATGTTTAGGTAGGTGGTACATGTCAAAGTAACATCCACATTAATGCTAGGACCCCAGATTTCCCGTCAGAACATTTGCCAGAGCATGACACTGCCTCCGCCAGCTTGTCTTCTTACCATACTCCATCCTGGTGCCATCTCTTCCTTGGGTAAGCGACGCACACGCACCCATCCACATGATGTAAAAGAAAACATGATTCATCAGACCAGGCCACCCTCTTCCATGGTTTCATGCCATTGTAGGCGCTTTAGCAGTGGACAGGGATCAGCATGGGCACTCTGACCAGTCTGCGTCTACCCAGCCACAGCAAGCTGATTTGCACAGTGTTTTGTGACCCCTTCTATCAAAGCTAGCATTAGCATTTTCAGCAATTTGTGCTACAGGAGCTCTTCTAGACAGCTTTTCACTTATGACTATTAATGAACCTTGGGTGCCCATGACCCATTCGCTGGTTCACCGGTTCTGCTTCCTTGGACCACCTTTGGTAGGTACTAACCACTGCACACCATGAACACCCCCAAGATCTGCCGCTTTGGAGATGCTCTGACCCAGTCATCTAGTCATTACAATTTGGCCCTTGTCACAGTCGCTCAGATCCTTATGCTTGCCTATTTTTTCTGCTTCATACACATTAACGTGTTTCCGTATGGTGTCTCTATATGGGACCATTATATGGATATATTCTCCACTAGAAGCAATATTAGGGTGAATACCTACATAAAACAGTGTCCATTGGACCCTGCGTCTTATTTTTAAATCGAAAGGCAAAAAGAGGTATAGTAGGACCCCATAGATTGCAATGGCTGCTATATTACGGCTCTGTGTAAATTGAATGCATGAGTGATTAGTGTCCTCAAATTGATTTGGTCTTTAGCAGCCATATGAATAGATTTCCTTCGGAAGGTTTTATTTTCGGTTTGGGTTTTCACGCTTCTCCAGGGAGTGTTCATGATTTCTATGATATTATTCAACCATCTTGAACCCGGTCATCCTTTTCTAAGCATAATGATTTTCCAACTAAACGGCCGTTTCCATAGCATAGAATTAATAAAAGAAAAAAAAAGAAGAATATATTAGAATAGTGTATGGTCACTCATGGAAAAGCAAAACATATAACATTAGTTATACTAAATGTCTTAATATTATATCATTCAGTTGCCTATAATATGTTTTTTTATTTATTGGATGCATACACTGGTTTACTCATATTCAAGAACTAAGCAGTTTATCACGCATTATGTTTATTTGAGCCTCAGTTATTACCAAATGTTATTGGCAATGTCCCATTATTACACTCAAAGGCCGCAAAAATAAATTCTCTTTTGTCAAAGGTCATTTAAAATGATATAGATAAATTTTATTGTTAGTAAATTTTGCTTTTTGCATATTTCATTTGTTACACTCAGTCATGCATAAATGAGAAAGATGATGTCATACAGAAAGTTGGCACAGTCACTGGTCATAGTCCAGAAATAAGAGCGGTTTTGCATTAGTCTTACTTTATTAGTACTCAGGTCTTGAATTTTTGGATATTTTTTCTAATACGAATGGAGGAATTTAAAGCTTTGTGTGAAAAAGACTGTGGTTCATATTTGTAAACTAGTGCAAATGTTTCAGCATATACTGTAGATGTCAGGTCAGAAAATGATTGGTGCCTATAGCAGGAGATGAGTGTGTTGATCTTGTGGGAGGCAGTGACTTGCCCACACATGTGATTATGTTATAGAGGACAAGGCTTTATGTGACCAGGGCAATGCTATGAAGTGGACAGGAATAGAAGAACTTGTAGCCAATCAAATCATAAGAGTAATGACAGACAGCAGCAGGAGAGGAGTGTGCTGATAATGTGGGGCCAGTGACCTGTACACTTATATGCAGAAGCGGGACAATCTCTTTTGGTGCTGCAGGTGGTGGTTTGCAAATGCGCCCCACCACCCGTAGTCCCTGAAGTTCTGCATGATTTTCCCATGTTGCACGTTTCCTCTTCAATCCCTAGTAATCTTATTTATACAGGGAAACACTGATTGGTAAAAAATGCACTGGAACAACATTGCTGTTTTTTTTAATCCATAAATTGCTCCCCCTCTGTAAATGTTGCCCTAGGCGACCGCCTTCTCCACCTGGCCCTTGTACCCTTCTCTGCTTATATGATTATTTTGGTAAGGACAGTGCTCCATGTTGAAATGTTCAGTGTTGTGAAAGGGTCAGAAACAAAGCAGCCCGATTGGATCATGGGCCTGATGACATCAGAAAGACTGGACTTGAAGTGTCGCAAAGTTATTAATTATATTTCCAAGTTTGTTTTTTTTTGTTTTTTTTATTGCTGCACATGTGGGATTTTTTTATTTTTTGTGAGTTCAGTCAAGTATTCAAGGGGTTGTCCATTATTAGAAAACATGGCTGCTTTCAGGTATTGTGGCTCAGATCCATTGAATTAAATACGGCTGCGTTGCAATACCAGAATTAACAAATTGCCACCGAGGCAAATAGAATACCCAATTCTCGCACTACTATAACTGCAAAGTGCTATGATGTCATTCGTGATTATATACTGTGTAATACTATTGGTATATAAACCTAAATAGTGAATTAAAAATCTGACCGAGTACTGAGTTTCTATAATCTAGTCAATTAGGAGTTAAAGACAAAGCCACAAAGGCTGTAGGCACTGGCGTAGCTATAGGGGTCGCAGCGGTCGCAATTGCGACCGGGCCCCGAAGCCAGGGGGGCCCACAGCCCCCCGCACCACATCAATAAAAAGTTACTATAGTAACTCGGGCCGCGGGCCCCTATTACTATAGTAACAGACTGTACTTGCCTTCCTCGTTCTGGATCGCAGCGGAGGTCCTGACGTCAAGCGCTGTGCGCAGCGCATGACGTCACAGCGCTATGCGCCGCGCACAACATCGAGAGGACAGAACCTCCGCCGCGGCTGAAGAGGAAGGTAAGATTAGTAGCCCTGACTGGCGGGGTCCGACTCCCGGGACCCGCCAATCAGCTGTTTCGAAGGGGCCGCAGCACTCGTACGAGAGCTGCTTCTCCTTCATTCCGGTCACTTGCTCTCACTGTGAATCGGTGTCGGCGATTCACAGTGTGAGCGAGTAGTGAAATGAAGGGGAAGCAGCTCTCGTACGAGTGCTGCGGCCCCTTCAAAACAGCTGATTGGCGGGTCCCGGGAGACGGACCCCGACACATCAGCTGTTGATGGCATATCCTGAGGACAGGCCATCAATGTTTAGGGACTGGACAACCCCTTTAAGCCTGCGATATAGCAGGCTTAGAGGGCCCATGAGACAGGATCACAGATTGTGTGATCCTGTCTGCTGGGCCCTGTATCTAAGCCAATCACATGGTAGGCTTAGATACATGGCCCATGTGTGATCCTGCCTGATGGGCCCTGTATATAAGCCTACCACACTGTAGGTTTAGATACAGGGCCCCAGCACACAGTAATCTTATACTGTATAAGATTACTGTCTGCTGGACCCTGTATCTAAGCCTACCTTGTGGTAGGCTTAGGTACAGGGTCCCACAGACAGTATCACACATGGGCCCTGTATCTAGGCATAACACATGTGTTACTAATCGTTTTTTTTTTGTGTGTGTTTTCTTACAGGTACGGTCGTTGGACTACGTCGGATTCCAGGACTACTTCGATGACGGCTTTTTTTTTTATTATCAATAAAATGGTTAATGAGGGCTGTGTGGGTTTTTTTTATTTCAATAAAATATATTTTTTCTATGTCTTTTGTGTTTTTTTTAAACTATATTACTACCGCCTTAGTAATGGCCGCCGGCTGATTGACCGCATCCATTACTAAGGCGGGGCTTAGTGTTAGCCGGTGCAGAGGCTAACACTAACCCCCTTTATTACCCCGGTACCCACCACCACCAGGGGTGCTGGGAAGAGCCGGGTACCATCCAGTACTTGACCATCTGTAGTGATGGTCGGCCACTCGGGTGGCCGCAGGCTGGTATTATCAGGAGGGGAAAGGCCAAAAACAGCGGCCCTTCCCACCCTGGTGATGCTAGGCTGCTGCTTTATTGTATCTGGCTGCCTCCGAGCACAGGATGTCCATGGCAGAAGCAGATGATTGGGCCACATCTTAGATTAACTTTTCCACAGTTTCAAGAATTGAAGTAACATTACAAGGGTTCTCCGGGCTTAAACATTGATGGCCTGACTTTCCGATAAACTATTAATGTTTGATTGGTGTGGGGGGGAAGGGGGGTTTGAGATCTGGGACCCTTCATTGTTTACACATGCACAGTGTCCCCTTCATTATGCTGATTGGTTGGGGTTCTAGAGGTGGGAACCTCAATGATCAAATATAGATGGCCTGTTTTCTTTGGAAAGTTCCTTTTTAATAAATAGAATCCCTGATGCTAAATTACTCATAAGGTATCCTGCTTAAACAACCAGTGATCAGCTGTAATCTAAAATGGAACCCAGCCGCAACTGTTTAATTCCCCTGCAGCACCACCAGAGGATAAATCAAGCATTACACCGTTCCTGTTGAAATCAATGGGCTGTCTGTGTTATTCATCGACATGATGACTTCCCTAGAGTTAAAAGTAGAAAAATACCACAGCACAGAACCGCCAAAGCGGTGCAAGCCTCTTCAGAACCCGGTCCAAGGTCCACAATATCGGACAGAAAAACTGACAAGGAGTCAGCACTTAAAAAACTCAGAAAACCTTTAATCACCCATGCAACGTTTCAATCCCTCAGGACCTTTCTCAAGCATGTTTGAGAAAGGTCCTGAGGGATTGAAACGTTGCATGGGTGATTAAAGGTTTTCTGAGTTTTTGAAGCGCTGCCTCCTTGTCTGTTTTTCTTCCCTAGAGTTAGAGACTCTCTTTTTAACTTCTTTCCATTCTGACAGAGTCCTGTGTCCTGACAGGGGATTCAACGCCACTCTTGCCCATGGGTTGTTTTTGATATTGCAGCTGATTCCTATTCAAGGGAATGGGGCTGGGCTGCAATATCAGACATCCCATAGACAAGAGTGGCACTATTTCTTAAAAAAAAAAGAGAAAAGACCCATTTTTAAAAAAAAAAAGGAAAACCTCTTTAATGTTAAAAACGTATCTATGAAAATTTATTTAACTACAGCCACACTCCATATCTCCAAGTAGCAGAACCATTATATAATAAACTGCGGTGGAGAAACCTTACAATTGGTGGATAGTATGCACTGTTTTCAGTGTCTGGAAAGCAAGGAAAACTTTATGTAATACTTTCTGGATTTGGTTAAAGTGATGAAACCATTTAGGGCTTTATAAAGGTAGTCATCATACTTAACAATCTTTTCAATTTGTCAAAAGACAAATTCAAGCCTTATTCCCAGCGCAAACTTGATGGTAATTGGCCATTTTGATGGTAATTTTGAACATTATGGAGGGTTTGATACAAATAAGTGTTTGATGGATATAACTACCTTATTTTATGGTTATGTAATAGAATTGTTGTCACATTTCTGTAGCTTTCAAGGAATTGAATTATTTTAAGATATGTATGTGCCCTGGATTATTCACTCCAAAGCAGTAGATGGTTTTCTACTTCGTCTATATATAAAAAAATACTCATAGCAATAAAACATTTTAAATTATCTTCTCTTTTTGAACAAATGATCAATTAAAGTCAACATATAAAAAGTGTGTGAACTTTTTGACCTCATGCACAAGGCACTCATAGAAGTCTTTGGGCCTAAAGGCAACAGCTAAAGTTGATAGAGTTCAGATTAAATCCAATTGATTCAAAATTATATGAAACTACAGTATATATATTTAGGTCATTCAGAAGAAGAATCTCAAAAATAAACATACATTCATGTTTTTGTAATGGCTGGCTGATTTTATCAGTAGTACAAACGTGTCCTTCCTTACTTTTCCTCTTAAATCAACATGTTCTGAGATGTGTGGCACAAGATGGCCAGTCTTGTGCCAAAAAAACAAACAACATAATTTTGCGATATTCTGTCGCGAGATGCCTATGCTATATCTGTCTATTTATGGCCATCCAGTGGTTGTGATGTTAATTGCAGCCTGTCAAGGTTTTTGCTAACATGTCGCGATATTGTTTTGAATATCTTGCATGAGAGATTGGAGTCCTTAACTAAATTAAAAATAAATTAAGGGTGGACACATCTGTAGCTGCAAAAGATGTTTAGTTGAGGTTAATGCAATGTAAAATTGCACAATGCAAATGTGTTCAGAACTCCAAAGGGATGGAGTAACCTGAATAAATGACAGTAGATCCAGTATTTGTGCAAACAATAGAACTTTATTTACCGGTACCAGTTGTCATTATGGCCGAAATTTTATCGTGCCAGAGTAACAATGTGTCCCCTGTGTACACCATTCCCATCTTGACAAGAGTAGAGCAGATCACCATGAGTCGCTTAAAGAGGCTCTGTCACCAAATTCTCAAATCCCTATCTCCTATTGCATGTGATCGGCGCTGCAATGTAGATAACAGTAACGTTTTGTTTTTTTTATGAGCAATTTTATATTTATGCAAATGAGGTTTGAAATGGACAACTGGGCGTTTTTTTCTCGTTATGTCCAACTGGGCGTGTATTGTGTTTTTAACTGGGCGTGTTTACGTGTATGAAGCTGACCAATCAGTGACCAGTCAGCGTCATACACTCATCTCCATTGATTTACACAGCAGCGATGTGCAGCCACATAAACAGAGATTAACGTTAATCAAGTGTCCTGATAATGAATATACATGACCTCCAGCCTGAACGTCATGTGTATTCAGAATCCTGACACTTCTGACCCTTTTCTTTGAGATTTCTAGCAAGGGAAACGAGATTTCGTTTCACTTGCTGGAAATCTCACAGAAAAGATTCAGAAGTGTCAGGATTCTGAATACACATGACGTCCAGGCTGGAGGTCATGTATATTCATTATCAGGACACTTGATTAACATTAATCTCTGTTTATGTGGCTGCACATCGCTGCTGTGTAAATAAATGTAGAGGAGTGTATGACGCTGACTGGTCACTGATTGGTCAGCGTCATACACGTAAACACGCCCAGTTAAAAACACAATACACACCCAGTTGGACATAACGAAAAAAAAAACGCCCAGTTGTCCATTTCAAAGCTCATTTGCATATATATATATATATATATATATAAAAAATAGCTCATAACTTGGCCAAAAATGAACGTTTTTAAAAAACCAAAACGTTACTGTTATCTACATTGCAGCGCCGATCACATGCAATAGGAGATAGGGATTTCAGAATCTGGTGACAGAGCCTCTTTAAGCCCAGTGGGCCCTGGCATCCACCCAGGTTTGTCTAGTCTTGACTGACTGCACTCCTGATGTTAATACAAAAAAAAAAAAGCTAGAATTCTGCGATACGTCAATTTAATGCACGTCTTAAAGAAGATTGTCAATTTGACAGCCGAAAGAGAAAAAGTTGAGGTATATATCCTGCCAAAGCTGACTGACTCTTTCCTGCCTCAGATCAGTGAAGCTGAAAACCTGAATAGTATGAGGCAAAATGGTTGATAGAGATTCGTTGTCAGACAACCCTATTGATAAGACTATGGTTGCTAGGCAGCTGTATCTCTAGCAACTTTACTGTCAGACATGACTCAGCTGCAGGGCTCAAAGCCATTAAAGGAGCACTCCACGTTTTTTTATTTTTTTTTATTTCCTCCTCCATATGTACATTGGTGTTTCAGTGGGGTGCTGTGTGCAGAAATACTTACCGATCCATGCATCTAGTCGTTTTCTGGGCCAGCGCCGCTCATGTGACCTTCTCTCCGACCTGTCTGGAATCACTGTGTTTTTGAGAAAACTGGAACTCCGGCTCTCAATGCATTCCTATGGGGCCTCGTTCTGGCTCCCATAGGAATGCATTGAGAGCTTAAGTTCCGGTTTTCTCAAAAACAGTGATTCCAGACAGGTCGGAGGGAAGGTCACATGAGCGGCGCCGGCCCAGAAAACGACTAGATACATGGATCGGTAAGTATTTCTGCACACAGCACCCCACTGAAACACCAATGTACAAATGGAGGGGGAAATAAAAGAAAAACGTGGAGTGATCCATTAAGTCATTTCTTAATTCCCTTTGCGGAAGTAATTTTTCTTAAAATAAATTTAAGTGGTGTTCTGTGTTATCCCACAAAAAAATAAATATAAATATGGACTTCCCTTACAACACTGAAGATCCTTACGGACTGGTAATTAGTTTGACACATCCTGATGTTCTGTCAGTTTAGGGTGTTCACAGGTTACATAGTTACCTAGGTTGAAAAAAAGAGACCGGTCCATACAGTTCAACCTTCCTCACTCAATTATACAAACATTTTTTTATTGCTAGATTAGTTATAACCCTCAATGCTATTCGTCACTAAATAATCATCTAGCCCTTTCTGATATACTGACATAGTATCTGCCGTATGGCATTCCAAGGTTTGACCACTCTAACTGTAAAGAACCCTTTCCTATATTGATGTCTAAAATGTCTTTCTCTTACACGCAATGGTCCTTTGTATAGTCCTTGGAAAAAAATATGTTATGTGCTAGTTCTTTGTTTTAACTACACATATACTTATACATATTAAAAAGATCACCTCTAAGGCGTCTTTTTTTCGAAAGGGACACCTCCCATCCAATTTAATAATCCAGTCGCCGCCTTTGTTCTCTCTCCAGTTCCCCTATATCCTTTTTACAATTTGGAGACCAAAACTGAATTCCTTATTCAGGATGTGGTCTTACAAGGGAATTTATACAAGGGTAATATTACATTTAAATCACAGGTTTGTGTCTCTCTTTTTATACTACATAAAATCCTATTTGCTTTTAAAGCTACTGCTTGACATTGAGTGCTGCTGCTTAGCTTGTTTGTACCATATATGTCTAACAGTGGAATTTTTTTTTCTTTGTAGAGTAGATTCAACAACAAGTGTGATTACAATTCGAAATAATTTGTGATATGTAATATATTCAAAATAAAAGTGATTTGTGTTGGGCATAGTCAACCCCGTTATTCCCAACTAGCTGGTCAGGTTGCTCTTAGTACACTCCAAAAAGTCATCTGAGGAACACGGATAATGTTATATATATCTTGTAATTTAACACAAACTGTATTTATAAAGCATATCTTCCTCTTCCTTTTATTCACGTTTCAACAACTGGCAAGAAGGAATTTATCTATTTTCTGAAATTCTGTATGCAGCACTGTAAACTGCAACTATTCTCACATCCCCATTGTCAAAACTTTTAACTCTTTTACACTTTTCATATTCTATCAATATTATTTTAACCTCAAGGAGGCTTCTAGCTTTGATTGCTGTTCCGCAGAGACCAGAGCGGCTATGCTGTGGAGATATTACATCATGAAAAGCCAAGACCTCAGGTCCTTATAAGCACCTTTCGCTTCTATGTTTTGAGTTTTGATGTCAATTTCAGTAATTAGGAATAAGGAAATCCTAATTGCACCTTTACAGAAACATCTGCTGAGGTCATATTTTGCCCATACTCCAAGTATAACACAAGGGTCTGCAGCTGCTCAAATTTGCCCTGAACGATAAGGTCCTTCAAGTCATTTCAAATTAGTAACAGGCTACGGAAATACGATGTAGGCAGTCAGAAGGAAAGTGTTACTTAAAGCCAAGGATAGGAAAGAATTTAAGAAATGTTTGGATGGAATGGACTCGCTTATCCAAAAACAATTGCTCAGAGGTCTCTCTATAGACAACATTACATAGCCTATCACTCAAAGTGATGGAACCCATTTAATATAAGCAATTTTTAATTTTAAGCCGACCTCCTTACAGTACAAATGAGGGAAAGCAGAGCTATAAAACAATTACATGGGTAAATCTATAGATGCGGTTACGAATAGTAGGGGATTTAGGGAGATTTTCAGAACATTTTGATCAGTTGCTCCTCGGTTAATTAAATAAGAGACTTAGAGGTTTTGTAAAGAAATGTGAAAAATGTCTTAACTACTTTTTGGCAGTGGATGAGTCTTTGATCATTTTGTTCATTATTACCCTGGAGCTGTAAGTTGGTTTCCTAACGTATTAATCAACTTTTTCAGCTTTACATATTATTGAAACCACATAATGTGGATTTTGCAAAGAATATATTTGGGTATTTTGTACCGAATGAATAACTCATACTAAAAATCAACATTAGATTTTGGTCAGAATTGGATAAGAAATAACATTGTAGTGCTGCGGTTGTTTGCAGAAGCGATCTTCTTTCCACATTTCCAAGTTTCTATGGACCTTCTAAAAGTGTTACTCCCAAGACTGCAATGTGTACCTTATGTCTCTTTTTAGGTATTTCAACAAAGAAATATAATAATGAAATAAAAGGACCTCCATAAGGAAGTACAATACACAAAATATAAATCCGAAGCAACTGAAAATGTACCAGCTTGTTAAAAGTCCCAAACCAGCTGCGACTCCACCATAGGTCCAGTTGGGTTGTCATCATGATCCATCATAAAGTTTCACACAAGAAAGTATTAATGAAAACGATGACTACTGTATTATGACTATGCTATTAAAGACACAGCTTCTGCAATAGAATCAAACTGGGAAAAAGTCCCAAACCAACAGCTACTCCGAGACCAAACTTGTCACGATGACCCATCAAAAACGTTCTCCGAATAAGTCGATATCTCCTAGCAAAGCTGTTGGATCTCCCAAATTCTTTTGTTGTGCGGTTTGTGCTACAGAAGCTTTCTGGAGTCAATTCTAGTTAGCTTATCTACTGTGGGAAATCATCAATCATCAAGATTTTTATGACCTAAATGAACGGTGTTAAACCACAGTATGTTGTCACGATAGCCAGCTGTGTGAATACTGCTGCTCATGTCAGTTCTATTCTGCTTCTATACGCTGGGTGCTAGCAAAACTTGGGATAATGTAATGTGTTAGCCTTAGCCCTCACACGGTGGTATTGACTATCGTAGCCAGATGCCAAGTTTTCACTCCTATATATAACAGATGGCAATCAGGCAAGCAATTTATATCGAATTGCAGTAATATGTAAGGTCGGAGCTGTTAAAGTTCACAGAGGCCATATTTCAGAACAGGGTGAGATCCAGCACAGTAACCTAAAGGCTGAGCTGGAGATCAAGCACATCTGACAACTTAGTAGCACACAGAACAAAAACTGTTAAAACTGTAAAACTTACAGTTCAAATATTCAGGGATTATGTAATGGCAGGAAGGAGGTGAAGGGAACAAGTGAGCCCTAATCTACCCACCGCCCTGTCCCTGCCTACTTGCAACGACCCGCCCTAGGCGACGGGGTACAACTTGGCGGCGGTCCCTACGCTGTCTAAGTGCAAGGGAGTACAAACAGGGAACACGCAAGGGAAGGGGCAGTAGCCCACGGAACGCCGCGAGGAAACGGAGCAGTGATTGAGTCAGTCAGGATCAGGATGAAGTGGAGTATACCAACGAGAGCACGGAGCAGGAAGCAAGCCAGGGGCAAAGCGAAGCAGGATAAGCGGAACTGAAGCAAGGCAGAAGCACGGCAGAAGCAGGCTGGAGCAAGGCAGCAGTGGGGCCAGGAATCCAAGAAGAATAACAAGCACTGAGGAAGAGAACACGGCAGGTATAAATGGACAGGGGGCGGAGCTAACTCCGACTGACCAGGCCGCGATAGGCTCTCCCACTCCTGAGCCTGCCACCCTGGTTGGTGGGAGCCGGTGTCAGTCTAAGAGGTCTGGCCTCAGGTGTCGACTGATTAATCCCGGGAGTATACACAGACGTAGTACCTGACAGATCCTTTACAGTACTCCCCCTTTTATGAGGGGCCACCGGACCCTTACTAAGGGGACCCGGTTTAGTGGGGAAGAGAAGGTGGAACCTCCTGATCAATACCCCAGCGTGAACATCACGAGCAGGTACCCAAGTCCTCTCCTCCGGCCCGTATCCTCTCCAATGGACCAGGTACTGGAGGGAGCCCTGGATCATCCTACTGTCCATAATCTTGGCCACCTCGAATTCCACCCCCTCAGGGGTGAGAACGGGAACAGGAGGTTTCCTCGAGGGGGACCAGGACGGGGAGCAGCGTTTAAGGAGGGAGGCATGGAAGACGTCATGTATGCGAAAGGATGGGGGCAGCTCCAGACGGAAGGATACAGGGTTGAGGACTTCAATGATCTTATAAGGTCCAATAAATCGGGGAGCAAACTTCCTGGACGGGACCTTAAGGCGCAAGTTCCTGGACGACAACCAGACCAGATCCCCGACGACAAACCGGGGGTTAGCAGAACGTCTACTATCAGCCTGAATGTTTTGTACGCTCTGGGACGCCTCTAGGTTCTTCTGAACCTGGGCCCAGACTGTGCACAGTTCCCGATGAACGTCCTCTACCTCGGGATTATTGGAACAACCAGGGGAAACGGAGGAGAACCTTGGGTTAAACCCAAAATTACAGAAAAACGGAGAGACCCCTGACGAGTTACTGACCCGGTTATTCAGGGAAAATTCGGCAAGGGGAAGGAATGAGACCCAATCAAATTGACAGTCAGAGATGAAACACCTTAAATATTGTTCCAGGGATTGGTTAGTCCTTTCCGTTTGGCCATTAGTTTCGGGATGGAAGGCGGAGGAGAAGGACAGATCAATCTCCAACTTTTTACAAAAAGCTCTCCAAAATAAGGAAACAAATTGTACCCATCTGTCAGAAACGATATTGACTGGGGCCCCATGGAGACGGAGAATGTGTTTAACAAACAAAGAAGCTAACGTCTTGGCGTTAGGTAGTTTCTTAAGGGGCACAAAGTGGCACATCTTGCTGAAGCGGTCTACTACCACCCACACCACCGACTTGCCCTGAGATGGAGGCAAATCGGTGATAAAATCCATGGAGATATGGGTCCAAGGTCTCTGGGGAATGGGCAAGGAATGTAGTAAGCCCGCAGGTCGGGACCTAGGGGTCTTGGACCTAGCACAAACCTCACAAGCGGCGACGTAAGCCCTAATGTCTTTAGGCAACCCAGGCCACCAATAGTTTCTGGTAATGAGGTGTTTGGTAACCAAGATGCCAGGATGACCAGATAGTGCAGAGTCATGGTTTTCCCTGAGTACCCTTAGCCGGTATTGCAGGGGGACAAACAGTTTGTCCCTAGGGAGGTTCCCGGGAGCTGAACCTTGATCAGCCGCGATGTCAGAAGCTAAATCAGAATCAGTGGCAGAAACGATTATACCAGGGGGTAAAATACAAGCAGGATCCTTCTCAGAAGGAGAATTGGCCATGAAACTACGTGACAGTGCATCAGCCTTAATATTTTTGGACCCAGCCCTATAGGTAACCAAGAAATTAAATCTGGTAAAGAATAGTGCCCAACGAGCTTGTCTAGGATTAAGCCTCCGGGCAGATTCTAGGAAAACCAGATTCTTGTGGTCCGTAAGGACCGTTACCTGGTGTCTGGCCCCCTCCAGGAAGTGACACCACTCTTCAAAAGCCCATTAAATGGCTAAAAGTTCGCGGTTGCCAATATCATAGTTACTCTCCGTGAGCGAAAACTTCCTAGAGAAGTAAGCACAGGGGCGGAGATGGGTGAGGGAGCTGGTACCCTGGGACAAGACGGCCCCCACTCCCACCTCGGATGCGTCAACCTCCACAATAAATGGCTCCCTTTGGTTGGGCTGAACCAGCACGGGGCCGAGATAAAGCACTTCTTGAGGGTCTCAAAAGCCTGGACGGCCTCAGGGGGCCAATGGAGGACATCAGCACCCTTGCGAGTAAGGTCCGTAAGAGGCTTAGCGACGACCAAGAAGTTGGCAATAAATCTCCTGTAATAGTTAGCGAACCCCAAAAAACACTGAAGCGCATTCAGGGAGGCAGGTTGGACCCATTCCGCCACAGCCTGAACCTTGGCAGGGTCCATGCGGAATTCATGAGGAGTGAGGATTTGACCTAAAAATGGTATCTCCTGTGACCCAAACACACATTTTTCGGTCTTCACAAACAGATTATTTTCCCGGAGGACCTGGAGGACCTTCCTGACATGCTCCACGTGGGAGGACCAGTCCTTGGAAAACACCAGTATGTCATCAAGGTACACTACAAGAAAATTACCCAGGTAATCTCTCAGAATTTCATTAATAAAATTCTGGAAGACGGCAGGGGCATTACATAACCCAAAGGGCATGACCAGCTATTCGAAATGACCTTCGGGTGTGTTGAATGCAGTTTTCCACTCATCCCCCTCTTTGATGCGGATAGGGTTATATGCCCCCCGTAGATCGAACTTAGAAAACCATTGGGCCCCCTGAACCTGATTAAAAAGATCCGGAATCAAAGGAAGGGGATACTGGTTCCTTACGGTGACCTTATTCAGGTTCCGATAATCAATGCACGGCCTAAGACCACCATCCTTCTTCCCCACGAAGAAGAAGCCAGCACCTACAGGAGAAGTCGAGGGGCGAATGAAACCCTTGACCAGGCATTCTTGGATATACTCCCTCATAGCTTCACGTTCAGGACATGAAAGATTAAATATCCTACCCTTAGGAAGCTTGGCACCAGGCACCAAATCGATGGCGCAATCGTAATCTCTATGAGGGGGCAACACCTCGGAGGCCTCCTTAGAAAACACATCAGCGAAGTCCTGAACAAACTCAGGAAGCGTGTTTACCTCCTCCCGGGGAGAAATAGAGTTAACCGAAAGAAATGACATCAGGCATTCACTACCCCATTTGGTGAGATCCCCAGTATTCCAATCAAACGTGGGGTTATGCAGCTGCAACCAGGGAAGACCTAATACCAGATCGGACGATAATCCCTGCATCACCAGTACAGGGCACTGCTCCAAATGCATGGAGCCAACAAGGAGTTCAAAAACATGAGTATGCTGAGTAAAATAACCATTAGCAAGAGGAGTGGAGTCGATACCCACTACCGGGATAGGATAAGGTAAATCAATAAAAGGCATTTTTAGAGACATAGCAAATTCCACCGAAATGATATTAGCAGATGAGCCAGAATCCACGAAAGCACTGCCAGTGGCAGACCGGCCAGCAAACGAGACCTGAAAGGGAAGCAAAATTTTATTGCGTTTCATATTAACGGGAAATACCTGTGCGCCCAAGTGACCTCCCCGATGATCACTTAGGCGCGGAAGTTTTCCGGCTGTTTATTCTTGCGCCTGGGACAGGTGTTCAGTAGATGCTTGTCGTCCCCACAATAGAAGCAGAGACCATTCTTCCTGCGAAAGTCTCTACGTTGTCGAGGGGACATGGAGGCCCCGAGTTGCATAGGTACCTCCGAGTCCTCCGTGGAAGAGCGAGGAGACGGGACCTCGGGGGGAATCGCAGGGAAGTCAGAGGGGAACACATTGAAACGTTCAAGCTGACGTTCCCTGAGACGTCGGTCAAGTCGTACTGCTAGGGCCATAACCTGGTCTAGGGAGTCAGAAGAGGGGTAGCTAACCAGCAGATCCTTCAGGGCGTCAGATAATCCTAACCTAAACTGGCACCTTAGGGCCGGGTCGTTCCACCGAGAAGCTACGCACCACTTTCTAAAATCAGAACAGTATTCCTCAACAGGTCTCCTACCCTGACGTAAGGTCACCAGCTGACTCTCGGCTAAGGCAGTCCTGTCAGTCTCGTCGTAAATGAGTCCGAGGGCAGAGAAAAAACGATCAACGGAGGAAAGTTCAGGGGCGTCAGGAGCCAAGGAGAAGGCCCACTCTTGGGGCCCTTCCTGGAGTCGGGATATAATGATACCCACCCGCTGGTTCTCGGAACCTGAGGAGTGAGGTTTTAGGCGGAAATAAAGTCTGCAACTCTCCCGGAAGGAGAGAAAAGTCTTACGGTCCCCTGAGAACCGGTCAGGTAACTTGAGGTCGGGTTCTAGAGGTGAGGTGAGGGGTACTACTAAGGCAGCGTCACCCTGGTTGACCCTCTGAGCCAGGGCCTGGACCTGTAGGGAGAGGCCCTGCATCTGCTGGATCAGGGTCTCAAAGGGGTCCATGATAGCGTCAGAGTAGGAGAAATGGTAGACTAGGTATGGGCTTGTTATTATGTAATGGCAGGAAGGAGGTGAAGGGAACAAGTGAGCCCTAATCTACCCACCGCCCTGTCCCTGCCTACTTGCAACGACCCGCCCTAGGCGACGGGGTACAACTTGGCGGCGGTCCCTACGCTGTCTAAGTGCAAGGGAGTACAAACAGGGAACACGCAAGGGAAGGGGCAGTAGCCCACGGAACGCCGCGAGGAAACGGAGCGGTGATTGAGTCAGTCAGGATCAGGATGTAGTGGAGTATACCAACGAGAGCACGGAGCAGGAAGCAAGCCAGGGGCAAAGCGAAGCAGGATAAGCGGAACTGAAGCAAGGCAGAAGCACGGCAGAAGCAGGCTGGAGCAAGGCAGCAGTGGGGCCAGGAATCCAAGAAGAATAACAAGCACTGAGGAAGAGAACACGACAGGTATAAATGGACAGGGGGCGGAGCTAACTCCGATTGACCAGGCCGCGATAGGCTCTCCCACTCCTGAGCCTGCCACCCTGGTTGGTGGGAGCCGGTGTCAGTCTAAGAGGTCTGGCCTCAGGTGTCGACTGATTAATCCCGGGAGTATACACAGACGTAGTACCTGGCAGATCCTTTACAGATTACACTGAGCAAAAAGTGAAGCTGGATGACATCACCAACACACACTAACATAATCTAGCAGATGGAGGAAGTCAATCTCTCTTCTAGCAGCGTTCTTTGTCATTCTTGTTTTGGTCTATTAATCTAGCCTCCAGAACATTCCAATAAAATGCAGACAGAGCTTGAACTGAATCTGTACTTAAGGCACAATGAATGATAATTCACCTTGTTTACACATAGAGCTACATTACATTTATATCAGTAATGAAATGAGACTCATTCCAAGTTCCAATGCATGAACTACCATATGTCCCTGAAACCGAAGAGTAGCCTTTTTTTCCTGCAGGTTCTACAACAGACACTGGCATCTTGTGTCTAATGATAATTCAGCCCAGCCTAGAAGAATATCAAGGGATTGCAGGAGTTTTTATTTAATGGTAGTTTATATAAATCAACATCTTCATATATCCAAAATATTATATTGTGATACTTTACAGACCATGTGTGACAACATTTTTAATTACTATTTATCATTCTAGCTTAGGGGACATTGACAGCCATACTGATATCATTGGATATGGTTACTGAATGTTTTTTTTTTCATTTTGTCTACAGGAATTTATATCATGTGAGAAAATTGTCAGAGATTAGATCATCCTAGTTTGGAAAGTTAATTATAATGTTTAAAAATTTACCATTTTGGAATTGTTTATATTTAAATAATAAGTTTATTTAAAAGGAAACTCCAGCAGATTCATGAAAACATAGCCACAACCAACAAACCTAGGCCACATTATACCAGTGCTCTTCTTCCCTCTCTACCACGTCTAACTTGCTTTTCACCAGGGAATATTCCAGTTTCTGTCTGCCACCTTGACTGTAGGAACAAATTTCTGCAGGCAGTAGCTTTGGTAACTCTATGTCCCATGATGTTCTGCAATTGACAAAGACCGCTGTGGTCAGATCACATCTATCAGAAGCTATAGAAATGTAGATCATTTCACATTGTGAGCAGGATGCTGCAAAGCAATAGGGGCAAGTATAAGACACATGAAAATGCACAGGAGAGGTTGCGGACTGCATCCTATGCAGCAGCATGCATGTCACATGCAGTGTGCATGTTCTCTCCCACTACAGGGAGCGGTAGCAATGATTTTCTGCCAATAACCTTACATCACCTACAGGAAACAGCCTGCAGGAGGTTCAGGGACCACAGCAGAATGCACAGTGCTAAGAAGATTTGCAGAAATCACTGATTCACACAATTTTTAACATGTCACTGATTGAATTCTTAAAAAGTTTCAGTTCTGCCTGATGTGTTAATATTCAGAAACTTACAAGAGAGAGCAGTAGTATCAGATATCATGATTGCTAACATGGGATCATTAATGATAGATATTTTCAGATGTTACTGATCAAAACTGAAGCCAAAGTAATGTCAATTTTTCACATTTCTTACAGAATAAACATATATCCAACAAAGTCATAAGAGAACATGTAAAATAAAAAATCTAATAAAATCAATGGAGTTTCATGCACCTTAAGAAGATGATCAGAGCCTTTCATGTCTTATCTTTTACCAAGGTTTTTAAAACTATAGTTGGCTTTCCATCCATCTCTCCTAATGATGTGGCAGAACATTGCTAATCTTGAAAACCCTTATTCCTCTCAGATGTGTCAGCTGGTAACATTTTAAAATGATCCTCACAATGGTCCAAGACTCGTCACCACCCTTTCCATGTTTGGTTGTTGAATTACCCCAAGGGCATAGCTATAGAGGGTGCAGAACACCTGGGCCCTGGTGCCTGAGGTGGTTTAAAGGTGACTCTGCCACTTAAGAGGACACCAGTAGTATAAACGACACTTGGTAAATGGGGAACCCTCTTACAAATTTTTAATCAGGTTACTCCTCTGTATTACCCTATTACCCCTCACTGTACGCTTAAGTTCCTGTTATTGTGGATGTGTGGAGCTATGAGCAAGTTCAAAAAGCCTACCACAGGAATATAGGGCTTGGCCAGAGCTTGGACCCTTTTCCTTTTTTCCATGGGCACCATACTAGCTGCCTCCGTGGCATGTACATTTTTGCTATACACTAAAATTCCCTGTTACTTTACAGTAAGAAGTTCATAATTTCTTACAGCGCAAATGTTTCAATGTGTCTCAAAGCAAATCTCTAGTATGAGACGCTCCAACTATCTAGGTGTATTTTATCATCCCAGAATGTTACAGAATTATGAAATAAATATAAGCAATATTACTATGAATATTACACATATTACACATGCGTGGTATTTTGCGGCTTTAGTGCTGCCCAGGTTGTTCCGGCAACATCAACATATTGCCTATAAAGTCAGCCAGTCACCATGAAACCCTGGCAGCATGTTATTGAACAGGAGGAGGTGAGCAGATTGATATATATATATATATATATATATATATATATATATATATAGCAAAAGAAGATATTTGGCACTCCAATGAAGAAGATGGTGGTTTATTCAATTCCAATACAAAAGCGACGTTTCAATCCTACAATAGGATATTTATCAAGCATGCGTTTATTGATTTCCATGTGAGTGCTGCTGCTTTCTTCTTGTGTGTGTATATATATATATGTATTCGGGTAAAGATTCAGAAGAATATATATATCTGCTCAGCACCTCCCAATTTTTAACATGTCATTTCTGAAATTCTTCTTTTTTTGGTGGCATATGGGAACAGCATAATATATATTAGCCTGGTTGGAGAGGTTCTGTTATTAAGGCTATGTACACCTTAATAAAAATGTCTATCAGTGTGTTTGGAGCAACTTTTCTAATTACTTTTATTAAAAATAATTTTAACTTTTTGAGATACAGCTGCTTTGTATACTGTATAAAGAGCAGCTGTATCTAGCGCTGAAACCTGTATGCAACATGTCAGCAGCACTGGTGGGTTCAGTGTCTCTGTAATGCAGGATCGAGCTGCTACCGATCCCATCCTAGTTCATAACTTAGATGTGATCGATAACAGAAGGTCAGAAACACGCAGGACACTGAACCCGTAAGTGACGCTGATCTGAAGGATTCAGGTCTTAGCGCAAGATACAGCTGCTCTGTATACAGGATAAAAAGTAGCTGTATCTCAAAAAGTAAAAATCATTTAAATTAAAAAGTAATTAGAAAGTTGTACCAAACACACTGAGAAACATTTTTATTAAAAAAAAACACAAAAAACGTTTTCAAAGGTGTACATAGCCTTTAAAGAGTACCTGTGTCTAGGTCAAATAAATTGAACAGGTTAACTGATCTAAATAGCGCTGCCTCACTGATTCCAACGCTGTTTTTCTTTTTTCCTTGACCCCTCCATTACAGAAATATGGCCCACAGCTATGTTGACTCCCTCTATGCTAATTTGCTGTACTTTTGCCAACAGGGTGTGAACTACCCTCAAGCTGCCTCACACTGATTGGTCAGCATCAGAGGCAGGGAAGCTAGCTCCATCCCTTTGGCTAATGTCAGCATATATAAAGCCAACACAACAGTGGGCCATATCTCTGAAATGGAGGGGTCTAGGAAAAAATGAAAAACAGTGCTGTAATCAGGAAGACAGAGCTATTCAGATTATTTAATCAATTCAAGTTATATGACCTAGTGACAGGTCTTCTTTAAAGAGGCTCTGTCACCAGATTTTGCAAACCCTAACGCCCAGCTTCAGGCAGATCACGCTGTGACGTCACTTCCCCAGGTCCTGCATCATGTCAGACGAGCGAGGACACATCGGCACCAGAGGCTACAGTTGATTCTGCAGCAGCATCAGCGTTTGCAGGTAAGTAGCTACATCGACTTACCTGCAAACGCCGATGCTGCTGCAGAATCATCTGTAGCCTCTGGTGCCGATGTGTCCTCGTTCGTCCGACACGATGCAGGACCTGTGAGTGACGTCACAGCGTGATCTCTCGAGAACACGCTGTCTGCACTGCCAGAAGCTGGGCGTTCTGAAGAGAAGTGGATGATACTTCTCGTCAGAACGCCCAGCTAGTAAAAGAAGTAAAAACGCCCCGATGTACGCACATAATACACGCCCAGTTGGACTTTTACTTTAAACACGCCCAGTTGTACTTTTGCAAGCCTCATTTGCATAACTACAAAAATGGTCATAACTTGGCCAAAAATGCTCGTTTTTTAAAAATAAAAACGTTACTGTAATCTACATTGCAGCGCCTATCTGCTGCAATAGGAGATAGGGGTTGCAAAATCTGGTTACAGAGCCTCTTTAAGAATAGGCTATCTATGTCATATCCTGGAAAACCTCTGTAACATAGTTAATAATCTGTAATATAGTTAGTTAAACCAAACATGACGGTTTATGGGAAATCTTTTATAATTGCTGCTAAAAATCTTAATACATATTTTATAGAGGATTACATATAAAATATGAATTTATTATGTAAACCAACACGAGTGTGAGACACATTTCTAGTCATACAACTATAACAATAATTATACCAAATCTTCATAAAAGGCTATTTATATGTCTCAGACATAAAAACCGCATTCCATAGCATCGGCCATGTACAGTACGTATGTAATCACTACAAGATATGTCTAAAAATTCAGATGGACATTACTGGTTGCTACCTAAAATTTTTCCTATTATAGTCATGCATTTAAAATATTCTGTCTGGATTATGTTACACTGGTTTATGTGGATTAACATTTAAATGTATGTGTCTCATTTATTATAAATGGCAATAACAACAATGGAAGTCTGATTGCCGGAAGACATATGTTATTTGGCAACGTTTCATAGTTCAGAAGAAGTGAAGAGCAAGGGTCAGTACAGATAATGTGAATGGACATTGACCGTGCATAAGACGTTAGGATTCTGTTATGTATATATAAACTAGGATTATTTTTTTTATAAACTTGCCTTCTACTGCTTCCTCAATATTTTTATGATAAAATTAAGATATTTGAGAAGTTTAGGACCCTTTATTCCAAATACGTGTTTGCAGCAGTCTTTCCGATGTAGTCTTGTGGGACATTGAAAGCAGGAACTCTACAAACAATATCAAAGAAGATGGGCGGTGTGGATCCTTCTCTGTGCAAACTGGTCATAGTCAAAAGCTCAGGGTCAGACTGAGGTACCTTAGGCCCATCCAGGGTTGAACATACCATATGTGCAGCCATTGAAACTGCACAGTGGCCCTGTAGGTAAAGGGGTCCACCGACATCTGCCAGAGAATTTAGCCCATCATTCATGGACTAGCTAAAAAGGAACTCTGTGAAGAGCACCTAACTCTCCGCAAACAAGGGGCTCATATATTTTTTTTGCAGAGGACCTATTTTATTTATGTCCGGCCCTTGGTCCACCAGAGGTGATTATTCTGTCCCATCTTTCATCCGTGCCTTTTAAGTTTTATTGTAAACTTTTCTGTTATTATGGCACACACAGACTATATTATCCATAAGGACTAATATTTTAATTGTGAAATAAACACCATCAGAAAGTGATCTGCTCCACTATCAGCCTAAAGGCCCTTTTCCATGGTCAGTGATGAAAACAACAAAATATTATCGTTGTCGGCAGCACATCTCCATCTATAATAAGGGAGATGTGCTGCCGACATGATGGAAAAGTATGAGGACAAGCAATCATAGTAACCATTACTCGTCCCCATACATTACCGATCATAGCTCCTTGTGAAAGGAGTAAACGAGAGCCGATCAACGAGCTGTCTCATTTAACGGCGCTCATTTTTACGACCCATATTAGCCGATGTAAAAGGACCTTTAGAGAAGATTGCTCACAGACTGACCTCACGGCCCCATTATTCAATCAGAACCTAAACCCACCAGAAGATTCTCCTGTGTTTTGATAGGCCTGTCCAAGTCGCTGACATTGCCAGTTATTGTTTTGATGTCACTTGTGATGGTGAAATGAGACAACCCATCATTATATAAGCTGTGCCACCATCCAAGTCTTCATATACCATCAGAGGTAATTGTAGGAAACAGTCTTACTTTGATACTGAATGCTACATGTATATCCTAAGTTTAAAGGTAGAGTTAAAGAGCTATTCCGATGTTAGACATTTATGGTATATCCACAGGTTATGCCATAAATGTTTAATAGACCCTCGGTAGAATGGGGGTCCAGTGACTCACATTTATTGAATCCGTCAGAAGTTGTCAATATCCGTCAGAAGCCACTTTTTCCATTGAAGTCCGCTCTTACTTTGGCTCTAACTTTTAGTCTTCAAGCATGGCCACCTCTTCATTGAAATTAATGGTTAAAGTGACAGCTAAAAGCTGCTTTAAATCGATGAACGAGGATCAAGAATGACCCTCAGCTTAGGTTGTATAAAACAACTTGTGTGCAATTTGAGTTGTCCCTTTTAATGAAAATTCCAAATTTAGCTGTGAGGGTCAAGATGCAGCATGAAGGACCTTCCAAAGTTGTCCAGAGTAGTACAAGTCCTAGCCTTCCTTGCAATAATAGCACTAAAAATAGGCAACCCAAGTATCCAATTCCAAAAAGATTCATATTTTGTTTTTAGTTTCACGTCTTTAAAAGCTCGGTGACTTCTCTGTGACCTGTCATTCAGTATAATATTATTGCTTGGTGCTCATAAAAGCATGTAAGTAATCACAATGTAACTTTGTTCATTTATAAGTTGCACATTAATAGGCTGGTAAAGAAAATGTTGATTTAGCACCATGGAAACTGGCTGTAAAGTTTATGTCTGTCATCGCAGGGCTGTAAATCTGCTAACATAAAAGCATGAGTGACCGTGGTGATATAGATACCTACGGACAAATGAAAATTAGAGTAATAGTCGGTTGTTCACAAATTGCTTAAATAAAACAGTCTGGAAACAATTTCTACAGGAAAAACATATAATAAAATGACAGGTTCATGTAATAGATGTAATGGAATTCTGATCAGTGCACACATGGGGGGGGGGGGGCAGAGATCATTGCACCTCATCAGGATTGTTGGGTCATCATATGTCTATATTACTAGTTACTAATTTTCTCTCTGACTTTATTTAGTGTTGTGAATCCAGTGAAGACAACTTTGAAATATTTCCCAATAGAATTTAAGAATTCCATAGGCTACGTTCACATTTGCGTTGGATGCCCTGTAATTCTGTCCGATTTGACAGCAAGAATAGAGAAGCATGTGTCGTTCCCGACACCCCACAGAAATAGCTGATTTTCCCTGGGGAAGCCGTGGCCAGCTAGATATTTCCCCTTCCAAGTAGTACCATATACTACACAGACCTCTTGAGTCTGCCAGATCGGGGGACCCCTTCTATGACTTCCATATGCCCTAATAGGGCATAAAGATAGGGGTTGCTTTTATGCAATAACCCCTTTAACCATCAGGATCAAGTCTATTTTGGCCTTCAGGACGCAGCCCCATTTTTCCATTCTGACATGTAATTTTATATGGTAATAATTTTGGAACTCTTTCACTTATCCAAGTGATGCATAGATATGTTTTTCATGGCTCATTGTACTTTATCTTAGGGGTAAACTTTGATAGATATGTTTACTCTTTATTTCTAAAAAATATCCGAAATTTTGAAAAATTAGCATTCCTCTACGGAAATCCTCTGCTTCTAAAATGGACGATGATACCACACCAATTACTAAATAAATAAGGTTTACCATATGTCTTATGTAGACATTTTTTTTTTTATTTCATAAATAAGATTATCAGGCCTTTTAACTTTTCTAACAATTTTTTAAATATTCAACAAAATTTGCAAACATTTTTCTAGGCACCAATTGAGTTTTAAAAGCACTTTGAGGGGCTTATATAATACAAACCTCTCACAAATTACCACATTTTAAAACCTGCACCCTTCAACATATTAAAAACTGGGAATATAGGTTGTTTGTTAACCCTTTAGATGTTTCACAGGAATGAACGCAAAGTGGAGGCAAAATGTACAAATTTCATTTTTCTTTGCAAATATTCAATTTTAATTAGTTTATTTCAGTAACACAGCAGCTGTTAATATTTATCTCCCTGATTCTAACATTTTTAGAAATATCCCATATGTGGCGCTAGTATGCTATGTGACTAAAACACAGGCCTCAGAAAAGAAGGAGCACCTTGTGGATTTTGGGGCCTCTTTTTTATTAGGATGTTTTCCAGGCAGCATTAAGGGTTTGAACAGACGTTAAGGGGCCAAAACATTAGAACCACCTTGAAAAAGACCCAATTTTTAAAGCTACGCTCCTTGAGGAATTCATCTTATATAGTTACATAGTTACATAGTTACATAGTTAGTACGGCTGAAAAAAGACACCTGTCCATCAAGTTCAACCAAGGGACGGGAAAAGGGAAGGAAAAATTTCTACACATAGGAGCTAATATTTTTTTGTTCTAGGAAATTATCTAACCCTTTTTTAAAGCCATCTACTGTCCCTGCTGTGACCAGCTCCAGCGGTAGGCTATTCCATAGATTCACAGTTCTCACGGTAAAGAAGCCTTGTCGCCTCTGTAGCTTGAACCTTTTTTTCTCCAGACGGAGGGAGTGCCCCCTTGTTTTTTGAGGGGGTTTTACAAGGAACAGGATTTCACCATATTTTTTGTATGTGCCATTAATATATTTATATAAATTAATCATGTCCCCCCTTAGTCGTCTTTTTTCAAGGCTAAATAGGTTATTCTTTCAATCTTTCCTCATAACTTAAATTCTCCATGCCCCTAATTAGCTTCGTTGCTCTTCTTTGTATTTTTTCCAACTCCAGGGCATCCTTTCTATGAACTGGAGCCCAGAACTGAACTGCATATTCTAGATGAGGCCTCACTAATGCTTTGTAAAGTGGCAATATTACATCCCTGTCCCGTGAGTCCATGCCTCTTTTAATACACGACAATATCCTGCTGGCCTTTGAAGCAGCTGATTGACACTGCATGCTGTTATTGAGTTTATGATTTACAAGTACACCCAGATCCTTCTCAACAAGTGAATCCGCCAGTGTAGCTCCCCCTAGGACATATGATGCATGCAGGTTGTTGGTACCCAGATGCATAACTTTACATTTATCTACATTAAACTTCATCTGCCAAGTGGACGCCCAAACACTTAGTTTGTTTAAATCTGCCTGCAATTCATGAACATCTTCCATAGACTGAACTATATTACATAGCTTGGTGTCATCTGCAAAAATAGAAATAGTGCTATTAATCCCATCTTCTATATCATTAATAAATAAGTTGAATAATAGTGGTCCCAGCACTGAACCCTGGGGTACACCACTTATTACCGGGGACTATTCAGAGTAGGAATCATTGACCACAACCCTCTGGATACGGTCCTTGAGCCAATTCTCAATCCAATTACAAACTATATTTTCTAAACCTATAGTCCTTAATTTACCCATTAGGCGTCTATGGGGGACAGTGTCAAATGCCTTTGCAAAGTCCAAAAACACTAAATCCACAGCGGCCCCTCTGTCTAGACTTCTGCTCACCTCTTCATAAAAACAGATTAGGTTAGTTTGACAACTTCTGTCCTTAGTAAAACCGTGCTGGCTGTCACTTATAATGCTATTTATTGTCACATAATCCTGTATATAGTCCCTCAATAGCCCCTCAAACATTATCCCCACGATGGATGTTAAGCTTACTGGTCTATAATTACCCGGGGAAGAGAAAAGGCATCTAAAATGTTTATGCAATTTAACCCAAATAAGGCAATACCTTATATGTGGTCATAAACAGTTTGGACACACTGCAGGTGTTAAGGAATCACTATTTAAGCATTTCCCCAAAAGTGCATGTTTATGGAATTGCTATTCAAGCAATTCCCCAAAGGCAGCTGGAGACTGTCTGGATCAAGCATGCAGGTAAATCAACCACTTCAAGTCTGTCACCACTCTGGTCAGCAGAGTCAAAGGCTTCTATGGTCTTCACCAGAGCCCACCGCAAGGCAGGTTGGATTTGGCTGCATAGAACCCAGCAGAGGCGTAGCTAGGTTCTCCAGCACCCGGGGAAAATATTTAGTTTGGCGCCCTCCCAACCTCTTTCCCGACGTCTCCTTCCCCCTCGCCATGTTTGTTTTCTCTACCAATCAATGACGTGTCATTTCTTTTCCACATTTATTTTTATGTAACTCGAGCATAAAAACATTTATACATTTTACAAGCAATATAGTTCTATACACAACACAAGAATAGTGCTCAGTACATAAATACAGCCCCAGAACCAAGCTCAGTACATATATACTGCACCAGCACAAATACAGCTCAATTTAGTGCAACCCCTGCCACATAGAATCACACTAAATTGTTTCCAGCTCCCAGCATGGCCCGAACAATGGTAAGGACATGCTGGGAGATGCTGTTTCACAAAAAAATAAATCATATCATAATCATACCACCCATCATCTCGCAACAGATCATACAGTGACTACATTACTGATTAGAGGCAAAATAAACATTTACATTAAGTGACTCACTGGTGACGTCTCAGATTCTAGTTCTTTTTCTCCATCCAGTCCAGACCTCTATGATAACTTCTCCCAGTCACAGCCCATTTCTGCAGTTTGCCGCTCAGATGTCTTCAGCTTCTCACTTTTCCTACATTTCTACACCTATAAACAAAGAAAGTTCTCATTATACCACATACTATGCCCCTAAATATAATAGCGTACCATACATTATACACTGTGTCATCCCCCTGTAGATAGAGCCCCCTGTAGATAGTGCCCCCATATAGCCCACCCCTGTATATAGTGCTCCATGTATAGCCCAACCCTGTATATAGCCCCCCTGTAGATATAGCCCACTTCTGTATATAGTGCTCCACAGATAGCCCACCCCTGCATATAGCCCCCTGTAGATATAGCCTACCCCTGTATATAGTGTTCCACAGATTGCCCACCCCTGTATATAGCCCTCTGTAGATATAGCCCACCCCTGTATATAGTGCTCCACAGATAGCCTACCCCTGTATATAACCCTCTGTAGATATAGCCCACCCCTGTATATAGTGCTCCATAGATAGCCTACCCCTGTGCCTCATGATTTATGCATTAGCCCTCCATGGTTTACACACTGCACCCACACTTCATGCATCACTCACGTTCCTGACCCTTTTAGTACTGCCCCCTATATTTTACACTTTATTCACCACTCACTATACTCAGTACTGCCCCCTATATTTCACACATATTATTACTACTTGCATATTATACACTATTCATTTACTTTTTACTACATATCCCATGCACCACACGCCACTCCCCTCAAGGTCAGTGGGAGTGGCTATTATTATTTAAACACACCTGTGCACTTTCCTTCAGCAGCATTTTTGACCTGGCTGCGTCCTGTTGGGATTATACTTGCCCAATTTGTGAGTATGTGAGGTTTTTTTTTGTGTTTTTAACCCCTGTATATAGTGCTCCACATATAGCCCACCCCAGTATATAGCCCCCTTGTAGATACAGCCCCACCATAGAAAAAGCCCCCCCCCCCGACGTAGGTAAAGCCCCCCTGTAGATAAAGCCACCCCCGTAGATAATGCCACACACTTTTTTATTATGATAAAATAACAAACTATTCAAACTTACCTTAGTCCCGTTCCCACGCCGTCCGGCAGCAATAGAGACCTGCTCTCTTCTGCGCAGGTCTCCTGGGGTTGAACGCTTCCCTGTCAATTAGCGCCTTGCAAAGTATCGCGCCGCCTCACTCGTAGAAAGGCGCTGAATGGCCGGCAGTGGCGGATTAAGTAGACCATAGGCCCTGGGCTGTTCCACAAACTTGGGCCCCCCTTCCCCACCGCCGCGTCTATAGTCAACACCACCTTTTTGTGTGAGCATTGACAAATGGTTGTTACGATTCCCTTTGTCAAATGGTTGTGTCCCTGCATACTGACAGTCTCCCACCATCGCTGACAGTATCACACTGTGTAGGGACACATCCTCCTGACAATTGGAATGGAAACATGTATTTGTCTATTAGCTCTGGGTACACAGAAATATGTAGAATACAAGAATTACCTGCAACAGACATGTCAGGAGAGGAGATCCCTTATAGATCCAGTGACGTCTTCTCTAACGGGAGCCGTTTTCTTTTCTTCTCCATCTGACACAGACCATTATGGCGACTTCTCCTGATGAGACATCTTTGCCCATCACTTCTGCCCATCATTTCCAGCCCCTATAGAAACACACAAATTAGATGATGCCACACAGCCCCCCTGTAAATGATGCCACACAGCCCCCCTGTATATGATGCCACACGGCCCCCTGTAGATGCTATGCTTTGGATGGGGATTCCTCTGCTGGAGGAGCCCCTTACGTCACTGTCCATAGATACTCCTTGACCGGAATGTGATGTCAGGGGCAACCCCAGAGCAGGAGTGCCAGACAGAGCGCTACTATCATTCTGCCTGGGATTCAAGCTCTGCTCTTGACATCACTGTCCATATATGGACAGTGATGTCAGGGGCTTCCCCAGCAGGACTCCCAGAGCAGAGCCGCTTCTAGCACTCTGCCTGGGACTCCTGCTCTGCTCCGGACATCACTGGCCATATATGGACATTGATGTCAGGGGCTTCCACAGAGCAGGAGCCTCGGAGCAGAGCGCTAGTATAGTCTCTGCTTTGGGACTCTTTCTCTGGATATGGACAGTGATGTCAGGGGCTCCGTCTACGAGTGCAATCTGAGCCCAGAGCATCGGCAATGCTCTGGCCGGGGATTCCGCTGCAGCAGGTGCCCTGCCCTGACGTTACTGCCCTTATATGGACAGTGAAGTCAGGGGCTACGTCTATGAGCGGAACCCTCAGCCGGGGTATCGGCAACAATTTGGCCGAGAATTCCGGCGCTCCAGGAGGAGTGAATGGCAGAGCAGGAAGCGAATAGTTTCCTGCTCTGCCATAGTATTCAATTGTAACTGCGTCCTGGGGACGCAGATACAATTGAATGTAGCAGTTGCCGTGACAAGTTCTGGGACATAAATCTGCCGGGACTGTCTCCTGTAAAATTGGGACAGTCCCGGCAAATTCAGGACTGTTGGCATGTATGGAAATCACAAGCAACAATGAGAAAACTGAGCAGATTCAAATACTCCACCCTTGACTCTGATAGGACGCAGACAGTGAAATGAGATTGACTCTGCACCAAAAACCAGGGCCATCCAGAAGCTTGGCTAGTAGTTATGACAACCTTAAAGTGATGGACCTTTCCTAACAGCAGGACTCTAAAGGGAAGGAGAGCAATTTAGTTGTTGAAGTTCAGATTTTACTGGATTGGTCTTCAGGTGCATGTTGCGTTGCACCAAGGTAACAGTAGGGAAACCCCATTTTGGAAGCTACACCCCTTAAGGAATTTATCTAGAAGCCTATTGAGCATTTTGACCCCACATGTGTTTTGCAGAAATTAGTGCACAAGTAAGTGTTGCAGAGTGAAATTTTTCCATACATATATCATTTGAGTGCCCAATATGTTGTTTCCAGCTTGTGCCACCATGAAAAGACAGCTCTCTAATTATCATGCTGGGGTTCCTGGTTTTAGAAACACCCTACATGTGGCCCAAATCTTTTGCCTGGACATATGACAGGGCTCAGGATTGAAAGAGTACCATGCGCATTTGAGGCATAATTTGGTCATTTACACAGAATTGATGAACATTTGTAAAAGCTAAGACGTGCGTAAACCCCAAATAAGTGACATCACTTTAAAAACTACACTCCTTAAGTCATTCATCTAGGGATGCAGTGAGCATTTTGACCTCACAGATGTTTTAGAGAAATTAGTGCACAATGGATGTTGCAGATTGGAAACTGGCATTTTTTCCACAGATATGCCATTTCAGTACCAAATATGTTGTGCCCAGCTTGTGCCACTGAAGACACACAACACATAAATAGTTAAGCATATGTGGTCATAAACTGCTGTTTGGGCACAATGACAGGCGCGGAAGGACCGCCATTTCGTTTTTGGGTTTCAGATTTTGCTTGGTAGTAGTTTTGTTTGGGGTTTTACTGATAATCCAGTTTATAATCTGGGGGCATATGTAAACTGGTCAGAGTATATCAGGACATAATAAAGTGGTATAATAATGGGGTAAATAAACCATAAAATAAATAATCCTTGGATTTTGTTGTATGTTGTAGTATGTATTGAAGCAATCCTATATGCACAGGCCAGGTTTTTGGGGAAGTTGCCACCATTTCTTATTCCCCTTTTGGAACACACTCTGCACCTTCTATGGGTCCTTCCCTTGTTTGCAGTTTGGGGAGCTTCGCTGGAAAAGTGTAGCCCTGGTATAATACGGGCAGCTTCGCTTCCAGCGGAGATGATGACATTTTGGGGAAGATGTGCTTAGGCCCTTTCCTTACTTGTTCCCAAATATTAGAGTCTTGATAACCACCTCCTAAAACTAAAGGAATCTTCCCATCTGGCCTGCACATTGGGATAGCAGGTAAGCATTATACAATGCCATCTGTACAATGTACCCAGCCAGTTTTTTGTACTATGGGACATGGCTATATTGTAACTCGGGGTACTGTACAAAACCCTACGCTCCAGTATTGCCTAATCTTTGACTTCTTTACTAGCCCCATATTCAGCACAAGGCCCCAACATTTTATCATTTCCGCTGCATCCACGGGGTCCACAGCATCTACTGATGGGTCTAGCAAATTATGACTTGGGGTACTTTGTTTGAAAAATTGCTGGACCTAAAAAATTTGTTATGGCAATTAATTAGCCTCATTGCGTTCTGAGACTAATAACTTTTTATTTCTTTTTATACACGCTGTAGTTTTTATTGTTATTATTTTGGGGTACATGCAATATTTTTTTAATCATTTTTTTATTTTATATTTTTGTAGGCAAGGTGACCAAAAATAAGCAACTCTGCCATGGTTTTACTTTATTTCTATTACGACATTTACTGTGCGGCAAAAAAAAAAAACATGATATTTTTATAGTTCAAGTTGTTATGAAAGCGGTGATACCGATCATGTATTGCTTTTTAATTTTTTCCCAATTATATAGGACTTGATCAGGGAAAAAGGGCGATTCTTGTTTTTTTATTACTTAAAACTTTTATATATTTATTTTTTGTTTAGTCCCACTAGAGAACTTGAAGGCCTAATCTTCTGAGTGCAGGTATAATGCGCTGCACTACTTATGTAGTGTAATGTATTGTAACTCTTTTTTTCCACTGACAGGCAGCCTATTAGGTCCTGCCTCTGGCAGACCAGGAGGCCATTGTCAGGCTTCCTGGTTGCCACAGCAACCATCGTCGCGCTGTATTCGCTCGCATGAGGCCAATGGAGTACAGCTGGAGCCCCCTCTCTCTGTCAACCACTTAGATCCCCTCGGCCGCTATTCACAGGGTGAAGCGGCCGGGATCTGAGGTAGCGCCATCTTATGGGTGTAACTGTACACCCAAATGCGGGAAAGGTTTAAGGAACCATTTAAAATTGGCCATAAATTCAAAAAGATATTCTGCTAAGTATTAAACTTTCTGATTGTTATCTTCATGGAGGTCCTCCAGGCAACTTTAATGACTAAATACAATACTTCAAGTTGTAACTATGTGCAGTATCCAGGGTCAGACTGGCCCACAAGAATACCAGAGGACCAGTGAATCCATGTTCTAGCACAAATATTTTCCCCAAAGGTCTAGCAAAAGAAAACTCCATTTGCAGCCCATGACTTGCTGTACGGGACAATTTGTATGGGTTGACAAATAACTTTAACTCTATGCACAATTATAATAGGATAATTTTGGATGTAATTAAAATAGAACAAGCACAGATGGGCCCTGAAAAATAGTTTCCACTGGTGGGCACAAGATATGCCAGTCCAGCACTGGAAGTACATATACCCAGAAGCACTCTTTCGGAACAACATGTTTTCTCACCATTATCTCCAGGATGTTCCTATTTACATGTATGAAGCCTCAGAATTCCCGAAAACACCGAAAATTCAGAAGAGGAAATGCCATTTTTAGTTCATCTCATTCATGTATTGCTTAGTGTAACAGAGTTTTTAGAGTAACAATCAGCTCTATGGGTACTACTAGCATTGGCCGGGGATTCTGCTCCTAGAGGGAAGCCCTGATGTCACTGTCCATATATGGACATTGACGTCAGTGGCTACTCATTGAGTGGAATCCCCGTTGCTGACTCTGGCTGGGGATTCCGCTCCAGGAGGAGCCCCAGATGTCAATGTCCATATTTGAACAGTAACCTCAGGGGTTTCCTCTAGGAGCGGAATCCCCGGCCAGATCATTGGCAACGCGGATTCCGCTCAAGGAGTAGCCACTAACGTCACTATCCATATATGGACAGTGACGTCAAGGGCTTCCCCAGGCACAGTTCTTAAAGTAGCGCTGGGCCCGGGGAGTCCTCGGTGAGCGGAGGAGCTCCCTCTGCTCCTCCGCTCTGAACTAATTTTGAAGCAGGGAGCTGATGGTTCCCTACTTCAATATTGTGTTCAACTGTATCTGCATCTTGAGGATGCAGATACAGTTGACAGCGGGACATATACCCGGCAGCACGGGACAGCGGGACACCGCCCGGAATCCAGAACTGTCCTGCTGAATCCAGGATGGTTGGGAGGGATGCGATAAAGGGTTAACACCAAACAGTTTTTTAGTGGGTGCCACCCCTTCATCCTCCCACCGGGCAGGTTCAAATAATACCAGGAATATAATGTGTAGTGGGAGCAGTTAATAAAAAAACCCTCAAGGTGATTAAGGCACAGAGAACCCTGAAGTTCTTCCTCTTTTTCAGAAGCATTCTCTGAAGTTGCTTGCTTGCCCTATTTATATCTGATTGTGCTTATGTTTATGGATTTTATGGTGTGTTGTTTACACTGCTCTCTGTTGTATTTTAGTGATGTTTTTGATTCTTTTTACTTCACAAGTCACATCTGGCGGTCTAATATTAAGAAAATGCAGTGGTGGAGCTAAAGGCAGACTTGTCCGCTGGAAGTCTGGTGACAGGCATACCACTTCAGACGTCCTGACATGTTTCATGCCTACCTTTTTTCTTTTTTCGTTTTTGCTTTTTTTGCAGAGGATGTGGAGAGGGGAAGGAAGATGATATTTTTATGTGTTGTAAAATATATGTATATATATATATATATATATATATATATATATTCAAACAGAGAAAGCAGCAGCACTCAATCTCAGTAAGAGAAAGCTTACATATGTGAACGGGTGCCAGCAAGCAGTCCACCTCTGTATGTTGGCTTGAATAAATCACAGTTTTTTTCATTCATCCTGTTGGAGTGCTGCAAGATTTTTTTCACCTGTGTATATATATATATATGTATATATATATATATATATATATATATATATATATATACTACCATTCAAAAGTTTAGGGTCACTTAGAAATTTCCTTATTTTTGAAAGAAAAGCACAGTTTTTTTCAATGAAGATAACATTAAATTAATCAGAAATACACTCTATACATTGTTAATGTACTAAATTATTATTCTAGCTGCAAACGTCTATTTTTTAATGCAATATCTACATAGGTGTATAGAGGCCCATTTCCAGCAACCATCACTCCAGTGTTCTAATGGTACATTGTGTTTGCTAACTGTGTTAGAAGGCTAATGGATGATTAGAAAACACTTGAAAACCCTTGTGCAATTATGTTAGCACCGCTGTAAACAGTTTTGCTGTTTAGAGGAGCTATAAAACTGACCTTCCTTTGAGCTAGTTGAAAATCTGGAGCATTACATTTGTGGGTTCGATTAAACTCTCAAAATGGCTAGAAAAAGAGAGCTTTCATGTGAAACGCGACAGTCTATTCTTGTTCTTAGAAATGAAGGCTATTCCATGTGAGAAACTGCCAAGAAACTGAAGATTTCCTACAACGGTGTGTACTACTCCCTTCAGAGGACAGCACAAACAGGCTCTAAACAGAGTAGAAAGAGAAGTGGGAGGCCCCGCTGCACAACTGAGCAACAAGACAAGTACATTAGAGTCTCTAGTTTGAGAAATAGACACCTTACAGGTCCTCAACTGGCAGCTTCATTAAATAGTACCCGCAAAACGCCAGAGTCAACGTCTACAGTGAAGAGGCGACTCCGGGATGCTAGCCTTCAGGGCAGAGTGGCAAAGAAAAAGCCATATCTGAGACTGACTAATAAAAGGAAAAGATTAATATGGGCAAAAGCACACAGACATTGGACAGAGGAAGATTGGAAAAAAGTGTTATGGACAGACGAATCGAAGTTTGAGGTGTTTGGATCACACAGAAGAACATTTGTGAGACGCAGAACAACTGAAAAGATGCTGGAAGAGTGCCTGACGCCATCAGGCAAGCATGGTGGAGGTAATGTGATGGTCTGGGGTTGCTTTGGTGCTGGTAAATTGGGAGATTTGTAGAAGGTAAAAGGGATTTTGAAAAAGGAACGCTATCACTCCATTTTGCAACGCCATGCCATACCCTGTGGACAGCGCTTGATTGGAGCCAATTTCATCCTACAACAGGACAATGACCCAAAGCACACCTCCAAATTATGCAAGAACTATTTAGGGAAGAAGCAGGCAGCTGGTATTCTATCTGTAATGGAGTGGCCAGCGCAGTCACCAGATCTCAACCCCATAGAGCTGTTGTGGGAGCAGCTTGACCGTATGGTACGCAAGAAGTGCCCATCAAGCCAATCCAACTTGTGGGAGGGGCTTCTGGAAGTATGGGGTGAAATTTCTCCCGATTACCTCAGCAAATTAACAACTAGAATGCCAAAGGTCTGCAATACTGTAATTGCTGCAAATGGAGCATTCTTTGACGAAAGCAAAGTTTGAAGGAGAAAATTATTATTTCAAATAAAAATCATTATTTCTAACCTTGTCAATGTCTTGACTATATTTTCTAGTCATTTTGCAACTTAACATTTCCCATATGTCTACTTTATGTTTGCATCGTTTTTTGAACGTCCTTTTATTTTTCTAGGACGTTACAAGGCTTAGAACTTTAGCAGCAATTTCTCATATTTTAAAGAAAATTTCAAAAGGCTATTTTTTCAGGGACCAGTTCAGTTCTGAGGTGGCTTTGAGGGCCTTATATATTAGAAAATCCCCAGAAGTCACCCCATTTTGAAAACTGCACCCCTCAAGGTATTCGAATCAGCATTCACAAAGTGTTTTAACCGTTTAGGCGTTTCACAGGAATTAAAGCAAAGTAGAGGTGAAATTTATAAATTTTATTTTTTTTGCCGAAATTCATTTTGAATACATATTTTTTTTTACCAGAGAAATGCAACTCAATATTTTTTGCCCAGATTCTGCAGTTTTTAGAAATATCCCACATGTGGCCCTAGTGTGATAATGGACTGAAGCACCGGCCTCAGAAGCAAAGGAGCACCCAGTGGATTTTGGGCCTCCTTTTTTTTAGAATATATTTTAGGCACCTTGTCAGGTTTGAAGAGGTCTTGTGGTGCCAAAACAGTGGAAACACCCCAAAAGTTACCCCATTTTGGAAACTACACCCCTCAAGGAATTTATCTAGGTGTATAGTTAGCATTTTGACCGCACAGGTTTTTCGCTAAATTTATTAGAATTAGTCTGTAAAAATGAAAATGTAAAGGATCTGCCAGGCACAGCTTCGGGGTTAACTCCCATAGGTAATCAGTCTGCACCTGAATCTACGTCTCTGAGACTGACTCCATCTTCCACCACTCAGGATGGCAGGCTTAGGAGTGGGAGAGCCTATCGCAGCCTGGCCAGACGGAGCTAGCTCCCGCCTTCTGTCTATTTATACCTGCCTTTCTTGTTCCTCCTTTGCTTGTGATTCTTCTCGTGTGGTTTCCTGGCCCAGCTACAGCTCCTAACTATTTGATCCTGCTCCATACTGACTCTGGCTTACTGACTACTCTTCTGCTCTGCGTTTGGTACCTCGTGCTCTCCTGGTTTGACTTGGCTCGTTCACCACTCTGGTTGCTCACGGTGTTGCCGTGGGCAACTGCCCCTTTCCCTTTGCTTGTATTCCCTTGTATGTTTGTCTCGTGCACTGAGCGTAGGGACCGCCGCCCAGTTGTACCCCGTCGCCTAGGGCGGGTCGTTGCAAGTAGGCAGGGACAGAGTGGCGGGTAGATTAGTGCTCACTTGTTCGTTTCCCTACCCCCGTCATTACATAATCACAAGCCCATACCTAGTCTACCCTGGTCCCTGACACCACTATGGACCTCCTTGAGACCCTGGCTCAGTAAATGCAGGGTCTCTCCCTACAGGTCCAGGCCCTGGCTCAGAGGGTCAACCAGCCTGATGCTACCTTGGTAGTTCCCCTCACCTCACCTCCTGAACCCCACCTCAAGTTGCCCGACCGGTTCTCAAGGGACCGGAGGGCTTTTCTCTCCTTTTGGGAGAGTTGTAGGCTGTACTTTCGCTTAAAGCCTCATTCCTCAGGTTCTGAGAACCAGCGGGTGGGTATAATTATGTCCCGGCTCCGAGTGGGCCTTCTCCTTGGCTCCTGACGCCCCTGAACTTTCCTCCGTTGATCGTTTATTTTCTGCTCTCTGACTCATTTATGACGAGACTGACAGGACTGCCTTTGCCGAGACTCAGCTGGTGACCTTACGTCAGGGTAAGAGACCTGTTGAGGAGTATTGTTCTGACTTTAGGAAGTGGTGCGTAGCTTCTCGGTGGAATGACCCTGCCTTAAGGTGCCAGTTTAGGTTGGGTCTGTCGAATGCCCTGAAAGACCTGCTAGTTAGCTATCCCTCTTCTGACTCCCTAGACCAGGTTATGGCTTTAGTGGTACGACTTGACCGACGTCTCAGGGAACAACAACGTGAACGTTTATGTGTTTTCTCCTCCGACTCCCCCATGATGCCTCCCGAAGTTCCGTTGCTTCGTTCCCCCCCGGAAGACTCAGAGGTACCTATGCAACTCGGGGCCTCCGTGTCCCCCCAACAACGTAGAGATTTCCGCAGGAAGAATGGTCTCTTCTTCTACTGTGGGGATGACAAGCATCAAGTGAACAACTGTCCTAAGCGTAAGAAGGCAGCCGGAGAATTTCCGCGCCTAAGTGATCATCGGGGAGGTCACTTTGGCGCACAGGTATTTCCCGTAAATATGAAACGTAATAAGATCTTGCTTCCCTTTCAGGTCTCTTTTGGTGGTAGGTCTGCTACCGGCAGTGCCTTCGTGGATTCAGGGTCCTCTGCTAATATCATGTCTGTGGAATTTGCTATGTCTCTTGCTATGCCTTTGATTGATTTGCCTAAACCTGTCCCGGTAGTGGGTATCGACTCCACGCCTCTTGCTAATGGTTATTTTACACAGCATACCCCTGTTTTTGAACTCCTTGTTGGCTCCATGCATTTGGAGCAGTGCTCTGTACTGTTGATGCAGGGATTATCATCCGATTTGGTTTTAGGCCTTCCCTGGTTGCAGTTGCATAATCCCACGTTTGACTGGAATACTGGGGAGCTTACCAAATGGGGTAATGAATGTTTGACGTCATGTTTTTCTGTTAATTCTATTTCTCCCCCTGAGGAGGTGAACACGCTACCTGAGTTTGTTCAGGACTTCGCTGATGTTTTCTCTAAGGAGGCCTCCGAAGTGTTACCTCCTCATAGAGAATACGATTGCGCTATCGAATTGGTACCAGGAGCTAAGCTTCCTAAGGGTAGGATATTTAATCTTTCTTGTCCCGAACGTGAAGCCATGAGAGAGTATATCCAGGAATGCCTGGCCAAGGGTAACATTCGCCCTTCTACTTCTCCAGTAGATGCTGGCTTCTTCTTCATAGGGAAGAAGGATGGTGGTCTTAGGCCATGCATTGACTACCGTAACCTGAATAAGGTGACTGTAAGGAACCAGTATCCCCTTCCTTTGATTCCTGATCTCTTTAATCAGGTTCAGGGGGCCCAATGGTTCTCTAAGTTTGATCTACGGGGGGGCGTATAACCTTATCCGCATCAAAGAGGGGGATGAGTGGAAAACTGCGTTTAACACGCCCGAAGGTCATTTCGAATACCTCGTCATGCCCTTTGGGTTGTGTAATGCTCCGGCGGTCTTCCAGAATTTCATAAATGAGATTTTGAGAGATTACCTGGGGATATTTCTTGTAGTGTACCTTGATGACATACTGGTGTTTTCCAAGGACTGGTCCTCCCACATTGAGCATGTCAGGGAGGTGCTCCAGGTCCTTCGGGAAAATATACTGTTTGCAAAAACCGAAAAATGTGTGTTTGAGGTACAGGAGATACCATTTTTGGGTCAAATCCTCACTCCTCATGAATTCCGCATGGACCCCGCCAAGGTTCAGGCTGTGGCGAAATGGGTCCAACCTGCCTCCCTGAAGGCGTTACAGTGTTTTTTGGGGATCGCTAATTATTACAGGAGATTTATTGCTAACTTCTCGGTCATCGCTAAGCCTCTTACGGACCTCACTCGCAAAGGTGCTGATCTCCTCCACTGGCCTCCTGAGGCTGTCCAGGCTTTTGAGGTCCTTAAGAAGTGCTTTATCTCGGCCCCAGTGCTGGTTCAGCCCAACCAAATGGAGCCATTTATCGTGGAAGTTGACACATCCGAGGTGGGAGTGGGGGCTGTCTTGTCCCAGGGTACCAGGTCCCCTGTGCCTACTTCTCCAGGAAGTTTTCACCCACTGAGAGTAACTATGATATTGGCAACCGCAATCTCTTAGCCATTAAATGGGCATTTGAAGAGTGGCGCCACTTCCTGGAGGGGGCTAGGCACCAGGTAACGGTCCTTACCGACCACAAGAATCTGGTTTTCCTAGAATCTGCCCGGAGGCTAAACCCGAGACAAGCTCGATGGGCGCTATTTTTTACCAGATTCAACTTTTTGGTTACCTATAGGGCTGGGTCTAAAAATATTAAGGCCGATGCACTGTCGCGTAGCTTCATGGCCAGCCCTCCTTCGGAGGAAGATCCTGCTTGTATTTTGCCTCCCGGTATAATCATTTCTTCTATTGATTCTGATTTAGTCTCTGAAATTGCGGCTGATCAAGGTTCAGCTCCCGGGAACCTTCCTGAGGACAAGCTGTTTGTTCCCCTGCAATACCGGCTAAGGGTACTTAGGGAAAATCATGACTCTGCACTATCTGGTCATCCAGGCATCCTGGGTATCAAACATCTCATTGCCAGAAACTATTGGTGGCGTGGGTTGCCTAAAGACGTTAAAGTCTACGTCGCCGCTTGTGAGGTTTGTGCTAGGTCCAAGACTCCCAGGTCCCGACCAGCGGGCTTACTACGTTCGTTGCCCATTCCCCAGAGACCTTGGACACATATCTCCATGGATTTTATCACCGATTTGTCTCCATCCCAAGGCAAGTCGGTGGTGTGGGTGGTAGTAGACCGCTTCAGTAAGATGTGCCACTTTGTGCCCCTCAAGAAACTACCCAACGCCAGGACGTTAGCTACCTTGTTTGTCAAACACATCCTGCGTCTCCATGGGGTCCCTGTCAATATTGTTTCGGACAGAGGGGTACAATTTGTTTCTTTGTTTTGGAGAGCCTTCTGTAAGAAGTTGGAGATTGATCTGTCCTTCTCCTCTGCCTTCCATCCTGAAACCAATGGCCAAACTGAGAGGACTAATCAATCTCTAGAACAATATTTAAGGTGTTTTATCTCTGACTGTCAATATGATTGGGTCTCATTCATTCCCCTCGCCGAATTTTCCCTTAATAACCGGGTCAGTAACTCGTCAGGGGTCTCCCCCTTTTTCTGTAATTTTGGGTTTAATCCACAGTTTAATCCACCTGGTAGTTCCAACAATCCCGAGGTAGAGGTCGTTCATCGGGAACTGTGCACAGTCTGGGCCCACGTTCAGAAGAACCTAGAGGCGTCCCAGAGCGTACAAAAAACTCAGGCTGATAGAAAACGTTCTGCTAACCCCTTGTTTATGGTCGGGGATTTGGTGTGGTTATCGTCTAGGAACTTGCGTCTTAAGGTCCCGTCCAAGAAGTTTGCTCCCCGGTTTATTGGGCCGTATAAGGTCATCGAAGTCCTCAATCCTGTCTCCTTCCGGCTGGAGTTACCCCCATCTTTTCGTATACACGACGTGTTTCATGCCTCCCTCCTTAAACGCTGCTCCCCGTCCTTGGCTCCCTCGAGGAAACCTCCTGTTCCCGTTCTCACCCCTGAGGGGGTGGAATTCGAGGTGGCCAAGATTGTGGACAGCAAGATGGCCCAAGGCTCCATCCAGTACCTGGTCCATTGGAGAGGATACGGGCCTGAGGAGAGGACTTGGGTACCCGCCCGTGATGTTCACGCTGGGGTATTGGTCAGGAAGTTCCACCTTCATTTCCCCAGTAAACCAGGTCCACTTAGAAAGGGTCCGGTGGCCCCTCATAAAAGGGGGGGTACTGTAAAGGATCTGCCAGGCACAACTTCGGGGTTAACTCCCATAGGTAATCAGTCTGCACCTGAATCTACGTCTCTGAGACTGACTCCATCTTCCACCACTCAGGATGGCAGGCTTAGGAGTGGGAGAGCCTATCGCAGCCTGGCCAGACGGAGCTAGCTCCCGCCCTCTGTCTATTTATACCTGCCTTTCCTGTTCCTCCTTTGCTTGTGATTCTTCTCGTGTGGTTTCCTGGCCCAGCTACAGCTCCTAACTATTTGATCCTGCTCCATACTGACCCTGGCTTACTGACTACTCTCCTGCTCTGCGTTTGGTACCTCGTGCTCTCCTGGTTTGACTTGGCTCGTTCACCACTCTGGTTGCTCACGGTGTTGCCGTGGGCAACTGCCCCTTTCCCTTTGCTTGTATTCCCTTGTATGTTTGTCTCGTGCACTTACTGAGCGTAGGAACCGCCGCCCAGTTGTACCCCGTCGCCTAGGGCGGGTCGTTGCAAGTAGGCAGGGACAGAGTGGCGGGTAGATTAGGGCTCACTTGTTCGTTTCCCTACCCCCGTCATTACAGAAAATCTACTTTTTTCTGAAAAAACATAGAAATTTTTAATATTTACAAGAAATAATAAAGAAAATGCACCCCAACATATGTAAAGCAATGTCTCCCGATTACGGCAATATCCCATATGTGGTAATAAACTGCTGATTGGACCCACAGCAAGGCTCAGAAGGGAAGGAGCGCCATTTGGATTTTGGAGCACGGATTTTGCTGGATTGGTTTTCGGTTCCATGTCGCGTTTGGAACACCCTGGAGGGACCAAAACAGGGGAAACCCTCCAAAAGTGGCCCCATTTTGGAAACTACGCCTATCAAGGAATTTATCTAGGGGTATAGTTAGCATTTTGACCCCACAGGTTTTTCGCTAAATATATTGGAATTAGGCAGTGAAAATGAAAATCAACTTTTTTTCTGAAAAAGCATAAAAATGTTAAATTTTTACAAGGAATAAAGGAAAAAAAGAACCACAACATTTGTAAAGCATTTTCTCCTGATTATGGCAATACCCCATATGTGGTAATAAACTGCTGATTGGACCCATGGCAGCGCTAAGAAGGGAAGTAGCGCCATTTGGATTTTGGAGCACGGATTTTGCTGGATTGTTTTTCGGTGCCATGCCGCCTTTGCAACGCCCTGGAGGGAGGAAAACAGTGGAAGCCCCCCAAGTTACCCCATTTTGGAAACACCCCCCAAGGAAGTTTTCTAGGGGTATAGTGAGCATTTAGACTCCACGGGTCTTTTGCAGAATTTTTCTAGAATTAGGCGGAGAAAATTTATATCACAATTTTTATCCACTAAAATGTTGAATTTTCTCATTTTCACAAGGGATAAAGGAGAAATAAACAACCAATTTTTGTAAAGCAATTTCTCCCGGGTACGGAAATACCCCACATGTGGTCATACATTTTTTTCATTAGAAATGAAATAACCCTTTCAGGACTGATCCATTTTTTGCTTTCTTATTTTCGTTTTTCACTCCCCGCCTTCCAAGAGCCATAACTTTTTTCTTTTTCCGTCAGTAGAGTGATATGAGGGCTTATTTCTTGCGGGAGGAATTGTAGTTTCTATTGATACCATTTAAAGTGCCATAAAAAGTACTGGGAAACTGAAAAAAAATAGGAAAATATAGTAATATAGGAAAAAAATCTGATTCAATTTTTTGGGGTTTTCGTTTTTACAGCTTTCGCCGTGCGGTAAAAACGAAAACTACAGTGATTTTGGCAGTTTAAATTAATTAAGTTTTTTACGGTGTTTACCGTGCGAGTTAAATAATGGTATATTGTAATAGTTCGGCCTTTTACAGACGTAGCAATATCAATTCTGTTTATTTTTTTACATTACTTTTGAAGAAAAATGGGAAAAGGTTTTTTTTTTTTAACTTTAAACTTTTTTTTTCTCACTACTAAAAACTTTAATTCTTCTACACATTTTATTAGTCCCCTTAGGGGACTTGTACCAGCGATCATTGGATCGCGGGTACAATATGCTGCAATACTAATGTATTGCAGTATATTGTTACTTTTACAGACTCCTGTAAAAGAGCGATCGCTGTTCCTGTCCGTTAGTCACGGGTCTCGTCTGTAATACACAGCCGACACCCGCAGCGTATTGAGCGGGCTTAGCACGTGAGCCCGCTCCATACATCAACCCCCGCACCATGACGTGCTATTAAGTCATAGTGCTCAAAGGGGTTAATGCACAGCGGATGGTGTGAATATTGCAATTTCCCACTGATATGCCATTTTAGTGCATAATATGTCGTGCCCAGTTTGTGCCCCTGAAGACAAATACCTCATAAAGCGTTAAGCGGGTTCTCCCGGGTATGGCGATGCCATATATGTGGGCACAAACTGCTGTTTGGGCACGCTGCAGGGCTCAGAAGGGAGGGAGCGCCATTTTGCTTTTGGAGCGCAGATTTTGCTTGGTAGTTTTTCTGTTTGGGGTTTCGCTGGTATTTCAGTTATGATGTGGGGGCATGTGTAATCTGTGCGGAGTACATCAGGGCATAATAAGAGGGTATTAAAATGCGGTAAATAAATAATAATTCATAGATATGTGGCCGGTGTCGCACTGATAAATGGTGTCGGATCTTATCCGCTTTTAGAAAACACTGCACGTTTTGTATCGCCATATTCTGAGAGCCAGAACTTCTTTCTTTTTTCACCCCTGGAGCTGCGTGAGGGCTTATTTGTTGCGGGACAATCTGTACTTTTCATTGGTACCATTTTGGGGTACATGCGATTTTTTTGATCACTTTTTATTAAATTTTTTTGCAAGCCAGGTGACCAAAAACAAGCAATTCTAACAATGTTTTTTAGTTTATTTTTTGCGGCGTTCACCGTGCACTATAAATGACCATTATATTTTATTCTGCGGGTCGGTACGATTACGGCGATACCATATGTATATAGGTTTTTTTTATGTTTTGCAGCGTTTGCGCAATAAAATCACTTTTTTATAAAATAATTTATTTTCTGTGTCACCATATTCTGAGAGCCGTAACGTTTTTATTTTTCAGTCAAAAAAGCTGTGTAAGAGCTTGTTTTTTGCGGGACGGGTTGTAGTTTTTATCGGTACTATTTTTGGGTACATGCGACTTTTTGATCACTTTTTATTCTCTATTTTTGGAGGGGTGGTGACCAAAAAATAGCGATTCTGGTGTCGTTTTTTATTGATTTTTTTGGGGTGTTCATCGTGCGGGAAAAATAACATTATAGTTTTATAGTTGGGGTCGTTACGAACGCGATGATACCAGATATGTGTACTTTTTTTAAAGTGTTCATTTTTTTCCTATAATGAAAGACTTATTATAGGAAAAAAATGCAGTGTTTGTTTATATCACTTATAACTTTTATTTTTACACTTTTTTTAAAACATTTTTATTATCTTTTTTTTACTTTTTTCACTTGTCCCACTAGGGGACACTTAGACTTGCAGCTTTGATCGCTGCTAGAGTACATTACACTACACATGTAGTGTAATGTACTCTAACTGTCATTGTGACGTAACAGTCACACTGACAGGTAGCCTCGGAGGACCGGCAGGAGGCTGCTCCTCCGAGGCTTCCGTACATGGCAACCCGGAGGTCATTGTCTGACCTCCGATTGCCACGACAAGCATCGGAACCCCCCACGATCACTTCGTGGGGGCTGCCGATGTGCTTCAAACCACTTAAATGCGGCGACGGCAATCCGTTGCCGCATTTATGGGGTTAATTGCCGAAATCAGCGGCAATGGTCCGCTGACCGGCAAGGCTGGAGTGTCAGCTGTGGGGGACAGCTGACCTCCCGGTTCCCGGACACTGTCCGTTAGGACAGTGTGCGCTGGGAACTACTCCGCAATAGTAAGTCTGGATGCGGGAAGCAAGCCCTGTGCAGGACGTACTATTGCGGAGCAGCGCGGGAAGAGGTTAATAAAGTTTATATTTTAAAATAAAAAAAATGCCTATCAAAAGAAATAGTGAGTTGGTGAAGTGTAAAATGATGAAAGCTGTAACTGATTCTCATCCACCAAAAGTTCAAGTTGTATGTGTCTTTATTTTGATGGGAGCGGGAAGGCCAAAATGGGTTGGGGCTTATGGTCTCTGTAGTCTATATATCCCATAGTGCTATTGAAGAATGCAAGACCTTCTCAAATAAATGTCCATGCTAAGCTGTTAAATAAAACTAGAGAAAAATCATAAACTCGGAGTCTCTCGTGAGCTGAACCTCATTTTATTTAGTGTCACTTTGCATGCAGCTAAACAAAAAACATGATAATTTATATTACTTGTCAGCCTATGAGTGGGCACAGAGCTGAACATTTTAGGCTTACATCACCAATAAAAGTGTCAAGCAAAAACCTGATGTAGTTAGTTCCATAATCCTACAGAGTCACAAGCTATCAGAACATGTCATGGCAACTCCCCGCAGTAAGGGAAATTGTGGATTTGTCGGCTTGTTCATGTTATATCAATAACCGGCTGTGTTATTGGGGTGGTATTAAAAATAGGCACAATGGATTTTTGCTTTTTCACTAAATGTCAGTCAAACAGATTTAATGGCGACATTTTTGAAACTCATTAAATATGGCCTTCTGCTGTAGGTTAGTATAGGGGTGAAATTCATTATTTAAAGCAGATGTGCTTTGTCAACGTTTGTGTTCTGGTCTCTTACCTCCCTAAGAGCTGAGGCTGGAGGATACGTATGTACAACAACACAAAGTCTTGCTTGTTCCTCTGCTTCCTCTGAGACTAGATTTATTTAATCTTGATTTGATGATGGCTTCTATAACTCCATAAACGTAATATTTACTTGTCACCGAAAGGCCAGAAAACTGGTAGTAGACCCACTTGGTTGACAACAGATATGGCTTAGGTCTAAACTGGAGTCTAAGGTATTGTCCGTTAGTTTCCTTAAAACCCCCTCACAGTGGTATGAACTTTCCTAGAGAGAATCCCCAGGTCGCTTCCCCGGCATAGCCTCCAATAGCTAGCTGTGAGGCACCGGAAAGGATAGGCAGAAGAGTTGTCATAGGTAGCTATGGTCAGGGATGGTGGATTACTTGCAACACAGCAGGGCAGGGAATGATCAATAGATGCAAGTTAGGAACCAAAGCAGCATAATGCTGATCAGGAACGATGCAAGTTAGGAACCAAAGCAGCATAATTAAACACTTCACACAAGGCAGGAATCAAATGGACTTTATTGCACAGCTAAAACTGTAGGCCATAGTACCTGGGCCACAGAGGTGAGCTGGAGCAGAGAGGGACATCAGCTGCAGCTGAAAAGGCCAGTGGTCGGCATCCCAAGATAGTACTCACTCAAGTGTTTCCCATATTTTTATTTGTTTCAATGGTTGTTACCTCTCTGCTGAGAATGTGGACTAGGACGCCCTAGTTCTCAGGATCGGTAGCGGGTCCAGCAATCAGACCTCCACCCACAACACTTTCATGGCATGCCTGATTGACATTATAAAGAATAAATAATCTTTGATTTTTATCAAGGCTTTTTCAGGAAATAATTGTGTGTAACCAATGTGTATAAATATTCACATCAATCACATTAATCAAATGTACAAGTAATAGGTCCAAAACTGCAAAGTGACATCATCATAAATATCATCAATGTAACGTATCCCACAAAAAAAGCAATAGATATTTCCCACAGAAAACCTTTTCAGGCTTGAACCCCACAGTTCACAGATTTCTAAGCTTATAAGGTATTATTATCTATTTACAGTTATTTGCACACCAGGTTTCTATAAGCCAGCAAGATTCCGCAATGGTGGGAAAATACCAACTAGTCTGAATCAATCAATTCAGACTGACAGGATTCTAACGTTTCCAGCTTCCACTTTAACCAGCACCTTGGCAGAAGCTGGGAGAAAGCTTCTGGGAAAAAGCTACTTTTGTTCAAGAAAAACAATACCATTTCCAAAAACGTATTAGTATAAACAGAGCAAGACATGACAGAATTCCAAGTTAATTTATTCTTTGATTTTAAGCAAACACATTGCAAACTTGTTACACTGATAACAGGATTTAAATAACACTCTTAATTTGTTGTACAAGATTACATAATTAAAAGCCTTGAGGACTTCCAAGACAATTAAGATGCCTATATCCATTCTGGTGTATAATATCCATGGATCTAGAAAAATGCCCAAAAAAACTGTAGTGATGATATTACATATGCCCTATCTAAACTAGAATGGTGAATCCTCTAAATGGTCCTACACAGTGCCAGTCAGGAGCCTGGAAAGGCTGGGCACATCTCATTACTTTGTAAAATGGACGTGTTTTGTGATAGGGCTTAATGTGCCATCTAATACTGATAGAAATCCATACTCAGAAAGAAGTCACAATTGCGGTGGGCAGGAGTCCTGTGTTTTGTATTTACTACGAATGCTACCTCAGATATATACAGCTCTGTGTATGCGTCGATTGGGGAATGTGTTGGCATAAAGTCATAAGTCTAATAGGGAATATCTGCATATGCCTTGACCTGCTGACTGGATGCTATCACGGCGGGCACCTGCACTCTTCTATCAGCCATATCCTATCTTTGACATTGATCTGCTCGTATGTCTTTTTTTTACTATATGGCTCTTGTTTCTTACTCCTCTTAAACGATGCATTGTGTGCATGTATATATAATGATAAAGTGTATGTAAACATATATACACAATATACAGTGAAGGAAATAAGTATTTGATCCCTTGCTGATTTTGTAAGTTTACCCACTGTCAAAGACATGAACAGTCTAGAATTTTTAGGCTAGGTTAATTTTACCAGTGAGAGATAGATTATATTTTAAAAAAAAACAGAAGATCACATAGTCAAAATTATATATATTTATTTGCATTGTGCACAGAGAAATAAGTATTTGATCCTCTACCAACCATTAAGAGTTCAGCCTCCTCCAGACCAGTTACACGCTCCAAATCAACTTGGTGCCTGCATTAAAGACAGCTGTCTTAAATGGTCACCTGTATAAAAGACTCCTGTCCACAGACTCAATTAATCAGTCTGACTCTAACCTCTACAACATGGGCAAGACCAAAGAGCTTTCTAAGGATGTCAGGGACAAGATCATAGACCTGCACAAGGCTGGAATGGGCTACAAAACCATAAGTAAGACGCTGGGTGAGAAGGAGACAACTGTTGGTGCAATAGTAAGAAAATGGAAGACATACAAAATGACTGTCAATCGACATCGATCTGAGGCTCCATGCAAAATCTCACCTCGTGGGGTATCCTTGATCCTGAGGAAGGTGAGAGCTTAGCCGAAAACTACAAAAGGGGGGACTTGTTAATGATCTCAAGGCAGCTGGGACCACAGTCACCAAGAAAACCATTGGTAACACATTACGCCGTAATGGATTAAAATCCTGCAGTGCCCGCAAGGTCCCCCTGCTCAAGAAGGCACATGTACAGGCCCATCTGAAGTTTGCAAATGAACAGCTGGATGATTCTGAGAGTGATTGGGAGAAGGTGCTGTGGTCAGATAAGACTAAAATTTAGCTCTTTGGCATTAACTCAACTCGCCGTGTTTGGAGGAAGAGAAATGCTGCCTATGACCCAAAGAACATCGTCCCCACTATCAAGCATGGAGGTGGAAACATTATGCTTTGGGATTGTTTCTCTGCTAAGGGCACAGGACTACTTCACCGCATCAATGGGAGAATGGATGGAGCCATGTACCGTCAAATCCTGAGTGACAACCTCCTTCCCTCCACCAGGACATTAAAAATGGCTCGTGGCTGGGTCGTCCAGCACGGCAATGACCCGAAACATACAGCCAAGGCAACAAAGGAGTGGCTCAAAAAGAAGCACATTAAGGTCATGGAGTGGCCTAGCCAGTCTCCAGACCTTAATCCCATCGAAAACTTATGGAGGGAGCTGAAGATCCGAGTTGCCAAGCGACAGCCTCGAAATCGTAATGATTTACAGATGATCTGCAAAGAGGAGTGGGCCAAAATGCCATCTAACATGTGTGCAAACCTCATCATCAACTACAAAAAACGTCTGACTGCTGTGCTTGCCAACAAGGGTTTTGCCACCAAGTATTAAGTCTTTTTTGCCAAAGGGATCAAATACTTATTTCTCTGTGCACAATGCAAATAAATATATATAATTTTGACAATGTGATTTTCTGTTTTTTTTTTAATATAATATATCTCTCACTGGTAAAATTAACCTAGCCTAAAAATTCTAGACTGTTCATGTCTTTGACAGTGGGCAAACTTACAAAATCAGCAAGGGATCAAATACTTATTTCCTTCACTGTATACAGTATGTTAAAATATACCTTAATTGTATATCTTCCACTTAATTGGAATAATTCCTGATGTATATATGTGATAATATAAATGTTTGGGACTTACATTGTGAGATTGCATGACAAAGACCCTATGGAGGTTGAAACGTTGCACATGTTCTGGTGAATAAACACACTCTTTTTGGATTTAAAATCTGTAGTGCTGCGTTTTTTCCAGAATTTGTTACAGGACCAGAAATTAGAACATTGACTGCTGTTCACCCCCTTTTATATTGCTAAATGAGTGCTGCTATTTATGTTTGATAACTAAGGTCAGGTACACAAATAGTCGATCACAGGTACAGGAACAAAAGTGCTGGAGTCAGGATGAGACCTAATATTCCGGCACCTGTTGGTGATCAGAAAGACAGAAAGAGGCTTAAAAAGGCAGTCCAGGTGGATCATGTGACTGCTGAGGGAAGTCCTCTAATTTGAAGGTGGTTACTCATGAAGTCCACTGGAGGCAGCTCCAATGTGTAGTAACGTCCTTTGAGCACTGAGGGTGCTCTGGCGTGTATTACCGCATGCCGACCACTGGAGGAATCTCTGTCTCTGAAAATGGCTGAAAGATGATGTCAGCCACGGTAAGTAGGCACTTGGCATCATTTTGTCACAAAAGGGAAACTTATTTTGCTAACAAAAGAGGATACTCCAATCACCAAATACAGGCAGGATGACCAGTATAATACAAAATACAACATCTTTATTAGATACAAAATAAAATAAAGAATATAAAATTCAACAGCAAACCCATGATGCAAGGATCCCCACATGTAAATACTAAAAACCTATAGAAAGAAATGCATGGGTAAATACCGCAAAGTGCAAGCGCCAGAACAATAAATGCAGCAGCCCTGTACTGACAAGTCTTAAGAATCCCGGACGGGAGCGGTCGCGAAACACGTGTTGGGGATCAGGGTCCCCCTCTTTTGGTCTGTATTTTGTCCTCTCTTTTGTGCCTGTCTAGTTTAATTGTTTTTCCCTAACACTTGTCACTATAGGGCTGCTGCATTTATTGTTCAGGCACTTACATTTTGCTGTATTTACATATGCATTTCTTTCTATTGGAGGTTTTTAGTATTTACGTGTGGGGATCCTTGCATCACGGGTTTGTCGTTCCATTTTATAATCTGTATTTTATTTAGTATCTAATAAAGACATTGTATTTTGCATTATATTGGTCATTCTGCCAGAATTTTGTGATATGAGTATTTTTTATTTGTTATTCAGGTGGGATCATTTATTGGTGATTTGTGAGTTCTCTGTTGGAGGAATAACAAAAGAGGATTACAAAAATTGCAAACACATGTCTTAGACAGACAGATATGAGATAGATATGAGATAGATAGATAGATGATAGATAGATAGATAGATAGATAGATAGATAGATAGATAGATAGATAGATAGATAGATAGATAGGTAGATAGATAATAGATAGATGCCCTAGATCTAGAAGGATGCATACTATAGCAAGGATTAGATAGATAGTTACATAGTTTGTACGGTTGAAAAAAGACACATGTCACGTAGGGTTCGTGGACACACTGGGTCGTACCGTCTTGGCAGTATGGCAGCTGGCCAACAGGATGCGGGTAAAAGTCTATAGTTCGTATAGGGTACCTGTGGCAGCTCGGACAGTAGCAAGGCAGGCTTGGCAGGAACTTGGCAGCAGGTGGACGTCAGGCGTGGAGAAGCAGGACAGGCGTGGTATACAGCACAGCACGACTACAGCTCAGCACGGCACTAGATCAGGATACAAGTATAGGATACAGGAAAACTGGGAGCAGGAAACACTAGGGGGCCATATGCAAGACAGACTAGGAATACACAACAAAGCTCAGGATGGGCTGGAACATTCTTACAGCCCAGGGTACTCTGGACCAATTAGCTCAATCACAAACATGCTTGCGCTCCGGCTTCTCAAGTCTGGACTGGGCTCGTGAGCGCACCCTGGTGGTCACTGTGGAGCAGGACGGCCGTATATGCAAACATCTCTTGAAAGAAGGTCATCTGATGGAAGGATTTTGTTGTCAGCGACCACGGACGGACGTTATACATGTCCATCAAGTTCAACCAAGGGATGGGAAAAGGGAAGGGAAAAATTTCTACACATAGGAGCTAATATTTTTTTGCAGCATCTAATGTCCCTGCTGTCACGGCTCCTGCGGTGACTATTCCATAAATTCACCGTTCTCACAGTAAAGAAGACTTGTCGCCTCTGCAGATTGAACCTTTGTTTCTTCAGACGGAGGGAGTGTCCCCTTGTTTTTTGAGGGGGTTTTACATTGAACAGGCTTTCACCATATTTTTTGTATTTGCCATTAATATATTTATATAAGTTAACCCCTTCACACAAAATCACGTAACTGTACGTGATGAGGGTTAAGGGGAAGTATGGAGCGAGTTCACGGGCTGAGCTCGCTCCATACACGTGTTACACGCAGCCGACACCTCCCTGCAATGAGCGGAATCAAAGTTCACTTTGATTCTGCCCGTTTAATACCTTAAATGCCGCGATCAATAGCAACCGCAGCATTTAAAGTGTTAGAATCAGGGGGGTGCCCACTCAAACACGCGATCGCGCCCCCCCCCCCCCTGCGGCACCATCGGCCAGTTACAACGGTTGCTATAGCAGCCTGGGGGCTGAACAAAAGCCCCCAGGCTGCTATAGCAACCGGCAGTGCTTCAAAGGAGACTGTCAGAATCACGATATACTGCAATACATTAGTATTGCAGTATATCATGCAAGTGATCCAACGATTGCTGCTTCAAGTCTCCTAGGGGGACTAATAAAAAAAGTAATAAATTGTTAAATAAAGATTTTTGTTATTTTCCAAAAACAATAAAGTATTAAAAGTTTAAAAAAAAACAAATTTTTCCCCTAAATCAATGTTAAAAAAAAAAAAGTTAACATAACTGGTATTGCCGCGGCTGTAAAAGTCTGAACTATCACAATATAGCATTGTTTAACTCGCTCGGTGAATGCTGTAAAAAATATATATATATAAAACACACAAATTGCAGTTTTTTGGTCACCTTTGCGCTGAAATAAAAAATAATCAAAAAGTCGCATATACCCCAAAATGGTATCAGTGAAAATTACAGCTCGCCCTGCAAAACTTAAGCCCTCACATTGCTAAATTGATGGAAAAATAAAAAGTTATGGCTCTCAGAATACGGCGACACAAACGTTTTTTTTTAAATTTAGCAAACGGTTTTATTTTTTTAAAAGTGGTAAAACATAAAACAAAACATATAAATTTGGTATCGCCGTAATCGTATCAGCCTGTAGAATAAGGTGAATATGTCATTTTTACCGCCTGATGGACGCCGTCTTAACAAAACCCCCCCAAAATATGACGTAATCGCTGCTTTTTGCCCATTTCACCCCACAAATATTTTTCAGCTTCCCAGTACATTATGCAGTAGAATAAATGGTGCCATGAAAAACTACAACTTGTCCTGGAAAAAAAAAGCCCTCGTATGGCGATATAGACGGAAAAATAAAAAAATGATAGCTTTTGAAAAGTGGGGAGAAAAAAACAAAAGTGAAAATTTGAAAAAGAGCTGCGTCCTGAAGGGGTAAATCATGTCCTCCCTTAGTCGTCTTTTTTCAAGGCTAAATAGGTTTAGTTCTTTTAATCTTTCCTCATAACTTAGATTCTCCATGCCCCTTATTAGCTTCGTTGCTCTTCTTTGTATTTTTTCCTAACATATGTAAAATATTTTTTTCTTGAGAAACTTGTCCATACCCTTTACAATGCAATCTTATTGCAAGGCATTAATTTAATAATGTTGTTGGAAATCATACAGCATAATAACCTTTTAAAAATTCCAAGTCCTTGCGTTACAGCTCATCAAAACTTTCCCCCACCTTAGACACTTCTTTAATCATGCAGTTTTGCTGATAGTATTCAAGCTATCTCCTGGCAATGTGATATTTGGCTACAGAACACACATGTTTTATTATCTTAATGTGTGTGTCTAAATGTTGGCCTTCACCTCCAGAGGATGAACCAGGAGCTAATCAGAACACACACAGTTCTCACAAGCACGCTGGCCTGTTGAGGATGAGATGTTTCTAAAGGCTAAGAAAAAGAAATATCCATGACCAATCTAACTTCTTCTACAAGTACATGGTTTCAATATTGTAACAACCTGGTAGGATTCATTTTTATAATCTGGTCCAGAGAAGCTGTAATGGGGTCCTTACAGGGATCAAATTTGTGCCCCCACTCAGTAAAAGGCCATTAAAATACTACATGTAGTTTCCTTCTTGCTTATGTTTTACTTTCATGAAATAAAAATACATTGGAATATGAGATGTTATACAAAGGCACTTGAAAGTAGGGTCATATTCACTGCTAGGCCCCACAGTTGATGGGGCGGCACTTTGTTGGACATATATATATATATATATATATATATATATATATATATATATATATATATATATATATATATATATATATATATATATATTTATTTTTTTTACTAAGTACTAAACCACCACTGGACAAAGCAGCTGTGGCAGGGCAAGGGGGTGCAAGCTGATATTTGCACTCATTGCCATAATGGACCACTTGTTTCTTTATATGTTTCACCTTATGTTCCTGTTTTTTTCTTTTTTCTTCCTTTTAACTTTTTTTTTTCCATTATGGCACAAGCTGTTATGTGCACAAATTAAAATACTACCTCCCCAAAAAGAGATAGGTTGCTGTACCTGGCTTTTTTTTTCCCAAAAAAAATTGTTCGAAAAATACTGATACAAAATACTGACTAAATCTGCAATGTATGAATGAGGCTTACTCTAGATGATGCAGGTTCTAAACGCCCAGAAGTGCAGCTTGTAATTAAGTGCTGTTATTCCATCAATTAACTTATACCATCAATTATTCAACTTATTTATTAATGATATAGAGAATGGGATTAATAGCACTATTTCTATTTTTGCAGATGACACCAAGCTATGTAATATAGTTCAGACTATGGAAGATGTTCATGAATTGCAGGCAGATTTAAACAAACTAAGTGTTTGGGCGTCCACTTGGCAGATGAAGTTTAATGTAGATAAATGTAAAGTTATGCATCTGGGTACCAACAACCTGCATGCATCATATGTCCTAGGGGGAGCTACACTGGCGGATTCACTTGTTGAGAAGGATCTGGGTGTACTTGTAAATCATAAACTCAATAACAGCATGCAGTGTCAATCAGCTGCTTCAAAGGCCAGCAGGATATTGTCGTGTATTAAAAGAGGCATGGACTCACGGGACAGGGATGTAATATTACCACTTTACAAAGCATTAGTGAGGCCTCATCTAGAATATGCAGTTCAGTTCTGGGCTCCAGTTCATAGAAAGGATGCCCTGGAGTTGGAAAAAATACAAAGAAGAGCAACGAAGCTAATTAGGGGCATGGAGAATTTAAGTTATGAGGAAAGATTGAAAGAATTAAACCTATTTAGCCTTGAAAAAAGACGACTAAGGGGGGACATGATTAACTTATATAAATATATTAATGGCACATACAAAAAATATGGTGAAATCCTGTTCCTTGTAAAACCCCCTCAAAAAACAAGGGGGCACTCCCTCCGTCTGGAGAAAAAAAGGTTCAAGCTGCAGAGGCGACAAGGCTTCTTTACCGTGAGAACTGTGAATCTATGGAATAGCCTACCGCAGGAGCTGGTCACAGCAGGGACAGTAGATGGCTTTAAAAAAGGGTTAGATAATTTCCTAGAACAAAAAAATATTAGCTCCTATGTGTAGACATTTTTCCTTCCCTTTTCCCGTCCCTTGGTTGAACTTGATGGACATGTGTCTTTTTTCAGCCGTACTAACTATGTAACTATGTAACTATGTAACTTGTTGCCGACACAGGACGAGTATGCTCGTCCTGAGCGGCGAACACTTCGAGCATTAGGACGAGCATACTGGTCCTGTGTGACAGCCGTCCCTGCGCGCGTCTGTGCGCGCGATCGAGAGCGGGGCAACGGCTGTAATACACAGCCACGGCCCCGCTCTGACATCTTCTCTCCGCTGTTAACCCTTTGAACGCCGCAATGAAAGCTGATCGCGGCGTTCAAAGAGAGGGGACTGCACATTGATCGCGTCACAGAAAATAACTGTGACGCGATCAAAGCCCACAACTCGTATGGCCAGACAGTCCAGGGTCCAGTGAAGGACCCCAGGGCTGTCTGAACATATTTCCTGTTGTTAGGGCATACTGAGGTATGCCCTAACAACTGCCTGTGTACAATCAGTACACAGGCTAATGTACTGGCATATACAGGGTAGGCCATTTATATGGATACACCTAAATAAAATGGGAATGGTTGGTGATATTAACTTCCTGTTTGTGGCACATTAGTATATGGGAGGGGGGAAACTTTTCAAGCTGGGTGTTGACCCTCTTCTCCCACTCTTCACACACTGATAGTAACACCGCAGAAGAAATGCTAGCACAGGCTTCCAGTATCCGTAGTTTCAGTTGCTGCACATCTCGTTTCTTCACAGCATAGACAATTGCCTTCAGATGACCCTAAAGATAAAAGTCTAAGGGGGTCAGATCGGGAGGCATTTCTTCTGCGGTGTTGCTATCAGTGTGTGTAGAGTGGGAGAAGAGGGTTGCATTGACAATCCAACACAATGGGCAGCACTTTGAACACATTTTATATGTGGACAGAAACTTGTAAATAACTCATGAAAGAATAAAGTAACGTTAAAACCAAGCACACCATTGTTTTTCTTGTGAAATTCTCGATAAGTTTGATGTGTCACATGACCCTCTTCCCATTGAAAAAACTAAAGTTGGATACAAAATGGTCGACTTCAAAATGGCCGCCATGGTCAACACCCAGCTTGAAAAGTTTCCCCCCTCCCATATACTAATGTGCCACAAACAGGAAGTAAATATCACCAACCATTCCCATTTTATTTAGGTGTATCCATATAAATGGCCCACCCTGTACATCTATGGCAGTACATTATAGTTACAAAATAAAAATAAAAATGACAAATCCCTTTATGGGATTAAAAAAAAAAGTTTCATGAATGTCAAAAAAAAATAATGGTAAATAAATAAATAAAAAGTAAATAAATTACACAGAAACACACATTTTTTATAATAAATCAACTTTTTAAAATATAAGTCCCAAAACATGAAATAATATAGACATATTTGGTATCGCCACGACCGTAACAACCTGTACAACAAATGTATAACATTATTTATGATGATCGGTGTATGGTGTAAAAAAAAAAAATATTAAAACTTCTGCGTTTTCTGCATTTTAATCTAATTAAAAATGTATAGAAATTAAACGACAATGTATTTGTACCAAAAAATGGTACGTACATAAAGTACAACTCGTCCTGCAAAAAACAAAGTCTCATACAACTACGTTGTACAAAAAATAAAAGCGTTATGAGCGTCGGGATGCAAAGAGTGAAATGTAAAAAAAATTGCCCTGTCCTCAAGGCCAAAATTGGCCGTGTCCTTAAGGGGTTAATATACTGAACTGGATAAATATAGATATGGTCCAAGCTAAATTTAATACAATAAATGTACACAAGGCCCAGGGACCAGATGGGTTACACCCTAGAGTTCTTAAGGAGCTTAGTTCAGTTATTTCTGTCCCCCACTTCATAATATTCAGAGATTCTCTAGTGACTGGTATAGTGCCAAGGGACTGGCGCTGGGCAAATGTGGTGTATATTTTCAAAAAGGGCTCTAGGTCTTCCCCGGGTAATTATAGACCAGTAAGCTTAACATCCATCGTGGGGAAAATTGTTTAAGGAGCTATTAACCCCTTCGGGACGAAGCCATTTTTTTATTTTAGTTTTTTACTCCCTGCATTCCAAGAGCTATAACTTTCTTATTTTTCCCTCAAAAGAGCGATGTGAGGGCTTATTTTTTTGCGGGAGGAGTTGTAGTTTCTATTCATAGCATTTAAAGTACCATATAATGTACTGCGAAACGGAAAAAAAATATTTACTGGCTGAAAACGGAAAAAACTGTGATTCCTCAATAGTTTTTTTGGTTTTGTTTTTACGGCTTTTATCATGCCATAAAAACGACAACTTAACTTTATTATGTGGCTCAATACAATTACGGTGACACCAAATTTATGTAGTTTTTTTTATATTTTACTACTTTTAAAGAAAATTATTTTTTTGATAAAAAAAATTGTTTCACTCTGAGAGCCATAACTTTTTTATTTTTTCATTGATTGAGTGGTGTGACAGCTTATTTTTTATGCTACGATCTGTAATTTTTATCAGTTCCATTTTGGCACATACAACTTTTTATAAAAAAATTTTGATAGCTAAGTTTACCAACGTTTTTACGACGTTCCCCGTGTGCATTAAATAACGCTATATTGTAATGGTTTCGACTTTTACAGATGCAGCGATACCAATTTTGTTTACTTTTTTAATTTTTTACATGACTTTAGAGGAAAAATGGTAAAAGGCTTTTTCTTTAAACTTTAATGTTTTATTATTTTTTTTCACTCCTAAAAAACGTAATTTCACTTTTTTTACACACTTTATTAGCTCCCCTAGGGGACTTGAACCAGCGATCATTGGATTGCTGGTACAATATATTGCAATACTAATGTATTGCAGTATATTGTCATTTTTACAGGCTTCTGTTAAGCCTTGCCACAGGCAGGGCTTAACATAGGCAGAATGAAGGAAGTCCTGGGGGCCCCTGGGCTGCCGTGACAGCCATCAAGGCCCCAAGATCTCATTGCAGGGGGGTGCGATGAGCTGTCGGAGGGGGCCACACCCCTCTTTTCAATGCCTCAGATGTTGCGATTGACCGCAGAATTTGAGGGGTTAAACAGCCCGGAACAGTGCGATCGCTGTTCCTCGCTGTTAGTCCCAGCTGTCCGCTGTAAAACACAGCTGACAGCCGCAGCATATGGAGCGCGCTTCATACATCACCCCTCGCACCAGGACATAATGGCACGTCAGGGTGCGTGAAGGGGTTGGGACTATATACAGAACAAAAAATAGTATTATAAGTGACAGCCAGCTCGTATTTACTAAGGACAGAAGTTGTCAAACTAACCTGATCTGTTTTTATGAAGAGGTGAGCAGAAGCCTAGACAGAGGGGCAGCTATGGATTTAGTGTTTTTGGACTTTGCAAAGGCATTTGACACTGTCCCTCATAGACGTCTAATGGGTAAATTAAGGACTATAGGGTTAGAAAGTATAGTTTCTAATTGGATTGAGAATTGGCTCAAGGACCGTATCCAGAGAGTTGTGGTCAATGATTCCTACTCTGAATGGTCCCCAGTTATAAGTGGTGTACCCCAGGGTTCAGTGCTGGGACCGCTATTATTCAATTTATTTATTAATGATATAGAGGATGGGATTAATAGCACTATTTCCATTTTTGCAGATGACACCAAGCTATGTAATATAGTTCAGACTATGGAAGATGTTCGTAAATTGCAAGCTGATTTGGACACACTAAGTGTTTGGGCGTCCACTTGGCAAATTAAGTTTAATGTGGATAAATGTAAAGTTATGCACCTGGGTACCAACAACCTGCATGCATCATATGTCCTGTTGGGAAGGATCTGGGTGTACTTGTAAATCATAGACTAAATTTTAGCAGCAGCTGATTGACATTGCATGCTGTTAAGGCCAGCAAGATATTGTCGTGTATTAAAAGGGGCATGGACTCGGGGGACAGGGATATAATATTACCACTTTACAAAGCATTAGTGAGGCCTCATCTAGAATATGTTCATAGAAAGAGCAACTAAACTAATAAGGGCATGGAGAATCTAAGTTATGAGGAAAGATTAAAAGAATTAAACCTCTTTAGCCTTGAACAGAGAGGACTTAGGGGGGACATGATTAACTTATATAAATATATGAATGGCCCATACAAGAAATATAGTGAAATCCTGTTCCATGTAAAACCCCTTCAAAAAATAAGGGGGCAGTCCCTCCGTCTGGAGAAAAAAAAAGATTCAATCTGCAGAGGTGACAAGGCTTCTTTACTGTGAGAACTGTGAATCTATGGAATAGTCACCGCAGGAGCCGTCACAGCAGGAACAGTAGATGGCTTAAAAAAAGGCTTAGATAATTTCCTAGAACAAAAAAATATCAGCTCCTATGTCAATTTGTAGAATTCTTGCTTCATCCCTTCACTTTTTCCCATCCCTTGGTTAAACTTGATGGACATGTGTGGTTTTTTTAACCGTACTATGTAATTATCTGTACACAGGGAGGCTGTCTGTGTCTAACAGCACCCCTGTCACAGCCCCAAGTCCTGAGCTAATAAACCAGGATACAGGGAGCCTAACAACGATCTCAAACTATCTCAAAGCAGTGGAAATGTGTTCTGTGGATTGACAAATCACTTATTTTTATCTGGAACTCCTGGTGGACAAGTTTGTGTTTGGCAAACGCCAGGAGAACATTACCTGACTGACTGCAGTGTACCAACTATAAAGTTTGGTGGAGAAGGGATAATACTATGGAGAAAGCAAGGACCATTCAGACATGATTGGGTGGGTTTGGTGTGAAAGAACTTGACTGGCCCGCATAGAGCCCTGACATCAACCCAATCGAACACCTTTGGGATGAAATAGAACTTTGCCATTGCGAGCCAGGACTCTCCCCCAACATTAGTGTTGAGCAGCAAAGGGAGAAGGGTGGGCAAAAAATGGCATATTAATACCTATGGATTTAGAATGAGATGTCAAAAAGCTCCCGTAGGTGTCCTAATGTTGTCCACATAATATTTACAGAAGCAGCAGCAGCAGCAGCAGCAGCAGCAGCATGGAGGACATCATACAGCAGTAATGAGCAGTATAGCTGTAAAATCCAGCAATGGGGTGAGATATAACACTTACAAGAAGCAGCAGCAGCATCTCTGTGTGTCTCTTTGCCTCTCTCTCCATCTACTCCTACTCCCCTCCCCTCTTCGGAGACTTCTATGTGCAGCTATAACCTGATCCCTCAGTCAGTCTCCTCTTAAAGAGGCTCTGTCACCAGATTTTGCAACCCCTATCTGCTATTGCAGCAGATCGGCGCTGCAATGTAGATTACAGTAACGTTTTTATTTTTTTTAAAACGAGCATTTTTGGCCAAGTTATGACCATTTTTGTATTTATGCAAATGAGGCTTGAAAAAGTACAACTGGGCGTGTTTACAGTAAAAGTACAACTGGGCGTGTATTATGTGTGTACATCGGGGCGTTTTTACTTCTTTTACTAGCTGGGCGTTAGGAATGGGAGTGTATGATGCTGACGAATCAGCATCATCCACTTCTGTTCGTTAACACCCAGCTTCTGGCAGTGCAGACACACAGCGTGTTCTCGAGAGATCATGCTGTGACGTCACTCACTTCCTGCCCCAGGTCCTGCATCGTGTCGGCCACATCGGCACCAGAGGCTACAGTTGATTCTGCAGCAGCATCAGCGTTTGGAGGTAAGTAACTACATCGACTTACCTGCAAACGCCGATGCTGCTGCAGAATCAACTGTAGCCTCTGGTGCCGATGTGTCCTCGCTCGTCCGACATGATGCAGGACCTGGGGCAGGAAGTGAGTGACGACACAGCGTGATCTCTCGAGAACACGCTGTGTCTGCACTGCCAGAAGCTGGGCGTTCTGAAGAGAAGTGGATGATACTTCTCGTCAGAACGCCCAGCTAGTAAAAGAAGTAAACACGCCCAGATGTACACACATAATACACGCCCAGTTGGACTTTAGCAAGCCTCATTTGCATAAATACAAAAATGGTCATAACTTGGCCAAAAATGCTCGTTTTTTAAAAATAAAACCGTTACTGTAATCTACATTGCAGCGCCGATCTGCTGCAATAGCAGATAGGGGTTGCAAAATCTGGTGACAGAGCCTCTTTAAGGAGACAGAAGAAGCAGTAACTTCAGAGTGAGTATACAGTTAGGAGTGGAGGGGAATGGGAGAAGAGTCTGATAAGTGGAGAAAGGCATTTTTCTCTGATAAGATAAATTACAAAGTTTTATATATTTGATTATACTCTTGATTCATGCACAGTTTGTTGAAAAATTAGTGACTATTTAAGCATTTTTCTTATTTTATCTGTATTATATAAAGACATAATTTTCAGAAATAATAATTTCCCCACAAATCTTTGGTAGTTTAATTTAGGTACAACAACAAGAGGCCATCATGTACAAGATAAAGACAGTGTTCACACTACATTTGGTATGTTTACGTTTGGCTTATGTGCCAGGAAATGTTACCAATGTACTGTATATGCCGAGCATATCCATAGGGTTGATTGTATCCCCTTTTGGCATACACCTGGCTGGGATGTGTTGGCATACCTTTTATAACTGTAATAAAAGTGTAGTCAACTAGACTTTTTAATGCAGACACCCTGCAAAATAACGACAAGGTCAACAGTCTATAGGCAAGGGAGCTTTATATTCGGTGTATGAACAAGTGAAAAAGAAGATATATTGTTATTAATAATAATAATAATAATAGTTTATCAACCAGTCACGGCTTTAGACAATAGCAGCTGACATATAGAATCATTCGCATAAAAACACTGAAATACTAATGAAATCTAAATGAGATGTCAGAACTTTGTTTTGGTTGAGCTCCACTTATGGGTTGAGTACTGCCAACATTTGAAAATGATTAAGGAGGGCAAGTTCCATGGAATAAAACTGAATTTCTGTAACCACATATTAACATGCATTTAAATAATTTAGATTTTTATAGACAGAATCATGAATACATTGTTGGCAGATGCAAAAACTATTTCAATTTGAAAATAAAATTAGGTTATTAGGTAGGAGCAGGAGTGTACGTAAACATCATAGGGTCTCATAACAAAACTCAGAATAAGCCCCACTCCACACTGAAGGAATTACAAACTGCACTACAACTTTATTAAATGTATTGTCCACTATTTTTTTAAGGTACAACATTGTGCACTTAATAATTTCATAATATATTTGTATAGAGCTACTCTGTTTTTCTGATTTGATAAAGTACAGATGTAGCCATCTTTAGCTTGATTCTGATAAATTGCTGCAGCGTGATATCACACAACAAAAGCCATTGAAAAGTCATTGAAAAAGAGAATATAAGAGATCTAGCCATTGTTTATTTAATGTGTTAAATGTCAAGGTAAAGACGGCTACATGTGTATATAATTCTGCCTGTATACAGCCACCACTAGGGAAGCTGACTGTAAATAGATTTATACAGGTAGCATTGAACGCAATGATAGCTGTATAAATCTGTATGCAGTGAGCTCCTCCTAGTGGCAACTGTAGATCTATGACAACTGGCTGGTTATGAAAAATAGGGGGACCCCACATATTTTATTTTTTTATTTTTTTTAAAATAAATAAATAATTAGCCAGATACAATAAAGCAGCTATAGCTTAGCATTACCAGGGTGGGAAGGCCCACAATTTTTTGGGCTTTCCCAGCCTAATAATACCAGCCTGTGGCTGCCTCAGTACCCGACCATCACTACAGATGGTCGGGTACTGGATTGTACCCGACTCTTCCCAGCACCCCTGGTGGTGGTGGGTACCGGGGTAATAATGGGGGGTTAGTGTTAGCCTCTACGAGGCTATCACTATGCCCTGCCTTAGTAATGGATGCGGTCTATCAGACAGCCGCCATTACTAAGGCAGTACTGATGAAGTTAAAAAAAACACCAACACAGAAAATATCTTTCATGGCAATAAAACCCCGCAACACAACCCTCGTTAACCATTTTATTGAAAATAAAAATGTCTACTACTCATCTAAGTAGTCCTCAACATAGTCCAATGACCATACCTGTAAAAAAAAACACACAAAAGAAACCCATTAATAACACTAATAAGTAAAAAAGCAAAACCATTATCATACTTACTTTCCTGGATCTGTGACAGTAAATTGAGCTCTGACAGCTCTCCACTGTCATCAGTTAGTTTACATCACATAGTCCCAGGTTACCTCAGTTCATTGGCCTACTTTTAAAAGTAGGTTAATGAACTGAGGTAACTGGTCACAACATGATGTAAACCGCTTAGAGCTGTCACTGCTTAGTTTACTGAGCCTTGTAAGTGGCGTAGGATCACCCGAGATGCACCAGAATTTTGTCGCATCTCGAGTGCATGCGCCACAATAAACCTAGTGCGGGGACTGCTATAGACACAAAGGAGTCCCCGCGCTAGAAGTTACTAGTGTCGGCGGGGATCACCAATAACGTTTCCGTTGATGCAGGCCTGGTCTTTCTGATAAGGCCTGCCCCAGCGGAACGAAGGCAGGCGGCACATTAACATTATCGCACCACCTGTGCCACAAGAAAAGCGCCGAATGATGAGGAAAGGAACTGATGGTTTCCTTGCCTCACCAGTGCTTTCAATTGTATCAGCTTCCTGAGGACGCGGATACAATTGAAGTACATTACATTACACAGTACATTTGTACATACCTGAATTGCTGCGGTGCCCTGCTGCTCTGCGGTCTGTTCCCCACAGCGCTTCTATACATACAACAGGGTCCGGGTGTCGGCCAGTAAAAACGGCCATCTTGGTCAGTTTTTCTTGGCCAATTTGCATTCGTTTTTCTTGGCCAATTTGCATTCGTTTTGCATCCGTTCCGTTTCCATTCCGGGCTGTGTTTCCCATTTTAACGCCCGACTGCGACCCATTTTGCATCAGTTTTTCACTGTCTGTTTGAAAAATGAATGAATTTCATTTATCAAATTTTTTAGTCCCCGCCCACTAAAAACACCCACAGGAAGATCACATGATTGCCCAGTCATCATTTTCTCTTGCTTTCAGAGTATAGAGAGCTTTGATAATAGCAGGGAAAAGGGAAATGGGAGGAAACCTCCAGCTCACCAGCTTCACACTCCTGTGTCCAATATCGCCCGGATCAACCGCGACGGCTCACGGCAGGTAACAGTAACAAAGAAGAGAAAGGATCCAGCGATGTGTGGTATAGGTGGGGGAAACTCTGTTCCCACTGTATTGGAAAATAATCACGCAGATGATCAAACAAAGTAAAGAGAGACACCAGGAGGATAACAAGGTGGTCAAAAAATGGCAAGAAATGAAGCCTACGCGTTTCAAGCACTAGCTGTGCTCTTAATCATGGCTATAGAGAGCTTTGTCTGATCACTCATCTTCTTTGCATTGGTTTCTGGCTTTTTCTCTGCTATTTTTTACTTGCTACCATGTCCTTGCAACCATTGAACCGTGTAATTAGCACCTTGTATCTATTGTGCCACTCCTCCCAGTACATCTAAATTGCAAGCTCTTATGGCCTTCTCTTCTTTTAGCTTATTGTTAGTTCATTTCTTTTAAATACTCGTCATTTTACTTATTACTTCTCAAAATTGTAAAAGACTGTGCAATATGTTGCCGCTATATAAATAAAGATTATTATTATTTTGCTTAAATAACTGGTCCACAGACATCACTAATGCCTCATGCACCCGACCGAGTGCGCCGGCCGAGTCCCGTCAATGATCTGAGGAAAGATAGAACATGTCCTATCTTTCCTCAGATCGGGGACTTGGATTCTTTTCCACGGACCCGATTCACCTGCTAAAGTGAATGGGTCCGTAAAGACTACCGGGAGCCACTCGGATGTCGTCAAAAACAGCCCGAGTGGCACAACGGTCATGTGCATGAGGAGTAAGAATTTATCCTTGGCACAACCACATCATTTTCTGTTAGGAACAGGGTGCTACCCATATCTGCAACACCTTAGCCCACATTAGTTTTTTTCTGAACTGTGATAACAGTATAAAAGGTCAGTGATATAATTTACTATTATGTAGGAGAAATAACATGTAAAAACACAACACCATCATCATCAGGATATAAATATAGAAGGTATATAAGTAAATAAATAAATATATATATTAGATATTGCATTAAAAACCAGACGTTTGCAGCCAGAATAGTCATTTAGCACATTAACAATGTATAGAGTGTATTTCTGATTAATTTAATGTTATCTTCATTGAAAAAAAAACCTGTGCTTTTCTTTCAAAAATAAGGACATTTCTAAGTGACCCTAAACTTTTGAACGGTAGTGTGTATATATATATATATATATATATATATATATATATATATATATATATATATATATATATATATGTTCTCTGTTTTCCTTTTTCAACAAAATTGGAGGATTCTGATTTGATTAGAAATGGATGAATTCTAGTTCGCGGTCGCTTTTTGTAAAACATCAAGGACTGAATAACTATATTCAACCCAGACATCTTATTTCTATGAAGATCATATTAGTCACAATTTGTGGCTATACTGTCAGTCTACTGCTTTCCCCATAGAACACAGGGGCAGGCGGTTCTCTCTAGCATAGACTCCTCTATGGGCAGGTTGAGCAGAGGCTATGCTGGAGAGAACAAAAGCTCTGAGTATTTGAACCCATCATTATACTAGGTAAGTATAAACTTTTTTTTCTTTTACCAGTAGAAGGATGCTCCACACGCTAGATACAAGTTCTACTATTTTACTGCATACCGTTATACATTACACTAAATAATAAGACAGTATTCAGTGAGCTCCCCCTAGTGGTATAAGCAGGCAGCCAGAAGCTTGTCATTTGAATCTATGGGGGTAAATTTATTAACCTTTCTAAGCATAGAAAAGTTGCAAAAAGACACAAAAGTTACAATTTGCAATGGGAAAATCCTATTCAAACTGTTCCAATCCAATCTAAAAAAATGGAGAAGAAAAATTTAGTGAAAACCTTCTGCAGAATGGACAATCAATGCTAGTGTTGGACATTGGGGGAAGGGGCTTAAAACAGCTTCACTTTCTAGCCCCCGATGTGCAGAACTTTGAGTAGAATATTTATCTACAGCCCTTAGAGAATTTACTCTTTTTTTTGTGAAATATTGTACAATATCTTAAGGGGGATGCACATCTAAGCTTTGATCGCTTTATTTACATAACACAGTTGGGGGATGCCCATCCTCAATGATTTCCTATTGATGTCTGCATGGAACTGGTTCACATCCACACAAAGCAGGAAATTATTCCATTCACATATGCCGGTCATTAGCTTCTGTTCACAAGACTATATCTGCTGGTCATTATTCTGGAGAGAAACATTCCCTGGAGACTTCTACTAGTAGCAGAGGGGAATATGTTCTTACTCAGTGTTTAGTAACATATTGGTGTTAATTGTATGTACTGGTATGCTGAGCCCAATCTATCTATCTATCTATCTATCTATCTATCTATCTATCTATCTATCTATCTATCTATCTATCTATCTATCTATCTATCTATCTATCTATCTATCTATCTATCTATCTATCTATCTATCTATCTATCTACACAAAAAATGTCAACCGCACAGTCCAGGTCTCATAAAAATGAGGGTGCAAGCCCGCCAGGGATACGGCCACAGTCTCCCAAGGTATATATTTTTCAAAAAACAGGCAGCACTCAAAAAGTTGTAGCAAAATAAGAAAAGGTGTTTTATGCCATCAATCCAATACAGAAATGTTTCAGCTCTTCAATAGAGCCCTTTTCAAGCTAGTGAATGCACACTCAAACAGCATATATATATAGGGGAAATACAATCAAGTGGGAAGTGCTTGCATCACATGGCAATCCACCATGTGACCACACATGCAGTGAATAATGAATGAGCAATCATAAAAAGAGTTAACAACAACACATGCAATGTTATGACCTGCCAGTGTGCAGGTTCCAATTCGTAAGTGACACAATCAAATTCTGTGAATCTTCGTGATTGTACATAAGCGATTATGTACAATCACGAAGATTCACAGAATTGTATTGGATGCACCTCGGAAGTAAAAAACGTCTGTTTTTCACGTCCAAGATGTGCAACGCCCATGTGAATCTAGCCTAAGGGGTGCAGATCAATGTCTAAGCCCACTTTTGTGGAGGCACCTCCTTAAGACCTGCTTTATATCGGCTAGAGCTGTGATATTCCGTACCGGCACATGACTGCTCCAACCAGTCACGAATTGTGGTCTTGTGCTGTACTCACTGAGATCTCAGCTGCAGCCAGGAGCGGACATGTACTGTACTCACCGAGATCACTGCTGCAGCCAGGAGCGGTCATGTGCTGTACTCACCGAGATCACTGCTGCAGCCAGGAGCGGTCATGTGCTGCACTCACCGAGATCACTGCTGCAGCCAGGAGCGGTCATGTGCTGATTTCCCTTAAAGAGGCTCTGTCACCAGATTATAAGTGCCCTATCTCCTACATAATCTGATCGGCGCTGGAATGTAGATAACAACAGTGGTTTTTATTTTGAAAAACTATCATTTTTGAGCAAGTTATGAGCAATTTTAGATTTAGTTTCTTAATGCCCAACTGGGTGTGTTTTTACTTTTGACCAAGTGGGTGTTGTAAAGAAGTGTATGAGGCTGACCAATCAGTGACATACACTTCTCATTGTTCCAGCCCAGCTTCTTTCACTGCACAATCTCACTGTGCGTGGATCATGCTGGGCTGGAACAATGAGAAGTGTATGACGCTGATTGGTCACTGATTGGTCAGCCTCATACACTCCTCTGTACAACACCCACTTGGTCAAAAGTAAAAACACGCCCAGTTGGGCATTAAGAAACTAAATCTAAAATTGCTCATAACTTGCTCAAAAATGGTCGTTTTTCAAAATAAAAACCACTGCTGTTATCTACATTACAGCGCCGATCAGACTATGTAGGAGATAGGGCACTTATAATCTGGTGACAGAGCCTCTTTAAGGAGAGGGGAGAATGATGTTATATTAATCAAGAGAAATCATGCCTTACTGCCTTTGTGGTATTAGGAAGAATTATTTTATTTTCTTTACATCCACATGCACTTGGTAACCGCTTATTTACAGTGGCATTCAGTGGCTGCTATTCGATACTAACGCAAGCATGCATCACGTCCTGCGCGGCTCCCAAGATGCATCTGTTGTTTCTAGAATCCGTATCTAGCATTAAGGGTATGTTCACACGGCATAAAACTTGTAGTACGCTCCAAAATACTCTTGAAATATGCCAGCAAACAGCATTCATTTCAATGGGAAATACATTTTGTAGTTTGCATGAGGCGTATTTTTATGCTGTAAAAAATGTCTCGTAAAAAGAAGTGGCATGTCACAGCTTGAGGCGGTTTTGGAGCTAATTTTCCACTGGCAGCAAAAAAATGCTAAGAAAATTACACCTCAAAATACAGTTGCAAACACCAATCAGCTTGAAATCAGCCTCGTATTTTTCTGCCGCATACATACGACGTGTGAACACACCCTGACAGACGCTTGACAACGAGTGTACAGCGGTTAAGTAATAGTGACTAAAGTGGGAGACGGGACTGAAGGGGCCCCTTGAGAAAGCTACAGGCGAAACGCGCGTCGGGGCGCACTTCTACACCTTGGGTCACACTAATCTCCTTAACATGGGTAAGTGCATCTGTTAAACCTATTCTGGCTTTATGCCGTTTTTCAAAGGCACTAGTCACTTTAAGTAAATACAGGCTTTTACTTTTGAGCTCTGCATACTCTGTTTTTTGTACTACTTGTACTTGAAATTATCAATAGAGATGCGCCCTGTGTTGGAGTCACATTGAATTATACCATACACAAAATGTATTTATATACTCTGATCTATGTATATATTGGTGATCCAGACAAGGATTTATTTTAGATTCTCCGTTTCTGTTATTTTTTTGTATTTAATGTCATTAATAAAGATGTTTAATTTTTTCATACTTTGATATGTAAGGACTCTTTTTTTCTCTGGTTTATAATATAGGTAATTACTACACAATATCAGTATGCTTATATTTACTATTATAAAACAGAAATGAAAAGTGCAAAGCTTTAAAGGTACACTTCACTTTAATTATTTTTACAGATATAGTTCCATCTAAGACTGGTAGAGGGCGCTATGTAACAGCACTTTGAGCACAATTAGGTTTAAGAGAAAAAAAGACTTTAAACAATATAATGTTCTTCGCAGAGCTGTGTTCACACTGACATTAACTTAATAAAAAGGATTTAATGGATTTTGGAAAGTAACTGGATTGCAGAAAAGACGGCAGCAGTAATATTAGACATATTAAAAGTTAGATAGTTTCTATCGACTACTGCGAATAATAATACACAGCATACACCATATAGTAATAATAAGAGCTATAGTAGTTCCAGTCACAGTAGCCTCTGAACAGTATCAGGCTTGTTGCACTCCAGCAGTCTGGGAAAGGTACTGTCTAAGGTGACCTCATGAATGGCTTACCCTCGACGGGGTCAGAGCCAGTGGTTGATGTGCTCACATAGGCATGATGTCACGAGGACAACATTTAGGAAAACAATACAGCCGTGTTTAATAAAAATTATATTGCTATGTGTTAGTTTTTTTTTATTCTCTGATATTGTCCCTAATCATAAAAAATATTTATGGCACAGAAAACCCATTGAAGTGCAATGTTGGGCACCTCAGCTTTCAGACCCCTGCCTCACATTTTTAAATTAACTGAATAAAAGTAATCATACAACTTGTTGAGCAGGTTTTCCTAGTACATGAAGAGCTAGAGAGACATTCTGTGCTGTCAGGGATCTAGTTATGGGGGGTGAAGAAGTAGAGGTCACATCCTCGCCCTGGTGTCTAATGGAGCCAATGGCCCCTCTACTACTGAAGACACCAATATTATTAATGATACATGGTAGGTTGGGGCCTGTTATAGATATTTATTTGGGCCCAAGAGTTTTAAAGGGGTTTTTAAGGCATATCCACAGGATATGTTATAAATGTCAGATTGGTACGGGTCCCACCTTTGGGACCCGCACCTATCTCTAGAATAGGGTCCCCTAAACCCCGTTCTACCGCTCTGTGTTGCGGCTGAAGCATGTGATTTCTGACCATGAAGAAGAAAACAGCATAGATCGCTAAGCTAAACTGTTTTCGTACGAACTACGCTGTTTCCGTAACTACCATTCAGTTCTATGGGACTTTTGGAAACAGTGTAACTCGGCGAGCTAAACTGTTTTATTTTTCATGGTCGGAAATCACACGCTTCAGTCGCAACACAAAGAGCGGTAGCACAGGGTTTAGGGGGGCCCAGTTCTAGAGATAAGTGTGGGACCCGCATCTATCTGACATTTATGACTTATCCTGTGGATAAAAGTAGAAGGTTTTGAAGCAGCACAAGTCCCGAGTCTGGTGCAGTGCACGCTGTCAAGCCAGGCAAACCCACTCCGGCATAATGCAAATTCCAAGACAAATAGTAGGACAACAGCACACGTCTCCAGATCTTCAAAGTGGTTTTATTGTCAAAACATCCACGACAACAGGCAATGTTTCGACCCATAGTGAGTGTGGGGTCTTTGTCAAGGCTTGACAAAGACCCCACACACTATGGGTCGAAACATTACCTGTTTGTCGTGGATATTTTGACAATAAAACCACTTTGAAGATCTGAAGACATGTGCTGTTGTCCTACTATTTGTCTTGGAATTATCCTGTGGATATGTCATAAATATCTCTGATGGGAAAACCCCTTTAAGTTGTGCCTTATGAAACATTTAAGGAATGGGGTGATTACATTTAAATGAGTTCTAAAATTGGATTGTAATTTAAATAAGTTTCTAATAACATATGTTATGGCATATATGATGGGAGGAAGACCTCACAAAACCGGTAAAAAAGGGTCTGTGGCATTTTTCCCATCATTGATATGTGCTCTGAAATGAAAACATTTACTTATCTTGTTTGTTAACCAAACTGTAAAATAATAAATAATAATAATAGTAACAGTAATAATAGTAATAGTAATAATAATTACAAAATGAAATATAAATAATAATAGTAATAGTAATAATAGTAATTGTAAACAAAAATAAATGAATAGTAGTAATAAAAATATTAATAAGGGCATGGCCACACGTGGCGGATTTCCTCCGCAACTGTCCGCATCAATGCCGCACCTAATCCGGGTTGCGGATTACGGCTGCGGATCTGCCCAAAATGTGCAGAAAATTGATGCGGACTAGCTGCTGCGGACTGCGGGAAAAGTGCTTCCCTTCTCCCTATCAGTGCAGGATAGAGAGAAGGGACAGCACTTTCCCTAGTGAAAGTAAACGAATTTCATACTTACCGGCCGTTGTCTTGGTGACGCGTCCCTCTTTCGGCATCCAGCCCGACCTCCCTGGATGACGCGCCAGTCCATGTGACCGCTGCAGCCTGTGCTTGGCCTGTGATTGGCTGCAGCCGTCACTTAGACTGAAACGTCATCCTGGGAGGCCGGACTGGAGACAGAAGCAGGGAGTTCTCGGTAAGTAGGAACTTCTATTTTTTTTACAGGTTGCTGTATAGTGGGATCGGTAGTCACTGTCCCGGGTGCAGAAACAGTTACTGCCGATCGCTTAACTCTTTCAGCACCCTGGACAGTGACTATTTACAGACGTCTCCTAGCAACGCTCCCGTCATTACGGGAGCCCCATTGACTTCCTCAGTCTGGCTGTAGACCTAGAAATACATAGGTCCAGCCAGAATGAAGAAATGTCAAGTTAAAAAAGCAAGACGCATCCGCAGCACACATAACATGTGCATGACAGCTGCGGACTTCATTGCGGAAATTAGAATCTCCATTGAAGTCAATGGAGAAATTCCGCCATGAGTCCGCCACTGCTCCGCAACAGACAGAGCATGCTGTGGACACCAAATTCCGCTCCGCAGCCTATGCTCCGCAGCGGAATTTTACGCATCGTCTAAACGAACACTTCTAAATAGAAGTGGAAGTCAATGCAGAAACGGCTCCGCTGCGGATTAACGCTGCGGAGTATCCGCAGCGGAATTCTAGTGAAATTCCGCCACGTGTGAACCCAGCCTAATTATTATTTTTATAAACAAAACAGAATTGTAATCCATTGCAACATTATTATGAACAATTGTATTGCTTGTGAAGCAAATTTTAAGAAGTCATTAGTAAAAAAAAAAAACTTTTATATAAAAAACAGAAAAATACAAAGTAAATTTACAAATAAGTAATTAAATATTCTGCGATTTTTAAGCAAAGTTTCACCTTTACATTAAATCCATGAAAGGCATAGTCTAGCAGATATCATTTATCTATCCAATCATTAGATTTGTGGAGGTCCAACTACGGGGATCCCCACTAATTGCTACAACAGTGCGGTAAATTAGAAATGAGATAAAACTGAATGAAATATGGTTATTCAGTTATTCCCCCGCCTCACACACACTTCTAGGGAAGAATAACTACATAATACCGCATGCGAGGGATCATGCCACAATATATTTCATGGATTCCGCATAAATCTGTTGTAAAAATCCTCCATGTGCCTCTGTATTAAATCAGAAATGGCTCGCTAGTCGTTCATCAAATTTTTATGATGGCCTAAAGATTAGCGTCTGCCGCCGTTATATCTCGTCATGGAAAAAGGCATCTGCTAGTCCTTAGCAGACGAGAAAATAGATAATTTTTTTATTATTTATTTTTGTTGCTTACAGTGGATATAAAAAGTCTACACACACCTGTTAAAGAGGTTCTGTCACCAGATTATAAGTGCCCTATCTTCTACATAATCTGATTGGCGCTGTAATGTAGATAACAGCAGTGGTTTTTATTTTGAAAAATGATAATTTTTGAGCAAGTTATGAGCAATTTTATATTTATGCTAATTCGTTTCTTAATAGGCAACTGGGCGTGTTTTTACTTTTTACCAACTGGGCGTTGTACAGAGGAGTGTATGACACTGACCAATCAGTGACCAATCAGTGACTAATCAGTGTCCTACACTTCTCATTGTTCCAGCCCAGCTTCTTTCATTGCACAATCACACTGTGCAGTGAAAGAATCAGGTGACAGAGCCTCTTTAAAATGCCAGGTTTTTGACATGTTACAAAATTAGTCCAAGATGAATCATTTCAGAACTTTTTTCATCTTTAATGTCACTTATAATTTGTACAATAGTATTGAAAAACAAACTGAAATCTTTTAGGGTGGAAAAATTAAAATAAAGAACAAAAATAATGTGGTTGCATAAATCTGCACACCCTTAAACTAATACTTTGTTAATTACCCTTTGACATTATGACAGCATTCAGTCTTTTTGGGTAGAAGTCTATCAGCATGGCACATCTTGACTTGGCAATTGTTGCCCACTCTTCCTTGCAAAAGCGCTCCAAATCTGTCAGATTGCGAGGGCATCTCCTGTGTACAGCCCTCTTCAGGTCACCCCACAGATTTTCAATGAGATTCAGGTCTGGGCTCTGGCTGGGCCATTCCAAAACTTTGACCTTCTTCTGGTGAAGCCATTCTTTTGTTGATTTGGAGGTTCTGCTTTGGGTCATTCTCGCGCTGAAAAGTAAAATTCCTCTTCATCTTCAGCTTTTTAGCAGAGGCCTGCAGGTTGTGTGCCAATATTGCCTGATATTAGCAACTGTTCATAATTCCCTTCACCTTGACTAAAGCCCCAGTTCCAGCTGCAGAAAAACAGCCCCAAAACATAATGCTGCCTCCACCATGTTCCATAATGCTGCCTCCACCATGCTCCATAATGTTGCCTCCACCATGCTCCATAATGCTGACTCCACCATGCTCCATAATGCTGCCTCCACCATGCTCTATAATGTTGCCTCCACCATGCTCCATAATGCTGCCTCCTTCATGCTTCATAATGCTGCCTCCACCATTCTCCATAACGCTGCCTCCACCATGCTTCATAATGCTGCCTCCACCATGCTCCACAATGCTGCCTCCCCCATGCTTCATAATGCTGCCGCCACCATGCTCCATAATGCTGCCTCCACCATGCTCCATAATGCTGCCTCTACCATACTCCATAATGCTGCCTCCGCCATGCTTCACTGTGGGTATGCTGTCTTTTGGTGATGTGCGGTGTTGGATTTGTGCCAAACTTACCTTTTGGAATTATGGCCAAAATGTTAAACCTTGGTCTCATCAGACTATAACACATTTTCCCACATGCTTTTTGCAGACTCGATGTAGGTCTTTGCAAAACATAGCCGGGCTTGGATGTTTTTCTTTGTTAGAAAAGGCTTCCGTCTTGCCACCCTGCCCCACAGCCCAGACATATGGAGAATAAGGGAGATTGTTGTCACATGCACTACACAACCAGTACCTGCCAGAAAGTCCTGCAGCTCCTTTAATGTTGCTGTAGGACTCTTGGTAGCCTCCCGGACCAATTTTCCTCTTGTCTTTTCATCAAGTTTTGAGGGACGTCCAGTTCTTGGTAATGTCACTGTTGTGCCAAATGTAATCCACTTCTTGATGACTGTCTTCACTGTGTTCCATGGTATATCTAATGCCTTGGAAATTATTTGGTACCCTTCTCTTGACTGATGCCTTTCAACAATCATATCCGTTTGATGTGTTGTAAGCTCTTTACGGACCATGGCTTTTGCTGTCACATGCAACAAAGAAAATGTCTGAAAAATCCTAATAGAACAGCTGAACTATATATCGGGTTACTCAGAATCACTCTAAATAATGGCAGCTGTGTACTGATTACTATTTAACATGAGCTTAAATGTGATTGGCTAATTCTGAACACAACCACATCCCCTATTATAAGGGCACGTTCAGATGTGGTGGAATTTTTCCGCTGCAAATGTTGGTGCAGATTTGGGGCAATTACGCAATGAATCTGCACCAACATTTGCATATTTGACAGGTAATTCAGATGTTTTAGAAAAGACAGCGGACTTGCCACAGATTTCAGTTTTTGCATTGCAAAGGCTGAAATACGCAGTGAAATTCCGCTTCTTCTCCGCAACATACAGTGCATGCTGCGGACTGAAAATTCCGCACTGCAGCCTATGGTCCGCAGCAGAGTTTTCCCACAACGTCTACACTAAGATAACTAAAAAAGTGTGGAAACCAATGGACAAACTGTCTGCTAAGGATTTCCACAGCGGACTGTCCGCAGCGGAATTCCACAGCAATTCTGCCACGTCTGAATGTGCCCTAAGAGGGTGTTCACACTTATGCAACCACATTATTTTTGTTTTTGTTTTTTATTTTTCCCCTCTAAATGATTAAAGTTTGTTTTTCAATGGAATTGTACAGATTATGAATCACATTAAAGATGGAAAAAGTTCTGAAATTATTCCTCTTGTACTGATTTTGTAACATGAAAAAACTGGCATTTTAACAGGGGTGTGTAGACTTTTTATATCCACTGTACATAGCACCAACATATTCTGCGGCGCTGTACAGAAAATGTCCTCACAATCTTAATTCTCTATCTGTATGTATTTGGAGTGTGGGAGGAAACCCACGAAAACACAGGGAGGACGTACAAACTCCATGCAGATATTGTCTTTGACAGGATTTGAACCCAGGACAGTCCTAACCACTGAGCCGGTGATATCAAAAGTGATTTGAAAAAACATACAATTATTATTACATATAACTGCGTATCTTTAGACGGTTAACGACTCGCTTTTTTTGTTGATCCGTGCTAGTTTTTTTTATATCAATTTATCTTCACGTTTTAAAGGACCCTTCGTTTTTTAGATAGGGAAATTTTCTGATCGGTTCGCTCTGCTCAGTCTTATTTTCAGAATTGTCACTATATATTTAAACAAGTTGCGGATTATCAGATTTCCTAGATTATCGGTTGCTGATTTAGGATGATTTCACTAATATAAAATCTCCTATACTTTTAGACACTCAAGTTTGAAACGAAAGAGAACAGAGAGTTGGGTATATGACAGGCTCACATATGTCATAATCTCTGCCTTCAACAAGTTGCATACTCCAGCTGCGCTCCCCTGACCTTTGCTATAAGACCACCGAGTATATGGGTAGAAGTGAAGCTGCCCTGAACAGCTCAATTATGTTCTTTTTACCATGCAGATACAGAATGGTCATGTAGGGTGCTATACAAGAGCCCAGATATGCCATTTCTCTCTCTGTAAATTAATAAAGATAAAAGCATCAATTCAATAATACATAGTAATAAAACTGGAAGTACAGAATTATCAATAATAATAGAGACAAATAAGGTTTATTTACATGTGGTGTCATTATATTTTGCTTTTTTGCCACGATCTCTGCAAAATCGCAGAATCAATAAAATCCAAAACCAGTTACCGCGCAATATTTAATTAGGATATATAGATTGTGCAGTGCCGAGTTTGTCATTTGTCACATTGAGGGAGATTTTACAAAACTAGAGAAAGTGGTTAAATGCTGCCAGTACAGATGTAGCCATCTTTATCATGACTCTGAGAACTTGCTGCAGCGTGATATCACACAACAAAAGCCATTGAAAAGTCATTGAAAAAGTCAAGATACGGGATCTTGCCATTGTTTATTTAATGTGTTAAATGTCAAGATAAAGATGGCTACATCTTTACATTGCCAGTCATGGCTATGCTGGCTTGCACAGTGGCAAAATGGGAGAAGCGGTAGTCTGAGAATGTGCAGACCAGGAGTTGACATGCACAGGGGCCCAGTAAGAGAAGGGGCCCACTGTCACCTTCAAAACAAATTCCTTTTGTCTATTAGATTGTGTGTAAGGAACAAAAATAATTAATGTGATAGTTCACAATCACTGGTGTATTGTTAGAGACATAAGGGGGTGATCTATGTTAAGGTATGGGCCAGTGGCGTAACTACAGCCGTAGCGGCTGCTACGGGGCCTGCGGCATGAGGGGGCCCGTGTCGCCCGCCGGCACGGGCCCCCACCATGGCCGGAGGCTCCGCTAGCAGCCGCTATGGCTGTTACAGCGCGACGCCACTGAACACTACGGCAGAGCAGGGAGGTATCTCCCCGCTCTGCCATTAAACAAAAGACATGTATCCCCTATCCACAGGATAGGGGATACATGTGTGATCGCTGGCAGCGATAGGGAGAACGGGGGACTGAAAGTCCCCTGAAGTTCTCCATCACAAACCTCGGACTTCCGGGGTCTGTGTCCGCAGCTCCGTAGAAATTAATGGAGCGCCGGTCACGCTTGTGCGCATGCGTGACCAGTGCTCCTTTCATTTTTATGGAGCTGCGCAGACGCCGGAAGTCAGAGGTTAGTCATGGAGAACTTCAGGGAACTTTCGGTCCCCCGTTCTCCCTATCAATGCCAGCGATCACATATGTATCCCCTATCCTGTGGAGAGGGGATACATATCCTGTGGAGAGGGGACACACTCTAGGTCGCATTTTTTTGGGAGGGGGGACGCTGTATGGCGTTCCCTACAGGGGAGGCTTTATGGCGTTCCCTACAGGGGGGGCTCTATGGCGTTCCCTACAGGGGGGCTATATGGAGTTCCCTACAAGGGGGGGGCTGTATGGAGTTCCCAACAGGGGGAGCTGTATGGCATTCGCGCCATACAGCCCCCTCTGTAGATAACGGCATACAGCCCCCCTGTAGATAACGCCATACAGCCCCCTCTGTAGATAACGCCATACAGCCCCCCTGTAGATAACGCCATACAGTCCCCCTGTAGATAACGCCATACAGCCCCCTCTGTAGAGAACGCCATACAGCCCCCTCTGTAGAGAACACCATACAGCCCCCCCTGTAGATAACGCCATACAGCCCCACCCCTGTAGATAACGCCATACAGACCCCCCTGTAGATAACGCCATACAGCCCCCTTTGTAAATATCTACAGAGGGGCTGTATGGCGTTATCTACAGAGGGGCTGTATGGCGTTATCTACAGGGGGGGCTGTAGAAAAGGCACTATCTACTAGGGGGGGGTTGTGTGACACCCAGGGGAGGGGGGGGCCCCAGTCAAAAGTTTGCTATGGGGCCCAGTCTTTCCTAGTTACGCCCCTGGTATGGGCCCATATACTGTCTACGTCCGCCCCTGGTACAGACACCTGTGCGTAGACATCGTCCGTAGATGTGACAAAGCTGGTGACCAATGACAAATAAATACTACAAAAGAAAATGGCATGGAAACCGATCCTAATGAAGTTTGTTTTAACATGACATATCCATGATAAGGTAAAGGCCGTACTAAGGCTGAAGGCCTAAGGAGAAGCCAACATGACACAGCCTGAAGAGAGAGGTTAGGAGGTGAAGCAAGGGAGGGGGTAGTATTATATATAGGCTCCTCATTGGGGTATTTCCAGCAGTTTGGGTGCCAGAAAGGAGAGCCCTCTGTATTTTTTCAACGTCTTCTTTTGTTCTTAGTTTGCTAGGTATATGTGAAGTGCAGACTGGGTTCTTCCTGCTTAGTAGCATAATTTTTTTTCTGTTGTGCGGGTGTCACGGCAGCGGGGTTGGCGGGTCTGGGGTCCTTGACGTTGGTGTGGGGGGGAATCATCATGGGTATGTCGCCCCCCCCACTCAAATAATAAGACAGGTATTCCGATCTGGCTGGCGTCCCGGTATAAGGTTAGCAACCCTGGTCACTCTTCAGTGTCTGTCTTCCCATTCCATTCTGAAGCTGAGGGCCCGAAAGAGGAGCAGCAGGGAACACAGGCTAGCTGGATATTAATTTTTTTTTCTTTTAAAGCATACACTAATGTTTACTTAAAGGGGTATTCAAATAAAGGATATTCTTTGTATAAATAAAAGTTATATAATTTTCTAATAGACTTTCTGTATAAAATTTTCATGGGTTTCAACTCTTCTGCTTGCTGTCATTCAAAAGGAATATGCAATGTTTACTCCCGAGTGTTTAAAAACCTGTCCTGGCCATGGGATGGACACACAGGTGCTCGGCTTATTATACTTTAGAGCTCTGATAATTGTTCTGTAACTCCAACGCACCATGCCCCTGTGTGTCCATCACGTGACCAGGACAGATTTGTAAACTTTTTTTAGGCTAGGGCTACACGGCGACCTTGGACGTGGCACAGGTTGCACAGTCACAAATCATTGTGCTGAACTGGTTGCATTACAGTGTCATGCTGGCTGCATTGCAGCAAGTTAATGTGGCCACGTTGCGAACCGCAGGATGCCGTGATTGTCAAGTTTAGATTTCTTGAGACTGTCGTGTCACAGTGAACAATGGGTGTGCAACCTGTGTTGTGGCCATAGTAGCCGTGTAGTTCTAGCTATAAGGTGAATTTGCAAGGGCAGATATGTCGCCGATAATTATAAGTTGTTTTAGTTTGTTTAAAGGACCTTTACACGGCCAATGTAAACTGTATTGGGCCGAACAATTGTTAATTTGATTGTTTGGTGCCCATATAGTCTACATAATTTTGGCTGCACATCCCCTGTTTACATAGGAAGATGTGCTGCTGCAAACAACATTTAATTTCACACAGTGAAAAAAAAAGTATAAAAAACAGTATACAGTATAAAAAATGTAACCAATTAGTGACTGCCAATACGCCTTTTCGCAGCGGCCACTAATTGGCTTTATTCCGATGCATACGCCTTTTCACGGCGCTGCATCAGAATAAATAAACAGAGCAGGGAGCCGTTAAATCTCCCTGCTCTCAGCTACCTCTGGTAGCTGAGGGCTGGGGGCATCCCTGCTTGAACGGGCGAGATCGATATCAGTATCGATCTCGCCAGTTTAACCACTCAGATGCGGCGCTCAATAGCGAGCGCCACATCTGAGAGGTTTTGGAGAGAGGGAGGGAGCTCCCTCTTATCCCACCGACACCCGGCGATAAGATCTCTAGGTGTCGGTGGTTTCTATGGCAGTCGGGGGCCTAATAAAGGCCCCCAGGTCTGCCTGTAGTGAATGTCTGCTAGGTCACTGTAAAAGTATTGCAGTGTATTATAAAAGCGATCGGAGGATCACATAGTGAAGTCCCCTAGTGGAACTAGTAAAAAAGTTTAAAAAAAAGTTTAATAAAGTTAATTTACAGAAAAAAAAATATAAAAACCCACTTTTTCCCTTACAAAATGCTTTATTATTTTAAAAAAAGTATAAAAGTTACACATATTTGGTAACGCCGTGTCCATAATGACCCCAAATATAAAGTTATTACGTTATTTAACCCGCACGGTGAACGCCATAAAAAATGAAATAAAAAACACTGCAAAAATTGCTGTTTTCTGTGAAGCCTGCCTTAAAAAAATTGTGATAAAAGTGATCAAAAAGTCGTATCTACTCAAAAATGGAATTAATAAAAACTACAAGTCGTCCCGCAAAAGAAAAGCCCTCCTACAGCTGCATCGGTGGAAAATAAAAAAGGTATGTCTCTACAAATACGGAGTTACAAAAACAAATAATTTTGAAAAAAATGTGTTTTTACTGTGCAAAAGTAGTAAAACATAAAAAATCTATGTAAATTTGGTATCACCACAATCGTAACAACCCGCTGAATAAAGTATTGTATTATTTCTACCACACGGTAAACGGCGTAAATTTAAGACGCAAAAAAGTGTGGCAAAATTACTGTTTTTTTTCTACCCCCCCCAAATAAAGTTAATAAAAGTTAATCAATAAATTATATGTACCCCAAAATTGTGCTAATAAAAAATACAACTTATCCCACAAAAATCAAGACCTTATACAGCTATGTTATACAGTTATAGCTCTTTGAATGAGACGATGGAAAAAGTTAAAAAATAGCCTAGACATTAAAGGGGTTGTCGACTACCGGACAACTGATGACTTATCCACCAGATAGGTCATCAGCATATGATTGGTGGGGTCCGACACTTGCACCCCGCACCGATCAGATGTTCCGGCTGCTTCCGGGCACAGGATGTCATTGTACAGTATGCAATGTACGGAGCCGGAAGCAGTTGGCAAAGCATAGCGGCCATGCTGCAGAACTGCAGTTCTGCTACTATTCCTGAGCCATCTGCTTCTAGCATGGACGTTAGGCTGAAATTGGCTGGTCACTAAGGGGTTTATCAGCTGTCGAACGAGCGCTTGCTCGTTTATCGACTAATCACTGCACTGTTTACACAGGGTAATGATTGGGAATCAGCGCTCTTACGAGCACTCAATCACTCGATCATTGATCCGTGTAAATGGGCCTTTAGGCTATGTTCACACATCACGATTTTTTGCAAATATTGATGCAGATTTTTGAACCAAAGCCAGAACTGGTTTTGAAAGAAATGGTAAATATAAAGGAAGAACTTATACTTTTCCTTACTTCTGGATCCACTTCTGGCTTTGGTTCAAAATTCTGGATCAAAATCTGCACCAAAATTTGCAACAAATCGCTATGTGTGAACACGCTGCAGACTTTTTCCATCATGCAAATCAAAGCAATTCCACAATGAAATCCCCAATGTTACATGCAGGTTTTGATCAAGATATTACCCTATGCATTGCAAAGTTAGAATCTACGAAAAATCCCATTTTTTTTTTTGCAACATGTGGATGGGATTTCGAAATTGCTGTGGATGTGCGGCGCAGAATCTGCACTGCAAATTCGCAGAATTTGAATGCAGCCCTAGGCCTGCTACACGTGGAATGAAAATGCTGTGAATTTTCATTGGGATTTGCGAAAGGAAAATCCACAGAGTCATGTTGATGAGACTTAAACAAATCTTATCCATGTGCTGCGGAGAATTTCCACATGGAAATTAGAGCATGCTGCAAATTCTCAAATCCGCAACATGATCATTCTATTACGGATGTTCACAGTGGATTTTAACCTTTTTAATGTAGAAGGGGTGAAATCCGCAGTGAATACGCTATAAAAATCCACAGCAAAACGTGCACATAAAACATATAGAATTTTTTGTGGATTCACTAAATATTTGCTGTGGATTTACTGCGGAAAAATCTGCAACAAATCTGCCGTCTGTGTGGGTGCCCCAATAATATGAAGAAGCAAAATAACTGCCAGCCAGGAAACGTCACAATCATTTTAAGGGCATGTTCACACGCAGTGTTATCAGATGTAATTCTGGCGTTGTACGCCTCAAATTACGCCTGAAAAAAACGCCCCTAATGCGCCTACAAACATCTGCCCATTGCTTTCAATGGGAATTACAATGTTCTGTTCCCACAAAGTGTTATTTTACGCGTCACTGTCAAAATACAGCGCGTAAAATGACGGCTCGTCAAAAGAAGTGCAGGACACTTCTTGGGATGTTTGTGGAGCCGCTTTTTGACTCCATTGAAAAACAGCTCCAAAAACGGCCGTAAAAAATGCAGCGAAAAACGCGAGTTGTTAAAAAAAAGTCTGAAAATCAGGAGCTGTTTTCGCCTGAAAACAGCTCCGTATTTTCAGACGTTTTTGCTCACTGCGTGTGGACATACCCTAACTGTTTTCATTTGTTTACTAAACTCCTAAAGGAGAATTTCGAGTATAAAGAGAGGGGTCCTCTCTTTTGGATTCTTATCTCTTGATCAGATGGGAGAGCAGTTAGGGTATGTTCACACGCAGTGACCAGAAATGTCTGAAAATACAGAGCTGTTTTCAGGCGAATGCAGCTCCTGATTTTCAGAAGTTTTTTTAACTCGCGTTTTTCACGTCCGTTTTTGGAGCTATTTTTCAATGGAGCCAATGAAAAACGCCTCCAAAAACGTCCCAAGAAGTGACCTGCACTTCTTTTGATGAGCCGTCATTTTACGCGCCGTATTTTGACAGCAACATGTAAAATAAAGGCTTGTAGGAACAGAAAATCGTAATTCCCATTGAAAGCAAAGGGCAGATGTTTGTAGGCCTATTAGGGGCGTTTTTTCAGGCGTAATTTGAGGTGTAAAACATCCGAATTACGTCTGAAACCACTGCGTATGAACATACCCTTACAATGAGCATCTCTCTCGCTCTGATGACCAGTCCTGTCCTGCATTCAGGGTCGCTACCAGGAATTTCTGGAACCCATACAGCCAAGATGTCTGGGCCACCTCCATTATCGGGGGTGGGCTACGGAAAGTGTGGCGCTCACGTTTGTACGTTATACGCATAAACTGATTTTAGTGCTGATGTCAATTACAGTGAAGGAAACCATGGAGCCGGCAGTGACCGGTTAATGATCTGGATTTTGTTCTATATAGCCAAAGCGTATCCCACTGTATGGCATAGATCGCCCGGGGAATGGCCCTGGGGAAACTTTTGAAGTCACCGTCCATAAATGGCAATGACGTCTGGAGCTTTCCCAAGGCTGACGCCTTCTACTAGCGCTCTGCCCAGGGACTCTGGCTCTGTTCCTGATGTCCATATACGTAAAGTGACGTCAGAAGCTTTGCAAAGCCTGAGACCACGGCCAGGGAGTTGACGACGGACTGGCCAGGGATTCCGGACCTGGAGAATCCAGACTTCACTTTATTCATATGTGAACAGTAATGTCAGGAGTGGTATATGTTTTTTTGTGGAATCTCTCATGATGGAATAGCATAGTCTACTACTCCAGCCTTCAAAAAAATATATAAAAATGGTTTACCGACGTCTACCAGCCCGACGGAGGCTAAAAGGACATAATGGAGCCCTATGAATTATCGTTTACGTTGTTTATCGTGTATGTTAGGATGTTTCCTGACTTACACGATAAACGTAGGGTAATAACACGATGAGAATGGGGCCATTAGAGAGGGTAAAGCACTTGCGAGGATATAAGAAGCACTAAGGCTCCGTTCTTACATTGCCATTAAAGTCCAATGTGTTTTTCCGCAGCAAAAATCTGAGGCTTACACGTGTATTTCTGCCGCTGATGTGCCCCCGGTGTGTAGCAGATCCGCACGAGAAATAGTCGCATTGTCATTCAAAGGGGCATATCCTCGGCATTTCCGTGCAAAATAAGTAGCATGCCACTTATTGCTGTGGTGGATTTCTTTTCATGGTACGGACAAAAATACACGTAGAATATTTTTAAAAGCATGTCGTTTCCAGTTCGGGTTGCGGAAACCTCATATGCATGTGTAATGTCGGGGTAGGGAGACAGACAGGTGAGCCCTAATCTACCCGCCACTCAGTCCCTGCCTACTTGCAACGACCCGCCCTAGGCGACGGGGTACAACTGGGCGACGGTCCCTACACTCAATAGGCGCACGACAGACAAACAGACAAGGGTACAAAGAAGCCAGGGAAATGGGGAAGCTGCCCACGGAGACACCGTGAGCAACAAGAGAAGTGAACGAGCCGAGTCAAACCAGGAGATGAGCGAGGTACAAAAACGCAGAGCAGAAGAGTGGTCAGTAAAGCCAAGGTCAATCACAAGCAGAGGATAAGTAGTTCAAGAAGCTGCAGCAGGGCCAGGAAACCAGCAGAGAAGAATCACGAGCAAAGGAGGAACAGGAAAGGCAGGTATAAATAGACAGAGGGCGGGAGCTAGCTCCGTCTGGCCAGGCTGTGATAGGCTCTCCCACTCCTAAGCCTGCCATCCTGGGTGGTGGAAGATGGAGTCAGTCTCACAGACATAGAAGCAGGTGCAGACTGATTAACTATGGGCGTCGACACAGAAGTTGTGTCTGGCAGATCCTTTACAGTATGGGATACAGATTGTCATCGGAATTCGTATCAAAACCAACCCATGTGAATGGGGCCTTACGGTGTGTTAAAGGGGATCCGTCACTAGTTTAGTGATGCCCGATCTCCTAGCTAATCTAATAGGCGCTGTCACACTGATAATACTAGTGAAGGTTGTGTCCCAAAACGTTTATTATTTTATTAAGTTATGAGTTTTTTTCTAAATATGCGAATGGTGTCAACCGCAGCGATTTTCGTGAGGTGGAGCTGCCTCACAACCTCTGACGCTGTCCTATCAGTATGGAGCTGCTTCACACAGTGTGAGAGACTGAGGCTGGAGGGAATGGGCATCACTTCAAATAGCCATATCTTCGACTGTGGACCACCTAGAGCAGGTGGCATATGAAAGATAAAATTCTAATCTTTCAAATGACACCAGGATCACAGTTCTTCTAGCTCTAACACAACCGGATATATCGCCAGTTGAATACACAATCGGGAATGGAAGCTGTATACTATATGATCAGGCTGTGATGCTGGGCAGGGAAGGGGGAGAAGCTGTAAGCTGATTGGACAGCGTCATATAGAAAACATTACACCGCCAGAGAGAAAAGAACGAGTCACCTCCCATTTGGCTATTAGAGCCACATTAGCATATTTCGAAAAATGCTCAGAACTTTGCAAATAATAAAAGTTTTTGAAAAAAAAATCACACTGTTATCTGCATCATAGCGCCTATTAGATTAGTTAGGAGATAGGGAATTAACACCTTCGCGCAACCAGACGTTCTATTATGTCCAGGTGTGTGGAGTAATGTTTGGAGCTGAGCCCGCTCCATATGCTTCGGGTGCCGGCTGTATTTTACAGCGGACCTGGGACTATCAGCCAGGAGTAGCAATCACGCTGTTCCTGGCTGTTAAACCCCTCAAATGCTGCTGTCAATCGCGCCCGCATAATCTGAGGCTTTGAAAATGACACCAGGATCACAGTTCTTCTAGCTCTAACACAACCGGATATATCGCCAGTTGAATACACAATCGGGAATGGAAGCTGTATACTATATGATCAGGCTGTGATGCTGGGCAGGGAAGGGGGAGAAGCTGTAAGCTGATTGGACAGCGTCATATAGAAAACATTACACCGCCAGAGAGAAAAGAACGAGTCACCTCCCATTTGGCTATTAGAGCCACATTAGCATATTTCGAAAAATGCTCAGAACTTTGCAAATAATAAAAGTTTTTGAAAAAAAAATCACACTGTTATCTGCATCATAGCGCCTATTAGATTAGTTAGGAGATAGGGAATTAACACCTTCGCGCAACCAGACGTTCTATTATGTCCAGGTGTGTGGAGTAATGTTTGGAGCTGAGCCCGCTCCATATGCTTCGGGTGCCGGCTGTATTTTACAGCGGACCTGGGACTATCAGCCAGGAGTAGCAATCACGCTGTTCCTGGCTGTTAAACCCCTCAAATGCTGCTGTCAATCGCGCCCGCATAATCTGAGGCTTTGAAAAGAGGGGGGTGGCCCCCTCCGACAGCCCATGCCCCCCCCCCCCGCAGTGAGATCGGGGGGATCACAGTTGTCATGGCAGCCCAGAAGCCTAATGAAGGCCCCCAGGACTGCCTCCACTCTGCCTCTGTTAAGCCCTGCCTGTGGCAGGGTTAACAGAAGCTTGTAATATACAGTACATAATATACAGTACGTTAATATGCAGTACGTTAGTGTTGCAGTATATTGTACCAGCAATCTAACGATTCCTGGTTCAAGTCCCCTAGCGGGGCTAATAAACTGTGTAAAAAAAAAAGTAAGAAAAAGTTTAAGAGTGAAAAAAAAAATATTCAAAGTTCACAAAAGCCCCTTTTCCCATTTTTCCCCTAAAGTAATGTAATAAATAAAAAAAGTAAACAAAATTGGTATCGCTGCGTCCGTAAAAGTCTGAACTATTACAATATAGTGTTATTTAATGCACATGGTGAATGCCGTAAAAAATAAAAACGTAAAACTTAAAAATCGCTGTTTTTTGGTCAACTTAGCCCTAAAAAAATTTTTAATAAAAAGTGATCGAAAATTGTACCAATAAAACTACAGCTCGCCCCGCAAAAAATAAGTCCTCCCACTGCTCAATCAGTGAAAACAAAAGTTGTGGCTCTCAGAATGTGGCGACGCAAAACATATATATATTTTTTTTTTAACAAAAAGTTTTTTATCAATAAAAGAAGTAAAATGTAAAAAAAACCAATATAATTGTAATTGTATTGAGCCACAGAATAAAGTTGTTGTTTTTACCGCACATTGAAAGCCGTAAAAACGAAACCCAAAAAACAATTGAGGAATCGCAGTTTTTTCCAACTTCAGCCCGCAAATATTTTTTTTTCAGTTTCCCAGTACATTATATGGAACTATAAATGGTACCAATGACAACTACAAATCCTCCTGCAAAAAATAAGCCCTCATACCGCTCTGTTGACGGAAAAATAAAAAAGTTATGGCTCTTGGAATGTGAGGAGTGAAAAACGATAATGAAAAATAAAAAAAATGGCTCAGTCGCGAATGGGGTTAATAAACTAGTGGCAGATCCTCTTTGGAAAAAACTTTTTTAGGACAAATGTACACGATGCATATTACGTGCGGAATTTCTGCGCATATTTTAGTGCGGCAAATCCTCAGTGTAATGCAAAATTCACACGAACGTGTGGGTTTTGCGCGTGCAAAAAGCGCTGCGTTTTTTGCGCGTTGCAGTTCCATGTGTCATAAGTGTTTGGTGCGTGGCTGCGTGATTTTCACGCATATGCCATCCTTATGACACGCGGTTTTGATGTTTAGAAAAAGAAATGAAGGAGGTGCTTTTATTTTTCCCTTCATTTCTTGATCTACTATTGCGCGAATCACGCGCGACACACGGAAGTGCGTCCGTGTGCTGCGCATGATTTTCATGCACCTATTGACTTGCATGAAAATCACGGTCTGTCCGAACGGCCCAATTGAGTTACATAGGCCCGCGCGACGCGCGTGATTTTCACACGCGTATCACGGACGTTAAATACGCTCGTGTAAATAAGGCATTAGAAAGTACCAGCAAAGTAAATGAGATCCCTAGAAATCTCATTTACACGTGTTTCTATGGGGCTATTCACACGGCTGTTGTTTTAACAGACCGTGTGAAGGGCCCATGAAAAAATAGGACAAGCCGTATTGTTGTCCGTTTTTTACGGATCCCTCAATAGACTCAAGTCTTTGAGGAATTCATGAAAACGGGTCCCACACGGGTGCAAATTGATCATGAAAACGGACGTTATTCACGGCCGATTTTGCACACGTTCGTCTGGATATAGCCTAAGGCCCTATACACACGACAGGGATTCCGGCTTTTTGAACGGCCGTTACACGGCCGCAGTAGGAGCAATAGACCCCAAATGGGGCTATTCACACGGCCAATTTCTTGACGGCCCGTTAAACCGGGAAGTCAAAAAATGGAGCATGCCCTATTTTCGTTCTTTCTCCCGACTGCACCGCTCCCATAGAAGTCTATGGGGCCGTATAAAGCTCGGCCGTCACTTGGATGTGATCCGAGTGACGGCCGTGCTTTCTGCCGCTCGTTCACTCTCTTCTCCTTCTCACAGTGCAAAGTGCATGTGAGGAGGAGGGTATTTTTTTGCTCCCTGTAGAAGCGGAATCCCTAATCCCCAGCCACAGCATTGCCGAGACTGTGGCCGGGGATTCCGCTCCAGGAGAAGTCCCTGACTTCACTGTCCATATATGGATAGTCACATCAGGGACTTCTCCTGAAGCGATCCCCTACTCCTGAAGCAGATTCCCCGGCACTGTAGCCGGTGTTTCCGCTTCCGGAAAAGTACCTGACTTCACTGTTCATATATGTCAAACATATATGAACAGATTTAACAATTTGTTTTTTCTTTGTAAAAGTAGTCAAACAAAAAAATAACTATATCAATTTGGTATCACCATAATCGTGTTGCCCTGCAGAATAAAGTTAACATGTCGTTTTTACCGTGTGGTGAATGCTGTAAAACTGAAACCCAAAAAACAAGGAAGTAAATCGCTGATTTTCTCCCATTCCACCCCGCAGAGATTTTATTTTCTGTTTTCCAGTAGTTATGGCTTACGGAATGCAGGGAGGAAAAAAATGAAAAAACGAAAAATGGCTGCGGCGGCAAGTGAGCTAATTTCAATGTAATCTAGCAAAAAAATAAATAAAAATGCAAGTTTGTTAAGAGAACAAATATCTACAGAAAACACCAAACTGCAATCACCTAGTTTCTTACACGTTTAAAGTTTGGAGATATATGGTTTAGTCACCATGTGCAGATCTTAAAGTTATTAGCTAGAGAGTTCTTTATTTCTGTTAGTAATGCTTAACCTGTCCATTGTCCATACATGTTTCATCTGATCTATGTTCCTGGAGGCTTCTTGTCTGCAGTAATGAGAATTTATTACAGCGGGCAGGACAATTCAAAGCACTCATGTGGCCCAACTTGCAATGAATATAGTAATTGTCTATGACAACTCTCGAGGGAACTGAAGACTATGACCTATGGATTCTGGTGATCACCTCTATTGGAGACCTCAATGAATCACCTAGCATGGGACCTTAATTTAAAAAGAGGTGGAATTTTTTTAAAGTATATACTGCATATATATGTTGCAAAAAATGTATATAATATTGAGCAAATTCATTATTTATCAATTTATAACCTCAGAAATACCCCTTGGAGAGACAACACTAAAGCCAATTGAACGGTGATCGGGATGTTCAAGCTACGCTACAAAATTAAAATATTTACTTTCCTAAAATAGAAAAACATGTTTTTTTTCTAATCGAGAGACCTCTTCTGGAATTTTCGAATTTGATATTTTATTAAATTACCCGGAATTTGACAGAAGGAACATTTACAATAAACTCATCAACACAACTGTAAATTGTAACTCACATTTATCTAACATTAGGTAATACCATTGAGTGATTTACTCCTCTACTCTACCTCTGGGTACCTGTTTTTAATTTTCAATTTGCTTATCTACTTTAGTTTCCATTACCTTACGGCAAATGTTCTTGTTCGTAATATTAAACAATAAGCTATATGAGAAATATTTCATTGGAGATGTTTTATGATATGAATACAGCATAGAATCCGCAGGGGACCACTATCTATCATCAATGTCATTTTTAATTTTCCTTAAATTAAAAGTCTGAAATTCGATATTTTAGGAGGAGTGTGTAAAATTGTCTTATTTAAGGCAGGGGGGATTTCATTTCTCTTCCTTATCTAATCTGTTTAAACTATGTCAAAACGTCTATGGCTACTCGTAGCGGGGTAAAAAAATGAGTCAATAACCTAGCAAAAAAAAAAGGCTAGGCCCATGATATTTTATCTATCCAGTAAGAATTATAGTCTTCTTTGGCCCCTTACCCCGATACCTCATTTTAGACTAAAAGGATGATCGGATTTTAACACTAGGGAGAGTGGAAACATCCCGTTAAGAAATCCAAATTTCCCGAATGTGAAACTCGCTCTAGTGGATACTGCTTTTCCTAACAGCCGGGAGAGCAGCCCAGCTAGTAATTGCAGGGATGGTAATGCAGGTAGAGAAAGACAGTTAGTGGTAAAAAATGTTTCTATAATCAGGAAGACGGATAGAATAATTTGTCGTCAAGACCACCTCAACCAAATGGCTTGCGTTTTCCCTGGTGCCACGGTTCGGTATGTGGTAAAACAGATAGATAAATTACTGGGAGGGGTTGGTGATGATCCAGTTGTCGTGGTCCATGTGGAAACCAACGACAGAATACATGGTAGGTGGAGGAGCCTTAAAAATAATTTTATAGAACTAGGCTACAGTACAAGCTGAAGGCAAGGACCTCCAAGGTTGTATTCTCAGGAATACTACCTGTGCCATGCACATTACAGGAAAGCCAGCGGGAGCTCAGGGAGTTAAATGCATGACTGAAGTCTTGGTGTAGATGTGAAATCTTTGGGTTCCTAGAGCACTGGGCTGACTTTTCATTGGGGTAAAAACTGTATTCTGCAGATGATTTGCACCTGAATGGAAGGGGGTCTGCTGTGCTGGGGGGAGAGAATTCTAGCTGGGGTGGCAGAGTATTTAAACTAGGGCTGAGGTAGGAGGTCAATGTAGAAAATAAAGGGGTATTTAGAAAGGGGACAGACTATATTGGTGGGGCAGAAATAGACTGTGGGGAGAGGAATAGGCAACAGGATAAGGAGATCCATTTGTTGCAAAACCACATTGAAGATAAATATGCCCACAAAATTTCATTTCAAAATCACATTTCTGATACCAAACGTGACAAATTCGAAAGCAAGTTATAGTGTATGTTCACAAATACCATGAAATAGGGGAACTTGAGGCCTGGGTACTAGAGGAACATATCGATATAGTTGGTGTTGCTGAAACATGGCCAGACTCTTCACACGACTGGGCTGTAAATCTACAGGGTTTTACACTGTTTCAGAAAGACAGGACAAATAGGAAAGGCGGTGGTGTATGTCTGTATGTGAGAAGTAATATGAAGGTGGTGGTATATGTCTGATGTGAGAAGTGATATCAAGGAGGTGGTGTATGTCTGTATGTAAGAAGTGATATGAAGGTGAGTGTGAAAGAGACAATATTGGGTGAGGATTGTGAGGAGGTTGAACCCTTGTATGTGGAATTACAAAGGGAGGTAAACACTGAAAAAAATATTTTTGGTGTAATATATAGACCCCCCGATATAACAGAGGAAGGTCAGCTATATAAACAGATGGAGCGGGCTGAACAGGCTGGTACTGTAGTGATAATGGAGTTTGTTTTTTTTAAAACTAATTTTATTGAAGGAAGAAAATGGGTTACCACGCAGCGGATATACCCATCAAAGCATTAATCAGATATGTGAGTTACAAGAAGTCAGATTTAACAATGCTATGCAATAAACAACAATCAAAACATAAGTAACATTCGGTGTTTGACGTTTTCAATGACCAATGATCCACAGAGTGACAAAATACATCCCAGTATAGATACAGTAGCAGCAAAAACTCTGACCAGACATAAAAATAGTACTCCAGTAACCAGGTAAATGAGAAGCACCAACCGCATCTCCACCCCCTCAAAATTCCACAAACCAGCAGTCTACTTAACCGCTTCCGACTGCCCACAGTAAATTTACGTCGGCAATTGCTAGGCTCTCTGCAGCGCCAATGTGAATTCACGGTGGGTGTTAAAAGCGCGATCCGGGTGTCTTAGAGTAGCGCTGTTAACCCCTGCCTCTGATCCCGGAGACATGATCGGGACCTAATTGGTTCAGGTCCCGATCATGTGATTGCAGGGAAAGTTTGTTGTAGCAACAAACTGGAAAGTTTGCTACTGTAACAAACTGGAAAGTTTGTTGCTACAACAAATTTTCCCGGGGGCTGATTGCGGTTGCTGCAGTTGCTTGCATGGCAAAACCGGAGGCCATACAACAGCCTGAGGGTTTACCATGCACGGTAGCCTATGAGTACCAGCCGGAGGCCGGTCCTCATAGGCTTCCTGTCAGTGTGACTCTCAGCGTCACACTGACAATTTCAAAAAGTTGCATGTACCCCAAAATAGTACCAATAAAAACTACCACCCGTCCCGAAAAAAACAAGCCATTACACAGCTTTTTTGACTGAAAAATAAAAAAGTTCTGTCTCTCAGAATATGGTGACATAAAAAATAAATAATTTTATCGAAAAGTGATTTTATTGCGCAAACGCCACAAAACATAAAAAACAATATACATATGGTATCGCCATAATTGTATCGACCCACAGAATAAAGTAAAATGTCATTTATAGCGCACGGTGAACACTGTAAAAAAAAAGACAAAAAACATTGTCAGAATTTATGTTTTTTTGTCACTTTGCTTGCCAAAAAAATCTAATAAAATGTGATTTAAAAAAATCACATGTACCCTAAAATGGTACCAATGAAAACTATACATTGTTCCACAACAAATAAGCTCTCACACGGCTCCGGATAAGATTAGTGCGACACTGGCCAAATATCTATGAATTATTATTTATTTACCGCATGATTATACCCTCTTATTATGCTCTGATGTACTCTGCCCAGCTTACATGTCCTCCACAATATAAACTGAAATAACAGCAAAACCCCAAACAGAACTATTACCAAGAAAAATCTGCGCTTCAAAAGCCAAATGGCGCTCCCTCCCTTCTGAGCCCTACAGCGTGCCCAAACACCAGCTTACATCCACATATATGACATTATATATCGGGGAGAACCCCCTCAACTTTGTAAGAGGTATTTGTCTTCAGTGGCACAAACTGGGCACAACATATTGCGCATTAAAATGGCATATTGTGCATTCAAATTTTAATTTTCACTTTGCACCATTCGCTGCGCATTAATGCCTTCGCGCACCACGACTTAATAGCATGTCGTGGTGCGGGGGGTTATATATGGAGCAGGCTCATGTGCTGAGCCTGCTACATATTCTGCAGGTGTCAGCTGTGTACAGGAGCCTGTAAAAATGACATTATACTGCTATACATTAGTATTGCATTGTATTGTACCAGCGATCTAATGATCACTCGTTTCAGTCCCCTAGGGGGATTAATAAAATGTGTAAAAAAAAAAAAAAAGTTCAAAAGTTCTGATTAGTGAAAAAAATATAGAATATATTCAAAGTCCAACAAAATCCCCCTTTCCCATGTTTCTTCTAAAGTAATGTAAGAAATAAAAAAATAAACAAAATTGGTATCGCTGCATCCGTAAAAGTCCAAACTATTACAATATACCATTATTTAACTAAAAAATAAAGAATTTAAAACGACAAAATTGCAGTTTTTTGGTCACCTTAGCTTTTAAAAAAAAATCATTAAAAGTGATCAAAAAGTTGTATGTAACAAAAAATGGTACCAATAAAAACTACAGCTCGTCCCGCAAAAAATAAGCCTCAGACCTCTCAATCGATCAAAAAATAAAAAAACTGATGCCTCCCAGAATATGGTGAAACAAAACGTTTTGTTTTTTTACCAAACAGTTTTTACTTTGTAAAAGTAGTAAAATATAAAAAAAACTGTATAAATTCGGTATCACCGTAATCGTATTAAGTCTCAGAAAAAATCTAAATTGTTGTTTTTACCGCACGGGGAAAGCCGTAAAAACGAAAGCCAAAAAACAATGGAGGAATCACAGCTTTTTCCAGTTTCAGCCTGCAAAGAATTTTATTTTCAGTTTCCCAGTACATTAAATAGTACTATAAATGGTGTCACAAGAAACTACAACTCCTCCTGCAAAACATAAACCCTCACACCACTCTATTGATGGAAAAATAAAAAAAGTTATGGCTCTTGGAAAGCGGGAAGGGAAAACCCAAAATGTAAAAGCAAAAAATGGATCAGTTCTGGAAGGGTTAATTAATTTCTACTGAAAAAGTATTTATGACCACGTGGGGTATTGCCGTACTTAGGAGAAATTGCTTTACAAATGTTGGGGTGCTTTTTCCTCCTTTATCCTTTGTGAAAATGAAAAAAATCAACATTTTTGGGGAAAAATTTTGATATTCATTTTCACGGCCTAATTCTAATAAATTCTGCAAAAGACCTGTGGGGTCCAAATGCTCACTATACCCCTAGATAGATTCCTTAAGGGGTGTAGTTTACCAAATGGGGTCAGTTTTTGGGTGTTTCCACTGTTTTGGTACCTCAGGGGCAGGGGCGTAACAAGGAAAGACCGGGCCCCATAGCAAACTCTTGACCGGTGACCCCCCCCAGGTGCCAAAAGCAGCCCCCTTAAAAATAGCGCTCCCTGTAGAATGTGCTATATAGCCCCACCTATAGACAGTGTCACACCTAATTTGTAGATAGTGCCCCCACCTCCCCCTTGAAGATAGTGCCATACAGCCCCCTGTAGGTATTGCCATAAAGCCCCCACTGTTTATAGCGCTATACAACTCCCACTGTATATAGTGCCACACAGCCCCCCCTTAGTAGAAAGTACAGCACAGCCCCCTTAGTAGAAAGTGCCACACACAGACCCCTGTAGATGGCACCACACTCAGCCCCTTGTAGATGGAGCCACAGCCCTCCCACTTGTAAATAGTTCCATACAGTTCCCCCATGTGTATAGTACCACACAGCTCCCCCTTGTGTATAGTGCCACACAGCTCCCTCTTGTGTATAGTGCCACACAGCTCCCCATTGTGTATAGTGCCACACAGACCCCCCTTTGTGTATAGTGCCACAAGGCAATGGCACATCTAAGAAAGTTGTATCAGCAAGGGATATGTCACTTAAACATAGAAATGTGGGTTTGTAGGCAGGACTATGTGACTCTTCAGGATAGCGGCAGTGCCCCATGACCCTCTAATGAGTAATTAGCATATAGTGTACATGGTTTTAAAAGTGGATTTTAAGAATTTTGCTGCATCTGAAAAAAAACATACAAGGGCATGTTTGGAAATATTGTCAGGTCATGTATTACCGCATGGTGGCGGTTCATGGGGTTAAAATTACCAGACAGGTTCCCATTAAATATACAATGAATTGAGAACAATTCCATCTGCCCTGCAATTTTGTTATTATAAATATATCCTATATAAACTACAGATCCAGAACCGAGCTCTGACATATATACAGTACCACAACCAATCTCAGTCCATAAATACAGTACCACAACCAAGATCAGTACATAAATACAGAACTAGAACCAAGCTAATTACATATAGACAGCACCAGAATCAAGATCATTACATAAATACAGCACTAGAACCAAGCTCTGACATATATACAGCACCAGAACAAAGTACATAAATACAGCACTAGAACAAAGCTAAGTACATATAGACAGCACCAGAACCAAGATCAGTACATATATACAGCACTAGAACAAAGCCTATACATATATACAGCACCAGAACCAACCTCAGTACATAAATACAGCACGAAAACCAACCTCAGTACATAAATACATCACTAGAACCGAGCTCAGTACATATATACAGCACCAGTAGAAACCTCAGTACATAAATACAGCACCAGAACCAACCTCAGTACATAAATACATCCCCAGAACCAAGCTCAGTACATAATTACACAGAACCAAAACCAATCTCACACGTATATACAGCACCAGAACCAAGCTCAGTACTTACATACAGCATCAGAACAAAGATCAGTACATATATACACCAGGACAAATACAGCTCAATTTAGTGCACCCCCTGCCGTATAGGTTTGTATGGCGTAAAACTACAGCTCCCAGCATGGCCCGAACAATGGTGCTGTTTCACAAAAAAAAATCATATCATAATCATCTCGCTGTCTTCATACAGTGGCTACATTACTGATTAGAGGCAGAATAGACATTTACATTAAGTGACTCACCGGTGACATCTCAGATGCTAGTTCTTTTCTTCTCTCTCCGGTCCAGACATCTAGGATGGATTTCTACCGGCCATGACCCATTTCTGAAGTTTTCCGCTCAGATGTCTTCAGCTTCTCACTTTTAAAACATTTCTGCACCTATAAACAAACTTAAAATTCTCAACACCTCTTGCACCTCTAACTATAATAGCGCCATACACTGTGTCCCCGATTATAATAGTACCATACACTGTCTCACACACACACACACACACACCGTGCCCCCTGTAGATAGTGCCCCCATAGCCACCGTGCTGCCCTACATATAGCTTCCCCTATTGGTAGTGCTCCATCTATAGCCCACCTCTGTAGACATTGCCCTACATATAGCCACTCTGTTGCTAGTACCCCACAGGTAACCCACCCCTGTATATAGTGTCCCACATATAGCCCACCCCTATAGAAAGTGCCCTAAAAAATAGCTCCCCTATAGATAGTGCTCTACATATAGCCCACCCCGGTATATTGTCTCACATATAGCTCCCAATGTATATAGTGCCCCACATATAGACCACCCTGTAGATAGTGCCCCACATATAGACCCCCATGTATATAGTGCCCCACATATAGACCACCCTGTAGATAGTGCCCCACATATAGACCCCCATGTATATAGTGGCCGACATATAGACGACTTCCCTGTAGATAGAGCCCCCACTATAGATAATGCCATTAACAGTTTTATGAGAGAGAAAAAACAAAAAAACTTTACATACTCACATGATCCCGTTCCTGTTCGCTGGCGATGCAGATCTGCTCTCTTCTGAGCGGGTCTGCAGGAGCTGAACAAGCGTTGTCCAATGACTTGCCCTGTCTATCAGGGCCTTTCAAGCATGGAAGCGGCGCGATGACGTCATTGCACCGCTAGCCAATCAGTGTCATTGTAAGGCATTGAATGGTTCGGAACATGCCCGCCCATTCATTGCTAGTGCATGTATTTGGCTGTCGCTAGCACCCGAGCCCCCTCCGGTGCTAGCAACGCCTACAGGCTTGAGAGAGCCTGTGTCGCCCGGCCCATACATATTGGAGGCTGGGCGGTGCAGGCCCCATCGTAGCAACGCTATTGTTGTAGCAGCCATAACGGCTGCTAGCGGCGCCACCGGGCATATTGGGGTGCATGTCGGCTGGTGGCACTGGCCCCCTCAAGCCGTGGGCTCTGTAGCAGCCGCTACGGCTGCTACCGCGGTAGTTACGCCACTGCTCAGGGGCATTGCAAATGCAACTTTTACACCCAAAAACTATTCCAGCTAAATTTGAGCTCGAAAAGCCAAATATTATTCCTTTCCTTCTGAGTCCTGCCGTGGGTCCAAACAGCAGTTTATTACCACATATGGCATATTGCTGTAATCAGGACAAATTGCTTTACAAATTTTGGGGTGCTTTTTCTCCTTTATTCATTGTAAAAATTAAACAATTCTATGTTTTTTCAGAAAAAAAGTAGATTTTCATTTTCACGGTCTAATTCCACTAAATTCAGCAAAAAAACTGTGGGGTCAAACTGCTAACTATACCCCTTGAAAAATTCCCTGAGGGGTGTAGTCTCCAAAATGGGGTGACTTTTGGGGGTTTCCACTGTTTTGGTCCCTCCAGGGTGTTGCAAACGTGACATGGCACTGAAAACTATTCCAGCAAAATCTGCGCTCCAAAATCCAAATGACGCTCCTTCCCATCTGAGTTCTGCTGTGGTTCCAAACAGCAGTTTAGTACCACATATGGGGTATTGCCATCATCTGCAGAATTAGCTTTACACGTTTTGGGGTGCTTTTTATTCTTTATTCCTTGGAAATATTTTTTTTTTTTATATTTTTCAGACAAACTCCAATAAATATAGCAAAATACCTGTGGGGTCAAGATGCTAACTATACCCCTAGATAAATTCTTTGAGGTGTGTAGTTTCCAAAACTGTGTCACTTTTGGGGGATTTGCACTGTTTTGGCCCCACAAGACCTCTTCAAACCTGACATGGTGCCTAAAATATATTCAAAAATATGTAGGCCCCAAAATCCTCTAGGTGCTCATTTGCCTCTGAGGCCTGTGTCAGTCCATTACCACTCTAGAGCCACATGTGGGATATTTCTAAAAAACTGCAGAATCTGGGCAATAAATATTGAGTTGCGTTTCTCTGGTAAAACCTTCTGTGTTACAGAAGAAAATGTATTACAAATGAATTTCAGGAAAAAAAATGTCCCTACATTGCTTTAATTCCTGTGAAACGTCTAAAGGGTTAAGAAACTTTCTGAATGCTGTTTTGAATACTTTTAGGGGAGAAGTTTTTAATATGGGGTGATTTCTGGGGTCTATCTAGTACATAAGGCCCTCAAAGCCACTTCAGATCTGAACTGGTCCTTGAAAAATAGCCTTTTGAAATTTTCTTGAAAATGTGAGAAATTGTTGCTAAAGTTCTAAGCCTTCTAACGTCCTAGAAAAATAAAATAATGTTCAAAAAACAATGCAAATATAAAGTAGACATATGTAATATGTGAAATTGTAACTATTTTGTGTGGTATTACTATCTGTTTTACAAGCAGATACATTTAACATTAGAAAAATCATAATTTTTGCACATTTTCTTTCAATTTTGGTGTTTTTCACAAATAAGCAATGAATTTATTGACCAAATTTTTCCACTAGCATAAAGTACAATTTGCCACGAGAAAACAATCTCATAATCGCTTGGATAGGCAAAAGCATTCCAGAGTTATTACCACCTAAATTGACACATGTCAAATTTGAAAAAATGTGGCTGGTCCTGAAGGCCAAAATGAGCTCGGTCCTGAAAGGGTTAATGTTATATTATGGCTGCTCTAATAGCCGAGGTGAGTTCCGTAGCAGTTTAGGATGTAAGAGTAGACCGACACCATGTGTCTCATATCCGGGAAAATTTATCAGGACATCCGCTGTTAATATAAACAATACATTCATAAGGAATCATGGAATTTACTAGGCAAATCCACATAGAACCAGTGGGCGATCTTCGACCCATCCAGGGCTATCGCCATTCTAGCCATAAACAGGGATTCTTTCAGACATATACGAGTGTAATAAGGACAAGATTCCACCTCCACCAATCCAAACAAGCAGACCCCAGGGTTCGTGGCTACTGTAATACATAATATTTTTGAAAGGGTTGTCGTAACTTCGGCCCAGAGTTCCTGTATTACTGAGCAGTCCCAAATCATATGTTGGAAGTCTGCTGGGCCATGTAAGCATCTATGACCATTTTATGACGTCGAATAGGAGTGAGATAGCTTTGGTGAATAATATAAAGTTGTATAAGTTTATTATTAATAGCCGGTGAAACAAATCTATGGGATAATAATTTTAGACTGGATTTTAGACTGGACTGGATTCCAGGGAAGGAATTGGTGCTTTCCACCTATCCAATGCAGAGAAGGCAGTTTTGTTTGCCTTCACATGCAGGAGATGAGAGTAAATGGAGGAAATCAGGCCTCCCGGACCTTGTGATTTAATGATGGCCATTAGAGGATAGGACGATATAAGTACATCCCCCCCCCCACCAAACTGTCTGTAAGGAGTGACGAAGTTGGAGATATTTGTAAAAAGCTTGCCTTGGTACTTGGAAATTCTCCTGTAAATGGGTAAAGGACATCAAAACATTATCCTCGTATAGATCTCCCAAAACATTAATACCTAATTGGGACCAGAATGATGCATCTTGGGATTATGTTAATTGAGTAAGCGCTGTATTTTGCCATAGGGGTGTTTCTGCTACTATCTGCCCTTGAAACAATATATTTAAGGCTTCCTGCCAAACTTTGCGAGCTACTCTGTGTATAGATAGGCATTGTCTCATAAGAGGACATGTTGGATCTATGATGGGCCACAATTTGGACAACCCTAGGTACGTCGCTAGATAGATTTCTGGGGCCTTCAGGCAATCATGGGATACCCACAAGGTGAGATATTTAGGTTACCCTGCCAAATAGTACAAATAGAGGTGACAGAGGGCCATACCTGCTAGATCTCTAGGCCTCTGCAATTTAGCTAGTTGTAGTTTAGACCTAGATGAGCCCCAGATAAACTTAAAAAGCTGAGAGTCCATAGTTTTAAAAAAATGACATAGGCACAGGCGAAAACACATTTGGGGGGGGCCCACCATTTTAATGAGATTTATGCGGCCTGCCACAGATAGAGACAATGCCGACCAAATCCTACATTTACAGTATCTCTAAAAAAGGAGATTAAAGGTTTAACATTATCTTACATCATATCAGATTCAGGTCTAGTGATATTAATCCCTAGATATTTGAACTCTTTCAGGCCCACTCTGACAACTCTTGTTTCTTTGTGAGGAGAAAAATAGTACATCAGACATGATTTGTCCCAATCGATCGCGAGACCTGAAAACAACCGAACTGATTAACAATAACCATAGCTCTGTCTAATGACACATATGGGTCAGACATGAGCAGCAACATGTCATCTGCGTATAGTGTTAGACAGTCATCACCAGAGACTTGTGGCACTCCTGTGTAAATCTCATCGCTTCGAAGTTGGATTGCTGATGGTACTATCGCGAGAGCAAATAATAAGGGAGAAATCGGGCAACCTTGTCTGGTGCCACGTGCCAGTGAGAAATAAGGGGATAGTTGTCAATTTAGAGATATAGCCGCTCTAGGATGATGATATAAGAGGCCAATCCATGCCGAAACACTGGGGCAAAACCAAATTGTTTAAGAATATGTAATAAGTAGGGCCATTCGATGGAGTCAAAGGCCTTGGCCGCATCCAGAGAGGCCAAGGCCCAATCCTCCACTTTCCTTGATTCAATTTGGGATATAATCTGAGCTCTACTGAGATTGTCCGATGTACTCTTCCCCGGTATAAAACCAGCCTGATCTCAGTGTATGAGGGATGTCATTATTCCAGAGAGCCTGCTGGCCAGCACTTTGGTATGTATTTTATAATAAACGTTAAGTAATGCTATTGGTCTATATGAGCTGCATTCAATGGGGTCTTTGTCAGGTTTAAGGATTACCGCTATTATTGCATCATAAAAGGCATCCAGAAGGGACTTTGCATCAAGAGAAGTATGGAAAGTTTTCAGTAGTTCAGGGAGTAATTGTTCTTTATACTGTAGGTACACCTCTAGAGGTATGCCCTCTGGGTCTGAGGCCTTCCCCCTAGTCATACCAGATAGTGCTTCAGATATCTACTCTTGAGTGATTGGGCTATCTAGCTCAGATCTTTGATCTGGGGATAATCTAGGAAAGGTGATATGATCACAAAACATAATGAGTTCTTCCGCTGTCTTGTGAAATCTATAGGTCATTATAAAAACTGGAGAACTCAGAAAGGATGTCAGAGGTCTTTAACACCGCAGGTGATGAGTTATTTTGATGTACAAGATGGGCTAATAACCTACTCGACTGGTTACCTTGCTCAAAATATTGCTGGTTAGTAAAGAACATATTACGTTTACTCGTTTCGGTCAAATATAATAAAGATTGTCTACCCGCCTGTAGCCAGTCAACCCTGTTTTGTTCAGAGTGATCAGATATGTATGTTGCTTCCAGTCGTTTAGATGTTAGCAAGTTCATTCTCTTTTTTTAGCGGATTCTTTTTTTATGTATGAGATGGAGGACTGAAGACATCCCCTAAGATACGTCTTCTGTGCATCCCAGTAAGCTGAATGATTAGGGACAATGGAGTTTTCATGGGCATTGACTTACAACTGATCCGGTATACGATCCTGGGTAGTGAACTGCGTTAACCAAAATGGGTGTATTTTCCTATTCTTTAATTGCTCTCCCCTCTGTCCTAAGGTTATTCTAGCTAAAATAGCAGAATGGTCTGAAAATGTACGTGACAAGTGTTCAATAGAATGCAGTACTGAGCAAGCTTTCACATTACCACAAATATAATCAATATGCGACAGTGAATTCCTACCGGGGGTATAGGAAGTGTATTCCGTAAAATCAGACCAGAGTTGTCTCCATAGATTGTGCCACCCAACCTCACCCAAAAACAAGATTAAAGGAGATGGATTAGATGGCATACGGACCATTTCTGTCTCAGGCAATCTGAATTTATCTACACTAGGATCAGCATATAATCGTAAAATTAGGGTACACTGAGGCAAAGCTGGCCGCTCAATATAAAATAGCTAAGGACTGTGATGGAGGAACATACAAACCCAGTAATACATAGTATTGACAATTTATCCAGGCTTGTACAAAAATATATCGGCCGTCCGAATCTTTAACCAACGTGCCTGTTTCCCATCTTAGGGATCTACAGTATGAATTAACAAAGATACTCCCCTGGAATATGATGTGTGGGTAGAATGTGCCGACCACTGTACCCATAGTTTACGCATAAACCTAATCGTGTCTGGTTGCAAATGTGTCTCTTGAAGACAAATTACCTGTGGGTTATGTTTCCGAATTTGGGAAAACACTTAGTTACGTTTGTGGGCATCACCCATACCCCTAACATTCCATGATAGTACATTTAAAGAAATCTCCCACCATTAAACAGAGTTTAGTATGTAAAAGTAGCACTATAAAGTAAAAAACTGGAAGAACAACCTAGAATTTGCTCCAAACCAATATATGGTATCGATCTGAAGCTAAATCGTGGCTAATGGTAAACACGGGGGTAGTCCACAGACTATTGCTCCAGTTTGACTGCTATTCAGCTTCCTATAACCTGTTGCTTCACAGGCATACAGGACAATTATGATAATACATAACCGCTGGTATGATAAAATGTATTGAAACGGGTCTAATATCATGATGTATAGTAAGCCGTGTCTAAGTCAGATATAGTGGTGAGCAACATGTCGAGATGAACTTATGTCTGTCATAAACCTTATTATGGGACAGTACTATACTCAGCCTGGCCTATATGCAAATCCAATATTCAATTCAAGGCCAGTATCAGCCCCAGGTAAACCAGGTCAGATACTAGGGCCCATATGGCTTTTAGGTGCCCAAATGATCTGAATAAACATGATCTATGATTTTCAAGCTGAGGGTTGGGGCCCATTATGACACTTTTGCCCAAGGGCCTACATGGGTAAAAGCAGGTCATGATTCACTATATCAGTATATTTTTTCTTACTTTAGCAAGAGATACGTGTCTTTACTCTAAATTTTACAGCTGTTTTTATCTAACAGACAGTATGGACTAATCTTATTGATCATGTTATACGATGAACCAATGAATATTAAGCAGATCGCTCTCAACTTGTGGGGGCAATTGATGATGGAAGGAAGTGGGAAATTGTGGCAAAGAAGGAAATAAGGGGGACGGAAGATGGCAAGAAAGAAAGAGAGAGAGAGAGAGAAAGGAAGAGGAGGGAGGATGGAAGAAAGGAAGAGGAGGGAGGAAGGAAGGAAGGAAGGAAGGAAGAGGAGGGAGGATGGAAGGAAGGAAGAGGAGGGAGGAAGGAAGGAGGGAAGGAAGGAAGGAAGGAAAGAAGGAAGGAAGAGGAGGGAGGAAGGAAGGAAGGAATGAAGAGGAGGAAGGAAGGAAGGAAAAGGAGGGAGGGAGGGAGGAAGGAAGGAAGGAAGGAAGAGGCAGGAGGAAGGAAGGAAGAGGTGGAAGGAAAAAAGGAATTGACAATTTTTTCACAAATTTTTTGAAAAAAATAAAATGAATATCTAAATAGTAGTAGCATGCAACACCTGCAAATGTGCCTCTTATCCACTCTCTTTGCCTAAAAGCTGTAAATGTTTTCTATTTCCACGGGTCTATCACTCTTTACAACAGAGGTGACCTGCACATAGCATTCTTGTCGGTGATCTGCTGCAATTAATCTTACAAAGATATGTTTCTGGTGTTAATGATAGGGCAAGTGAGCATTTAACAACTCAGCAGAAGCCCCCATATTGCAGAAAGGTCTGAGGGATCAAAGTTCTGTGTTTCTTCAGCTTTTAATTTAGCAGATAGAAGCCACATTAGAGCTGAGCAGAAGGATTTGGGAGTGTTGAGTTTACAAATAACCTGGCAGTCCGCTGATTGTAGTCCTTGAGACAGAGCTGAACTCCTGTCATCCAAAAATGTTATTTTTTTTCTTTTTTATTTCAGTCTTATCAGCGTATTGTTTGTCATTTTCTCACTAGTGTGAATATCTGCTTGGCATCAACTTGGAAAGAGGAGGAAGTGTTTGTGTTGATTTGTCTGACTTTTGACTTGCCTTGAGATACATATGTGTCAGTATGTGTGTGCAGGGCCGGCCTTAGGCTACAGGGTGCCCTGTGTGGAATTGCCCTTCGGTGCCCCCCACTCCATTTATCATTGTTATGTATTGTCAGCATTTGGTGCTTTTGTTTGTGCATTTGTCACGCCGAAAAACGCGTAAAAAATGCTTGGTTTAAGCTTCCCATTGACATCAATGGTATAGCGCGCCATTAGTGCATACGACGCGTTTTCTTTAAAAATGTGTCGCATAAAAAAAGAAGCATCAGGTCAATTCTTTTGCACGTAAAATGAGCCAAAAATGAGGCAAAATCACACCTAATTTCTATAGTCAATGGGAGATCTGATCGAGCGGCAAAAAAAAACGCCGACGGCGTGCAAAAAAAGCGATGAATACGCGTCAAAAGCGCCTGTAGTTTAAAAAGAACTTTACAAAAACACAAGTGTTATTAAGGGTATGTGCACGCACAAAATAAAAAACGTCTCAAAATACGTAGCTGTTTACAAGGGAATACAGCTCCTGATTTTCAGCCGTTTTTTATTCAAAGTCGCGTTTTTCGCTGAGTTTTTAACAGTCGTTTTTGGAGCTGTTTTTTTATAGAGTCTATCAAAAATGGCTGAAGAAGTGACATGCACTTCTTTTTCATGGCCGTAAAAAACGCCCCGTCGGAACAGAACGCCGTTTTCCCAATGGGCATATGTTTGGAGGCGTTCTGCTCCAGATTTTTCCGCCATTTTTAGCACAGGGCCTATGTTTTGGTAAGGCTTTTTTCACATTACATCCTGCCTGTCCATTTATCATATGCGGTGGAAAAGCTCCTGGTGCATACATTAAATGGACACAAAAAACATGCAGTATCATTTTTTTTACTGGACGCCACTACATAAAATAGCGCAGTCCCCCCGAACTGAGGCTTTTTTTTTAACATATATCAGGTGTACGGGACTGTTTACCATACGTTCTGGGAGCTTTCCCGGTACATTACACGGATGGGTAGGATGTAATGTGAAATTACCTTTAGGCTGAGTTCACATGGGGGGAGATATGCTGCGTAATAGAACGCAGCGTATCCGCCCTGTGCGCCACAGGGGATTTGGGGCGAAAAACGACAGCACTTAGCCAGCATTCTTGCAGGCCGGCCTCCTGGGATGACCTCTCAACACAGGAGACCGCTGCAGCAGCGGTCACATGGGATGAAGCGTCATCCCAGGTGGCCGGCCCTCTGACATCATCCAGGCCGGCCTCCTGGGATGACGTTTCATCCATGTGACCGCCGCTACAGCCGGCGATTGGCTGCAACGGAGGTCACATGAGATGAAGCGTCATCACAGGAGGATAAAACACAGATTCCTAGGTAAGTATAATATATTGTGTGTTTTCTGAGTGGCATTTTTTGCGGCGGGATTTCTGCGAACACGCCGCAAAAAACGCCACAACTGCTAGTTGTTGCAGAATTTACCTCCCCATTGAATACAATGGGATAAACCCGCAACAAATAAGGAGCGTTTATGCAAATCCAATTCACATGTTGCGGAATAAAACTCTGCACCGCAGGTCAGTTTTTTCCGCTCAGTGTCTACGCAGCGTGTGGATGAGATTTGTTTTATCTCATCCACTTTGCTGTTACTGTATTTGCTGCAGATTTTCTGCACATGAATTTCGTTGCGGAATATGCGCAGTATTTACGCAACGTGTGAACTGGCCCTTACTCCTTTTACTCAAAAGGCTATCTTTTGTATAACAGAAAAAAATATTAAAACTGCTGTCCACGTGGGCAATGTTGGTACTTTTTATTACTTCTTATTTAACTCACACTGTGAAGGCCGTAAAATAGCCAAAATCGCTGTTTTTTGTTCGCATTAGCTCTAAAAAAAATTAATAAAAAATTATCAAAAAGTTTCATGTACCAAAATATTGTACCAATAAAAGCTACAGCGCGCCCTGCAAAAAATAAGCCCTCACACCGGTTAGAGAAAAATATAAAAAAAGTTATGTCTCTCAGAATGTGGTGAAACAACATTTTAGTTTTTTTTAACAAATAGCTTTCTATGTAAAAGTAGTAAAATATATAAATAACCTATATAAATTTAGTACCACCATAATCGTATTGAGCCGCAGAATAAAGTTAAGTTGTCGTTTTTACCGCACAATAAAAGCCGTAACATCGAAACCCAAAAAACTATGGAGGAATCACAGTTTTTTTCTAATTTCAGACCACAAAGAATTTTTTTCAGTTTCCCAGTAGATGATATGGTACTTTAAATATTGCCAATAAAAACTACAACTCATGCCGGAAAAAAAAACAACAACACCCTATTGACAGAAAAAAAAAAAATGTTATATCTCTAGGAAGGCGGTTAGCGAAAAACGTAAATGAAAAAGCAAAAAATGTCTCAGTCCTGAAAGGTTAAAATAAGAAAGCAGCCCATACTTACCTCTCTCTTCGGCCCATACTTTTTACGGCTCGGGTTTTAACTTGCTGCCCAAGTGATCGGGCAGCTGAATGTCGGGTCTCCGGCTGTCAGTGACTGCCGGGGACCCAGAGAAGAGGATAGAAGCAGCTTTCACTGCTTCTGTCTTCTCCGATGTCTTTTAGACAGCGCTCAATGAACGCTGTGTATAGGAATAGAGGCAGCGGCCGCGCCGCTGCCTCTATTGCTCCTGGTGATCATGTGACAGGTCACATGATCGCCCGGTGCCGTTAGTGACAGACTGCTGCTGGGTCTTACTAGACCTAGCACAGCCCTATTGGTGATAATCGTCACTATGAGAGGGCTGATTTCCCCTGCTCCAGTTACAGTGGAAAAACATGGTGTAAAAGAACGAAAAAAATATATAGAGTTCCCCAAAGATCTTTTTTGACCTTTGAGGGACAGACCATAGTAATAAAAAAATAATAAAGTAAAGTGCAAAAAAAAATGTAATAATAAATACACATAAAATACCCACCCCAAAAAAAACATTGCCCCCCGCCAATCATTGTTGTAACGCTAGCGCTGACCCAATTACCCTAATATAGACATGTAATATATTAAAATTCACGGTAGACAATGACGATCACAAATAAAAGGTCTATTTTAGGGTAAAACTATGTTATTACCCAAAAAATTGCTGAAACTTAAAAAAGCTTATTTTTTTACTATTATTTTCAAAATGTAACAATAAAAATTCTAAACTAGCAAAAAGGATGTGTATAAAAACGATAAAAAAAAGAAACCTGCATTGTCTACGGGAAAAAACATTGCAAAAATCACGTCGTTAGCCCAACAAATAAAAAAGTTATAGCCATTTAACTAACGCGTTCTAAAAAGGGCTAAATGGTGTCTGGTCCTGAAGGCGCAAAATAGCCCGGTCCTGAACTGGTTAACTTCTCCTCTACTGCTTCAACAGAATTTCTTTTTACCCCCTTTAACGTAATGTGCACACGGTCTAAAAAGGCAACAAATGGTAAATGTGCACTATGAAGCAACTGAACAATGTGCACATCTGCCATTTCTTAACAGTGTCGTTCAGTGCCACCTTGGTGCCTATTTTCCACTTATTTCCTCTTTAGTGTCCTTATGTTCAGTGCCCCTTTGGTGCATATTACTGCCCCTTTAGCACTATCTGTTACAGAAGAACAATAAATGGGCATTAAAGGGGCAATGCACAGGACACTAAAGGGGCAATAAGTAGTAAATTGGCACCAAGGTGGCACTGAATCCTCTGCCCATTTGCCATTTTTAGACCCCCATCAGTGCCCCCATACAACCAAAGCCCACAGTCTGACTGACCTGCTGGGCTACTTACAGTGCACTGTGCCCGCTGGTGCTGCTGGAGCGGAGCCCTGGGCAAATAGCCAGACCAGGAACGCATGGTAAGATAGTCTCCTCCCTGTCTTGCATGATGTCATCACGCCTGATCACCACTCAGGACGTGAGACGAGGAGGGGGAGCGGGAGAGCGGGGGGGGCGGTAATCGCGGCACGGGAATGCCCGTAGTGAGGTCAGTGAGAGACACCTGACACGCTGGCGCCCTGAGCAGTGGCCGCAGAGCGGAATAAATTCACCCGCTGGCACCCCCCTAACAGCATGGCGGCCGGTGCCCTGTGCGACCGCACGTGTCGCACGTAGCTAAGGCCGGCCATGTGTGTGTGTGTGTGCAGTGGTCTGTATGTATGTGTATGTATATGTGTGTGTGTGTGTGTGTGTGTGTATGTCTGTGTGTGTGTGTGTGTGTATGAGTGTGTGCACTGGTATGTATGTGTGTGTGTGTGTATGCCTGTGTGCGTGTGTGCGTGCGTGCAGTGGTCTGTCTTTATGTATGCGTGTATCTGTGTGTGTGTGTGTGTGTGTGTGCGCTGGTCTGTATGTTTATGTGTGCATGGGTATGTGTGTTTTGTGCACTGGTCTGCACTGGTCTGTATGTTTATGTATGTATGTATGTGTGTATAGATGTGTGTGTGTGCACTGCTCTGTTTGTATATGCGTGTATGTGTCTGTGTGTGTGTGCACTGGTCTATATATTTATGTTTATGGTTATGTGTGTTTTGTGCACTGGTCTGTATGTTTATGTATGTATGTATGTGTATATAGGTCTGTGGGTGCGCTGTGTATGTGTGTTATGTATATGGGTCTGTGTGTTTGTGCAGTGGTCTGTATGTTTATGTGTGTATGTATATATGTTTGGATCTGTGTGTGTGCACTTGTCTATATGTGTGTGGGTCTGTGGGTCTGTGTGTATGTGTTAGTGCATTGGTCCATATGTATACGTATGCATGGCTCTTTGTGCTTACTGATCTATATATATGTGTGTATGGGTCCCTGTTGATAGAGCCATATAGCTCCCCTGTAGATGCTACCACACAGCCCGTTTTTAGATAATGCCACAGTGCCCTCTGTAGATAATGCCACAGCGCCCTCTGTAGATAATGCCACAGCGCCCTCTGTAGATAATGCCACAGTGCCCTCTGTAGATAATGCCACAGTGCCCTCTGTAGATGGTGTGACAGTGCCCTTTGTAGATAAGTAGATAATGCCACAGTGCCCTCTGTAGATAATGCCACAGTGCCCTCTGTAAATAATGCCACAGTGCCCTCTGCAGATAATGCCACATTGCCCCCTGTAGATAATGCCACAGTGCTCCCTGTAGATGGTGCCACACACACCCTTGTAGATAGTGCCACCCCCCCTTGTAAATAGTGCCACACACCCCTTATAGATAGTGCCATACATGCACCCCCTATAGATAGGGATACACACACACACACACACACATACACACACACCTTATAGATAATGAACACACATCCTCCATACAGATAGTTCCCCACACCCCCCTCTGTATATAGCTCCATTGGGGCTCCCTTTATGATTGGAATCCCCAGCCAGAGTGTTGCCGAAAAACAACCATTTCCCCTGAAGACGCCACTATAGGTGGTGAAATGTGTACGGAGGCTGATTAGGGAACTTTTAATCGTTGATCGGTACTTGTTTGCTCATGTCACAAGGAGCTATGGATGGGGATGAACGGTCGTTACTCCGTTCGCTCATCCCCATACATTATTAGCATGTCGTCAGCACGTCTCCCAGTTTACACAGGGACATGTGCTGCCGACAGCGATAATCTTTTACTTTTTTTAAATGATACGACCAGCAGATGATTGAGTGTTTGCTCGTTCATCTGCTGATCGCTGCCCTGTTTACACAGGCTAATTATCTGCAACAAGCGTTCTATGAACGCTTGTCTGCCCGATAATCACTCAGTGTAAAACCCCCTTTAGTGAACATTTCAACGTTCACAATTAAAGAGTAATATCAAAAATTGCCCTTTTGTATTAGCGTACAGTACCATTAGGAGGAATGCCTCCATTTTCTATTTAGCAATAAACAAACCTATAGTGCTAGCAGTATTAGGGCATGACCACACGTGGCGGATTTCCTCCGCAACTGTCCGCATCAATGCCGCACAGAATCTGCGTTGCAGATTCTGCTGTGGATCTGCACAATATGTGCAGTAAATTGATGCGGACTAGCTGCTGCGGACTGCGGTAAAAGTACTTCCCTTCTCCCTATCAGTGCAGGATAGAGAGAAGGGACAGCACTTTCCCTTGTGAAAGTCAAAGAAATTCATACTTACCGCCCGTTGTCTTGGTGACGCGTCCCTCCTTCGGCATCCAGCCCGATCTCCCTGGATGACGCGGCAGTCCATGTGACCGCTGCAGCCTGTTATTAGCCTGTGATTGGCTGCAGCCGTCACTTAGACTGAAACGTCATCCTGGGAGGCCGGACTGGAGACAGAAGCAGGGAGTTCTCGGTAAGTATGAACTTCATTTTTTTTTACAGATAGATGTATATTGGGATCGGTAGTCACTGTCCAGGGTGCAGAAACAGTTACTGCCAATCGCTTAACTCTTTCAGCACCCTGGACAGTGACTATTTACTGACGTCTCCTAGCAACGCTCCCGTCATTACGGGAGCCCCATTGACTTCTGGCTGTAGACCTAGAAATACATAGGTCCAGCCAGAATGAAGAAATGTCAAGTTAAAAAAGCAAGACGGATCCGCAGCACACATAACATGTGCATGACAGCTGCGGACTTCATTGCGGAACTTAGAATCTCCATTGAAGTCAATGGAGAAATTCCGCCATGAGTCCGCCACTGCTCCGCAACAGACAGAGCATGCTGCGGACACCAAATTCCGCTCCGCAGCCTATGCTCCGCAGCGGAATTTTACGCCTCGTCTAAACGAACACTGCTAAATTAAAGTGTAAGTCAATGGACAAACGGCTCCGCTGCGGATTAACGCTGCGGAGTGTCCGCAGCGGAATTTAAGTGAAATTCCGCCACGTGTGAACCCAGCCTTAGCCTCTGCTATTATTTAGGGATCAAATCCCTTTGATTTAGTGACAATTCCAGCGTTCACAATTAGAGGGCAATATCAAAACATTTGTCCGTCTGTATTGGTATTGTTCTCTAGTACAATTGGGAGGAACGCCTCCAGTCACTATCTGGTAGTTTATCAAACCCTTTAGGAAGGTGAAAACATGGAAAAGTAATATTTCAATAAAAGAAAGTGGGTTAACCCCAAATATCTATCCTCTGTCACCCTTATCAAGAGTGTAAGAAATATTGTCAATCAATGGTAGTCCATTGACGCTTTTTAACAAAATCATCTGTTTTGTATGTGGTTAGTACATTAAATAAATATATTATTATATTAGTGACATTAATAAAGTTTTCTTATTTTTATAGAATTTTTTGCCACACAGTTAGTGGGAGTAAAAAAAATTTGGCTTGTGTTTTACACAATCCTGTTGTCAAATAAATTATTTACTCCCCCTGTGTGCTAAAAGAGATCTATCCTGACCAGAAGAAAAGTGTAGATACATTAAATATAATAATATATTTTTAAATATTATTATTATACTGTATGGGGCGCCAAAAGAAAATGTTGCACAGGGCGCTATCTATTCCAAATCCGACCTTGGATAGATAGATAGATAGATAGATAGATAGATAGATAGATAGATAGATAGATAGATAGATAGATAGATAGATAGATAGATAGATAGATAGATAGATAGATAGATAGATGGATGGATGGATGGATGGATGGTAAACATTCATTTTTCTTCCCTATCCTGGTATCTAAATACCCTGGCTATAGCAGAGTGACAGATGCCCCACCATCCACCCCCTGAACGTCACCACTGAAGAAATAGATATGAGCTATGAGCCCGTTAGATCCCATTAAGGGTGGCTAGAGAATTTAATTTTTCCACTCCCTATTAGTGAAATTAATCTACTCATGTGTTTCTTTCCTTTCTTTCCTTTTTAATGACTGCCCTATAGGAATTAATAATCCTGATTATTTTTGTATTTAATTCCAGCACAAAACAAGCAAAAACAATCAAGAAGACAAAAAAAAAAAAGCTCTGAGTATTTAAGCAGAGCGATAGCCGAAATGTTTTTTTCCTGGCTTATGTATTGTGGTTGAGGTTAATTAAAGTCAATTACAGCCCAATTTTTCACTTAGTACAAATACATGCTTCAAGATGAATGTCCTTCTCTTGTTCTCCATTCTTAAAATACTTTTCCATTATTCTTGGCTCCACGAGGTAACTCGTTTTCTTTCAGCTTCGTGATGTGATTAAATACCCTACCATTTATTTCAATGGTGAAGCATGAAACACTCTTGTGTTAAACAGGAGCCTGCCATGTGAACCCCATACAATCCACGAATGCGAAGTCTAGAATTAGAAGTATCTCCTTACAATTGGGTACCTTCCATGTGATTACTCTTACCCGCACATGCCCCTCATTTTAGTCTGACCTGCCCCTCAGTGCTGAATGTTTGTACACCCACCTGTTCAACGTCCATCCACCCATTTGGGAAAGCCTGAGCTGGGCCCCTTCCCTATTGGGCCCCATAGTAGCCACATGACCTGCCTCTGTGGTGTATATACGCTCTTGCCCTTAATCCATTCCCATATCCCGACTTACATGTACATTATGGTGATTTTGCAGGGCACAAAAGCACTGCCGACGCGTTGTGGTTTTAGCGTGTCTACGCACCTGTGAATATAGAGGTGTGGTGTGTATCAACTCCTCATATTTTAGAGTTCTTTGCAGAGTACATTTTATTTGCATAAGGGTTCTTCTTGAGTATGCAGCTTAGTCATAAACTTGAATTTTCATATATTTTTTACTTATAATCACTATTTGATACAAAGTTGCATGAAGGTGGTTGTGTGTAAATGATTACATTGTATTTTTATACATGGTATGCTGTGTGCTCTTACAAAATGTAGCTTTTAGTAGCATAGTAGCTCTTTGCTGTGTTCGGTTTATATTTTTAACACATTTCTGAATGACGGACAATTATTGCATGGCTTCTGTTTCGGCATTTTTGAGAGCACAAGATCTTGTTGATGTAGAGGCTTGTGGTATATATGAATTCTGCACACCTTGATCTACAGATGTGTTCACTTTTACATTGCTTGATTTAGGTGAAAGACTACAATTTCTCGTGATACTAATTCAATACAATATCGCGCCATGCTAGCAAAACCCTTGGAAGGCTGCAATTGACATCACACCATACATAAACACATATAGCATGTACATTTATTTATTTTTTATGTTTTTTTTAAATATCAGGATATATTGAGTTATGAGGAAAGTTAGGAAAGGACACATCTGTATTATTTTTACATTTTGTGTATAAAACTCTGCCTGCATGTTAGTATGTGAGTTTTAGGCGCATAAGTATGTTATAAAGTATGTTATAATGCATTTTTTATTTTTCTTTTAAAAGTTACGTGAATGGCTGCCAACAGCAAGACAACTGCAATTGTAAGGTTATCTGCTATCAGGAAATATATATAGATTTTGGGGGTGCACTCAGTTTTCAAGGCGTGTAATCTCTGTATTTTATAGGTTTTTACTTTTTTTTACATTTCCAGCTAAAATCTGATTTTTTTCTCTCTTTAATTCTGGTGTTTAACAATAGAAATTTGTTTGTATGAAAAAATTGCTCTTTGACGCAAAATTGCATGATGGCGCATGGGTGTATAATGCGCATTTTTACAATTTGTCAGGTGTCTACTTTCAGAAAATATAATGAAAAGGCAGTTTAGGGTCTTTTAACATCTGCGTTGGAGGCTACATTACGGGTCTCCATTGCAGATACTGCATGGATTACCAGAAACTATAGCGCAGCATGCTGCGCTATTGTTTCTGGTAAAACCACAGACACCCCAACGTAAAGCTGACAGAACCTATTAAAGTCAATCGTTTCTGTCGGCCGCCGGTGGTGTCCGTGGTGCAACGAACTGTTGCTTCCGGTATTCCCTTGTTCTACTCATTTGAGCGAAACAATGAAATGGCCTGACCCAGATGTGAACGTCAAACGTGTCAAAAATGTTTAGAAACCCCTGACAACAAAATAATGAATCTATATATATATATATTTTTCATATGACAGTGAAGATACAGTAGGGATCCTAGACACATCTGTAGGTGAAAGTAAGGTCACTAGGCATGGGCCCCAAGGGCACTCGCACAGAGTCTTTTGCCCAGTGCCCTGGGTGGTCCGGGCACATGATAGAACATTTATTTGTCCTTAGGACGCTGATAAAATTGAAAACTAGCAGGTTCAGCTGCTTTCCTGTCTCTAAATAACAGCAAGAGGGCCTTGTGGTTGGCATGAAGGTCATAGTGGCTGGCAAAGAGAGCATTGTGGCTGGAATAGGGACATTGTGGCTCGCATAGGGAGCATTGAGGGCATTGTAGCTTGCATAGGGGGCATTGTAGTTGTCAAGAGGGTATTGTGACTGTTATGGGAGTATTGTGGCTGGCATAATCGATATAGTGGCTTTCATAGGTGCAATCTGTGGCCTTTCTATGCAGTATGTTGTGTAAAAAGACCTTGGACAACAAACTCTGCAGAGCTGGTACTACAAGCTGCCCAGGTGTCTTACAATGCCCCTGATGGGTGCAGTATTATGGCTTCCTACAGCTCTAAACTACATCCATGTGCCTAAATCCTAACAAAGAAAAACATGAATAATAAAAACAAAAATACAAGAATAAACCCAGAAGCGCAAAACATAATCCAGAGGCAAAAACACAGGAAAAATTTGATTAAAAAAAAAACATATAAACTTCTAAAATATTCATTATGTGTTTTTTTCTACATTTCAATCATTTGTTATCGAGTAAAATAATAACTGTTTTCAAACTCAAGAAGGAGCCGGGAGGGAGGGGGTCCCTTTAATATTTATGATTCTCATAAACTTCCAGAATTTTACTATAAACTGCAATCTCTTTGAGGTCAAAAACTAAAATTTGTTTTCAAGACAAAACAATCGTGAACAATAAACCGCAAGTGAAACCTAAGATCACTTCCAATAATTTAATAAGTGATCCCCTCGGTGAGCTATCCCGGATATTAAACTCTGTTCAATTTACTTGAACCAGCTGCTTTAAATTGGTAAATGATATGCAGCCTAGAGATAGCACACGGTGGTGGTGATGGTGGTGGAGGGTGGTGTACGGGGTACCCAGGCCTGAGTATCATAAAGTCAAATGCTGGAACGTCAGTGATAAATTTCTATACATCACGGGGCAATGACAAGTTTTAGGCTCTGACTGAAAAAGAGGGAGGCGTCGGTGGGTTTTTATTTTAATGCTGATTAGTGCAACATATATGACCACACAGAACAAAGACCTAAGGCGTATGCTGAAGTATTTCAGTTCTGCAATATACAAGTAATTCATTGTGGGGAACTGTGTTGTTGCTGACCCATTAGATGTAACAGATGTAGCAGAGCTGAGTTTGGTTTTGCTTAAGTTCTGGAAATTTGCTTCTGTTCATTTTAGTGTGAATGATCTGAACTGATTGTTTTCAGTTGACAATAATCTTTGCTATCAGAATTGTGTCTGTCACAAGTGCCTAACACAGATGCTCCAAAGTGCCTGACTCAGATGCCCCCAAGTGTCATTTAAATAGGCCCCAAGCAGTGGCGGACACAGACAGCAGAGGACCCGTGCAAGAACAGTATATGGGCCCCTTCAGCTCCAATAGCTCATCATAAAGCACCCCAAATGCCTCTCTACCAATACACCAATAATTGTGAGCCATGGTCATTTTTTCAGTCCCTTATATGCAATCTAATAGACAGTAAAAAGCTGCTTTTAAGGTGGCAACGTGCTCCCATACCTAATGAACTCCTGTGTAGATGCACTGGTTGCACATATATGGTTAGTCTGCCTTCATAGTGACTAATACAAATGCCCCTGAAGTGCCTCCACAGATGCCCCCAGTGTGCCTGCCACAGATGCCCCTAGAGTGCCTATCATAGATGTCCCCAGATTGCCTCTTATATATCCCTTCTATGCTCTCCAAGTGCCTGCTATAGATGCCCACAGAATGCCTACCATATATGCCTCAGAGTGCCTACCATAGATGTCCCCAGTGTCTAACATGGATGCTTTCAGAATGCCTGCCATAGATACCCTCAGAGTATCTACCACGGATCCCTCCTTATTGCTTACCACCGATACATCCCAAGTGACTGCAACAGATTTCTCCAGAGTACCTACCAAAAATGCCCTGGAATAACTACCATAGATGCCCACAGAGTGCCTACCATAGTATCCCCAGTGCCTATCTTGGATGCCCTCTGAGTGCATACCATAGATGTTCCCACGTCCCTGTTGCAGATGCCTCCAGGATGCCTACCATAGATGTCCACAGACCATAGATGCCCACAGTGTGCCTGCCACTGATGCTCTCAGAGTACCTTACCTCTTGTGCTAAGCTGGGTCCAATCTTACTGTATTTTATGTATGACCAACATCAGTTACAATGAATGAACCATGAAGCTGAGGTTGGTTTCCTTTAATCTTCACAAACAACATAGTGGCAGGAAATTCAATAATAGACTAAAGAAATTTGGTACTATACCCACAACAACTGTAAACTTGGAGGATATGTGACCGATGTGGGTAAACAGGCGTACATTTCGATCATCAACATATGAATGACTGGCCTCCCTCCAGTCTTACCGAGCTCCACCACCATAACACAACATTTTCTCTTAGGACATTGATAAATATGTCTGACAATTGAGACTAATAAGCCACACCCCCACCTCATCCATGCCACGCCCCCTTTTGAAAGACAAAATTCAAAGGGTCTAAGGCAAAGTTCCTGTATGGCTCTTCGTCATAGTATTTTTTTAGATTTTTTTTATTTAGGAATTCATCCTATAGAAAAGACAAGTATAAGGTAAAGACTTTAGGATCCACTACTAGCTTTGGCTTAAAAATAACACAAAAAACTTAACTTTGTGAACCTGATAAGTAGTATTACTTATTTGTCATCTGATTGGTTAAACTGCTACACATGACAAGACGCCCACGGTCTTGCCCCCTTCTCTACTGTTGCATATTGAAATGGTACACAAGAGGAAATCACTCCTACAAAGAGCTAAAAACAGCCACATAACAGCCTACACACCCAATAAGCCAGAAAAGTAAAATCTATGATTACAATTTATCTCAACGAAGGTCATTACTGGGAAAATATAACCATAAAATACGTTTTTACAGTTTTCTCCAGACTCAGTAAAAACTGTGGGGTAATTTATTAATACTGGCATTTCATACGCCAGTCTTAACAGTAAGAAAAATGATCGGACATAAAATAAATAAAAAAAATACTCACATCACCGCTCCTCTTCTACCTCCGGCTTCCTCATAACTCCAGCACCACTCGTACAAGGTCCTGAAACTGAGCACCGTCAGGGCCTTATATGCGATGCAGCACTTAAATGTCATCACTGCTGTGTCGCATACAACCTGATGCTGCCTGTCTTCAGTACGTTGTCTGAGTCGCATCATGCTGAGGGGATGCGGAGGGGAGAAGAGGAGCAGTACGGTGAGTACATTTTTTTATTTTTTATCTTTAATGTCCAATGGGGGGGGGGCAGAAGAGTAGTCTAATCGGGGAGGAGCGGGGTAGAGTCCAGAACAAACCTCTTCGCCACAAAAGTGGCAAGGGTGGCAGAAAATACAAAAAAATCCTATTTTGCACTGCAAATTGTGACTTTTGTGCCCTTTTGCAACTTTTCTACGCTAGAAAACTGATAAATTACCCCCACCGAGTCTCTATAAATACTATATTATCAATTACTCTGTGTTGAAGTATTATGTATCGGAGCTGCTGACAGTCCCTGTGTTGTGTAAGTAACAATAATAACAGGCATCAATATAACGCCGCATTATGACCTACATGTAGAGATATTCATGCTTTACCGATTCTGTTTAATTTTACATTGTCGCTGGGTAATTACTGTCATTAATTCTACAAACTGGAAATATTCTGCAGGCATTAGAAGTAATTACAATGCATAGCGTAATGTGGAATAAATCTATTCCAAACAGTCCCGATGACAGCAACATCTCAGAGATTTTATCAAACAAATTTGCCCTAACAGAAAGCGTCCAGTAATCGGGCCGCACATTGCATATGAACATTACATGCTAGCACATTAGGCCAGATTTATTAATGAGGGTCGTGTACTGTACAAACACTCAGGGCCTCTATATGCCAAATTTTTTCAATATGTCCACACTGTTCTAATGTTGTACTAAATGTTCCTATTTATCTGCCAGAAACTGGCTTCAGTGAAAAAAGATATGTGAGCGTGTTCTATACATTGGGATTTTGTTCATTGCTATTAAAGTGTTTTCCTAATATTTAGACTGCTCCTCATAAGCCTGAGAATTATGGGTATCACTGCTCAGGAACCCCTATTATATCTTAAGGATGAAACAGCGCCACTATTTTCTATAGGCTGCATCTGCTATTGCAGCTCAGCGCTATTCACTTGAAAGCTGCAATACCAGACACAGCACATGGCCAATAGTGGCGCTGATTCCTCATTAAGATATATTCGTTTTTTTCTGAGCTGTTATACACTCAATTTTCAGAAATGAGGAACATTAGGAAAAACTCTTTATCCCATGGACAAGAGTAGCGCTGTAAAAGGAAAAAAAAAATCTATTTTTTTCTAATTATGGACAACCCCTTTAAGACATAATAGAGGTTTATGAGCCGTAAGATTCCCTAATTCTGAGCCAAAGAGTCTATAGTGTCTGGTAATGCACTTGAAATGCTGGATGGAGATTTCCGGTAGCTCAGAAGTGTCACATTAGGGGCCATACATTGTCATCAATGGGGAATCTAAAGTAGTTCTTGACATGAGATGCAGGTTTGAAGAAACCTGTAACCAACAATAAAGTATTTTGGGCACCTTACTGAATACTAGGGCAACTTTTTTAGGGGATCGATGGGGTATTAAACTCATGAACATTGCCCCTTTTCATTGACATGTTAGAAGGTAAAGTGAAGTGGACAAATCCTTTAATGACTGATATTTTAATGCACTATTGGCAAGGGCAGGTATAAAAATCATAGGGCCTTATAGCCACATTCAAAGACAGCCCCACTACTCACTGATAGTGCTGTCATTATTAACATTAACGCTCACCATTCAGTTTTTAGGTAAAAAATTCCGTGCTGATTAATTTTATGTTATGTCTGTATAAGAGAGCTCAGCTTGTTGACTTGATATCAATTATTTAATTCTGGCAGCATGCATCCACCACTAGGGGGAGCTAACTGCATATGGATTTACACAGCTAGTATTCAATGGAACGGGAGCTGTATAAGTTAACATGCTGTGAGCTCCCCTAGTGGTAGCTGCATGTAAAATTGCATAGAGGCAGTTCAGTGCTGTGCCCCCTCCCACCACAGGCCCCATAGCAGTCACGTGCCCTGCCTTTGTGGTAGGTACCACTGGCACTGTCTTATATTATTATTCTTATATTTTTTTTGTATTGTAGGAATTTTAGATATAGAAACATACTATTATTTGCATAGGTGTTGTCTGCACTTCTATTCTCACAAAAGGTCCCAAGATAATTGAATGAAAACATAGAGGGAAAAATTTGCACCTAGTTAAAAAGTGAACATGCTCCGAGACAAAACAGATCTTTCTAATTTTACGTTCACATTTTGAAAGTCTATAGTAGCGCTTGGAGAGCAAGTTGATATTTTGACAGAAATCCAAGAATAAGTGTCTGTGTCCTCAGAGGCAAGACAGACATCCCTTAAAATGTGTCCTGGGATATGCATGAACTTGATCCAAATACCATAATGTCCCTGAAAAAAACAATAGAAAGAGAAAACCCAGGACATCTTTTCTCATTGGGTGAATATGATTTTTGTGACATTAGTAAGAAAGTCAGATAAAGAACAGTCCAGATTCAGTCACCACTTTTCCTGATGATTAACCTCTTCCTGGCTGCATTGGTAATACACTTGGTCTATGGGGTGTAACTGGAACGTACTGACCGAATACAGCTTTAGGTTACAATATAGTGATAATAATAATAATCTTTATTTATATAGTGCCAACATATTACGCAGCACTTTACAATTTAGAGGGAACATGAAACAAATAATATCAGACATTACATAGTGACAAAGTTAATTTACAATTCAAACCTGAGGAGTGAGGACCCTGCTCGCAAGAGCTTACAATCTATGTGGAAATAAAGGAGACACAAAGTGTAACAGTGTTTGTTCTGTACAATAGTCCAGCCATTTTTATACACATGGGGTGGTAACATAAAGCTGCATGAGCCGGTCACCAGCCGGTATCCGTGTATGACGGACATGAAGAGAAGGAGAGTGAGGGAATCTTATTCTGATGACTAATCTAGAAGGAGGGCCATGGAAAGAAGTCAGATCAGGGAATTTTATAGGCCTGTCTAAATAGATGTGTTTTCAGGGTACGTTTAAAACTGTGGGTATTCGGAATTAATCTGATTGTCTGGGGTAGCGCATTCCAGAGGACTGGTGCAGCACGAGAAAAGTCTTGGAGAAGGAAGTGGGAGGTTCGGATTATGGAGGATTTTAATCTGTCGTTGGCAGAACGTAGAGCCCGAGTAGGGTGGTAGACAGAGATGAGGGAGGAGATGTAAGGAGGTGCAGCACTGTGGAGAGCTTTGTGGGTGAGAGTAATACGTTTCAATTTTATTCTGAAGGGGATGGGCAACCAGTGCAGTGACTGGCACAGAGTAGAGGCGTTGATGTACCGGTTGGTCATAAAAATGAGCCTGGCTGCTGCATTAAGGGTAGATTGGAGAGGGGAGAGTTTAGTGAGGGGAATCCTCACCTCCTGATTCTGCTCCGAGTGCTAAAAGCTTAAAGGGGTATTTCAAAATTGGATAATGGTTCATGACCCTGGGATTGTAGAAGAGATCGTTCAGTTAAAGACAAAGCCCCCCCCCCCCTTTTATCCACTCCTCTTAAACTTTTCCTCCCTCCTTTATGGCCACTAATACCCAACCCTGCGTTTACCCCTCCCATAAAACACAGACAACTTTGGTTTGGATAAATCTTGGCCACAGCAGCCATTTTACTAACAAACATAAATAACAATAACCATATCAGCATATAAATTGAACATGGAAAGGAGGTCTTTGGAGCTACAAAAATCCGGCCCACAATCATTTTCTCATCTGCATATTTTTTGTCCCCAGCCGTCTCCCACCAGCTCAGGGCACTCTTATAACTGCAGTTGGCTGTCCTTAAATGCCACCACTCCCCGGAACACCACCCAGCAGGAGCCCAAATTGAGCCAGACCAATTCTATAATTCGGGAGGGACCATACCCATGATGAATCCCCCCCCACACAATTTACCACCAACTCCAAAGACCCCCAATCCGCCACACGAACATACTTAGAAAAACCTTCAAGTATGCGAGCCTCCACCCAGCAACAGAGCCCGCTCCACCCCCTCCTGAATCCGAAGTGCCCAAAGATCAATACCCACTGCATTCAGGTGAACCCCATCACCCAACCAATAACATCCCTGACCATCCTCGAAGTCATAGTGCCGAACAAAAACTCCCCCATGCCTTACCACGAAAGCTGACACGGCCCAATTCACCTTAACACGCACTTTGTTGATACGCAGCACCGAACGTGCATGCCGTGAAAGACTTCCGTGGGACAATTTCAGACCATACAACCACTACCACTGGAAAGACAGCCCACAATCGTAAAAGGTCAAATTTAATATCCCTAATGAGCTCTCTAAACGGGCGCACTCCCAGATCATTTCCGCCAATATGCAGTACTAAAACGTCCGGGGCCCTGTCCAGTTCCACGAATCGATGGAAATCGGGCAGAACCCGACTCCAAACCATACCTCTGCGCCCGAGCCAGCGGACTAAGACCTCAGATCGTGGAAACCCCAACTGTCGCCCGTTGGGGCGGACGTCGGCCCTAACCGCCCCCCAATGCACATAAGAATGGCCGAGTATCCACACCAGACGCCGAGCTGAACCTAAAACAAGAAAAAAAAAGAGGGGAGGGGGGTGAAGGTGAGCGACCATAAAAGACTACACGCATACCACAGGTCCACCTAACACTATTCCCCTGACCTTATAAAAATTGAGGACGAACATATGACTGGAATCTACCGGACTCCCACCTACCTATGCGCCTGACCAGGTCGGGTCCCAATCCACAAGCCACCGCCTCCGTTGCTGCCCCTATCCGGAATGAATCAGGTGCGAACCGGGCCCCCTCGAGCCCCAACACCCCCAAACAGCGGCGCAACACCCATGTGAACTGATACCGCGACAAGTAAGAGCCGTCCGCATGACACAGCAACTGCCCCCGAACGCTCCGATAAACCTACTGGTAGCGTACCAAACATTCAACCGGACACATATGAGCCCCAGTCGCCTCCCATAGCACCACTCTCCTACCACGACCCCCTTGGTTAGTCTTCTTTCGTCTTATCCAAAACTCCACCAAAATGCCCACGAAAAAGCCAAACGGTACAACACCGCTTCAAACAGCGAAAAACCAACACCATCCAATACTCCCCCCAGACGCTCAAGCAATGCAAAAGAAATGGGGCGCCGACCATCAGGTCGGACTCTACCCCTACGATAACCCCTCAGGGCCTGGCCCACCAGAAAATCCTTCGTGACATCCTTGCACCCCCGGAGTTTAAAACCAAACGCCAGGGCCACCACAAAATGATTTACCCGGGAAACCGACCAGCCCGCAATCGAAGCCTGTCCCAAAAACCCCAACAACGCCACCACCCTGCCTTCCTCGCCCTCAACCGCCGGCATACCAGCTAACCACACCTCCCAGTCTCTCCAAGCTGCCTCATAAGCCGACCGCGTACCAGGCGCCAGCGCTGACTGAATCAAATGTCCTGAAGCTCGTAAGGCAACTCCCATAGCCACGCCGGGAAAGCTGTCCCCTCCACGTCCGCCTCTGGAGCCAGGAAACTAAAACGATCCCACTGTGAGCGAGAAAGAGCATCCGCTATATCATTCTGTACTCCAGGAACGTGCACTGCCACTATCCACGCATTCAGCGACAAACAACGCAACACCAAATGCCGTAGAAGCCTTACCACCGGGGGAGAAGAAGCCGTCACGTTGTTAATAGCCAATACCACTCCCATGTTGTCGCAATGAAAACGGACCTTGCTATCCCGAAACCTCTCACTCCAAATCTCCACCGCCACCAGAATAGGAAACAACTCCAGGAGCGCAAGATTTTTTACCAACCCCGGCTCGACCCAAGCCGAGGGCCACCGCGACGCACACTATTTGCCTTTGCAGAAAGCCCCGAACCCCCCTCCCCCGGCCTCATCCGTAAATAATTCCCAATCTAAACTATCCACCGCCGGGGACATGATCAGCGACCGCCCATTATACAACCGTAAAAACTGTGCCCAAACTCCCAAGTCCGCCCTATGTTCTCATGTCAGCCGGACAAAATGATGAGGGGCCCTTGCCCCTGCCGTCGCCCCTGCCAACCGCCTGCAGAAAATCCGCCCCATGGGCATAATCCGACAGGCAAAGTTAAGTTTGCCCAGTAACGACTGCAACTCTCTCAGTGGGATTTTTCGTAAATGGCGCGCCCGGCAAACCTCCCCCCGCAACGACTCCAGCTTGTCTGCAGGAAGACGGCACTCCATTTTAACGGAATCAATGGTGATTCCCAGAAAAATGAGACATGAGCACGGACCTTCCGTCTTGTCAGGGGCCAACGGGACCCCAAACAACTTTGCCACCCATTTCACCGTCCGCAGCAACGTAGCACATAACGGGGAACCCCCTGGCCCAACACAGAGAAAATCGTCCAGATAATGGATAACTGACGAGGCCCCTGCCACCTCACAAATTACCCATTCAAGGAAGGAGCTGAAAGCTTCAAAATAAGCACAGGAAATGGAGCACCCCTTTGGGAGACATCTATCTATGAAATAAGCCCCCTCCCAATAGCACCCCAGCAACCGCTGGCTGTCAGGATGCACCGGGAGGAGCCGGAAAGCTGACTCAATATCGGTTTTTGCCATGAGAGAACCCCTCCCATACCGCCGCACCCAATCCACCGCCGCGTCAAAAGACGTATATACTACCGAACAGAGTTCCGACGCAATACCATCATTGACCGACAACCCCCGTGGGTGGAAAAGGTGATGGATCAACCTAAACTTATTCCGCTCCTTTTTAGGAACCACCCCGAGCGGGGAGACAACCAAGTCAGGAATAGGAACCTCCCCAAAGGGGCCTTCCATCCGCCCCAGCGACACTTCCTTGCTCAACTTATCCCTAACCACATCTGGATACAACAGGGCCGAACGTAAATTCCGCAACGAAAAGGGGACCTCATGGAGGGGAGAAGGAATATGAAAACCGAAACGAAAACCATCAAGCAATAACACCGCCCGCGACCTATCAGGAAACCTATTTAAGTATGGCTCCATCCTTTACCACCTCACTGGAGTAAGGCCCATGACTAGTGCCCCCTGCTCCCTTTCCTTTCCCTTTTCGGAAACATTTGGCGGACCCGTGTGAAGTCCCGCCACAGGAGGAGTAACTATGCTTGAACTTACAACCCGGGCCATATTTACATTGCCCCTCATTAAATTGCCAACAGAAACCTGGCTTACTGCCTGACACCCCCCCTCCACTTTGCCCGGGGATTGTCGCGGGGCCGGCAGCACCCGCCCCACCCTGAAAGGACTGACCATAACGAACCGGCGCCATTACACGCAACCATAATCCTATGTCCTTGTTGTCCCACCTAATATTAGGACGCACCGCTTTACGCTGCCGGAATTGCTCGTCATACCGCAGCCACGTCTGGCCGCCGTAAACCCTATGAGCCTCCCCAATTGCGTCCATATACCCGAAGAGGGCGGAACAATGCTCCGGCGCCTTCTCACCAATGACACTTGCCAGAATGGCAAACGCTTGTAGCGAATTGGCAAATGTCTGAGGAATCAACCGATACAGCTGCTTCTCCTCATCCTCTTTCTTGCTCTCAAAACGCTTCCCCTTATCTAAGTTTAATTTTTCAAGCGTAAGTAGCGAGAATATCTCCACATATTCGTCCCTCCAAATTTTTTACCTAACCTCCGCTTTCAAGTGCGCACCCAACGCCCCTTCAAAACAGACGTACACTTCCCCTTTTGCCTTATCGTCCAGGCGCACCCAGTCCACTTCCTTGTCCTTCTCCGTTTGTATCGACACCATCACTCCCCCTTACTTAGAACCCAACCCAGAGCTACTAGCCACCACCGGCCCCTGGGGCGCCGGAACCCACGCGGGAAGCGGCGACGGGGAGCCCTCCGACCCCCCCCCCACCGCGCGCCAGAAGCTCCCGGACGCAACCCAGCAACTCCTGAACCTCACTCCCACTACCCCCCAGACCTAAACCGGCCTCCCCTTGGGAACCACCCGTCGCCCCTGGGGACCTAAAAATCGCAGGCAATGAAAATGTAGGTGAAAGCGACTCACCGGGCTGCGCAGGTGCTGTGTCCCCACCAGCCGGGGCGAAGGAATCATCTGGACTTCTGTCGGTCTCCTCGAAAACCCCCTGGCCTGCCGCATCCTGACCTGGACCGGCGCCACACGATCTGCAGCTGTGACCCGCCCTGGACACCGCTTGGGCCACGGGTGACGACCTGGGCCTCTCCGCCCGATAGTCCTGGACCTCCATCTCCGCGCCACTAGCGGGGCGCCGCCCACCCGAAGTCCTCTGCGTCACCGCCGAGCGCGGCACGCGCCTGAGACCAGGCTCACCAACCTCATGACGTCTGGCGGGCTGCTCGACCGGAGCATCGCCAAGACAGCCCGCCGCAGCTCCACGCACAGTCATACCGGAGACGAGAGGTGGTCCCAGAGGCAAGGGATCCCCTCCCCCATCTCCGCAGAATCAGGCCGGCATCTCGAATTCCTCACAGAGGAAGCCCGCCGACCCCTGGCAGTAGGGCGGGGACTCTGCCCTGGAGGGTCCCTAGAGGGGCTCCGTACCCGATGCCTGACTCTCGGCAGGTCTTCGGGGCTCAGTCTTTCTGGAGGCCGCGTCCGCCGGGAGCGCCACCTCACAGGGGATGCCGTCACTGCTGGAGCCCCGGAAGTGACAGGAGCTATGTCGCCTGCCGGTCCCACTAGTCCTGACCGCTCACCGCTCACTCCTGCCGCCGCCGATCCCATCTCCACAGGGCTGGACAGCCCCAAGCCCCCCGCTAACCACGCCATCCCTCGTTCCGCAACTGCGGCCCGCAGCTGCACCAGCAAAGCATCCATCGGGTAAGTCGGCTGCGGCAACTTCCTACACCGTCTCAGCCGTTAATGGCGCTGCCTCTCCCTGCCTCCCCTTATAATCCACCCTTTCCACGCCCATATCCAACCCCTCCAACACACCCCTCCTCTTCTCTTCTTCTCTTATTTTCTTAACCACTTCCCTACCTACACCCCTGGTCATACTGGCCTCCCTTAAGTCCTTTGGCCTATGTCCGGCCTGTCCTTTACACTTTATTAAAGGGGTTTTCTAACTAAGCACATTTATCATCCATCCACAGTATAGGTGATAAATGTATGGTTGCTGGGGGCCACACCATTGGGACCCTCACCGATCTCCAGAGCAGGGGTCCCGACCACGTTCCTCCCCACGGCACAATTGCAGTGAGGTGGAGTTGTGGGGAAACCCCTTTAATCAATTTTATAGGCTTGAGAAAGGCTCCAGTGGAAGGAGCTGAAACGTTGCCACTGTTTATGGGACAATAAAAGTACCCTCTTTTTTCACCTCTACCTGAACGGAGTGCTGCCTATTTTTTGTCTTATATACCATTGGGATTGTGGTCTTATCCCGTTGGCTTGCACCCACAGCATACCGGTGCGGCTGGATCCATTTGTTTTTCTATATATATATCTATATATATCTATATATATATATATATATATATATGTGTATATATATACTTAGGTATGCCCTAACAACTGTATATATAAATATATATATATATATAAAGATCAAAATTCAAAACACTTCTTTGGACTTAAAAAGAAATAAAAGCATGATCATAATAATAAAAGTGTATATATATTTACTACAGGACTGTCTCTCAGCTTACTGGGTGATCAGGTTACAGCTGACCATAAGGGTATGTTCACACGCCCTATTTACGGACGTAATTCAGTTGTTTTACGCCTGGAATTACGCCCAAAAAAAGTCTCCAAACCGTTTTTTTTTACGCGCCGCTGTCAAAAGTCGGAGCGTAAAAAGACGCCCGCCTCAAGAAAAAATGTGCATGTCACTTCTTGGGACGTAATTGGAGCCGTTTTTCATTGACTCCAATGAAAACGAGCTCCAAATACGTCCGTAAAAGACGCCGCGAAAAACGCGTGCACTTGTTAAAACGTCTGAAATTCAGGAGCTGTTTTCGCCTGAAAAGAGCTCCATAATTTCAGACGTAATTGGCGTTGCCGTGTGAATATACCCTAAAAGTCGACGGGGAGGAGGAGAGCAAGAGCAGAGTAAAAGAGAGAAGAAAGCCACACACAGACGTTCTGAAGCTTCTAGAAAGTGTTATTTCTCACTCCCGTGCTGGATTCTCAGCTACACTGCTCATTACTGTTATATAATCTCCTCCATGCTGCTGCAGCTTCTATATATGTGATAGATAGAGATAGGAGAGCAGGATTTTCCTCTTCTATATGTGCTATATATAGAATACATTATAACAATTAGGCTCCGCCCACTAGCTCAGAGACAACTGATAATCACAGATAGATCCTGCAGAGTGAAAAAATGCTATATAATGCAGAATACAAGTCATATAATGCCCAGAAACAGTGTTATTCCTCATGTACACACACATGACCTCTTATTCTAAAAATGTATCTCAAAGTGTAGGTACACTTTAAATATAAGTCACAACAAATATTGACAACTGTAACAACCTATACCATAAATGTATAACATCATTTAGGGTGATCGGTGTACTGCAAACAAAAAGTTGTAAAATAGATTTTTCCGCATCCTTCCCAAAATAAATATATAATATAATAGCAGTTAAAGGAGTTGTCTCATATCCCCCTATTAGCCACAACTGTGAGCCGCTTTGAAACGTGCATTAAGTGGACGGTCATTCACCCGGCTACTGCAAAGGTAAGAAGTGGCCAGATGCGGATAACCGGGGGTTAGAGAAGACAGACCTGGCTTCTAAAAAAAAGGGCAGGCTAATGTAGTGACAGACACAATGATTTCAGCAGTCTGTCATTTGTTTGCTTAAGTGAAGCCATTTCTGAGAACTTAGATGCAGATCCCAGGCAACATCACCAGAGATGAGTCCAGCGTATTCATGAGCTACTGCTTTGTCTGCATTTTCTCCACTAGCTATACCCACTCTCCACTGATTGACAGTACAAAGGGAGATATTTGGCAATTAGCGGAGTGTGGGTGGAGCTAGCAGGGTAGGTGGAGCTAGCAGAGAGTGGGTGGATCTAGTGTTAGCTCATAAATACACTGGACTCAGACTCTGCTTGTAAGCAAATAAGTGAGAGACCGCTCAAATCAGATGTGTGACAGGTTCCCTTTAGGTTGGCACTCAAAGAAAGTACAAGAGTATATTCAAATGCGGCAGATTTGTTGCAGAAATTTCTGTGGCTGTCCCATTCATCTGAATGGAGTTTGCAAAAATGTCTTCACTAAACCTGCTGTGTCTGAACATACTCAAAAAATAAGACCTCATATCGTTTTGTCAAGTTATGACCGCCATAATGCAATGAAAAAAATACTCCTTGTCCTTAAAGGGGTTGTCTCATGAAGATAACCCCTGTCTGTATTGCCTATTGGGGCATATGGATGTCATATGTCTGCATCCGCTCGGGACCCCCCTCTATGAGCCACAATAGAGACATTTGAATGGCCATCATGTACTATATTACAGGGAAAATTTCTGGCGGCTTCCCCCAGCAAATCAGCTGTTTGAGGGGTGCCGGGAGTTAGACCTGGGGTGATCAGTCAGGCTCTAAATGGAAAGGGGCTGTTTCTGATGACAACCCCTTTAAGGCCAAAACTGGCCTCTTTTTATGTTTTTATGTTTAAAAAAAGTAAAAGAAAATACCAGAATAGTAATTACAGGCTATGTGAATTCTTTTTCAACTTGGCATAAGGTATATGTGTTCATTAGAAGGTGGTGTCTTGTTCAAGGATGGAAATTGTTGGTGATGCCTTCTACCACTAAATCTATTTTTCTTTCACTATTCCTGATTTTAGCATTTTAGAAGGAATGACCTTTGTTACTTGGGATCCTGGAGAGTCTGTGCAGGTACAATTAGTTTTTTTTAAATATAATCGACACATTCCAGAAAGAAGCATATCAGTTTATGAGCATGAATATTACTTCACCTAATGATACATTCATGAGACATCACAGTCTTTCAATTTTGCCACCAGTTTTTGTTCCTCCGATGCATTTAATAAAAAAGAAAGCCACTTTGAATATAGTCTTAATAAAAATATCATACCGTTTTGTGTATACAGCTCCTATGCTCACCTTTGTGGGTCCATGGATACAAATTACAAACTCTGTATGTAGTCTGATATTATAGTCATGTTTTACTCCTCCTTTTCTATTGTATGTTTGTTATTAAGAAGGGAATGTAGTAACACATAACTAAAGGACCAGACTACACAGGGTTTATTTGTAGTCTGTAACCAGGGAAACACATAATTCTGCATTGGAGCTGTATACACAAAACAGTGGATATTTTCAATGCATCTAAAATACAAAACTTTGTAAATGGTCTTATTTAAAAAGTTTTGTATTTTAGATGCATTAAAAGCAAAATTAGTTACAAAACTATAAGCAGGCTTTAATATATTGTACTGCTGGAGGAGGTCCTATACAGTTATAGTCTACTTCATATTATTACTACGTAAAGGACGGAACGTATTTCGACCGCAAGTCCTGGACCGAACACACTGCAGGGAGCTGGGCTCCTAGCATCATAGTTATGTATGACGCTGGGAGTCCCTGTCTCGCTGCGGGACAACTGTCCCGTACTGTAATCATGTTTTCCGTACTGGACAGTAGTTCCACGGAGAGGCAGGGACTGCTAGCGTCGTACATAAGTCCTTTACGGACGTAACATGCTCGTGTGAACCCAGCCTAATAGTAACAATGTTGAGATTTCCAGATGCACAGGTCAGTACGGCTGTAGATGGCAGAGTATTATCCTGACCTTATCCATCCATACCTGTGTTTGGATTTAAAACGGGCACAAATGAATCTAAACTTGGAGCCTGTCAACTTCCAGAACCCTTGACATAAGGTAAAATCTTCGAATATTACAAGACTCAGATCTGCGATATGGTAATCATTTAATTTTGAACTGTTTCACTTGTTGATTTGTTTTAACTGGTTTTCATCCAGAGCCTGGACAGATGAATTCTGGGAGATTTTTTTGGCATTATTAATCAAATCAACAGTAGTTAAATATTGTCCCAGGGCCAACAGTAGCTAAACGATTTTAAGGAGGGTGACTAATGCAAACAGCTTAATAATTAAAATAATATGGCGTAAGTTCACAATATGGTGGCAAGATAATATATGTGGTCAGGTCCTATTTGATTTTGAATTGCTGCATAAATATCAGTGCCGGCCTAGAATTCTGTTCTCCAGCACTTGGAGAATTCAGATTTATAGTGTCATAATGATGTTGGCTGCGCGAAAATCACGCAGCCACGCACCATATGCTGATGCCACACGGACCTTTTGCGCTTGCAAAACGCAGCGTTTTTTGCGCACGCAAAACTGACACGTCCGTGTGAATAAGGCCTTTTAGTGACTATTGTCATTAATAGGGCTGTGCTCGGTCTAGTTACACCCAGCAGCAGTCTGCCACTAACGGCATCCCGGCGATCATGTGACCAGTCGCTGCCGCTGCCTTTAGTCATATACACAGCACTCATTGAGATGAGATCAGAGAAGATAGAAGCAGCGAAAGCTGTTTCTATGTTCTCCTCAGGGTCCCCGGCAGTCACTGGGCAGCAAGCTAAAACTTGCGCCGTAAATAGTCTATGGCGCACGTTTTAAGGACCCTGACCGCTAGCCGTAAATACACAGCCAGCGGTCGGGAACCGGTTAATATTAACCGTATAGCACTGTTATCATATTACTTTTTGTATGAAGTAGAGATGAGCGAATCGATTCTACATTAAACAAATCTGGTTTGAACTTCCCCCAAATTTTCAGAAACTGCAAAATCCGAAAGTTTTGGGGCTCACGTGACACGAATCGTGACAAAATGGCAGCAGCGAGCACCCACGGGCATTTTACAGAGTAGCAAAAGGATTACGTGACCTCCTGTGGGCCTCCCCATGATGCCTTGCAGAAATCCTTCCCATAATGCACTATGCTTATCCCTACCTCTAGCACAGCCAATCATGAAGCATATAGGTGGATGACATTACTAATGTTGGTTTGGTGTTAACGAGCTTGAAAGGGGTTCGCTAGAGTCCTAGAGGACATTAGAGAGTCAGACAAAAGTTTTCAGGGCAATCGGGGCACTTGAAATGCGATCCAAATTGAACTACTGATATTGATCGAATTGGACCCTATGGAGCTGTTATTTGATTATTTTATGTTGGTATTATTTGAACACTTTATGGTGGTATTTTCTGAGATATAGAGTTTCACTGCTACTTAGGCACTGTACAGTATATCATTTTTTCTATAATTTCTATAGATACCAGGCTAACCACGTAGGTAAGACTAGATAAGGGTGCCAATATATTAGTTTAAATTGTAATGAAACTACTCCAAACATCTAGTTAAAACATATAAATTCCGTCCCTACCTGGACTAGATAGCAAAGTGTGCATTCACACCGAGTAAAGCTCTGATACCTAGCAGCAAAGTGTGTGTGAACACTCAGTAATAAAAATGCACCTGGTAAATATTGTCCACCTGATAACAAGAGTGTGCATTCACACTGAACAAAGATTGAACGCCTAACGCGTTTCCGCGTCCTTGTTTTATATAGAACGTTTCTTCAGAGGCATCTATACTGAGACAGGGCAGATTAGCACATCAGTTTTTTGTGCAGTATTGTCTTTCCGCCCTGTGTCTGCTGGAGCTTTTCTCCTAACAGCAGGTTCCGGTATCTGACCGCAGCGATGCAACAGAACGCTGGCTATTTAAGCTTTTAGCCCTGCCCTTTGGGAGGCTGGACGATTACCTCAAACACCCAATCAGAGCGCGCCACGGCATCAGACGCCCCGCCCATTCATGAGCACATCCAAAACACTCCTCCCCGGGCATTTTTAAACGACACTTACTGTCAAAAAGCTATGGGAATCATCAAGCAGCTATAATTCAAAATAATGGCGTATATATAGGAGAAGCAAATTGTAAAGATAACGATGAGAGGTCATAAAAACACCATTAATTCTGACAGTGAAAACAAAGCTATATATGAGCTAATGGGACCATCTCCAATTGTCAGCTCCACCTTATAAGAAACTAGTATAGGAGCTGTTATCATTGAGACCTCCAGGTTTGACCGTCTGTAACAGAAATATCCACCTTGCCTCTCGTTGAAGCAAACGTTTATCCCAATCACCCCCTCTAGGATGAGGACGTACCCATTCAATACCCTGGAATTTTAAATGGTCAGAATTACCCTGATGATATTCCCAAATATGGCATGCGATCGGAGTATCAGCTCGTTTAGCCGTGTCATTGATGTCATTGTCACGGACACTGGGTTTGTGGACCCACTAGGCCGCTCCGCCGTAGCGGGGAGGCAGCTGACCAGGTCACAGTCTATGTGAAAGTTAGATGGCAGACAGTAATGCTTAGGTACCTGAAATAGTCCGGGCGGTGGCTGTGGCTTCAGCACGGATGGAGGCAGGTGCGGCAAGTGGCGCCAGACGTGGCGGGCAGTATCCGATGAGCGGTAGACACTTGACGTGGCAGAAGACACTTGACGTGGCAGATGACACTTGACGTGGCAGATGGCACTTGACGTGGCAGATGGCACTTGATGTGGCAGATGACACTTGACGTGGCAGATGGCACTTGACGTGGCAGATGGCACTTGACGTGGCAGATGACACTTGAACGCGGGTAGGCACCGGAACAATGCGGAATTCAGGAACGGTAACAGGGCACGGGTAACAGCTGGAACGGGAGACACTAAGGGACCATTTGCGAGACAGACTGGGAAAGACTAACAACGCTCAGGCAAGGATCAGAAGGGCTGGGGAATTCTTATAGAGCAGGAAATCATGTGGGTTAATGATTATTGTTTTCATGTGCGCGCGCTGGCCCTTTAAGAGCGTGCGCGCGCACCCTACGGGACCCAGCCGGACGGAGCGGAAGTGAGCGCTGGCATCTCCTAGGAGGGAGACGGAGGCCAGCGCTCACAGATCCATGGCTGCGGGCGTCGGGAGGTGAGTGAACCCGACGGCCCGCGGCCATGGGCGCTACAGTCATCTCTGATACGTCTGTGAAATTCACGAATGGTTTTACCCACATGTTGGATCCCGCAGCTGCATGTCATCAAATATATGACACCTTGAGTCTTACAATTGATGAAATCATAATTCTTGTAAGAACGACCTGATGTGGTACTACAATATGATTTACTTGTTAGAATTGATCTACACGCTTTACAGGTACCACAGCTATATGTACCAATGGGGGGATTAAGCATCCCGGTTGACCGAGTGGCTGGTTTCATATGACTCTGAAGCAATTTATCTTTTAAATTACATCCTCTATGATAGGTGATTGCTGGCCTATCACTCAGAAGACTCCCTATATCTGGGTCAGCTTTTAAAATACCCCCGAATATCTGAATGACTTCTCTCACTTGTGTATGTTGTGAATCATAGGTCCCTATAATTCTAAGGTCGGTCTCGCCAGTCTCTCTCATCCTTGGATTGAGAAGCTCATCCCTGTCCACTGATAGGGCATGTTAATATGCATTTTTAAGAACCCAATCTGGATATCCCCTTCGACCAAACCTCTTTTTCAAGTCGGAGGCTGCGTTCTGATAATCAGACATATTGGTGCAATTTCTGCGAGCTCGCAAATATTGCCCTTTCGGAATCCCTTTTTGAGTGGTCTCAGATGCCAGCTATCCCACCTTAGTAGGGTATTAGTAGCTGTTGGTTTCCTATGGATATGTGTGTTAACTCTTCCTGACACTGATTTGCTTATAGATAGATCCAAAAATTTAATTGTATCCGAATGTATTTCAGAGGTGAAGAAGTGGCCAATGTCATTGACATTCAATACCTCTACAAATTCTCTAAACTTTGCTTGTGAACCATTCCATAATATGAGAATATCGTCAATGAATCTAAGCAAGAGGATCACACTTGAGGTCCAAGTTTCCATCGCTTCCTGGAAGATAATTTCTTTCTCCCACAAGCCCACATAGAGATTGGCAATGGTTGGGGCACAGGGATTTCCCATTGCCACATCTCTGAGCTGGTGAAAAAACGTACCATTGAACGTGAAAATGTTTTGTCCTAATACAAATTGAAGCAACCTCATGACGAACTCATTATGGTTTGTAAATTGAGTACCCCTCGTTTTCAAGAAGTACCTCACTGCGTCACATCCATTGTTATGTGGTATACTACTGTACAAGGCTTTAAAAGTCATAGTGGGTTGCACATTTGCTGCTCACCACTGGCTATTCGTGGGCCGGCTCCTGCACACATCCACCACTGCTCACATGTTTAAATACCACACAAGGAAGAGACTCCATCCTCAACCAACCGCTCGCTCTTCAGAACCTCTGCCACAGGCCCAAAAAGCAGACCGACATCCACAGCAGCTTTCTCAATAGCACAGCACGATCTCCTCCGCAACTTTTTTTATTTCTCAATACTCTCTCTTTTCCGACAGCACCAGAGCCCAGGTCATACTAACTTCCTCTCAACACTGAACATCGTTTGGTGGCCTGAGATCAATTTTGTACTAAAAGTGCCACCCCCAGGGTGACGACGCACCATTGCCAAGCTTCATGCTTCAAATAGCGGCAAATGCATCCAAAGAATCGTCTAAGCTGTGCGTCCCAGCGGATCCTACATAGGGAGAAATCCGATCAAGGAAATAGTTGGTGATTGGAAATTAGTGTTCAACTGTTAGTAACTGTTTAAGTTTATGTGCCACTTAAAGTGTAGCAATCATTATAGTGGTAGACAAAGCCGTACTAAAGCAAAGCATGAGTGGAGGCCTACATGACTGAAATAGGAGGTAATGGGTTAATGGTCTTTTATAGCCTTGTGGGTTAAGGGAGGAGTGGTGGGAGGGCACCAGTTATAGAGGAGGGGCATATGGTTTATAGCGTACCTCATCCTGTGCTGCAGCCTTTCCGGAGCAGCACACGAACGGTTCCTGCCCACCACGGTTTTTGGCTGTGTTATTGGTTGTGGTTTTTGGCAAGGCTGTGTGAGTGTGAGGTTGGAATGTCTAGTATCTTTGGTATTGTGGTGTTTTTTTCAGGAATGTTTTGTCTCTACTTGTTTTGTCACTGAAGCTAGCAGTGGTAAGTCCTTGAAGTTGTGGAAGGGGATGTATTGTGGGGATGCACCCGCCAAAATGTTTACAAAAATTTGTTTGTAACTGTCGAGTTGGGTGTTGGGGCTCCTTGGGGTGTTACCCTTTTGGAGGGGGAAATAGCTTTACCATTAGGTCATCTGCAAGTGTAACTTGTGTACTGGGGGTAGAAATTAGTGTGGGCAGATGGCTGCCAGACCAGACATATGTAGCTTCAAGGACTTCCCCTGTCCTTCATGCAGTCTTGTTTGGCTGTATGGTGTGTTTTTGCAGCTATGAAGGATGGTATGACTCTGTTTGGGTCGGGTTGTTTGCATTTATTGGATTTGAATGGTTAAAAGAGAATGTTACATTTATTTACTGTCTTTTTCTGTAATAAACGGCTGATGTGGCCAATAAATTCCCTTCTGGTCTGTGTCTTTATTTAGGTATTTCTGTATTAAGTACGTGCGTTAGCAAATTGGAATAACTAGGTCCTGTACTGGACACAACTGAATCGACATACTCAAGTCATGTTCAGGATTTAAAAATTGACGGTCTTTCCAGCCTGATTCTCAACACCCCCATCGATCACCTCTTTGAAATGGCAGCTGCACTCATGTGAACGCTTCCATAGTGCCTGTGCATGGCAGTTGTGTTCAGTAAAAGCCTTGATCTACATTTATCAGTCTGCGATTGTGTCCTTTAAATGGAGAACCACTTGAGAAAACCCTACGTTATAATTGCCATCTGTTAACCATACACTTGTAAGGCATCCATTTCACATATATGTCATGAAAAGCTCATAGCCTATATGCTAAACGTAGACCAAAAAACGTGATGTAGACAGGACCTTGCCTTGATGACCTCTTATGGGGAGAGACGACAGGGGAAATTCTTATAGGTATGATCTCTAGGATGCAGCTTTTCCCATATTTTAATAAAATGTGTTAATTCCAGAACTTCATGCATCCAAATCACAAATCCAAGAATTTCCATGTGTGTCTCATTGTGAGAATGACATATTTTATGGCCATAAGATCATGCTGGACTGCTATGACTTCTGTAACGACTGGTCCCATGGATGTTCAATTCCACAGCACAATGTCAACAGTTAGTTTTAGGATCCTGCAATATAAATTCAGCCTTTTTTCTTTAGCTTTATCCTGGACATATTTGATAAAAGATTAGTCATTTGCGGTAATTTATGTATATACCTTTACATCCTACAACAGAACACTATTTCTATAAGGTTTAGAAGAAATGTTAGCTATGGCATGAGATGTGGCCTGAGCTTCCAGTATAGAAACCCAATCCTTGTACATCTGTTCATAAGTAACTTGGACCGGTATCAATAGCTGTAAATCAAGTATTATTTTATTTCATCGCTCCGGATCCTGGGAGATTACATTGTTTTTTCAGTTTAAAAGGTGCAGAAGAAGAATGGAAAAAACATATAAGTATAGTGAAAGGTGTCTGCCTATAAAAGAATCCCCTTTGGAGCACATCAGTTATAACACTTCTACCTTACAGAGGTGGAGACCAGGGTTTCATTTCATTTATGGGTTTATTATGTATATAGTTGTATGTTCTATGTACGGTATATAAGTTTCCTCTGGATACTTTAGTTTGCTCTGAAACCAATGGAAACGCCTTATAAAACCCCTTTGCTCTGTGCCCAATAACACCTTTTCTTCTTTCTATTTGCATTTTATCCTCTTGTTCCAGCAGATGCCCTCCCACCCTAGACCAGGACTAGTAGCCATCTTCCATCACAACTTCTGGATTCTGAATTATTGTCTGTTACAGTAAGGTCTGTCAGGAGATAAAAACCGGAAGTGATGTCATAGGATCTTCTATGAGCTATATGAATGACTGCCACAGCATGCTGCACAGACTTGTTTTATGGCCACTTCCATTCAATTTACTTGTTCTTCTCAAATCAGCAGATAACTAGTGTGTTTCTGATAATAACATTATATTTTAGATATTTTGACCTGCCCTTGTATCCGTTATTATGACCTTTTTCAGTGTTATGTTGTAAATGTGATTCCAATTTCAGTGATTTCATTGAGGACCCAGACAAAACTTTTACATTTTGTTTATATTGTTAAATAGGCTCACCTTTTCATATAGTTAAATATTTTTTCACAAATAAAAAACAATTTTTCTACTCATGAAAAACCCCCATTGTCATATTAATAATTGTTCCATATAAATGTACATAACTATATTAAATTAAATACACGTTCTTCGTCAAAGCTAACAGTCATGGAGACGGCTTAATATATAACAACACATTACAAAAAGTATTGGTCCGTGTGCTTATAAAAGAAATAAACAGCACGAGTCACTAGAAATCTTTTCTTGGTGTCTGTTTGCCATTTGTATTTCTTTTATTTCAATGTTTGGAACGTGTTGAGTGCTAAAAGGATGACCTGCACTTTGAAACTCTTTCTCTGCAATAAAAGTTTACTTTCTAAAGTTAACAAGACTGAGAGTAAATTTATTTGTACAGCTTCTTGCATGGATTGCTCCTGAACGTTAATGTAGAGAGAGGGAAATTACTTTCAAAGTATTAGCAAACCAAAGAGTCTTATGGTGCTGTCTGCATCAGTAGATGCCAATGTATGGCCTCTGTCACCGGTATCCGTTTAACAAAAACGTCATGAGTATTTCAATAGCTTTTCATAACGTATCCACAGATACCATTATGAAACATCTCACAATGTATCCATTAAACGGATTCCATATTAGGCTATAAATGACGCATGCCACATCCGTCAGTCTCAGTTTAACTTATACGTCGGGAGCTTTTCCGGTCGTATACATTAAAGGGAGAGAAAACAGCTTGCGTGAAGCTTTGAAAGGGATGGCGGGAGATATAGTTGCAAGACCAGGTGGCCCAGTTGCTTGGGCAACTTTACGACACTAGAAGCCTCTCCTAAAAGGCAGAAGACGCATTCAGCATCATACAGTTGCCTAGGCCATAGGTTCCAAAACTGGGCTCTGTGGCAGGATCTTTGAGGTTTCGTGGACTATTTCTGGTAATGGTGGCTAGTTCGGTGATATGTACTGGAGAGGGTAAGTAGCCAGGGAGAGATATCTTGCCTTTCATCCCCACCAACAGCAGCCGCCTGTTTCCTCTCTTCCTCCAGCTTGTGCAAATAAGAGCATCTGCACATTGTGGTCTGAATTATGTTGGGGTTCTGAACCCTGGGGTCTGGATTAATTTGTGGGGTCTAAAGTCTGAATTAAAATTTTGGAATCGGAGTCTGATGAAGAAGTCATGTACTGTACACTACTCAGGCATTAGGTTGGGGTAAATTTTGGGGTCTGTGGTCTTTACAAGGGGACAGGGCACGTTTCCTTCAGTCCCATAGACATTGAATGCAGCGGCAGGTCCATGCTGGACTGCTGGTGGGGGTTCAGTTAGGAGGAACCGAGGGGGTTTGGGACCTCCGTTTCCCCGATCGGTGAGGATCCCATCAATCAGAGAATTATCATCTAACTGTGGATAGGTGGTGATTATCGATTCTGGTACAAACCCATTAAAGAGGCTCTGTCACTAGTTTGGTAATGCCCAATCTTCTAGATAATAATCGTTGTCACACTGATAATACTAGTTAAAATTGTGTGCCAAAAAGTTTATTAAGTGGTTGGTAACAGCAGCGATTCTCCTGGGGTGGAGCCTCCTCACAGCCTCTGACCTGTCCTATCAGCATCAATCTGCTTCACACAGTGTGGGAGACTGAGGCTGGAGGGAATGGGGATCACTTCAAATAGCCATATATCTGTAGACCACCTAGAACAGTGGTGGCATATGAAAGAGAAGATTTTAATCTTTCATATGACACCAGGATCGCAGTTCTAGCTGTGAAACAACCGGTGGTATCACCAGTTGAAAACACGGTTGGAGAATGGAAGCTGTATACTATATGATCACACTGTGTTGCTGGGCAGTGAAGAGGAGAACTATATGATGATTGGGCAGCGTCATACAGAAAATATTACACTGCCCAGAGTGAGAAGAACGAGTCACCTCCCATTTTGCACGTATAACCAAATTAGCATATTTAGAAAAAAAGCTCATAACTTTGCAAATAATAAAAGTTTTTGAAAAAAAAAAATACACTGTACTTACCAGCATCCTAGCGGCTATTAGATTAGTTAGGAGTTTGGGAATTAATAAACTAGTGACAGTTCCTCTTTAATGATTGCCCCATCATAATGAGCATACATGTCATGCTGATCGCGCAGGCATTGCTACTATGCCCACACGATTAGGAGCTGGGCAATGGCTGTATGACACTACACACTGTACAAAAAAAAATTATCAAAATTTTCATTCTCTCTTTGGGATAAAAAAAAAGTAACAATTATTTTATGTAAATAAAAAATCTGTAAAAAAGAAAAAAACACACAAACCAATAACTAGAGATGAGCGAACCGGGACAACCGAACCCGGTTTCGGTCCAAACTTCAGGAAAAGTTCGGTTCGCAGCGAATCCGAACTTCACCGGGTTCGGCCGAACCCGTTTTGACCGAACCCGGCTACATTTTTGGCGCCTGCCACATGTTACATCTAAAGTGGAGGATTTCACAAGATCACCTGACATCAGGCTACCCCTATGCCTTGCAAACGGCTCTCCCAGCCAATCGGGAGGCAGCATAGGGGCGGGCTCAAGCCTGCAATAAAAGTCTATGCACGGAGCTCAGCGGCCATTTTACAGACAGGAGCTGTAGGGATAGCATCTCTGTGCAGTAAGGGAAAGCTTTAGCAATCTAAAAGGCAGGAATCCAGAAATCGAAGGGGCTCATCCAATACTCACTACTCAGCCAGTGTGTGAATACGCTTTTATAAGGGGCTCATCCCCGTTGCATCCAACTTGCAATACAGGCAGCCTTTGTAGTAGTGGTAGTAGTAGTACTACAAGGCCCAGGATTCCCTGAGTGCACTGCAGCGAGGCTGATTGAAATTCTCATTCATTGCCATTTGCCAAGCCAGTGTCAGTGTGTGAATACGCTTTTAGAAGGGGCTCATCCCTGGCCGTTAACAGGAATAACAATCCAACTTGCGATACAGGCAGCCTAGTAGTACTACAAGGCCCAGCATTCCCTGAGTGCACTGCAGCGAGGCTGATTGAAATTCTCATTCATTGCCATTTGCCAAGCCAGTGTCCGTGTGTGAATACGCTTTTAGAAAGGGCTCTGAAATGTCTGGGAAAAAAAAGGTTGTGAAAGGACGGGGTAGAGGAAAAAACACCCATGCCGTCTCCTCTTCCAGTCCAAATGTTGGATCTGTTGGTGCCACACCCAGTACCAGAATTTGTGGCACAAGACATGTGCCCAGTTCCACTAGTAGCAGCTGCCATGTGCCTGCTGGTAGTAGTATCAGCAAGCAAGACTTGTCCATCTCCTCCGGTGGGCGGGTTACTTTAGACAATACGGCCATTGTGGACTGGTTGGCTGGCTCGCGGTCATCTCAGCAGGAAGACTCTGACGATCTGGCTTCAAGCCAGGTTTTGTTGGATTCCAGATCCTCTACAGTTCCTTGGCACGGTGACAGTAGTAATATAGGTATTTCTAGCGTTTCCATTCCATCATCTATGTCTTCGCTCACCCTTCCTAGCGGGAAGCCATCTTTCCTGAGAGTCCTAAGAGACATCTCCTCGGGTGCGAAGGAAGATACTGAACAACATAGTGATGATGATGATGATGATGATGATGATTTGTTTTCCGCGAGTCAGCCAACGGAGTGTGTTGCGGCGGTGGTGGAGGTGGAAGCGGTGACCGAGACGCATAGCTACGGTAGTGGGGGTGTTGGTGGTGGTAGCCGTAGTGGCAGACACAGTAATGAGGGGGGGCATGGAGCCCGTCATGATGTCACATCACGTTCACAACACAGTGACAGAAGTGGCGGGGATGATGAGGAAGGCTATGATGATGATGTTGTTTTAGAGAGGACGTGGGAACCAGGTGACGAGGTGATGACGGCGTCAGAGGAGGAGGGTAGTAGTGGCGGCACTGGACGTGATAAACAGCCAAGCCGAGGTAGGGGCAGAAGTCAATCTGCAAAACGTTGCAGCAGTAGGGTCAGCTCAGGAGCCGGTGACGGCGACACAGATGCTGGTGTAGGCTCCCGAAAAAAGCCTGCCAGACAAGGGGCAAGCTCGGGTGGTTGTGGTGGTGGTGGTGGTGGTGGACGTGGTACTACCTCTTTACGGTACTCTGCCGTGTGGCAATTTTTCTGTACCTTCCCGGAGGACGAAAACATGGTACAGTGCCATATCTGCAAGCAGAAAGTAAGGCGTGGGCAGGGCAGCAATGTAGGAACTACTGCTCTACGTAAACACATGGAACGGCATCACAAGGCCATGTGGGACAATCAACATGCCCCACCATCATGTATATCTAATGAAGACCCCTCTTCCGCTGCTGCTGCTGCTCCGAGTCCCTGTCATCTAAGTAGTAGCCAGGCCTTATCCACCATGTTGTTGTCATCATCATCATCACTGTCATCTAGTGCTCCTCCTACGTCCCGTCAGTTATCCATTACGGAATCGTTGTCCAATAAGCAACAATATATACCCAGTCATCCACTTGTCGTGCGGCTTAATTCACACCTGGCTAAGTTGTTGGTGGTGCAGTCGCTGCCGTACCACCTGGTCGACTCCGCCGGCTTCAAGCAATTGATGGCGTGCGCTCAGCCTAGGTGGCGAATACCTAGCCGACATTACTTCTCCAAAACAGCTGTCCCTGCCTTGCACAAGCATGTGGAGGAAAAGGTGTGCCAGTCCTTGCAATTATCCGTGTGCAGCAGGGTACATGCCACCGTCGACACGTGGAGCAGCAACTATGGGCAGGGACAGTACATGTCTTTCACGGCCCACTGGGTCAATATTTTGCAGTCCGATGCACCACCGCAGCAATGCCAGGCATTACCACCTCCACGCTTGTATCTTTCTGGTTCAACTCCGGACACCAGGCGCCTACCATCCTCCTCCTACTCCTCCTCCTCCTCCTTGCCTTCCTCCTTGGAGGTCTTCCCGTCCCCGACAGGACACAGCGTATCTTCCACTCCTCCTCCCTCCTCTTTTCATAGGTGCAAGGTGAAGCGCCACAACGCTGTCTTACACCTGCTGAGCCTGGGCGAGAAAAGCCACACAGGGCAGGAGCTGCTGCTGTGCATCAAGGAGGAAATCGCACGCTGGCTGTCTCCTCTGAAACTCACACTGGGCAATGTTGTCTCTGATAACGGCAAGAAAGTTGTGGCTGCACTGCGCCTAGGTCACCTGACACACGCACCTTGCATGGCACATGTGATCAATCTGGTCATAACACGCCTCTTAAAGTCATATGTTGGTTTGAAGGGTGTGCTGGCCATGTCCAGGAGGGTTTGCGTTCGCTTTAGACGTTCGTATGCATTTAAGCACGCCCTCCTGGACTTGCAGCGTCAAAACAATCTCCCAGAACACAGCCTGATTTGCGACGTTCCAACACGCTGGAATTACACCCTGCACATGTTGGACCGTCTGTACGAACAGCGGAAAGCCGTGAATAATTTCCTGATGCAGCAGACGGGCAGCGTTTGGAGCCAGTGTAATTTCGAGCTCAGGCACTGGCAGCTGGTTAGAGACGCATGTCGCGTTTTGAGGCCCTTTGAAGAGGCCACACGATTTGTGAGCCGTGACGCTAGCGGAATGAACGATGTTATGCCGCTGATATTCATTATGGAGCAAACGCTCACAGCGATGATTCAGCAAAGTATGGAGGAAGGATCACATCTGGCAATGGATGTTGAGGAGGAGGAGGAGGATGAGGATGAGGAAACAGGACCTGAAGAGGAGCTGGATTTGGAGATGGAATCACAGGAAGGGATAGGGGACGAGGCAGCCGCACAACATGACAGTGATGGTGGTGATGACGAGTCTGACGACCTTGATGATGGACAACCATGGCAGTATGGGGCGGAGATGGAACCAACCTGCCCTCTGAAACGCTGGCCAGGATGGCGAGCTGTATGCTTCGTTACTTGCGCGCTGACTGTCGTATTGTTAGCATGAAGCAAAGAGATGAGTACTGGATAGCCACACTTTTAGACCCTCGGTATAAAGCCAGAATGGGGGAGTTTTTTGCGCCTTCCGAGAGGGAGGCAAAATTGGCTTATTATCGAGAGAAGCTATGCAGCCAGCTTGTCACGGCTTTCAAACGGCAAACACCTGCTGCAAGCATGTCTGACCGGGGGGCCACTCTCCGCTCCCCACTGTCTCATCGTTCCACCGCCTCTGGCAGAGCTACCTCTGCAATAGGCGGCAGCCGCGGCAGCAGCAGCAGCAGGAGCCAATTCAGTTTGGAAAATATGATGACAACATTTTTACATCCAATACCCCGACCTGACACACATCGTAGTCACCAAAGGGATGTTCACCATCACCAGGTGCAGCACCTAAACAACCAGGTTCACTCGTACCTGGACTGTGCCCTTTCTCCGTCAGAAATGCTGATCCCAGACCCCATGGACTTCTGGGTCAGCAGATTGGATCATTGGCAAGAACTGGCCCAGTTTGCCATGGGTGTACTGTCTTGTCCACCCTCCAGTGTAGCGTCAGAGAGGGTATTCAGCGCGGCAGGGGGCTTCGTCACCCCTAAGCGAACAAGATTGTCCGCCAACAGCTTGGAAAATCTCACGTTTCGGAAAATGAATCACGCGTGGATCGGTGAGGATTTTAAAACCCCTGTGCCTGATGCCACTGATTAGATCTGACATTGCTGCTGCTGCTGCCGCCTGCTACTGCCGCCTGCTACTACGGGATTCTGTCCTGTCCACTCTTTTTTTAATGTGCCGCTGTTGGTGCTGCTGCTACTTCTACCACCAATCCACCGCAGTGCCGTCTGCTACAAGCAGGCCTGCCCCACCAGAGGGCTTTGTCCTGTGACTGTCCAGTCTCTTTTTTTAATGTGCTGCTACTACTACTACTACCACCCTTGCTGTCTGTTGGCTACCTCTACTACCACCAATACACCTCCACTGCCGTCTGCTACAAGCAGGCCTGAGGCCTGCCGCACCACAGGGCTTTGTCCTCCTGTGACTGTCCAGTCTGTTTTAATGTGCTGCTACTACTACTACTACTACTACTACTACTACCACCCTTGCTGTCTGTGTCGGCTACCTCTACTACCACCAATACACCTCCACTGCCGTCTGCTACAAGCAGGCCTGAGGCCTGCCCCACCACAGGGCTTTGTCCTCCTGTGACTGTCCAGTCTGTTTTAATGTGCTGCTACTACTACTACTACTACTACTACTACTACTACCACCCTTGCTGTCTGTGTTGGCTACCTCTACTACCACCAATACACCTCCACTGCCGTCTGCTACAAGCAGGCCTGAGGCCTGCCCCACCACAGGGCTTTGTCCTCCTGTGACTGTCCAGTCTGTTTTAATGTGCTGCTACTACTACTACTACTACCACCCTTGCTGTCTGTGTCAGCTACCTCTACTACCACCAATACACCTCCACTGCCGTCTGCTACAAGCAGGCCTGAGGCCTGCCCCACCACAGGGCTTTGTCCTCCTGTGACTGTCCAGTCTGTTTTAATGTGCTGCTACTACTACTACTACTACTACTACTACTACTACCACCCTTGCTGTCTGTGTCGGCTACCTCTACTACCACCAATACACCTCCTGTAAAGGATCTGCCAGGCACAGCTTCGGGGTTAACTCCCTTAATTAATCAGTCAGCACCTGAATCTACATCCCTGAGACTGACTCCAGCTTCCACCACTCAGGCTGGCAGGCTTAGGAGTGGGAGAGCCTATCGCAGCCTGGCCAGACTCAACTAGCTCCCGCCCTCTGTCTATTTATACCTGCATTTCCTGTTCCTCCTTGCTTGTTATTCTTTTTCGTGTGGTTTCCTGGCCCAGCTACAGCTCCTTCTATTTTGTTCCTGCTCCATACTGACCCTGGCTTACTGACTACTCTTCTGCTCTTCGTTTGGTACCTCGCACACTCCTGGCTTGACTCGGCTCGTTCACCACTCTGGTTGCTCACGGTGTTGCATTGGGCAACTGCCCCTTTCCCTTGCTTGTATTCCCTTGTATGTTTGTCGTGTTTGTCGTGCACTTACTGAGTGCAGGGACCGCCGCCCAGTTGTACCCCGTCGCCTAGGGCGGGTCGTTGCAAGTAGGCAGGGACAGAGTGGCGGGTAGATTAGGGCTCACTTGTCCGTTTCCCTACCCCCCGGTCATTACACCTCCACTGCCGTCTGCTACAAGCAGGCCTGAGGCCTGCCACACCACAGGGCTTTGTCCTCCTGTGACTGTCCAGTCTGTTTTAATGTGCTGCTACTACTACTACTACTACTACTACCACCCTTGCTGTCTGTGTTGGCTACCTCTACTACCACCAATACACCTCCACTGCCGCCCGTCTGCTACAAGCAGGCCTGAGGCCTGCCCCACCACAGGGCTTTGTCCTGTAACTGTCGTCCAGTCTCTTTTTTTAATGTGCTGCTGCTACTACCAGTCTACCACCCTTGCTGTCTGTGTTGGCTAGTCTACCTCTACTACCACCAATACACCTCCACTGCCACCCGTCTGCTACAAGCAGGCCTGCCCCACCACAGGGCTTTGTCCTGTGACTGTCCAGTGTCTTTTAATGTGCTGCAACTGCTCACCCTTGCCAATAAAAAGGGTCAATTTTTGGAGGTCTTGTCAAAAGCCATTGCTTGTTGCTTTTACATCCATGTATGGAAGAACCCCGGCAGGTATCTGCCAATAAAAAGGGTCAATTTTTGGAGGGCTTGTCAAAAGCCATTGCTTGTTGCTTTTACATCCATGTATGGAAGAACCCCGGCAGGCATCTGCCAATAAAAAGGGTCAATTTTTGGAGGGCTTGTCAAAAGCCATTGCTTGTTGCTTTTACATCCATGTATGGAAGAACCCCGGCAGGCATCTGCCAATAAAAAGGGTCAATTTTTGGAGGGCTTGTCAAAAGCCATTGCTTGTTGCTTTTACATCCATGTATGGAAGAACCCCGGCAGGTATCTGCCAATAAAAAGGGTAAATTTTTGGAGGGCTTGTCAAAAGCCATTGCTTGTTGCTTTTACATCCATGTATGGAAGAACCCCGGCAGGCATCTGCCAATAAAAAGGGTCAATTTTTGGAGGGCTTGTCAAAAGCCATTGCTTGTTGCTTTTACATCCATGTATGGAAGAACCCCGGCAGGCATCTGACAATAAAAAGGGTCAATTTTTGGAGGGCTTGTCAAAAGCCATTGCTTGTTGCTTTTACATCCATGTATGGAAGAACCCCGGCAGGCACCTGCCAATAAAAAGGGTCAATTTTTGGAGGGCTTGTCAAAAGCCATTGCTTGTTGCTTTTACATCCATGTATGGAAGAACCCCGGCAGGCATCTGCCAATACAAAGGGTCAATTTTTGGAGGGCTTGTCAAAAGCCATTGCTTGTTGCTTTTACATCTATGTATGGAAGAACCCCGGCAGGTATCTGCCAATAAAAAGGGTCAATTTTTCGAGGACTTGTCAAAAGCCATTGCTTGTTGCTTTTACATCCATGTATGGAAGAACCCCGGCAGGCATCTGCCAATAAAAAGGGTCAATTTTTGGAGGGCTTGTCAAAAGCCATTGCTTGTTGCTTTTACATCCATGTATGGAAGAACCCCGGCAGGCATCTGCCAATAAAAAGGGTAAATTTTTGGAGGGCTTGTCAAAAGCCATTGCTTCTTCTTTTACCACCTTATATGTATGAACCCTGGCAGGCATCTGCCGCCAAAAATGGTTAATTTTTGTACCTTTTTTAAAAATGCATTAAGCATACAACATGCACAAGTGCAGTGGTTTCTGTTAGTTATCACCGTGTCCCATCCGTTTTCCTATAGCCATACATGTTGGCGTAACTTTGACACTAACTTTGCCTTAAAGACAGCTCAAAAGTACTTGGATACACTCATGGGTGACCTAAGAGTGTTATACAGGGCTTCTAGGGCTTTTAAACAGTGTTATACACCACTTTTAGGGGCTTTCTTGTATTGCAGGTTCGGTCAGAACTAGTTCGGTCCGAATCGAACTTTTTCACGAAATTCGGCGAACTTGCCGAACCGAACTTTTCATAAGTTCGCTCATCTCTACCAATAACGACAATTTACTAAAAATAAGTCCCAAGTCATAAAATAATATAGACATATTTGTTCATTATTTATGATGATCGACGTATGGCATGGAAAAAAAAGTAATAAAACTATAGCGGAATTGTTTTTTTAAGCAACTTTCCTAACATAAATTAAATACAAATATTAAAAAAATGGCACTGAAACAAAGGTCAATTCATCTGGCACACCTACAACAAAAAAAAATGTAAAAAGGTATGACAATCAGGAGGCAAAATCAAAAATTGTTGCGGTCCCCAAGGAGTTAATAGTTCAGGTTATATAAGAAAAAATATAATTTTTTTGTTCTCTGGATTCTCTTTCTTTTCATAAGTGTAATGTTTTTGTTTTTTTTCCATTTGCCACTTGACAAATGTCACACAATGGGTTAGGCCTGTGAATTCATAGAGTTTGTAAACCCTGTCAATCTGAAGCACTTGTTCCATCTTCTACGTTGGAAGAGGACCACTTGATAACAATAGCTGTGTAGTACAACAATCGGGAGTGGCCACATATAGAACCTTCCACACAAGGAGTCATGTTTTTGATGGCAATCATTCATCTCCAAGCAGTTTAAACGAATCCTTATCAGCCACAAACTCCTGCTTTTGTTTGCCGCCTCAATATCAACAGCCCTCTTGTTCCACACTGGAATCTCATCACATTAGATGAACAATTAGTCCAGTGTCAATGGTTTACTTAAGGATGACGGGGTGTTTAAATTCGAGCACTTGTCAAGATATTTTCGACTAATATTTAACCTATTGCATTATCATCGCCCATCATCTATTGATTTTTCAAGTGCATACTGGTTTTAATGAAAAGTAATTAATCTTTCATGATTATTTATTAAATGTATTTGGTCAAGTGCTCAGAATGCACTTTTCACCTTAGGGTTTTTTAAGTGGGCAAACAAACATGAGCTTCAAGCAACTGCGGTTGGACTGGAAGCCTATCATCTGATGTGTTTGCTTTACTTAAGCATCTGCTTGTGTTTTCTAATCTTAGAAGAAGACATTGACATCAAAGTCTTAGTCACAGTTTCTACCTTTGTAAGAGAGTTTGTCGTTTGGGTGTTTTCTGGTAGGGTGACGTTAATGGCTTTATCATTATTATCATGTGAAGGACCTAAGGTCATGGAAAGGTTGATGGTGCTTTAAGAGTTTCTATGGGTTTTTCACTGAAAAGTTCAGATTGTGTATCATATGGAATATTATAAAAGAAGAATAGGAGCACTATAGAATAATCATCAGTATAAAGGGGTTGTCTCATGTGAATTTTTTTTGGGGGAAATGGAACTGGTCTGTTCAGAAACACTCTGTGATCAGCTATTATTACTAAGAGGAATTGCGCCCAACTATAAATTTCCCCTACAGGGGCCACTCCGGGAGAAATGTCGTTTTATACGCTGGCCATTTAAATGAATGGTCGTCGATGTAATACATGAATCAGCAGGGTCCACCAGACCATGAGCAGTTCTTAGAGTGTCTCACCTCTAGAATGGGGTCCCGAATGGGTCCAAAACGAGCATCGGAAAAGGGGTTTTCTTAGTTAACCACTTTGTAGAGCAAGAAGCTATGAACAAGGGCATCTCCACAAAGAATAGCGCAACAGGTGTTGGTTGTGTCAGCGAAATTGTTCCAAAACATTATGACTGTCCCTCCAGGAGCCCCGAACTCCAATCTGAAATCATTATAGACAACCGAATAGTGCTGAGAGTGCTCCCATGTAAGTCTGTATCTGTTATCTATGATAATAAGGGGTATTTATCCAGAACCCTCCATTACAATGTGGCCATTTACTGTGGTACAGTCAAATGTGCAACTTTTAACCCCTTACAGGTTTAACATTCTGTGCTGATTCATTTCTTTATATATCTTTACTAGTAATAGACACATTTCCTGAGATTAGTTTTGGGTTCATATTAATCCCCGACACTAGTTTTGTATAGAAAAAATTAGCTGCGAATCACAAGTCTCCCGATCCGATTCTCTGATGACTTCTAGGACTGTTTCCAAGTGGGATACACTCCTGGAAGACATCAGAGATTCAAACAAGGCAATCAGGGCATTTGCGATTCCACCCTTAAAATAAGAAAAATATCATACCACCTCCCCTGGTCTCCAATAGCAACGAATCCCTGCTGGCCTCCTGAGAGGACCTCGTGTTGTCCTATGTGATCGGTGCAGCCAATCACATGGGACAAAACAACGTCCTATCAGGAGGCCGGCAGGTGAGACGGCAGGTGAAATGCCCTGTCATTGGCTGCAGCAATCACATGGGACAACACAACGTCATCTTAGGAGGCCGGCAGGGACACTTTGCTACGGGAGACCAGGAGAGGTGGCGAGTATGGTAATCTTTTTTAATCTCCTCTATTTCCCTCTTTGTTTTCTATAATCTGCAAAATGTCGGCCGGCACACACAATTTGTGAGCCACAAACCCTCAAAAGATTTGGTTCTTGGCGGAAGCTAAACTTTTGGGAAATTTGTGCTGAATTGGTTTGCTCATCTCTACTCTTTACAGCTATCAGAGTCAAAGTGCTAGTTTTGAAAAGTGGCAAGAAAAGTGTAGAAGGTTAACCGGAAGCGGTAGTGCCAGCAAAAATGTTGCAAATATTTAGCCCAAATCTATGCCTGCTCATAACAGGGGTAGATTTCATTTTCTGTCTTTATAATAGTCCAAGATGCTCCAAATTTATAAAGAAGTGTTTGCTTTTTAATAAAGTAAGTACAATTTACCCCAACTAACTTTTGTTTATGAATTGCGTATGAAACAGCCCCATACGTTTAGTACCAGCTGTGACTGGTTTACAGCTCAATCCCATTCACTTGCATGGGACGAAGCTGTGGCAAATTATAATACCAAGCACAGCCACTACTAAAAGTATAGGGCTGTGCCTGGTAAACAATTAAAACAGCCAAACATCTTATTGATACGGGTGCCGAGTGTTGGACCCCAACCGATCTAATATTGATAGCCTATCCTAAGGATAGACCATCGATTTTAAGGAATCAGAAAACACCTTTAAGTCTTGTATTGTATTGGCACATGCTATAGCTGCACACAGATAATAATAACAGCCAAACAACCAACCTTCATGCTTGTTATAGCACAATCAATACATTGTTTGGTCCAATTTTAGTGACACCTGTAAAGTCACTTGGAAATATGGTTCTAATTCTATACACTTGTGAACTAACAAAATCAATAGTAGAAACCATCTTAGAAGGGTTATTTTGTATAATTATCTAGAGGAAACCCAGACAAACACAATCACATGCAAACTCCATGCGGATGATGTCCCTGGTCAGATTTGAACCCAGGACCCCAGTGCTGCAAACCAACTGAGACCATATGGGCTTTAAACAATCCCTTTTTGTTAGAAGGGTTCCCTGACGGTTAGTTGATCACAGGGTGTCTTGCCGTTGGGGTCCCCAGCAAACAGGAAATGTTCAATTTTTCTGCAGTGCCACCGCAGGGGAAATAAAGCATTACACATTGTCTATTGAAATCAATGATCTATAAGTGTAATGTATAAATGTGCCAGATCATCCAGAGTAAGAGGTGATTTTTGCATCTGCTCTCTTCTCTTAATAGATGAGAGTTCGCTCTATAAACTTAGAATTCCATAATAGGGTTGAACATGGGTTTAACCTATATGTTATTCAGATAGTCTTCAATGCAATCCCTTATAGAGAAAAAAAACCTTAAGCTCTATATTACTTCTGTATCTAATTATACCATAATACATTTCTTACCAATATTAAAATGTAATAAATATTAGAAACCAAAATACACAGAAGTGAACTAAATCCAAATCTATGTTTCCTTGTTGTATTTAGAAATTAATTTAATTTTAAAATGCCGGAATAAAAAAATAGTTCTTGAATGATAAACTAGGTTTTCAGGGAAATCGAAAACAGGTTTTAAACGTTTGTTCAGAAATGCACGATGTTAACTAGTACCCAACTTTTTTCTTCCGCTCTTGAACAGATGCCATACTTTCTGCGAGCCAAGAAAAGGGATTCACTCCACAATTGGCAGAGTGCTCCAAATACGTCAGCTTGCCGATTGTGTTTAATAATTCATACAGAATATTCATGATACAGTGTTTTCCCGACAATATTTAATATTGTATATACCATGTGTTTAATAATCATACTTTCTCATATGACTACGTGTATGGCTGCAGATCAGGGAATATGGCATTTCATGGTTGCTTTGACTTGCATAGTTACCTTTTTACTTCCTCCAGAATTTCTTCTTAATAAGCTGTAAAATTCACGAGTGTGTGCTGCTCCAATATGAGGGGTATGATGGGGTCTTGTTGAATGCACTTGGTGCAGGTAATAATAGTGTAATAAGAGATTACGTAAGTTTATGATTCCTGTTACAGAAGGTCATACACTATGCATGTGCTCTAAGGCAAATGTATTTCCAAGAAGCCTACTGTAAATCTAAATACAGTCATTTTATTATTTCTACTATTAAAGTTATACCACACAATATATATATATATATATATATATATATATATATATATTATGTGAGGGTTTAGCATCAGGAGAGGTTGGTACAGCGGTTTCTTAGTAGCCAGAGACAGGGACACTGTGCATTAAAAGTCATAACAGGGCTTTGCCTGTGTTTTTATTCTTGTCAAAGAAACAGCCTCTTGTACAACAAGGCAAAATACAAAATAAATCCTGCTCGTCTGAGCACTAACTAAACAAGATATTATCTAACTATACCAAGTGCCTTCCTACCAGGCACTGGACACAAAGTAACACAGGTCTTTACTCACATAGCATACAGGCTACTCCAGCCTTAGTAGTCTCCAGTCTGAGTCAGGCGTGAGACTCCCACACACTGTGTCTGCACCTTTTTATACACAGGCTACAGGTGCAGCTAATTGAGCAGCAACCTTGTCCTACAAACAGAGATGGACTAGGGATTGGAGAACCCGCCCTGCTCTTCTCCAATCCAACTCCAGGCCCTTTTTTCCGGCTTTTCCTTAAGCCGAAATTGGAAAACTAGAGCTTTCTATTGCAAGAACTACTCATTCCCTGGAGCCTAGGATACATATGACAGGATTCTAGGGGAAATGTACCTTCCCTCAATGACTTTACCTGTCACTGTCTCACAATCTATATATATATATATTCTGTTGGCCCTAGGATCACCATTATCAAAGGGGCATAGCTCTAAAGGGTACAGAGGCAGCAGTCACACACACCAGCCCCGGTGCCAAGGGACATATAAGAGGGGGGATACCCTGTTACAGATTTTGCATTCGGGTCGGGAGCTTCAAGTTATCCCTAAAATGTACTCACCAAATTACAGTAGCCATACACTTGTGTATCAAAATTTTTTGCCCATGGGCCTATTAAATAATAATAACCATGTAATTTCCAGCAGTGCTATAATACTCAACAGTGCCATACATAAAATAGAGAGGGTCTTGTGGCAAATATAAGTCCCTCCATTATGGGGCTACCAATTACAATAAGGTCTGGTGTTCGTTTACTCCTGCATGCCCTTTCCATGACCATTGAGCCAGTTTCTCACCTTGAACAGCTATTCCTCTCGAGAGGGGAGTCTTCCACAGATTTTTGCCATCCAGAAGTGATGGGGATGAGACCAACAGGAGCAGGGCCCCCTATTTCTATGATCCCAATAACAGACTCATGGGCTGACTCTAGAGTATGTATGCTCTGGTAATAGATTTGGCCATGATGCAAGCATCCTAATTTGTCAGGAAGATATATTCCATGATGCAAATGATTAAGACTAATGACCAATGGAAATTTTGTAGTGAAAAAAAGTGATCCAATTGAAGAAGATTTTTTTAGTTCAGCATTAATAATTTTTAGCGCCATAGACTTAATCATTATTGCAAAAGATGTTTGGATCCTTAACAATAGTGTAATGGCCACGGCCACGGACTGCCATCTTTACTCAGCCACGAATGTCCGCTACCGCAGACCCACAAGATCATGCCGGCATCTCCCTCCTCTGAGACGCAGGCACACTGTACTGTCCTCGGCTGATGCTAGGGTCAGCACACACACCAGGAAATTCTCCCCCATGCTATCCCAGCTAAACAGGAACTATAGAAAGGACCCTGCCCTCTTCCTCCATGCCTGAGCATTGTTGTTGTATTCCCATGTTCGTTTAGTAAATGGTCCCTTAGTTGTATCCTGTACACAGTGTTCCTGAATCCTGCTTCCCGTATCTAGTAATTGTGTTTGTGGTAGAACATCTCCAAGCTTCGTAACAAGATCAATCAATATTGTTCTATCAATTTGTACTTATCACTAGTACATATTCAGTGTTTTACCTAGATATAGAATGTCTGGTGAATAAAATCACACACATATTTTACACAACTCAATCTTTTAATAGCCATTGGGCTGTTGGTTGACTGTCAAATAATATAAGCTATTAGTCCAAATTGGCTGGGATAGCTAAACATGTGCATTATCAAGAAAGTATGTCTCTTCAAAGGTGGTGACACATAAGAGCCTTTCCTATCCCCGATAGAAACTGCGCTCCAAAAGTTAGTAGTAGGTGTTTCATTAATTTCTTAACAGGTGGATGCAAAGTAGCATAGAATTAAGCAAGGGTAAACATGTGCGTGTTGTTTTTTATGTTTGTTTATTAGGGTAGCAAGGTGGCTTAGTAGTGAGCACAGTTGTCTTGCAGCACTGGGATCCTGGATTTGAATCCAACCAAGGGCGGCATCTGCGTGGAGTTTGTATGTTCTGCCTGTGTTTGCGTGGGTTTGCTCCTGGTACTGTGGTGTCCAGTCATACTCCAAAAGCATACTCATAGGAAATTTAGATTTTGAGCACCGCTGGGAATGTACATGAGCTTCCAATTTTATACATGAGCTGCTCCTTTTAGACAATCCCTGCAACCCCCAGCAATAATCTGTTATCTGCAGGGAAATCTGGTAACAAAGGTTTAATATGCCTGCAGCATCACCACAGGGGAAATAAGGTATTACATCAATGGAGTCGTGGGTCCTCCAAAGCAAGAGAGGCTCATTGTAGCCATTCTCCACTTTCGCTAATTGTTGGAGCCCCCAAATGTGGGATTACCCTCCATTAACTCATAATGTCCTAATAGTCTACTTGAAATTGTTTTTTCTAAACCAGGCAAACCCTTTAATTTTAATAGGTCCGAGTTGATACAGAGCTCCAAATCTTCTCCTTCCTTTCACTTAGAGTTAAATTATAAAATTCTATCTACCACCACTGCTCAAACTTTTCCAATTTCACCCAAAACTCAAAGTTTGTTGTGTGGAAAATTGGGTAATCGGCTTCTAAGACATGAGTGACATTGGGTAAGTAAGAGACTTCTAACATTTTTCTTAAACTTCATTATTGGCTGAAGACCAAAACCTACTTCCAAAGTGTATTACTTTTCCATTAATTTAATGGAGGAGTTGGTCCAGTCATTGAAGGTAGAATAATTAGGAAAATAATACAGCAGCTATTTCCAAAAAGTTTGAAAACATAAACACATTTTGACCCCATCACATAGCCATTGGGCTACAGGACGCTACCCTATAGAAAAAAATATAACTGCAGTGAACGTCACTATGCCTACAGCAATTGGATGACAGTGTGACATAGTTATCGACAAATAATTTTATTGTAATTATTTTTGCAGGTATGCAGGGATTTTGTAGTCCCTAAAAAATGCACCATTTTATAGAGGTTGATGCTCCATTTTTCTCTTGTAAAGTCCATAATTCCCTTCTACCCTTCACACCGCAATAGAGTTAAAATATAAAATTCTGTCTGCAGCCATCACTAGGGGGCTGTGTAAATCTCTATGAAGTAAGCGCCCCATAGTAGTGGCTTCTGGCAATCAGAATTGTATCTCTTAACTATTTGATGAGAAACATGGGACTTGGAGTTTCATATCATAAAAACGGGGCTCCGACCCCTAGAAAAATATATGTACAGTTTGACTGTGTGAACCCCTATTACTTTGGACCAATTTACTCACCCAATCTTGGAAATGGAGTGGCAGCATTTTATCATACACAGTACTTTAATACAAAGAGCAATTTAGTATTTTTCACATACTATACAGTATAATACGCAGTATAAAACAAAGTACTTTACCCATACACAATGCAGTATAGTTCAGCAGATCTTATATTAAGCTTCACCTCTACCACCCAAAATGACCTAATGCAGTGAATAAGCCAGTAATCTATTGTTCTCTGCTACAGCTATTTCAGGGGTGTTATATCTGCTGTTTTGTGCAAACCAGAATCTCTTGGAGTGAGCAGTTTATGTCATTTTAAACCACGTGTTAGCTGTAAAACAAGTAGCATGTGGTAGCAATTGAGGTAGTAGCTATACTGGCAGCAGTTCAAGTGAAGCAAACGTACTGTTCAAAGAGGCGTCGTGGCTGTAATTTCAAAAGGAAATTTCCCAGTTCAGCCTGAAAGGCATATATATGTGGAGTAATCTGAGGAAAACAGCTTTTGTTTTTAAATAGACGTTTAATTCTTTGGAGGATAAAATCACAATAGAAAATATCATTGACAACCAAATTGATCCCACAAAGCCTACAAATCGACGTACACATAAGATAAAAGTTTGACAAACCCACCAATTTCAACTGGTTTATCCGACAATCTCATATGTATGGGGACCTTTGCACTGTGTTCTGATGGCAGATGTCACTGAAAAGAGGGCTTAGGCATTTTGGTATTTATCCCCGAAACTTTGTTTCAGCCGCAATGAGCCACTGACAAACTGGCAGTCAGCAGCTTATTTTCCTCACCCCTATAAAATAAACATGATCTCTTGGTGGAGAAATATCTGTTGGTTGAACCAGCGTTCACCCGCCAGCTATCTCATGTGTATAGATCGCTTTAGGCCTTATTCAAACTGCCGTGTTTGACCCGTGCAATATGGACTATGTGTTGGCCGTATTTCCTGAACGGACCACAATTCAGGGAGACTGCTCTGGGGAGTAGAGACCTAAGGATACTAGCGGCCAAGTCTACTAGCGGCCAGGTCTACTAGCGGCCACCACTGTACGGAGGTTTATGGGTGAAAACCTAGCTATCTCTTAGACTCCGTTCCCCAGTTTAGCCCGACGCCAAATACATTGGCAACACAGTGGGTCCATACAATCCTCTGTAGGCTCTGTGACAGTCACTAATTCTACGGGTCCCATGACAGTGATGTTCTATGGAAACTTGGCCAATTACCTTTTAAGACACGACCCAGAACCACATAAAGAAGAAAAAAGGAATCTGTAATTGGCAAAAAGTTCTACATTCCGTTTCCAAAAGAGGTTCTTGAGCTGCAAAACCTCTTCTAGAATTAATACTATCCTCATGTTAATTACTGATTGATTGATTGATTGATTGATTGATTGATTGATTGATTGATTGATTGATTGATTGATTGACATAAAACCTTCCTTGTGGTTGAAGTGAAAACTAGGCCACGGAGGAGATAAGAAAAAAAAGTAGAGAGTACAATGTCAGTTAAAGAGGCTCTGTCACCACATTATAAGTGCCCTATCTCCTACATAATCTCATCGGCGCTGTAATGTAGATAACAGCAGTGGTTTTTATTTTGAAAAACGATCATTTTTTAGCAAGTTATGGGCAGTTTTAGATTTATGCTAATTAGTTTCTTAATAGACAACTGGGCGTGTTTTTACTTTTTACCCACTGGGCGTTGTGAAGAGGAGTGTATGACGCTGACCAATCAGTGACCAATCAGCGGCATAAAGTTCTCATTGTTACAGTGTGATTGTGCAGTGAAAGAAGCTGGGCTGGAACAATGAGAAGTGTATGACACTGATTGGTCACTGATTGGTCAGCGTCATACACTCCTCTTCACAACGCCCAGTGGGTAAAAAGTAAAAACACGACCAGTTGTCTATTAAGAAACTAATTAGCATGAATCTAAAATTGCTCATAACTTGGTCAAAAATGATAGTTTTTCAAAATAAAAAACCACTGGTGTTATCTACATTACAGCACCAATCAGATTATGTAGGAGATAGGGCACTTATAATGTGGTGACAGAGCCTCTTTAAGACTGCGAACTGGCATTGGTTTAAGTCGACTGCTCTGTTGATTCCGTCTAAACAATGCAACCCTGTCACAACGGTAAACCTTTTTTTTTCTTTTTTTTTTTTTTTTTTTTTTTTAATAAAATTGTATTATTATTGTATCACTCTGTTCACATTGTGCGTTTGTGCACCGTTTTACAAACTCTCTAGTAAACTTTTTTTTTTTTTTTTTTTTTTAATTTTTTTTTTTAATTTATTTTTTGCATAGTAGCAGTGTCCCGATACTGTGTATAGCGATTATCTTGCTGTCCGGCATATACGGCATTCTGATTCAGTCATGCCAGTACACCAGTGTGTCTGTCTCCGTGTGTAGACTCGTACACTTATCTACAGTGTCCATGATAACTCTGCCTATTATGTCTTTCTACCCTATAAACGTATTGATCTATAAGCCCACTAATAACTTCTTTAGATCATAGTAATATTGTTGTGCCGCTCACAGCAACTATAATATCGTCTTTAATCAGGGCACAGCGTTTGTACCTAGAATGGTACTATTACTAATCACATTCGTTACTATCCCATCACTTTTCTCACTTTGTGCCTCTGTGCACTTATCTATAAACTCATCGGTGACCTCTTTCTTGTATTATAGTAATGTTATAATTATATGTACAGCGATTACCATCAAGCAGCCTGGTGTGCTTGTGCACTTGAGTGCTGTTCATTGGTGGCATCTAACTAGTAAGTGATTGGTGGCAGAATCTGTCAATCAACGGAGGAGGAGGCTCGGTCCTCTATTCCTCCTTGGATAGGCTATCGACTGATTGTGGACACATGTTCAGCTAGTTGCAGTGAATACTTAATGAGACTGACACCGCCGCTCGCTGTCATTGGCCCCGATACCCCTGAGGACGCTACATCGTAGCGAAACATGTCGGGGGGGCTTCTACCTTTATTTTAATAATTGTCCTATTGACACCTTGGAATCTAACTAATAACTAGTTCTCTGTGGTTGTGGTACTTAACCCTTTCTAGACAGAGCTCTTACGTCTGGCACTGTGCTAATTGCTGTCAGAAATGGACATTAACTTTTAAATTTCATGTAGTCTGTCCTTGTTGCAAATTGAATAAAGACTTTTTTATTTTATTTTTACTCTTTAATAATGGTTGGAAAACAGGGCTTATTTCTGCCGGCAGGCAGCCTTTTTTGAATTTAACTGTTGCACACCCACCAACTATTGAGGTCCGCTCCATTGTATTTTTTGCTAAATTGCAGGGGTAATCACCCAATCGCCAGGACCCACTCTATATATTTAATTATATATATATATATACTATACTCTGATTATGGCAGGTTTTTTGAATAAGAGAATCAATTCAGAAACACTCTCCACAGAAGCAGCATACGTGTTCTCTAGAGATAACGTACCACTGCATCAATTTGACATACATACTGCCTTCAGGGATTTGCAGAGAACCTACCAGAAATATATTAGATCTTGCTGGGAGATTGTCAGTCTAGAGACATATATACAACAAAAAATCGTATACAGGGGTCTTCGCATTAATATTACCCCAAATTCCTACCGCAGTGATCCAGAATTCATTAAGGGGTGGGAGGAACTCCTAACTGAGAGTTCATTGAAATTACTACAATACATTTTGGACTTTGAGAAGCGTGATTATAACAAAACCGCTCTGCAACTTGAGAAAGAAATTGGTGATATTCAGGGATTTAATACCCTGATTGAATTTAACAATTGTGAAACCCAATTACAAAAAAATATTGAGAAATTGCAGACCGAGATAAAAGAGCGAAAGCATCGCAAATACGTCAGAGACCGCAGGGATTTTGACACTGGTCAAGCGTATACATATAAGACACACTCACAATACAACCCCAGACGTGTACAAATCTTTACTGATTTTTCTGATTCAGAGGCATCTGGGATTGACGAGACGGCACAATCTCCTAATTCTAAACCGGGTACTAAACGTAAGAATACTAATAATAGATTTAACTCCTCTAAACGAAGTACGGTGCAAACCAGATCCAACACAAAATGCCATTCTCATCAGAATGCCACTACTTCCTCACACTCTGCCTCACTATCATCTTTCTCAGTACCTGTTGTATCAGCTACTTCAAGTGTACCTCTAACCCCCCGTGCAACTGGCACTGGTTCAAGTCAAACATCTCTAGTAAGCAAATGCCCTACGGGCAATACGACCCACACAAGTGGCCCACTCAACACCTTTCCTTTTTTAGGAATCACGAATCCACGGTGGAATCTGACCTAACAGCAGTACCATCTATGTCTCTAACCCATATTGAGAGTGATCAAATGCAAGTGTTTAATATTTCCTCTGTTCAGTTAAATAATTCTCAATTGACACTTCTACGCAGGGGTCTATCCTTTACCCCCACTCCATTGTATGATGAGTTTACCTGGACCAAGGACGTGAACCTATTTGCCAGAAAAGTGGCCTTATATAAATACTTTAAAAATAATACCCTGAATATGGGAGGAACTGACAGTACAGAACAGAATACACTGAGAGATCTCGAAACTCTCCTATATGAAAATGAATTTGGACCCATTACAGCAGTTGGTCCCTTCTCCTCATTACGTCCTAAGTCCAGGCTTACCCCACCATTTTCACAATATGCCCATATAGACGTTTTTGTCAAGCTAGTATGTGCTGACTTGAAGAAAATCAGACCAGATAAAAAAAGAGCATTAGCTAATCTCAGTGAAATGGAAAGAATAGCATTGGACGAATTGTGTCACAATGATAGAATAACCATAAAACCCTCCGATAAAGGGGGCAACATTGTGGTCATGGACCAGGATGACTATGTTGCCATGGTCCATAGACAGTTAGATGACACCACTACATATATGATCCTTGAGAAAAATCCGACTGATCTGTTCCTCAGTGCATTATACACGTTACTTGATGTAGCCAAGACACAGAATATGATTAGTAATGAAGAATTCAAACGCATCTATAACCCTACTCCTACACTAGCGACATTCTACGCACTGCCGAAAATCCACAAGATGTCTCGCCCAATACCGGGTCGACCAATCGTGTCTGGCAATGATAGTCTTACCCAAGGCATTAGTATGTACTTGGATGAAATCCTTTCACCATTTGTCACCTCCCTGCCTTCATTTCTAAGGGACACGAAGGATACCATCAACAGGATCCAGGAGATTCATGTGACCTCTTCTACATTTATTGCCAGTATAGATGTAGAATCACTTTATACTAATATCCAACACCAATTTGGCCTCACAGCAGTTGCACATTTTTTGGGTACCAAGGGAGTTCAATTTCATGCTCATAACAAATTCCTACTATCACTACTCCGGTTTCTTCTCACTCACAATTATTTTTTATTTGATCACAAATTTTATTTGCAGACCAAAGGAACAGCTATGGGCACTGTTTGTGCACCTACCTATGCAAACCTATTTTTGGGGTGGTGGGAGGATACCTTGGTCTTCACTGACACTTTAGCTTCATACACTTGTCACATCCTGTTCTGGGGGAGATATATTGATGATATTCTCCTCCTTTGGGATGGGGACCTAAACACATTTCACGACTTCATGCACACACTCAATTCTAATCATATAGGCATGAAATTTACCCACGTCATTCATAAAAAGGAGATCATCTTTTTGGACCTAAAAATCTCTCTGGATCCTGCTGGTGGTATCCACACGGATATCTCACGTAAACCAACGTCCACTAATAGCCTGCTGCACTGGGACAGTTATCACCCCCCTGCCTTAAAGAAGGGAATCCCAATAGGGCAATATCTCCGTGCCAAACGTAACTGCTCGGACGAGCAGTCTTTTGAATTGGAGTGTAATGGGCTTTTCACTAAGTTTTTGGCACGTGGATATCCCAAAAAATGGCTACACAAAGCGTATGCCAGAGCGAGAGCCACTGATAGAAGAGATCTATTATGTGAACGTAAATCCGTTACTGATCAACAATTAACAGTCACTGGCAAATCTGCTGTAATGACCAGTGTAAGATGCATTGGGACCTTTGATACTGGCTCCAAACAGGTTCGTGATATTCTTGAACGTCACTGGCCGGTTCTCCTGGCAGACCCTGACTTACAGGGTGTTGTTCCTTCCACACCAAACATCACATATCGAAGAGGTAGAAATCTACGTGACTATCTGGTGCATAGTCATCATTCTGGAGTGATTTCTGTGTCAAAAAATTGGCTGAAGACATCGGTCACTGGTTCTCATCCATGTGGCCGATGTTCTTTTTGCCACTTAATGGCTACTACAAAAGAATTTACCAATCCACTTGATAACAGATCCTATCGGATTAAACAATTTATTAATTGCCGTAGCAAGGGAGTTATTTACATAGCCGGCTGCTCTTGTCCTAAGTTATATGTAGGGAAGACAATACAAGAATTACGGAGGAGAATTTCTAAACATCTAAGCACTATAAACCAAAAAGAGGATACACCACTGTCTAGGCACATCCGTCTTGTACATGATGGGGACATTCGCTCCTTGAAATTCTGGGGCATTACGCAAGTCAAACTTGGCCCTAGAGCAGGTAACCTTGACCGCAAGTTGTTACAGGAGGAGGCACGTTGGATCCATCGCCTTGGATCTCTCAGCCCAGGAGGCCTCAATGAGGGATTTACGTTTGCTGCTTTTCTGTGAATCCTACACGTTACCCAAACACTGGAACTATACTTCAGTTTGTGTGATTATTCTGGTACTGTACTGACAATGTAGTCATTAAACTCTTTATAATCTGCCTTACTATCCACATTTCTTATATGAATATACTACTATCAATCATACTTAGTATTTGCTTCAGGTACCCCCCAGGCTACAGCTTGGTAAGCGACATAGCGGCGGTTTGAATATTTTGATCAATTATAACTCACTGCGTTTCTTTATGAGTCACTTTGATAGCAACTGACTCTGAATGCTTGGTCTCTACTAAGCCCGATGAGTGTAATATCTCATACCTTTTATCTATCCATAGATATTATTGTATTATTCTGTGTACTACTTATATCGCTGTCTGACATAAATGGCATTCTTACTATGCCGTTCTGGTACACCTTTGCGCGTATATCTCTGGTATTTCAGCGTGTATACTAATTTGCAATGCCTATCATGAATCTGCTCATTTTGATTTACCCTAGTTTATTAGCGCATTGATCTATTAGTCCACTGATAACCTTCCCAGATCACAGTAACATCTTTTGTGCTGCTTACAGTAATTGTAACATCACCTTTAATCACCTCACAGCGCCAGCGTGTTAAATTGTATTATTATTGTATCACTCTGTTCACATTGTGCGTTTGTGCACCGTTTTACAAACTCTCTAGTAAACCTTTTATTTATTTTTTATAAAATTGTATTATTATTGTATCACTCTGTTCACATTGTGCGTTTGTGCACCGTTTTACAAACTCTCTAGTAAACTTTTTTTTTTTTTTTTTAATTTATTTTTTGCATAGTAGCAGTGTCCCGATACTGTGTATAGCGATTATCTTGCTGTCCGGCATATACGGCATTCTGATTCAGTCATGCCAGTACACCAGTGTGTCTGTCTCCGTGTGTAGACTCGTACACTTATCTACAGTGTCCATGATAACTCTGCCTATTATGTCTTTCTACCCTATAAACGTATTGATCTATAAGCCCACTAATAACTTCTTTAGATCATAGTAATATTGTTGTGCCGCTCACAGCAACTATAATATCGTCTTTAATCAGGGCACAGCGTTTGTACCTAGAATGGTACTATTACTAATCACATTCGTTACTATCCCATCACTTTTCTCACTTTGTGCCTCTGTGCACTTATCTATAAACTCATCGGTGACCTCTTTCTTGTATTATAGTAATGTTATAATTATATGTACAGCGATTACCATCAAGCAGCCTGGTGTGCTTGTGCACTTGAGTGCTGTTCATTGGTGGCATCTAACTAGTAAGTGATTGGTGGCAGAATCTGTCAATCAACGGAGGAGGAGGCTCGGTCCTCTATTCCTCCTTGGATAGGCTATCGACTGATTGTGGACACATGTTCAGCTAGTTGCAGTGAATACTTAATGAGACTGACACCGCCGCTCGCTGTCATTGGCCCCGATACCCCTGAGGACGCTACATCGTAGCGAAACATGTCGGGGGGGCTTCTACCTTTATTTTAATAATTGTCCTATTGACACCTTGGAATCTAACTAATAACTAGTTCTCTGTGGTTGTGGTACTTAACCCTTTCTAGACAGAGCTCTTACGTCTGGCACTGTGCTAATTGCTGTCAGAAATGGACATTAACTTTTAAATTTCATGTAGTCTGTCCTTGTTGCAAATTGAATAAAGACTTTTTTATTTTATTTTTACTCTTTAATAATGGTTGGAAAACAGGGCTTATTTCTGCCGGCAGGCAGCCTTTTTTGAATTTAACTATGACACTGATTGGTCACTGATTGGTCAGCGTCATACACTCCTCTTCACAACGCCCAGTGGGTAAAAAGTAAAAACACGACCAGTTGTCTATTAAGAAACTAATTAGCATGAATCTAAAATTGCTCATAACTTGGTCAAAAATGATAGTTTTTCAAAATAAAAAACCACTGGTGTTATCTACATTACAGCGCCAATCAGATTATGTAGGAGATAGGGCACTTATAATGTGGTGACAGAGCCTCTTTAAGACTGCGAACTGGCATTGGTTTAAGTCGACTGCTCTGTTGATTCCGTCTAAACAATGCAACCCTGTCACAACGGTGACAAACGGAAACCTTTAGCAACGTTTCCATTACCATTGATATCAATGGTGAGGGAAACGGAAGCTTAGGTTTCCGTTTGCCTTTCTGTTGAGCGGTTAACCTGACGGAAACCTCAGATGGAACCCCTCAATGGAAGGGCAACGGTGATGTGAACAGACCCTAAATTGTATTTTTTATCTTGTCATTTCAGTTTATTTTATTATTTATTATTATGATTTTTATATGCACACATTCTCCTTTGTTTAGTTTTATTTCATCTTATTAGTGTAGTAACATTTGGCACAATGAGAACATATTTTTCTCTTACCACAGATTAATTTTTACTTGTTTTTTTCAAAGGGAGCAGTTTGTGAATGGTAAATGTTCTATTTGTTATCTCTTTAGACTTTTAAACAGTGGTTAATTCACATTTCTACAGCAGAAGATCAAAGAAAGTTCATCTTCTTTATCTTCAGGAGCGCTCATTAATGTGAGCCTGTCAAGGCTGTAGCCTGTGGGTAGTAGTTTTTGAGCAAAAGTAGTTTTCTTTTTCTTATCAATTCATATAAAGACAGCGGAAAATCCCCAGGTGTTTCTATTAACTCCAGGAGAAATAATCCTACACTTACAGTAATAGCATTGTACAAACCTTATCTAGGACTATTATATCGAAACTAATGGTGGCATAAACCTACTAATACTGTCATAAGAACTTGGAAAGAAGGACAATCAGAGGAATCCCATGTTAGATATTGTTAAATGGCTCGTAATAGTGGGGTTCACTGGCTCGTGTCGCTCACTTCTACTACCTCCTTTATATTAGGGTCACTAGGGTTATGCCTAGTTTCCCCTACCTTTTTCTTATATTAATGTTAATCTAATTGCTTTGCTGCTAAGTAAGTGTATATGACTGTATAGTAAATAAAAGGTAATATTTATTATTACAAACAGTAATCACTCTTACATATAAAATACACCAAACACGGTAAATAATCACCGTATAGTATCAGTGTATCCCAATACACATTACAAGTTAATATGTATTGAATACACTAACACTCCACCCGGCACAGTATAATTAACAAGGTATTACAATCCTAATCTATACCACCACCCACTTATCTTAACATACATTTAAATTGCATTACAATACACACACGCTCACTGTTTCACGGTTAACAAGGAATAAGGATGATAAAGGGTTAACAAGGGGAATGGGTTGCTGTGTACCAGGTGATAGCAGGTAAATGGTGGGAAAGTGTTAAACAGGTACCAGGGGATTTACAGGTACCAGGGGATATGCAGGTAATGTGCAGGCAGCTGGGAAAGGGTTGACCAGGGAAGTGATGTGTAGGGAGAAGGGTAAGATGGGGCACCAGCTCGTAGTGTAGGGGGGAAAAGTAAGGGTTAAGTGTATAGGGAGAGAGAGGTGAATGGTTAAGTGTGTAGGGGGAGAGGGTTACGTGGAGCTGCTGCAACAGGTGGATACTTAGCGGTGCATGTGGTCCTAGGTTGGTGAGTCAGGAACAAGTTTTGATGTCTGGTGAGGGAGGCAGGAGCAAGAGAGGGATCAGCATGCCTGTTGCCAATCTTATACCTTGTCCGTGCACATCTGTATGAAACCACATGCTCATGCACGTGCAAGGAGGGGGAGGACATGGGACTGTTTTTAGCTCCCCCCATGGAATTTCATTACCTGGCGAGGGGGGGGCAGGCAGTGGGAGTCTTTTGTTTCCCCCAGAATCTCGAGGGGGGAGGGAGGTAAGTTAATTAGTGGGAATGTCCTGTGGTAAACGAGTGCATCACAGGATACATCCCCAATTACCTCTCTAGTTCCCTACAGAGTATGGAGACAGAAGATCAAAGGTGATACAACCACATTAGTTGGAAGAATTTTCAATGGATATATTGTATTTCTGTAAATATAATACTTTTTTCCATTTTAAGAGAAAATCCCAGATACTCGCGCGCTACTCCCCAAGATGGCGCCGGAGAATCTGTATTATTCGCGACTCCCTCCTCAGAGCCTCCGTCTCAAGCAGAATCTGTACTCACCCTAGCGCAGGTATCTTCCAAACTCCTGGATGCAATCTACATCATCCTTGACTGGGAAGATAGCGGAGGTGAAATCTGATGTGGGCCTTGTCAGGCAGTGTAAAGGATTTGCCAGACACAGCTTCTGTGTCGACGCCCGTGGGCAATTAGTCCGCACCTGCTCCTATGTCTATGAGACTCACTCAGGATGGCAGGCTTAGGAGTGGGAGAGCCTATCACATCCTGGCCAGAGGGAGCTAGCTCCCGCCCACTGTCTATTTATACCTGCCTTTCCTTTTCCTCCTTTGCCTGTGATTCTTCTATGCTTGTTTCCTGGCTTGCTGCTGCTGCTTGTACTACTTATCATCTGCTTGTTATTGACCTTGGCTTTCTGACCACTCTCCTGCTCAGCGTTTTGTACCTCGTTCTCTCCTGGTTTGACTCGGCTCGTTCACTACTCTTGTTGCTCACGGTGTCTCCGTGGGCAGCTGCCCCGTTTCCCTCGCTTCTGTGTACTCTTGTCTGTTTGTCTGTCTTGCACTTACTGAGTGTAGGGACCGTCGCCCAGTTGTACCCCGTCGCTTAGGACGGGTTGTTGCAAGTAGGCAGGGACTGAGTGGCGGGTAGATTAGGGCTCACCTGTCTGTCTCCCTACCATGTCATTACAGTGTCCCCATGTAATACCCCATTGTAAAAAAATGAGGCCATGAGAGAGTATATCAAGGAATGCCTGGCCAAGGGTTACATTCGCCCCTTTACTTCTCCGGTAGGTGCTGACTTCTTCTTTGTAGGGAAGAAGGATGGTGCTCTTAGGCCGTGCATCGACTACCGGAACTTGAATAAGGTCACTGTAAGGAACCAGTACCCCCTTCCTTTGATTCCTGATCTCTTCAATCAGGTTCAGGGGGCCCAATGGTTCTCTACGTTTGATCTACGGGGGGCTTATAACCTTATCCGCATCAAAGAGGGGGATGAGTGGAAGACTGCGTTTAACACGCCCGAAGGTCATTTCGAATACCTCGTCATGCCCTTTGGGTTGTGTAATGCTCCCGCGGTCTTCCAGAATTTCATAAATGAGATTTTAAGAGACTACCTGGGGGTATTTCTTGTAGTGTACCTTGATGACATACTTGTGTTTTCCAAGGACTGGTCCTCCCACATTGAGCATGTCAGGAAGGTGCTCCAGGTCCTTCGGGAAAATAAACTGTTTGCTAAGACCGAAAAATGTGTGTTTGGGGTGCAACAGATACCATTTTTGGGTCAAATCCTCACTCCTCATGAATTCCGCATGGACCCCGCCAAGGTCCAGGCTGTGGCGGAATGGGTCCAACCTGCCTCCCTGAAGGCGTTACAGTGCTTCCTGGGATTCGCTAATTATTACAGGAGATTTATTGCTAACTTCTCGGTCATCGCTAAGCCTCTTACGGATCTCACTCGCAAATGTGCTGATCTCCTCCACTGGCCTCCTGAGGCTGTCCAGGCTTTTGAGGTCCTTAAGAAGTGCTTTATCTCGGCCCCAGTGCTGGTTCAGCCCAACTAAATGGAGCCATTCATCGTGGAGGTTGACGCCTCCGAGGTGGGAGTGGGTGCTGTCTTGTCCCAGGGTACCAGGTCCCTCACTCATCTCCGTCCCTGTGCCTACTTCTCCAGGAAGTTTTCGCCCACTGAGAGTAACTATGATATTGGCAACCGCAAACTCTTAGACATTAAATGGGCATTTGAAGAGTGGCACCACTTCCTGGAGGGGGCTAGGCACCAGGTAACGGTCCTTACCGACCACAAGAATCTGGTTTTCTTAGAATCTGCCCGGAGGCTAAACCCGAGACAAGCTCGATGGGCGTTATTTTTTACCAGATTAAATTTTTTGGTCACCTATAGGGCTGGGTCTAAATATATTAAGGCTGATGCACTGTCGCGTAGCTTCATGGCCAGCCCTCCTTCGGAGGAAGATCCTGCTTGTATTTTGCCTCCAGGTATAATCATTTCCTCTATTGATTCTGATTTAGTCTCTGAAATTGCGGCTGATCAAGGTTCAACTCCCGGGAACCTTCCTGGGAACAAGCTGTTTGTTCCCCTGCAACTCCGGCTAAGGGCACTTAGGGAAAATCATGACTCTGCACTATCTGGCCATCCAGGCATCCTGGGTACCAAGCACCTCATTGCCAGAAACTACTGGTGGCCTGGGTTGCTTAAAGACGTTAAGGCCTACGTCGCCGCTTGTGAGGTTTGTGCTAGGTCCAAGACTCCCAGGTCCCGACCAGCGGGCTTACTATGTTCTTTGCCCATTCCCCAGAGACCTTGGACCCATATCTCCATGGATTTTAACACCGATTTGCCTCCATCTCAAGGCAAGTCCGTGGTGTGGGTTGTAGTAGACCGCTTCAGTAAGATGTGCCACTTTGTGACCCTCAAGAAACTACCCAATGCTAAGACATTAGCTACCTTGTTTGTCAAACACATCCTGCGTCTCCATGGGGTTCCTGTCAATATTGTTTCTGACAGAGGGGTACAATTTGTTTCATTGTTTTGGAGAGCCTTCTGTAAAAAGTTGGAGATTGATCTGTCCTTCTCCTCGGCTTTCCATCCTGAAACGAATGGCCAAACTGAGAGGACTAATCAGTCTCTAGAACAATATTTAAGGTGTTTTATTTGTGACTGTCAACATGATTGGGTCTCATTCATTCCCCTCGCCGAATTTTCCATTAATAATCGGGTCAGTAACTCGTCAGGGATCTCCCCCTTTTTCTGTAATTTTGGGTTTAATCCACGGTTCTCCTCCGTTTCACCTGGTAGTTCCAACAATCCCGAGGTAGCTGTCGTTCATCAGGAACTGTGCACAGTCTGGGCCCAGGTTCAGAAGAACCTAGGGGCGAACCAGAGCATACAAAAGACTCAGGCAGATAGAAGACGTTCTGCTAAACCTTTGTTTGTGGTCGGAGATCTGGTGTGGCTATCTTCTAAAAATTTGCGCCTTAAAGTCCCGTCCAAGAAGTTTTCTCCCCGGTTTATAGGGCCGTACAAGGTAATTGAAGTCCTTAAAGAGGCTCTGTCACCAGATTTTGCAGCCCCTATCTGCTATTGCTGTAGATCGGCGCTGCAATGTAGATTACAGTAACGTTTTTATTTTTAAAAAACGAGCATTTTTGGCCAAGTTATGACCATTTTCGTATTTATGCAAATGAGGCTTGCAAAAGTACAACTGGGCGTGTTGAAAAGTAAAAGTACAACTGGGCGTGTATTATGTGCGTACATCGGGGAGTGTTTACTACTTTTACTAGCTGGGCGTTGTGTATAGAAGTATCATCCACTTCTCTTCAGAACGCCCAGCTTCTGGCAGTGCAGATCTGTGACGTCACTCACAGGTCCTGCATCGTGTCGGCACCAGAGGCTACACTTGATTCTGCAGCAGCATCAGCATTTGCAGGTAAGTAGCTACATCGACTTACCTGCAAACGCCGATGCTGCTGCAGAATCATCTGTAGCCTCTGGTGCCGACACGATGCAGGACCTGTGAGTGACGTCACAGTGCTGCACTGCCAGAAGCTGGGCGTTGTGAAGAGAAGTGGATGACACTTCTATACACAACGCCCAGCTAGTAAAAGTAGTAAACACGCCCCGATGTACGCACATAATACACGCCCAGTTGTACTTTTACTTTTCAACACGCCCAGTTGTACTTTTGCGAGCCTCATTTGCATAAATACGAAAATGGTCATAACTTGGCCAAAAATGCTCGTTTTTAAAAAATAAAAACGTTACTGTAATCTACATTGCAGCGCCTATCTGCTGCACTAGCAGATAGGGGCTGCAAAATCTGGTGACAGAGCCTCTTTAACCCTCTCTCCTTCCGACTGGAGTCCTTTCGAGTGCACGACGTCTTTCATGCCTCCCTCCTTAAACGCTGCTCCCCGTCCTTGGCTTCCTCGAGGAAACCTCCGGTCCCTGTTCTCACCCCTCAGAGGGTGGAATTTGAGGTGGCCAAGATTGTGGACAGCAGGATGGTCCAAGGCTCCCTCCAGTACCTGGTCCATTGGAGGGGATTCAGGCCTGAGGAGAGGACTTGGGTACCCGCCCGGGATGTTCACGCTGGGGTATTGCTCAGGAGGTTACACCTTTGTTTCCCCAATAAACCAGGTCCACCTAGAAAGGGTTCGGTGGCCCCTCATAAAAGGGGGGGGGGTACTGTAAAGGATTTGCCAGAGACAGCTTCTGTGTCGACGCACGTGGGCAATCAGTCTGCACCGGCTCCTATGTCTGTGAGACTGACTCCATCTTCCACCACTCAGGATGGCAGGCTTAGGAGTGGGAGAGCCTATCACAGCCTGGCCAGAGGGAGCTAGCTCCCGCCCACTGTCTATTTATACCTGCCTTTCCTGTTTCCTTTGCCTGCGATTCTTCTATGCTTGTTTCCTGGCTTGCTGCTGCTGCTTGTACTACTTATCATCTGCTTGTTATTGACCTTGGCTTTCTGACCACTCTCCTGCTCAGTGTTTTGTGCCTCGTTCACTCCTGGTTTGACTCGGCTCGTTCACTACTCTTGTTGCTCACGGTGTCTCCGTGGGCAGCTGCCCCGTTTCCCTCGCTTTTGTGTACCCTTGTCTGTTTGTCTGTCTTGCACTTACTGAGCGTAGGGACCGTCGCCCAGTTGTACCCCGTCGCTTAGGACGGGTCGTTGCAAGTAGGCAGGGACTGAGTGGCGGGTCGATTAGGGCTCACCTGTCTGTCTCCCTACCATGTCATTACAGTGTCCCCATGTAATACCCCATTGTAAAAAAATGAGGCCATGAGAGAGTATATCAAGGAATGCCTGGCCAAGGGTTACATTCGCCCCTTTACTTCTCCGGTAGGTGCTGACTACTTCTTTGTAGGGAAGAAGGATGGTGCTCTTAGGCCGTGCATCGACTACCGGAACTTGAATAAGGTCACTGTAAGGAACCAGTACCCCCTTCCTTTGATTCCTGATCTCTTCAATCAGGTTCCTGTCATTACAGGCAGGATATGAAAAATTTGAGACACCAGGTGAGAGAGACAGAGGATCGCATTTCTGGGCTGGAGGACAGGATGGCACCGCATGCATCGAAACTGTCTCAACTTGAAAAGGTTTCAAACCATTGGATACAACGCGCGGATGAATTGGAAAATCGTCTGCGCCGCAATAATATAAGGATCTTGGGACTACCTAAATGCAGTGAAGGCAGAGACCCCTGTTCATTTATTGAATCCTGGTTCAAAGAGATCTGCCTGACGCCATATTGTCATCCTCTTATACTATTGAAAGGGCACATCGCGTGCCGTGCTAGCCCGCCTTCTCAGCAGCTGGGATTGCGATGCCATTTTGCAGGCTGCTCGTAAACATGGAGAGATCCGATTCCAGAATACTACAATCTTGCCGTTTTCACGATTTTTCTGATGCCCTGCAGAAAACACGGGCCTCTTCGTACAGGTCAAGAGACGACTCAGAGAATTCCAAATCTCCTACTCTATGGCGTTTCCGGCACGTTTGAGAGTCATTAATCAGGAAAATACTATTTTCTTCAATAATCCGACAGAAGCTGACGCCTGGCTTAGCTCCATTGGTCGTTCTCCTCGTCGCTAGACTCTGAGCCTTCCACTCCACTTGGGACTCTCCACCATATACACTCTATTAAATTACCTTCCGGTGCGAGTAATCGTCTATAATTCTCAGATGAGTATATGCACGTACAGTTTCTATGATTATGTCATATTGTTTGTCCAGTCAGCCGCTAAATCATTACTTGCACTAGTATACGTTATAGGAGAAGGTTCTTCGCTGTTCGGATAAGATACGTGAGAGCTCAGTTTGCAAAATCTCAGATTTTCTTCCTTTTTTACTCTTTCGTGCTACTAAGGGCCGGTACACATCAGCGTTCGCTTTCCGTTCAGGACTTCCGTCAGAGGTTTCCGTCGTGGAACCCCGCAACGGAAAGTCAAACGGAAAACACAGCTTCCATTTCCATCACCATTGATATCAATGGTGACGGAAACATTGCTAATGGTTTCCGTTTGTCAACGTTCCGGCAGGTTTTAATTTTTTAGACGGAATCATTAGCGCAGTCGACTGCCGGAAAGCTGACAAACGAAAACAATTAGCAATGTTTCCGTCACCACAACGGAAACCTCCGATGGAACTCCTGATCGGAAAGTGAACGCTGATGTGAACAGGCCATAATTCATGTTATCGTATTACTATGTATGGCTTTGAATTACGAATCTACAGGGATTACTCGTGCCCAGTCTTTCAAAGTTATTGTAAAAATCCTATAGGGGTGGACACTGATTCGATCCTTCCAAATGATACTATGTACTGTTCTTTGTCTTTAGCTGTCAAATATTCAAGTTTTTGGGAAAAGTAACATTGGTTTTAAGTTTTATTATTGCTCATCTGTATTAGCTATAAGTTTTATAGGTGATCCCCCGTTTTGCCCACGCTATCACACCTGTGATACAAAGAAACAAAACGTTTTTGTATAATACTTTTAGTACTAGTGTGTTATACCTTGCACTAGTTGTCCTTATTGCTGCACGTTTTTTTTTTACCGTGTATAGCTATAGGTATAACCGATTCACTACTTGGTTCATTCAACTGTTTTGTTTCTAAGTTTATTACTGCATTATTGTATGATGTTAGAGTGACATGACATTCAATATCTTATCTGTGAATGTACGAGGTCTGGGAGACACCCATAAGAGAAATTTAACTTTTTCATTTATTCGTAACAAAGGGCCACAAATAATCTGTCTTTAGGAGACGCATCTCACACAATCTAATACCCATTTGTTAAACCGCACGTGGATTCAATGGTCAGCCATTCTAGTGCACAAGTCGGTCAGATGGGAACCTGACGGGGTTCAGAGAGATCAGGATGGCAGGTCAATTTTCATACATGCCTGGATAGAGGGCCACCCATTTGTGCTGATTGGGCTTTATCTCCCACCCCCGGCACCCATGAATGTACTTTATGAAGTGGTCAAGTTTGCATCTCAGTTTCCCATGGCGGGAGTGCTTTGTATGGGAGACTTTAACCTTCTACTAGATCCTTCTAAAGACAAGTTTTACCCTGGAGATCTACGTGGGCATCTGCCTACATCTTCTCCTTTGGCTGGTTTCTTGGAGGAGATGGGCTGGCTTGACATGTGCAGACAACGCAACCCAACCAAGCGGGAATTTACCTGCTTCACCCCCGGGAGGAACTCACTATCTAGGATAGATTATGTGTGCAGTAATTTAAAAGTGTATAGTATGATGGAGATGATTTCCCATTTACCCCGAGCAATGTCGGCTCACACACATATACTGGTTAAACTCAACCTACGTCCACATCCGATAGGTAGGGGCCCAAGGAAGATACACCCATTCTGGCTCACGCTATTTGGTGAACAGGATCGCATACCAGATCAATTGACGCTTTTCTTTGAAGATAATCTCCCCTTTGATAATCACTCAGCCCTATGGGACGCACTAAAAGCCTATTTACATGGTTGCCTGCAGTCCTCGATCTCCTATCACAAGAAGCAATCCTCTGACATCGAACAGATGCTAGCCACTGAGTGTACAACGCTAGAAGCCACATTTATTGCGCATCCCTCCCCCCTCAACCAGCAGCGTTGGTTACAGAGGGGTAGGGAATATTTACTCCTTCATTAAAAGACAAAACGTCGTACCTTCTTCTCCGATCAGAAGTACTTCGAGTTCGGTAATCGGTCAAGTAGCCTTTTGGCACATCTTATACCTAGTTACTCCACTTCACCAGCCATTTTACGTATAAACTCAGAATTAGGGGATACCCTGCATGACAATGTGCATATTCTCACATGTTTTTCAATCTTCTACAGGGAACTTTATAGTTCTAAATTACAGGTCTCCTTATCGAATATCAGGGTTTACCTAGTGGAGATAGATATACCTACGATGACTGCATTACAAAGAGAGTTTATGGATGCCCCTATCACTATAACCGAATGGAAAGAAGCTTTGTCCTCTATGGCAAAGGGCAAGTCATCCGGCCCTGATGGAATACCACTTGAAGTATACTCCAAATACCAGGATCATCTACTACCTCAGTTACTTACCATTTTGAATACATCATTTGAAAAAGGAACTTTACCTGCTCCGTTCTATGATGCCACTATAATTGTGCTCCTGAAAACAGATAAATCACATATGGATTGTGGTTCCTATAGGCCCATTTCCCTGCTCAATACGTCTATAATTTGCTGACCAAAGTGTTTGCGATCCGACTGAACTCGGTGATTGCTGATCTTATCCATTCTGATCAATCGGGATTCATACCAGGGAGACGTACTGTTATGGCAGGAAGGAGGTGAAGGGAACAAGTGAGCCCTAATCTACCCACCGCCCTGTCCCTGCCTACTTGCAACGACCCGCCCTAGGCGACGGGGTACAACTTGGCGGCGGTCCCTACGCTGACTAAGTGCAAGGGGATACAAACAGGGAACAAGCAAGGGAAGGGGCGGTAGCCCACGGAACACCGTGAGGAAACGGAGTGGTGAACGAGCCAGTCAGGATCAGGATGTAGTGGAGTATACAAACGCAGAGCACTGAGCAGGAAGCAAGCCAGGGGCAGAGCGAAGCAGGATAAGCGGGAACTGAAGCAAGGCAGAAGCACGGCAGAAGCAGGCTGGAGCAAGGCAGCAGTGGGGCCAGGAATCCAAGAAGAATAACAAGCAATGAGGAAGAGAAAATGGCAGGTATAAATGGACAGGGGGCGGAGCTAACTCCGACTGATGAGGCCGCTATAGGCTCTCCCACTCCTGAGCCTGCCACCCTGATTGGTGGGAGCCGGTGTCAGTCTAAGAGGTCTGGCCTCAGGTGTCGACTGATTAATCCTGGGAGTATCCACAGACGTAGTGCCTGGCAGATCCTTTACAGTACTCCCCCTTTTATGAGGGGCCACCGGACCCTTACTAAGAGGACCCGGTTTAGTGGGGAAGAGAAGGTGGAACCTCCTGACCAATACCCCAGCGTGAACATCTCGAGCAGGTACCCAAGTCCTCTCCTCCGGCCCGTATCCTCTCCAATGGACCAGGTACTGGAGGGAGCCCTGGATCATCCTACTGTTCACAATCTTGGCCACCTCGAATTCCACCCCCTCAGGGGTGAGAACGGGAACAGGAGGTTTCCTCGAGGGGGACCAGGACGGGGAGCAGCGTTTAAGGAGGGAGGCATGAAAGACGTCGAGTATGCGAAAGGATGGGGGCAGCTCCAGACGAAAGGACCTTAATGCAAACTTCCTGGACGGGACCTTAATGCGCAAGTTCCTAGACGACAACCACACCAGATCCCCGACGACAAACCGGGGGTTAGCAGAACGTCTTCTATCAGCCTGAATCTTTTGTACGCTCTGGGACGCCTCTAGGTTCTTCTGAACCTGGGCCCAGACTGTGCACAGTTCCTGATGAACGTCCTCTACCTCGGGATTATTGGAACAACCAGGAGAAACGGAGGAGAACCTTGGATTAAACCCGAAATTACAGAAAAACGGGGAGACCCCTGACGAGTTACTGACCCGGTTATTCAGGGAAAATTTGGCGAGGGGAAGGAATGAGACCCAATCAAATTGACAGTCAGAGATGAAACACCTTAAATATTGTTCCAGGGATTGATTAGTCCTTTCCGTTTGGCCATTAGTTTCTGGATGGAAGGCGGAGGAGAAGGACAGATCAATCTCCAACTTTTTGCAAAAAGCCCTCCAAAATAAGGAAACAAATTGTACCCCTCTGTCAGAAACTATATTGACTGGGGCCCCATGGAGACGCAAAATGTGTTTAACAAACAAAGAAGCTAACGTCTTGGCGTTAGGTAGTTTCTTAAGGGGCACAAAGTGGCACATCTTGCTGAAGCGGTCTACTACCACCCACACCACCGACTTGCCCTGAGATGGAGGCAAATCGGTGATAAAATCCATGGTGATATGGGTCCAAGGTCTCTGGGGAATGGGCAAAGAACGTAGTAAGCCCGCAGGTCGGGACCTAGGGGTCTTGGACCTAGCACAAACCTCACAAGCGGCGACGTAAGCCCTAACGTCTTTAGGCAACCCAGGCCACCAATAGTTTCTGGTAATGAGGTGTTTGGTACCCAAGATGCCAGGATGACCAGATAGTGCGGAGTCATGGTTTTCCCTGAGTACCCTTAGCCGGTATTGCAGGGGGACAAACAGCTTGTCCCCAGGGAGGTTCCCGGGAGCTGAACCTTGATCAGCCGCAATGTCAGAGGCTAAATCAGAATCAGTGGCAGAAACGATTATACCAGGGGGTAAAATACAAGCAGGATCCTCCTCAGAAGGAGGATTGGCCATGAAACTACGTGACAGTGCATCAGCCTTAATATTTTTGGACCCAGCCCTATAGGTAACCAAGAAGTTAAATCTGGTAAAGAATAGCGCCCATCGAGCTTGTCTAGGATTAAGCCTCCGGGCAGATTCTAGGGAAACCAGATTCTTGTGGTCAGTAAGGACCGTTACCTGGTGTCTGGCCCCCTCCAGGAAGTGACGCCACTCTTCAAAAGCCCATTTAATGGCTAAAAGTTCGCGGTTGCCAATATCATAGTTACTCTCCGTGGGCGAAAACTTCCTAGAGAAGTAAGCACAGGGGCGGAAATGGGTGAGGGAGCTGGTACCCTGGGACAAGACGGCACCCACTCCCACCTCGGACGCGTCAACCTCCACAATAAATGGCTCCTTTTGGTTGGGCTGAACCAGCACCGGGGGCCGAGGTAAAGCACTTCTTGAGGGTCTCAAAAGCCTGGACGGCCTCAGGAGGCCAGTGGAGGACATCAGCACCCTTGCGAGTGAGGTCCGTAAGAGGCTTAGCGACGACCGAGAAGTTGGCAATAAATCTCCTGTAATAGTTAGCGAACCCCAAAAAACACTGTAGCGCCTTCAGGGAGGCAGGTTGGACCCATTCCGCCACAGCCTGAACCTTGGCAGGGTCCATGCGGAATTCATGAGGAGTGAGGATTTGACCCAAAAATGGTATCTCCTGTACCCCAAAATTTCATTAATAAAATTCTGGAAGACGGCAGGGGCATTACACAACCCAAAGGGCATGACCAGGTATTCGAAATGACCTTCGGGCGTGTTGAACGCAGTCTTCCACTCATCCCCCTCTTTGATACGGATAAGGTTATATGCCCCCCGTAGATCGAACTTAGAGAACCATTGGGCCCCCTGAACCTGATTAAAAAGATCCGGAATCAAAGGAATTGGATACTGATTCCTTACTGTGACCTTAGTCAAGTTCCGATAGTCAATGCACGGCCTAAGACTACCATCCTTCTTCCCCACGAAGAAGAAGCCAGCACCTACAGGAGAAGTCGAGGGGCGAATGAAACCCTTGGCCAGGCATTCTTGGATATACTCCCTCATAGCTTCACGTTCAGGACATGAAAGATAAAATGGTGAGATCCCCAGTATTCCAATCAAACGTGGGATTATGCAGCTGCAACCAGGGAAGACCTAATACCAGGTCGGACGATAATCCCTGCATCACCAGTACAGAGCACTGCTCCAAATGCATGGAGCCAACAAGGAGTTCAAAAACAGGAGTATGCTGAGTAAAATAACCCTTAGCAAGAGGAGTGGAGTCGATACCCACTACCGGGACAGGATAAGGCAAATCAATACAAGGCATTTTTAGAGACATAGCAAATTCCACAGACATGATATTAGCAGATGAGCCAGAATCCACGAAGGCACTGCCAGTGGCAGACCGGCCAGCAAACGAGACCTGAAAGGGAAGCAAAATTTTATTGCGTTTCATATTAACGGGAAATACCTGTGCGCCCAAGTGACCTCCCCGATGATCACTTAGGCGCGGAAGTTTTCCGGCTGCTTATTCTTGCCCCTGGGACAGGTGTTCAGTAGATGCTTGTCACCCCCACAATAGAAGCAGAGACCATTCTTCCTGCGGAACTCTCTACGTTGTCGAGGGGACATGGAGGCCCCGAGTTGCATAGGTACCTCCGAGTCTTCCGTGGAAGAGCGAGGAGACGGGACCTCGGGGGGAATCGCAGGGAAGTCAGAGGGGAAAACATTGAAACGTTCAAGCTGACGTTCCCTGAGACGTCGGTCAAGTCGTACTGCTAGGGCCATAACCTGGTCTAGGGAGTCAGAAGAGGGGTAGCTAACAAGCAGATCCTTCAGGGCGTCAGATAATCCTAACCTAAACTGGCACCTTAGGGCCGGGTCGTTCCACCGAGAAGCTACGCACCACTTTCTAAAATCAGAACAGTATTCCTCAACAGGTCTCCTACCCTGACGTAAGGTCACCAGCTGACTCTCGGCTAAGGCAGTCCTGTCAGTCTCGTCGTAAATGAGTCCGAGGGCAGAGAAAAAACGATAGACGGAGGAAAGTTCAGGGGCGTCAGGAGCCAAGGAGAAGGCCCACTCTTGGGGCCCTTCCTGGAGTCGGGATATAATGATACCCACCCGCTGGTTCTCGGAACCTGAGGAGTGAGGTTTTAGACGGAAGTAAAGTCTGCAACTCTCCCGGAAGGAGAGAAAAGTCTTACGGTCCCCTGAGAACCGGTCAGGTAACTTGAGGTCGGGTTCTAGAAGTGAGGTGACGGGTACTACTATGGCAGCGTCAGGCTGGTTGACCCTCTGAGCCAGAGCCTGGACCTGTAGGGAGAGGCCCTGCATCTGCTGGGTCAGGGTCTCAAGGGGGTCCATGATAGCGTCAGCGTAGGAGAAATGGTAGACTAGCTATGGGCTTGTTATTATGTTATGGCAGGAAGGAGGTGAAGGGAACAAGTGAGCCCTAATCTACCCACCGCCCTGTCCCTGCCTACTTGCAATGACCCGCCCTAGGCGACGGGGCACAACTTGGCGGCGGTCCCTACGCTGACTAAGTGCAAGGGGATACAAACAGGGAACAAGCAAGGGAAGGGGCGGTAGCCCACGGAACACTGTGAGGAAACGGAGTGGTGAACGAGCCAGTCAGGATCAGGATGTAGTGGAGTATACAAACGCAGAGCACGGAGCAGGAAGCAAGCCAGGGGCAGAGTGAAGCAGGATAAGCGGGAACTGAAGCAAGGCAGAAGCACGGCAGAAGCAGGCTGGAGCAAGGCAGCAGTGGGGCCAGGAATCCAAGAAGAATAACAAGCAATGAGGAAGAGAAAACGGCAGGTATAAATGGACAGGGGGCGGAGCTAACTCCGACTGACCAGGCCGCGATAGGCTCTCCCACTCCTGAGCCTGCCACCCTGATTGGTGGGAGCCGGTGTCAGTCTAAGAGGTCTGGCCTCAGGTGTCGACTGATTAATCCTGGGAGTATCCACAGACGTAGTGTCTGGCAGATCCTTTACACGTACGTCTGACAATCTACGGAGGGTCCAGGCAGTGGCGCAGATGGGGGAACAGGGCAATAACGACTGGCTCTTGGCCTCCTTAGATGCCGCCAAGTCATTTGACTCCGTTGAAATGCCTTATCTCCCTAGTGTCCTTTTGCAGTTTTGGCTTTGGTCCTGCATTTGTGTCATGGATAGAGATCATTTATAAGCATCCAAAGGCCACTATAGCTTTGAACGGTCTAACATCCACCTCATTTGTGCTGGGTCAGGGAACGAGACAGGGATGCCCCCTGCCACCACTGCTCTTTGCTATGGAAATGGAATCGCTGGCAATAACCATTAGATTGGATCCAGAGGTGCATGGTATGTCACATGCAGCAGACGAGGACCGTATTGCTCTATACGCAGTCGACATCATGCTTTTTGTCTCGCAAGCACAGCTTTCCCTGCCTAGAGCAATGCACCTTATAAACAAATTTGGAGATTATTCGGGACTTCGTATTAATTGGACAAAGTCGGCCTCATTGTTTGTTCACCCTGGAGATTTACAGCTTGTGGGTTCTACGTTGGAAGGCCTTGCAGTTGTTGATCACTTCAAATATCTGGGAGTACATATCGCTAGGAAGGCGGCACTCTCACTTCCACTCAACGTTCACCCTCTTCTGGCCATTTTTAGAGAAAAATTCAAGATATGGGCAACCCTTCCATTATCAGTAATGGGCCGAATCAATTTGATAAAGATGGTGGTGCTTCCAACAAGTCTGTATATTATGCAACAAGTCTTTATTCCTATACCGCAATCCTTTTTCAAGCAGCTAGACTCACTAATCATTTCATTTATATGGGGACGCTCTAGGTCTAAACTGGTCCTACACAAACTGCAAAGACCGAAAGAGGTGGCTGGTATTGCTCTCCCAGATGTTTACCTCTACTATTTGGCTGGCCAACTCAAGTATCTTGGCTCCTGTACTCATATGAGTCATCCTCCAGGTCCTGAGGACATGTTACTAGACTATACTGCACATAACTCACTATGGCCCATATTGTTTCATCACAGAGATCCTAGGATCTCGATGTTACCTATTCATCGTACGGCCCGGGGTGTTCAGAGGGCGGCTATGCGAATTTCAGGTTCCTCTGACATTCTTGCAGAAACTCCACTATGGCACAACGACACTTTGGAGTCCTTATGCAACTACCCAGATGCCATGTACTGGATTGATGCGGGCATACAGGTGCTCGATGATCTCTATGATGGTAATGTCTTCTTGTCCTTCGAACAAATGCAAGAAAGATTTCACATTCCAAGATAACATTTCTTCAGATACCTAGTTACGTCATCTGCTTGCTACACAATTCTCGGAGCCGCGCCAGACCATCTCCTCCTATCCACTCATCGGAGTGGTCAGATTCCAAGGGCCTAGGTATTTGATTTCTGCTATCTATACTCACCTGCTTGAAAAGAAGGCTTCTGCTGTCCCGTTACCGACTACATCCAAATGGTCCCAACGGATACCATCGCTCACAGAAGAGAATATTGAGGAATTATTAACATCTCACTTACATGTATCACCTGCAGTCAATAACAAGCTCATTCAGTTGTACTATATTCATCAAGCATACCTGACGCCTTTAAGATTTTTCAAAATGAATTGCATTCCTGAAACCTTCTTGCCCTAAATGCTCTTACGCTCCACCAGATTTTTGGCATATGGTGTGGACGTGTCCTCTCATTAAGTCCTATTGATCAGAGATTGTTGGCTTCCTTAACTCGATCTTGCCTTCTCCTATTATGGGTTCACCGGAAACTTGTTTATTTGGCATTTTGGAAGAAGAAATATGGCCTTATTATACAAGAATCCTTTTGCGTGACACTGTTTTTTTGGCTTGTAAAGGCATCTCCATATGATGGATGGATAGACGTCCTCCTAATGTTGCAATTTGGAAACACATGGTTAGTTCTTCTGTATCGTATGAAATCACATAAAATTTGGGACTTATGGTGCAGATCTCCGGATACTACTTACTCCTCCAGAGAACTATGCGATGGTGGGATAAATGGGGAGATAGTTACTGTTCTGATCGTTTGGTGTGGTTCTCCCGGACCTCTAGCATATTTGCCTATTTGTAAATGTCTTATGTTGTGTACACTTTGACTGATATCTTCTATGCCATTTGTACCTTGACTAGTTAGTTATGTTTTATATATTGCTGTAATGCTGTACCATTATATTCAGCACCTGCGTGTGCTTTGTCACATTTATTGGGACACTGTTGTCCTGTACCTTTTATAGTTCATACTGCGGTAAACTCACATTCCTTTTCAATAAAACGAGTTTAAAAAAAAAAGTTTGTCTTTGGTACTGTGCTGGCCTTAAGACTTTGGTGCAAGAGGATTCTCCCTAGTTTCCAGGAATAACATCGGCTAGAAATATCTAGGTGGGAATGTACTTAAATCAGCAAGTGGTCGTTAGAGCAGTTGGTATTGTATGTGCATTTGTCAAACCTGATCCCCAGCATTGGGTCACACAAGGTAAGAAAATGGAGACATAGTCAGCGATGGTGTGGACTGTGCAGAAGGTACCAAATCAAAAGAGAAAGGGGAAAAAACTTAGTCAAAGTATTAGGTCAGCATGGTTATTTGGTTGTATGGAGCACAATAATTCTAGATTAGTAGAGTCAAGGCAGGCAGGCTCAAAATAGAGGTCACCAATTGCAGTTTACAGGACGGCATTGAGCATGGTTATCCAAGAACTAACTCGTAACCTTAAAAACAAGTCTCTTCCCATATTATCCAGTCAAATTCTTTCATTTTGTTAGTACCATTTAGAAAAGAAAAACTAATATTTCGTGTCCATCAATGTCCTCCAATGAAATGTAAGCGTAATTCAAAAAGCCATTCATGTGAGCCACTGTATTTTTGATTGTTAACAATTGGTCGCCCGGCATTCATTTGATGACTTTTAGCTTCAATAAGCCTTTAATGTGTAGCCCATATTTTGAATAGTTATTGAAAAAAGCACGTAATACCTTGTGTGTGACTATATTCATGAAAATTCTAGAAAAAGTTGAATTCTATTAAATGTTATATAACCAGACATAGTAGGTGCTAATTTTACTGCCAGATGACGACGCGCTATGTTACATCGTGCCATCTGGTGGCCATAAACAGAACACAAGCAACATTTCAATGTGAATCACATTTGTTTCCTATTAGTATTTGAGATGTTAATTACATTTCATCAAATACTGTACACATCTCTTTCATTTATAGTATAAGCTATGGATGTAGGAAGCATCACTTTGTCACGCTTCTGGAGCATCTCTGGTGCGCGGAATATTCTGAAACAGTTTTCCGGCGAATATTCAACAGACCCACAGAAAGAGATTTAGATGAACTTTAGCGTAATCTTAAATCTTGTGGATGATTTGTTATGACAATTCCATTTACTTCTACAGATTCCCAGTTCTTGCCAGAAGTCTTCATTTATAGTTTCAGGGTCTCGCTGCCACACATACAGCTCTTTAGGTAAAGTAGCTATGGCTGCGTTCAAACCTGATTTTGGTAATTCTCAAACCCTTTGTTCTTAATATTATATCCTCATTAAAGCCCGAATGTGAGCCAGATGGTTTATTCATTTTCAACATTTTCTGTTTAATACAACTTCCTCCTAAAGGGTAATTGGCAAACATTCTATGGGTTTATATATCTGTTAAAAATATCATTTTTGATAGGTTGTCATGTATTTTATATATGTAATGATGTAATTGTGTGTAGCTTGTCCAAAGCAATATTACATTTGTTTCATCTCCTTTTTAAAGTGCTGTTGCTCCAATATATTTCACCCAGCCAACAGTTTGCATACGATTCCCATGCAGGGCTTTGGTCACCTGTTGCTTAGGAACTCTCCAAATATTGTCTCCTGTAACTTTTTCTAACTTAGCAAGCGGTTTAAAAAGTTCTGTCATATAAAAATTCTGCAATTCTTTATCCTCATTACAAAGAATATACTTCATTAAGATAAGCTTCCTTCAAATGCAGGATTAAACCAACCACACACATTTAACAGTGCAAAAACATTTTCAAGAGCTGCATCAAAAGCATCTAATACAGACAATTAGAACCCTACTTTGTACTGATGAGGAGCAACAATACTGAAATAGTGCTGTCTACAGGTGTCTCTGGTTTGTCTATAAACCTGAGTCATCTTTCAATGCTCTATAAAGCAGTGATCCCCAACCACCGGATCGCGAACCAATTTTGGGCCGAGGATCATTTGGTACCGGGCTGCGGTATCTGGTATACGCCCCGGTGGCCGCAGGGAATTTAGAGCGAAAAAACACACCAAACTGTGGTGCAGTTTTTCGCCTGGAATGTCCACTGCGGAAAACTGCTAAGCATTTAGCCGGCCTGCTAGAAGGCCGGCCTCCTGGGATGACGTTTCATCCCAGGAGATTGCTGCAGCCTGAGATTGGCTGCAGCGGAAGTCACATGGGATGAAACATCATCTCAGGAGGCCGGCCTGGAGAAAGAGCAAACATTTCTGGGTAAATTTAAGTTGTTGCTTTTTCTGAGTTGCTTTTTTGCGGTGGAATCGCTGCGATTTCACCACAATAAATGCAATAACTGTTATTTGTTGTGGGTTTTACCTCGCCATTGAATTCAATTGGAAAAACCCACAACAAATAAGCAGCGTTTACGCAAATACAATTGACATGCTGCGGAATAAAACTCTGCACCACATGTCAGTTTCTGTGCAGTACTTCCACTCACTATTCACCCAGCGTGTGGATGAGATTTGTTCTATCTCATCCACTTTTGCTGCTAATGTATTATGTTGCGGATTATCCGCAACTAATTTAGTTGTGGAAAATCTGCTGTATTTACGCAAAATTTTCTTGCATGAAACTGGTACTTGGTGCAAAAAAAGGTTGGGGACTGCTGCTATAAGGGGTTGAATAATGACTTACAGGGGAGTCACCTACAGGTGGTACTAGATAGACTGTTTAATTCCTTCTGGAGGAGAGATATTTAGTTATATTTACATATTTTTTTTCCCCCAGGGAGCACAGCCCTTAAATCTCCCTACCGCAAGGGGTATCCGTACCTTCCAAGAGCAGGGTTCAAGCATGAAAGTGAAGATACATCTGAGTTGACTTTTACAATGAGCTTGTCACAAGCACAACCTACTCTGATATCATAGATTTTAATGTAATGTTACATTTGTCCAAATGTATTGTCAGACGCGTCTTACTAAAGTGAATGCAGCTGATCTCTGGGGGTTAGAGAAGCTGGACCTAAGGTGATCAGCTGATCACTGTGCCAGATTTTATTTAAAAAGGTTATGTGTTTATGAGACTGTGAGAGATTCATGAGTAAGATTGATAAAAGGAACAGTTTGGTGATAAATTAAGCTCTGCTATATCTGTATCATCTGAAGTAGTAATTACCAAGGAAGTGAAATTTATTGAAATATAAAAAATATGTTAAAATCTTAAACAAGGTCTCTATTATGGAGCCATAGGCATGTCATATGTCGCCATATGGTGCCTTAAAGGCGTTGTATTCTCCCCTAGAGGCAATGCTTCTAGGGGAGAATATCTCAGCAATAGTGATTTAAATAGGAATATTCTGAAAATATTAGGAAACCAACGCAACAGTGGTCCATAGCTCTGTAAAGGGGGGACCAGGATAAAAGAATAACACAGCTGGAATCCGGGAGACAGCGCTATTTAGGTCAGTAAACCAGTTCAATTTATTTGGTCTAGTGCCAAGTTCTCTTTAAAAGCCACCAGATAAAATCTGAGGTACACAGAGGTGCAATATGCGTCCATAAATTTTAATGGGAACTTTATTACGGAACCATACAATATGGATCTGTAATGCGGTTGGGAGCATGAGGCCTTAGGGTCTCAATTTTTATATCTTAGTGAGATTTCCAACCCATTTCATATTTTATCTACATTTACTGTCCATAAGAGAAAGGAAAAAAATATATTTTTTCATTAATATTCATGTTTATTACACTGCAGAAAGTCAACCTGTTGCTATCTGGAAACAGTCAATAAGTTGCTGCTCATAGATCTTACTGTGTTCTTTTCATTTTCATTATGGCTTGGGTACCATAGTAAATAATACAGATCAATCCATTAAATATTAAGAATGAATGTGTCCCTCTCCCCTGTAAAGTCGTCATAAGAAGTTAAGCTTATAAAGAAAAATACCTCCCACTATGAAGCAATTCGAGTTTAGATGGCAGCATATCATGTCTGACATCCAGCTGAAAAGAGCATTGAGTATTGTGAGACCTATGTGTTAGCTGTGTGATACCCAGGAAAATTGCTGTTTATTTACTGTCATTGTACTGTTGCTTTAGTATGCAGGTTTTAATGTGCTTTATTCTGTAATCATGGTTGGTACTGAATTCACTTCCCTATATGACTCAGCAGAAACATAAATGGGCTGCTTCACCTTTAAGATGTATTCTCCAGAGAGAGGGGAGGGGTGTAGCTAGCTGGGGACACAGGAACAAACCTCACCCAGTGCAGTGTGTGAAGCAGAGCAGTGCAGAAGTGAGGAGAAGTGTTCAGCAGCGTGCAGGCAGAGGAGAGCAGACAAGTCAGTGTCTAAAGTTGGATTCAGGGAGATGCTGCAGCAGACATGTGGAACTGAGAGGAATTTTGTGAGAGGATCAGCTACAGCCATGTGGAAGTGAAAGGAGTGCAGGTCAGTGTGTGTTGCATGTGGCACAGAAGCCAGACAAGGAGCTTGGACACTACTGAGAGGGCCTAGAGCAGAGCAAGGAGCTTGGACACTACTGAGAGTGCCTAGAGCAAAGCAAGGAGCTTGCACGCAGCCTAGAATCCCCAAGGGACACCATTCCTCTGTGATAGTGCAACTGGATTGGGACAGTCAGCAGCGCACCTTCCAGCACACTATAGAGAAGAAAGAGGAGCAGAACTCACAGCACACTTGGAGGAATTACAGACAGAGTCAGGGAGGTGAAGCAGGTACCACCATTTGCAATACCCTGTGATATGTTTATACTACTCAAAGACATGGCCTCTGTAACAGAAGTAACCACCAAGCATATTGTGCCCAGTAAAACTACTGTGAAATTTTATTGAACCCTGTCTCCTGGAACATCCTTATTCGGGGTACACCACATAACATCCCAGGGGACAGAGAACAGTGTATCCCACAAGCAACACTTATTTCACTGGTTCTGCGGCCCGAGGAGCGGGAGAGAGAAGGTGCGCCACCGTGACCAAAGGGCGCGAATACCAACTTCAGCTCAGAGAGCCCCACCCACCACGACTCGGCACCCGCGTTACCACAGCTGCTTTCACACATTACATAGAAGAAGGCAGTACTGAGAATATTACCAGCAATACTGAGTGGATTAGAGAGGGTAATTGACAGCAACACATAATGCTCCACCCAAACGTCCTTTTCATCTGGATGCCAGATACAGACCGTGGCCTCCCAAATTCTGGTTCTGGAAGTTGCATAGTGGAAGCTCTCATCACCCACTATTTTAAACCTTTATGGAAAGCTTATAAGCTAGTTTAAATAGCTTTTTCTAGCAAATAAAGTTCTTTAAAGTGTAACTAAACTTTTAAAAAACTTTTGACATACCATAGTGACATGTCAGAAGTTTTGGGCAGTGGGGGTTTGACTATTGAAACCCTCTCCGATTGCTAAAACGAAGCAGCAGAAGTGCCCCGAGTGAGCGCTGGGCCGCTTAGTTTCTGATCAACTCTGCTCGGCTTTTCTCGGAGCGGTGTATGGGCTCATTAGAAAGTCTATGAGCCCGTATACCGCTTGCTCGGTTTTCCGAGGAAAGTCGATGAGAAACGAACCAACACAGCGCTCACACTAGCGCTTTTTCATCTTCGTTTAAGCAAATGGTGGGGGTCTCAGGACTCGGACTCCCACTGATCAAAACTTCTGACATGTCACTATGACATGCCAAAAGCTTTTTAAAAGTTTTGTTACACTTTTAGTATTCTTACTTGAACTGGATATTGGTGTGTTAATGACTAGAGCGGCATGTGGTATTAAGGTCTTACTGAGCAACTAAGAACCAATGTACATTAGCAGCAGGATACCATAACAGATCCATCAATAGCATCTTGTTGATAGTTTCTAGGTAGCAGGAGGAGAAAACCATAAAGAGGTAACTGGGGCATAACTAGATGGGTTGAAGAGGTAGTAGTCGCAACTGGGCCCTGGTGCCTGAGGAGGTTCAGGAATTCAAGTTATGCGGCAGAGATGTAATAAAGATATATAACAAAGCTGCTAGATTGTACGCCTGTGGTCTATAGGGACAATAATAATGAAAGATTAATTACTGGGGTATCCATATTTAATCTATGCTTCATATTCCAAAGATTTGAGGCTGTGTCTGGCGTGGAAAAAAATATATAGCAAAAAACCTGCAAAAATATTGAAATATTCATCTTAAATCTTATCATAAATGTTACATGTATTTAATATAGAGTAATGCTCGCCAATAGTCTCTATTGTACGCTTAATGTACATGATTTATTTTTTAAGCTAATTGTTAAAATGTGTGAAAATGTCAATTGTCACTCACTACAGGCTGACAGTGAAATATGATGTCCAGCCAAAGCAGGGACTGAAAGAATCACATTCCGATAAATCGTTGCCATTGGGAGAGCTTATTGTATTTAAAGGGGACAAGAAGGATTTCTGCCAGAAAAGATTTGGCTTGGTGACATGGATCTGCAGTAAATTTTTACTCAAGGTTCCTGAAGATTTGTGACATCACTCTGGATGTACACAGATGAATGTTTAAACTTGGATGACCCGTTAACTGGAATTAATTTTCTGCTGAACGGTTTCCAGTATATTATGTTCAGGTTCAGCAAAATGCAAAAATGAAACCAGAAACAGTGTCTTATAAATAATAGTCTTGGGGGTATTTTATCAGTCATTGTGTAATTGAAGTTGTTTAGTTTTATGGTTCTCCTGTCAGTCATGAAAAGAGGAAAAAAATAAAATAAACAGCTGGAAAAGTTTCCTTTAAAGAGGGGGAAGATGAGATGCTTCATATTGGATTTATTACTGCTAAATGACAGAACTGAATATAGACTTTTACTAATTGAAGCCTATCTCCAGTAATCCACCTAAAAACTTCTTAGGATCTGCACCTCAGTCTGTAAATTCAAGTTTTTAATCTATAATTAAAAAATGAGTTATCTTTGCTGTTTATTAGCTTTATTCACTTGCAGTCTGCACACAACATTCATTTCAAAATAGGAGACTTGCTGCAGCCCTTTACTTCCTCCCTGCTACTTTCATCTACAGGAGCATATAGATTCATAAAAAGTCTTGTTATTACAGCAGCATCAGCACCGATTCATGCATGGTGTAGGGGTGTACTAACAGGAGAGAGGGGAGGTGAAGAGTGGTAAATATAATGTGAACTAACAGGCTTGTAGAAACTGTAATCAGTGACCAGGCTACAGCTCCAAAATTATAACAACTTCCTGTTAGTCAGAGGCGGAACATGAAGCTTGTGGCCCCAATGCAAAATTTTTAACAGGGCCCAAGAGCCGCACCGTTTATGAGGCGAGAAGGGATTCTAGCCTCAGGTGGCGGACTGCTGGCTCTCTGAGGCGGCAGCCGCGCCACTGACACCAGCCGCCGCCACCCCTGCCTGCACTAATTGTACCTGTGTTTATAGGACGCAGATGCAATTACATGCATAAGCTCTGCATAAGCACTCATTAGTTCCGTGCCCTGCTATTCAGCGACACAACGATGTCTTCGCGCTGCTTGCATTGTTGAATGACAATGCAAACTGTCAATCAACGCCTTTCAATGACGCAAGTGGCGTGATGACGTCATCGCTCCGCTTGCATTGTTGAAAGGCGCTGATTGGCAGGGTAGAATAACTTGCCCTGCCATTCGGCACATTTTAATGATGCAAGCAGCCGGATGACGTCATTGCACCACTTGCCTCATTTAGCTCCAGCAGACCTGCTCTGAAGACAGCAGGCCTGTATTGCAAGAGGACGGTGCGGAAACAGGATCAGGTGAGAATGCAAAGTTTTTTTTTTCTTAAAAGTGTGAGTGGCATTATATACAGGGTGGCCTCTATCTACAGGGGTGCTACATGTGGAGCAAAATCTACAAAGGGGGCTATATGTGGGGCACTATCTACAGGAGGGCTATATGTGGGGCACTATCTACAGGTGGAGCTATATGTGGGGCATTGTCTACAGGGCGGCTCTATGTGGGCGCTAACTACAGGGGCTATATGTAGGGCACTAACTACAGGGGCGCTATATGAAGGGCACTTTCTAAAGGGCGCACTATCTACAGGGGGTATACAGTACATGGGGCACTGTTTACAGGGGGGCTATAGGTGGGGCACTATCTACAGAGGCTACTATCTACAGTGGGACCTATGGGGGCCACTATCTACAGGGGGATATATATATGGCACTATCTAGATGGGGCAAAAGGGGGGCGACTATCTAAACGGAGATCTACAGTATATAGGGCACATGTGTATGTATATGTGGGACACAGTGTGTGGTGCTATTATAATCAGGGACATAGTGTATGGTGCTATTATAATTGGAGGTTCAGTGTATTATATTTAGGAGCGTAGTGTGTGGCACCATGACAATTTTATCTTCGTTTATAGGTGCAGTAATGTTTGAAAAGTGAGAAGCTGAAGACATCTCAGCGACAAACTGCAGAAATGGGCTGTGGCCGGGAGAAGTCATCATAGAGGTCTGGACCAGATGGAGGAGAAAAGAGAAAAAGAACAACTAGAATCTGAGAAGACGTCACCTGTGAGTCACTTAATGTAAATATTTATTTGGCCTCTGAGCAGTACTGTAGCCACTGTATGATCTGTAGCGAAATGATGGGTGGTATTGTTTTTTCTTTTTTTTGCAAAACAGCAACTCCCAGCATATCCTTACCTTGTTTGGGCCGTGTTAGGAGCTTTAGTCTTATGCCGTATAAACCCATATGGCAGGATTGCACTAAATTAAGTTGTATTTGTGCTGGTGCTGTATTTATGTACTGAGCTTTGTTCTGGTGCTTTTTATATGTGCTGAGCTTGGTTCTGGTGCTGTATATATGTATTGAGCTTGGTTCTAGTGCTGTATTTATGTATTGAGTGTATCGTTCACGGCCACTAAGCGTCGTTCCTACTCACCCCCCGACGGCCGTGGTCGTGGATTTGCGAGTTCTGGCCGGCATCTCCTTCCTAGGAGACGCCAGCACTCACTTCCGCTCCGCTCTGCAGTGTCGCTTTAGACATGTAAAATATTGTTAATTAACCCTAATCACTATGGACTATAAAAAGGGCTCTGCCCTTTTACTCCTTGCCTTTCAGTCCTTCCCGACCCTGCATTGACTACTGGGGTCTCAACCAGATCACGGTCAAAAATAAATACCCTTTGCCACTGATCTCTGAATTATTTTAATCGTATACAATGAGCCAGGATCTTCTCTAAACTAGACTTGCGTGGGGCCTAAAACTTGATCCGAATCCGTCAAGGTGATGAGTGGAAGACGGCATTTAACACTCGAGACAGGTAATATGAATACCTGGTGATGCCCTTTGGCCTGTGTAACGCTCCGCGGTCTTCTATGAATTTGTGAATGATATCTTCCAAGATCTCCTCTATGTCTGTGTGGTTGTCTATCTCGATGACATTTTGATCTTCTCCCCAGATCCGACAACACATCAGAAGCATGCCCGTCAGGTTCTGTTGCGACTAAGACAGAATCACCTAAATGCCAAGTTGGAGAAGTGCATTTTTGAAAAATATTCCCTGCCCTTCCTGGGCTACATCATCTCGGAAGAGGGCCTCAAAATGGATCCTGAGAAGGTAAAGTCCATCCTGGAATGGTCACATCCTCAGGGTTTGCGGTCCATACAGCGTTGTCTGGAATTCGCTAACTTCTACTGGCAGTTTATCCCAACTTTATCGTCACTGACGGCCCCCCATCTCTACCCTTACAAAGAAAGGTATGAACGCCAAAGGGTGGACTCCAGAGGCAGAATCAGTATTTAAAGGGGTTTTCCGGAACCAATTAACTCATTTCTATTTCACTGCACATATAAAAACAATGTAATTTGTAATATAGTTACATTTTGTTTTCATTTTCTAACACCCGATTCCAGCGCCGGTCACGTAATGCGTCTCCAGCAGCAAAATCTTTACTTCCAGCGCTAGCCCGTCCATAATCTTTGACTTCCGGCCTGCTCAATGTATGGGAAAGTCATTCCTGACGTCACAGCACACTGAGAGTAGAAGTGGACCGGATACTCTTTCTCCGGTGTCTGAGCATGCGTGGTTGCTCTCATAGCGTGTGTGGCAGGCCTTGACCGGAAGCTGTCATAGGAGGTGTCACGGCGTGGGGTGTGGACCCACTCATTTGTACCGCGTAGCAGGATAACAGCTGGCCAAACAGGTATAGACAATGTCTAAAATTCTGGAAAGGGTACCTGAGGCAGCGTAGACTGTAGCGGTGGTTTCAGGCAGAGATGAGGCTCCGGTTGTAGGCAGGCACCAGGTGCGTGCAATGCAGCAGAGAGCATAACACGACCCCAACACTTTAAGGCACAGGGGCACGGTCGCACGGAATACGGGATACTGGAAGCAGGAACGGGAACATTGGGAACTGGAAGACACTACGAGACTATTTGCAGAGGCAAACTAAGGTAACACAACAACGCTCAGGCAATGAATGGAAGGGCATAACCCTTTTTATAGTCCAAAGGCATTCTGGGCTAATTTGCAGATATTCTGCATGTGCATGTACTGGCCCCTTTGGGAGCCAGTACCACGATGCGAAAGTGAGTGCCGGCGTCTCCCAGCAGGGAGATGCCGCCCGGCACTCACACGTCCATGGTTGCGGCCGTCAGGGGGTAAGTCAGGACGATGCTCCGCGGCCATAGTTTGTGCTCCACTACCGTCCCACTGACAAAAAATGTGAGGGCCGATGCCCTGTCCAGGTCGTTTGAAACAGAGGACATTGTGGAGACCCCTCAATGTATCATAGACCCGTCCTACATAGTTTCTGCTAATCCTCTGCAAGTTAGTGACATCCCTCCGGGGAGGACTTCTGTTCAGTTGGCAGACAGGAGAAGAATTATTCGCTGGGGACACAGCTCCAAACTGGCGGGACACGCGGGTGTTCGTAAGACTCGAGATCTGATTGCTCGTCATTCCTGGTGGCCCACGCTGGCCAAAGATATTGTGGACTCTTCCTTCACTGTCTGTGCATCTAAAAAGGTTGCACACTCCAAGCCTGCCGGTCTAGCCCAACCTCTGTCTGTGCCCTACGCTCCCTGGCAGCATAGAGCAATGGACTCTGTCACTGATCTTCCTCTCTCAGCAGGATGCAATACTGTCTGGGTGGTGGTGGACCGGTTCTTGAAGATGGTGCACTTTATCACACTGACCGGCCTACTTTCTGCTCCTCGACTGTCAAATCTCTTCATCCAGCACATCTTCTGCTTGCATGGCATGCCCCTCCATATCATGTCTGATTGTGGGGTTTAGTTCACCTAAAAATTCTGGAGAGCCCTCTGTAAACTCCTGGATGTCCAATGGTCAAGTCGAGAGGATTAACCAGATCATGGAGAATTAACTTTGTCACTTTATTTCCATGAAACCTACAGGGTGTGGGGCACTTTATTTCCATGCAGCATGATGACTGGGTACAGCTTCTTCCATGGGCCGAGTTCTCATATAACAACCACACAAGTGAGTCCACTACTTCCACACCGTTCTACATTGTCTACGGTCAACATCCACGAATCCCTTTTCCTATTTAGGCTACATGCTGACTCTGCATTTTGGGACTTTCTACAAATTTGTCAGCAGACCCGGTCCTCCATTCTTCTGGCAGTCGATTGCATGAAGCAAAAAACGGATACAAGAAGAAGAGAGCCGCCTCAGTTTCTTCCGGGTACCAAAGTCTTGCTGTCCTCAAGGAATATCTGTCTGAAGGTGCCTTTGTACAATCCTGCAAATTAACCCTGTCTCCTATTAGCCTCCAGCTGCCCTGCCTTGGGGATGTCAATCAAAATTTGGGGGGCGACATTTTAATTTAATTTCGCCTCAGGCAGCAGAAAAGTTAGAATCGGCCCTACAGGGCCCCCTACCTACCAAGTGTCATATATAATATTGGTATCTTTTTATGTGGTTCTAACAGCACTGTGAAGTTTCTTTAAAAACTGGAGGACCGCTTTAAAAGCTAAGTAGAATTAGGCTAGGGCCCCACCATAACATTTGGTAGCACGGAAGTCAAGGTAAAAACACAGAATTTCAGCAACTTATGTGTACCTATGGCAGAAAAAAGTAGCAAGGAACCTTGAGACCATCTTTCAATGTCTTTATCTCAGATACTAATATGAACACATAAGCATTTAGTATAAACTGTAGAATGATGACCCTTATTATTACAATCTGCACAGCCGAACTTCAAAAGAATCACATCTATTGTTAATATGGATACTGGGTAATGGTGTCCTGATAAGTGTAAGAACCTTTGCAGATTTCCCCCTACCCTACAGGCACAATGATGTTAACAAACAAGGGAAAGAAAAATATGATCTGAGGACTTCATTACGCTTGCGCTCCATAAGGGTTGGTTTCCAAAGGAAAAATAAGTGCTGGGCCCTCCTGTTTCAGAAAGAATTCTTCTGAAGAAGTTAAAGGGTTATTCGCATCTCAGACATTTATGGCATATCCCTCGTCTTGTGAGATACCCATCCCACCTGGTGAGGCGGCTGTCGCAACCGGTTCCAACTGGGGTCTATGTAGAGAAGTGGCCATACATGCGAGCAGCTTACTTTTATATGTTCTATGAAAGTTATGAAAAAAAGTCAAGCAACTCTTTTTGTACTGCAGGGACGATTAAATGTTAGGTACAATTTAAAGAGATTGCCTTATGACAAGTTGGGCTTCTATAAGCCCTACTGGGGGTATCAATGTCTGGCCATACATTTCCCCTGCAACTGGTACCACAGGGTAAGAGTAGTATTGCATGCCAGCTATTTAAAGGAATGGCTGACCATATAATGGGCCGTGTGCGCCGGAGTGAGAGACACTTTTTGTGGGCGACTCTCCACCCCGGCTTATAGAGTAAATCCTGAGTAGAGGAACCCTCTCTATGACATTCATATGCCCTAAGAAATCATATAAAAATATATTGTCTTCATGAGACAACCACTTTAAAACACATTTTTGGTCACGTGGTGCATGTCCTCATTTTGGTCTCAAGAGCCTTAATTGTACAGATACATGCCAGCAACTTTATTCAATTTATTTTCTTAATGATTTAAAAATGAAAGGATATCAATGCACAACAATGCGGTGTGTAAAATGGGTTTATGAACCATATCTTGTCCCCGTTTCTCATGAAAGTGTATGATGTAACCTCTACATATTTTGCCTTGAGTCTGTTTGAACAGTCATGATGAATATATGCCTCTAAGGATTACATCAACACTTTAATCAAATTCTGTCTGTTGTTTTAGTACTGACTATAACTGAGACTGATGAGAGCCAGAGAGATGTATGGTTCATGTTGTATCACACATAGAGGATGGACATTGAAGCTTTCCTTTGAATTGAAAATACAGGGCAGCTTTGCTAGTAGCGTGGATGGCCCAGGTCTCCATGGGTCATTGTGTTTTTCAGTGAATGTTTTTGTCTTATATACACATGTAGCGGAGCTGATTTTGTTTCTTTTTGTTTCTGAGTTAAGATTATTTTGTACGTTTACTACATGTAGAGCCACATATAGCACACATCAAGAAATCACAATGGGTTCAGACAAATGATTAACACGACTTTGACATTTGTATGTAAAACTCAGTTTTGCTACAATTGTATATGTTCGGCCAGACTGGGCATTTTTGTCATTTTTGAGCCAGCCGGGATTTGAGTTGCTGTAGCATTTCCTACATACTGGAGATGCTAAGAAACAGAAGAAAGAAACAGTATGCAAAATCTGGTAGCCTGAAAAATGATCTTGGTTAATATAATATATGGCTGTGTTTATAGGAAATATTCTGCCTCAAGATTGTTGTATGTCCTACAGCTGACCAATTTTCTGTTCTACATACTTCAGATTTTCCTTTTATGAACATTATCTTTCAATTGTTTATGAGAAAAGGAAAGGTAAGGGGGGGTTTAAGGGCCAGACTGACTGACCAGAAGATCCTGTGGTGAGACCAGGTTCTGATACTATCACGAGCCTTGCATAACTGATCCGAAGAAGTTTGCCTGAATCTGAAAGTTTTATCATCTGCTGGGCTTTATCGCTTTTTGGGTTATTTCCATAACATTCTTACAAATGATAACTTCACACAGAGCAAGAGTGAGCAACTTGTACAGCTTGATGGTGGGCCCTCAGAAGTATTCCCTCTGATTAGCCCCAGCTTTTCTATTGGATGGGATTCATGACTCAGTGGGGCCAATGATGAACATTGTGTTAAGGTGCCCATACACTTTAGATGACAGTCAGCCGAACCTGCCTATTTCAGCTAGACCGGCCGATTTATCTTATGTGTAGGGGGTGTACTGACTTCCCCCTGATCGCAGATGTCAGGGAAAAGAAGCATCGGACATGTTGGATTTCAACAAGCCCGATCCTTTGCTTCTGTAGGCGTTAAACCGCTCCCAGAGGATTCTGGCAGTGGCTTATTGCCCTCTCCCCATTGAAAACACATGTATGCTTGGCCGTTGGCCGCCACGATCGACTGTCAGCTATCTTAAGTGTATATGTAGCTTTAGGGAAACATCTCTATTACTTAGCTGCCCTATGTTGTGGATTACTAATACTAATCCTTGCTCTGGACAATTTGGTATAGACATTGGTTGCTCCCAAATCCATCCTGAGTTTTGAAACAGAATTTGTTGATTTTTCATTCTCTCAGCTGTCCCAATGATAAGAGTAGATTACAACAATATTTATCCGTGGATGACTGCTACAACATGCTATTAGTCAAGGCAAAAAAAATCCACATAATGTGTAGAGGAAAAAGGCATTCTCTGAAAAAAAAATGTAGTTGATTCATTGCTATATGTGTGACAGGAATCCTGGGAAATCAACCATCTGTACCTAATTTGTGTGCCATGCAAATTATTGAACTCTTCTGTTGGTCTAGTAGAGTGCCCTTCACCAGTGAGACTCCCCCAGTTGTTCATGAGGCGAAATAGGAAAGGCAGTTTTCACAGAAATTATTATATGCTGCAAAGGCCTTTCTCTGGCTGAACATGTCTTTGGTTTAGCAACGGAACTACATCCTTTTGTGCTTTTTTTTAATGTTCTACTTGGTCCAAATTACAATTTTGCCATTGTTTTGGGGGTATTGTGTTTACGAAGTTCACGTTGCACTATAATTGACATTATAACTATTTTGTTGTCCACTACGATTACAGTGATACATTTTTTTTTAGGTTTTTCTACTTTTGTCCAATAAAAACACTTTTTTTTTTTAGAAAATATTTTTTTGTGTTACTGCATTGAAGCTTTATGAGGGCTTGTTTTTTGCAGGACAAGTTGTAGTGTAAATTGGTACTACTTTGGGGTGAACAACAATTTTTTGATCACTTTTTATACTGTTTTTTTTTTTAAAGCAAGATGATAGAAAAAACTGCAGTTTTGGCATTATTCAATTCAATTCAATTCAAAGAAGCTTTATTGGCAGGACCAAATACATATTAGCATTGCCAAAGCAAGTAAGAAGTAAGGGAATGAGGGATAGGGACTGAGGGATTGGGGGATAGGGACATATCTAGGGTCGGGGTTATACAAGTCCATGGCATATCATGTCTCTCTCAGTTTATGGCATGCAGTGACATATTGTGCCGCTGTGCCCACTGTGGTTTCCTCTTCACCCAGCAGGATGTAGAGTTTCTCTTCCTCTTCCATGGAGCTGAAGTCCGGTAAGAGATCGGAGAGTCTCCTGAAGTGAGTGTCCCTCACTGCTGAGTATTTGGAGCAGTGTAGCAGGAAGTGGGCCTCATCCTCCACGGCCTCCTGGTCGCACTGTTGGCACAGTCGGCTCTCCCTGGGCTTGTAGGTCTGTCTGTGGCGCCCGGATTCGATGAGCAGGTTGTGGGCGCTCAGTCTGTAGCGGCTCAGGATCTGTCTGTCTCTGGGGTTTGGCAGTTTCTCCAGATATGGCGCCAGTTTATATTCCCGCTGTAGACTCCGGTATATTGTCAGTTTCTGGGATGTCTTTATGTCGTTCCTCCAGTCACTGATATATTCCTCTTGGTTCTCGTTTATTGTCTTCTTGATTTCGGCTTTTGTGAGGCCGCGCTGAGTGACATTTTCTTGAGGCCGGGTCAGGGTGAGATGTTCTGCGGGGCCTGGTTTACCTGGGACCCCTTGGTGTAGCAGGGCTTTATGGTGATAGGAACTTTGCCTGCTGCTGTGTAGATGGGCCCAGAATGATAGCGCCCTCTTCTGGATTGTGAGGTGTAGTGGGAATCTACCCAGTTCTGCCCGACAGGCACTATTTGAGGTGCTCCGATGGACTTGGAGAAGGTGTGAGTGATGACATACTATTATGGTGATAGGCAGGAAGGGGTTAAAGTCCAAAATTCTGTGCTGATTTATTTCTTAAAATATCTTTATAGCGATCATGACTATATTTTTCTTCGACATCGCTGCAAATCCCCTGCATAAAAATAGATTTATATTGTAACATTCTAGCTGCCTGCAGTCACAACTAGATGGAGTTTAGGAGATTATTACATTCTGCTATACATTGGTCCTAATAATAAGATAAGACATATAACGATTAAATAAAGATAAAAAATTAATCAGCACATAATTTTAGACCTAAAAGTCATTAAAGGTAGAAATTCTACTCAAACGGGTTCTCCACTTTGGACGATCCCTACTTTTTAGAAGGATCCCTTGGCAACAAGCTCATTGCAAAGTATCCCCCTGCTAGGACCCTCAGTGATCGGCTGTGATCTGTGGGGAAATGTGTCAGTGTTTAATTTCCCTGCAGCACCATCACAATATAAATTAAGCATTACACAGTGCCCATTCATATCAATAAATCGTCTATATAATGCAAAACAGGACAGGGGGTGAGACACTCTTTGTGCCCGCTCTCCACTCTGGCCAAGAGATGAAGATCCTGATCATGGGACCCCCTCTCTCAGAATTTTCTAATACAGTATATGAAAATGGGTTCTCTAATCTGGATAACTCTTTTCACACTTCCGCCCCTATTTGTCTGGCCACACCTAAAAAAAAAAAAGTTAGTAACCAAATATTAACTTCTTCACTTACTTTACCCTAATTTTTTATTGTTCTTTTTAACACAGAACATTTCTTAAAACTTTCTGGCAAATACACAGCAGCCTGGAAGGACTCTGTAATCCAATCTCTATTTTAATCAAGTTACTGACCATTACGTATCTTCTTCATTCTTCATTACTCATCAGTCTTGTTTCTTTTATTCAGAATGTATTTGGATTGGAATAATAGTAATCTGTATAAATTAATGAAATAACATGCACTGAAAACCATCACTATTTTAGGAATATGAGACTATTCCAAGTAATATTTCAAATATAAGAAGAAAATAAGAAAATTTTTACGTGTGAAGACTAGTATCCATCTATAGGATAAATGGTCTCACCATTCCATAAATCACCCGTCAGATAAGAGTAGACTTGGAAAGTGCCTCTAACAATATCTGTTCTCTGTCTTTTAGCTCAATCTAAATGAGACTAGTAAGTTTAGCTACTTGCCATAACAAATGTGCAGAGACATGTAGCTCCCATAAAGGGTATGCCTACACATTTCAGTCAATGTAAATACTAAGGGAGGAATATATCAACCTTTCTACTTAATTTTCTGGCATAACTTTTGCGACTTTTGGCCTTTTAAATGTTACGATACCTCCTCAATAACCAAAAAATCCATCTAGAGCAATAAACTAAAAATAAGTCAGGGAGGAGGGGGATGAAGCTGAAGCTTTTTACTTAGCTTTTCACTCAGCGGGAGGGAGACATTTGATTAGCTCAGAGAACACATCACTGCTCTTATATCACACCAGCAAGAGTCTGCCCAGGTGACCTTATAAAAACAGATTACCTGGCGTCCCACAACCAGGAACCTTAGCGATCAGGGGTATCTATAGGGAGATCATGGCAACAAGAGTTTACTTTCCCTGCAGTGACACCACAGGTGAAATGAAGCATTGCACAGTTCTTATTGAAATCGATAGGCTGTTCATTGTAATCCTTCAGAGAGAGAGAGAGAGAGCTGCTCTCAACTCTGTCTAATAGATGGAGCTCCTGAATGAGGGATCTCACTTTATTAACTCAAAATTACCTAATAGGGTATTTAAAAATAGACAGACCTTTTAAGAAGTCATTCACACAAGTTTATTTAATGTCCATATTCAAACTGCATCCTTCTTCTGCAGGTAAAGCAAGCACTATATTAAAATAATAGCTGATCAAGGATTCGCCCAACAGTGGAATCATCCATTAACAGCTTCTCCCCAGGGACCCCAAAACCTGGAAGGGAGTTTTCTAAATAGGACAAGGCCTTTAACTTTGAATGCATTGTTTCATCTTATATTTCCAATTTATATTATCACTGCTTGCTCATTGTATTTTCCAATAACATTCATGTCTCCATTCTCTGTTTTATTTTACGCATATAATTATTTATTTTGAAATCACTACCAAGACGGTCATAATTTCTCTATTGTTCTCAGAAATGGACCCATGGGTCAGGCTAAAAATAATAACTGTCAATATGTTGGATATAAGGAAAGTACATGTTAAAACTCAAATGTGCTATTCACGGCTAAGGTTGAATTGGCTGGGAGTTCCAGGTCGACAGCAGATTCTTGTATTCCTCACTTGTCTGATCTCAAGCCAAAAACTCTTTTTATAAATGAATTTATTTGGACTTTTCAGTAAAACTATTGTTTTAATCAGCACCCGGGCAGGATCCAACAAGCAAGATGAACCACAGAAATTACTGACAGTGTTGAAAAACAGAGCGTGCTATATTTGCAGAAGTAGCTTTACTTTTCCTTTATACTTGGAATTTCAAGTTCTCATGTTGCTGAATTGAGTATCGAGCGCTGCAGAATGTGTTGGTGCTATATAAATGAAAGATGATATATTTTGACCCTTTATAGAGGGAAACCCTTATGTCATTGGAGTCATTAGGCTCAAGGGGCACATGCCCCTGGTCTTCCCTGGTGCCAGACTGGAAATGTTGGGCCGGAAATTCTGGACCACCAGCATTTCCATTGTATACGTGTCCTAAGGAGATAATTGAATATTAGATAATATAAAAGCATCTGCGATCATTACTGTAGATTACCGTTGCTTCCCTGTCTCTCTAAATTGACTGCCCCCTTCCCTGGTCAACCGGTGCCCCAAGATTTTTCAACGTCTAGCAACACCCCTGTTTGTTGCACAATTTTTGTACTCCTTTCGCCATTTAGTAGATGCACATCTCACTGTTGGCTGTTGGTGAAAGGGGGGAAGTAGTTATATCAACAGTGCTTTGTTAGACTCTGTCCACATTTACTTTTCCATCATCCTTTCCTGTCATTTTCATCAAAAATAACATGGAATGCAGCACTATTCGCGTTGTGTAAAATACTGGAATCCCCGATGCATCCCATTATGTTCCATGAAGTCTGTGAGAATTTACCGGTATCTGTTCAGAAAGGAATCCGGCATAGCTGTTTTGGCTCCTTATAAAATGAAGCTAGGTCGCCATTGTGAACAGAGCCTACGGGCTCATTAAGACGAGCGTGATTCTCGTCCGTGAGCTGTCTGTTGAAACAATGCACAGCACACGGACCAATTGATTTCAATAGGGCTATTCACACATGCGTGAGTTTTCACGCAGCGAGTGTCCGTTGCGTAAAACTCACTGCATGTCTTATATTGGTGCATTTTCTCGCACCCAGTCGCCCATTGAAGTCAGTGGGTGCGTAAAAACCAAGGACAGACGCACAAAAAAAGAAGTTCTTGCAAGTGCGTGAAAAACACATGCCACACGTAAAGCACACTGATGTAAAAGCGCAACGCACACGGACAGATTTATGTGCTTTTTTTACGTGCATAAATCTGTCACGCTCGTGTGAATTTAGCCTAATCTACTCATGACGGATCTTGGTATGATGACCTGTGCATCTGTTAAGCTCTACTCTGCTTAATTTGTATATTGCAAATTGTTTTTTTTATCTTTAAGGATTATTTACCGTAACGTAATTTCAGGATTACAAATTAAAAGAGATCCTGTTGTAAAAAGCCAATTAAATAATAGTACCTTTTTGATGTTTTTTATTTGAATACATTCTTTTGAAATAATATCACAGGAAATATTTCTACCATTATAGTAAATGATCAGGTTGTTTCTTCAATATACAAATTTCACAAGATGTATTTCTAAGCCAGGAGTTAATATTTCATACAGTTTCCTGAATATTTTGTCATAATGGAGTTCAACAGACCATATATATGTTTTCCATTACAGCTCATGTAAGAATCTCTGTTATGTTTTACTTTTTTTTTTTATAGGAGTCCAAACTGCTCGTTTTAATTCCGACTTATTCAAGATGTCCAATAGCAAATAAAATAAATTGGCAAAAACTTCTGGTTTTGTTTATTTAAATAAAACATTGGAAGAAATATGACATTAATATTGGTAATATATATTACATGAAGCCGGTAGAACAATGGTAGTGTGGATAGAATGTATTTCCCATAAAAATCAATAAGGTTCCATAACTCTAACCACATTGTACCAGCCCTAATTGGGAACAAACTAAATCTTATTCTTTTATGTCTTTTTGCTGTCTCAAATATATTTTATCTCCCTCATATAACAAAAATCAGGCCAAAGAAATGCCATTCCTGAAAAAGTATTTCCCTGATATAGACTATTAACCCATTCCCGACCACCCACTGTCTTTTGACAGCAAGCAATGCAGGTTCCGAGTCTCTAGCGACGTTTTTTGATGGTGCTGTATAAAAGGCTTATTCCCTAAGAAGGAGCTGTACCTAACAGCTCCAGTAATTAAAAAAAAAAATCTCCTAAATAGGGTTGGGATTGGAGGAACATCCGATCCAGGTTGTTTAACTCTTTGATCGCCGCAGTCCGTGACCGCGGCATGATCAAAGGGAGACTCTCCTCTTCGATCACATCACCAGAAACCAGGTGGTGCAATCGGAGACTGGGGAAGCCTCTGCAGTTACTCCTGGGGACCTAGAAAGGACCCCAGGGTTGTCTGTTCAGTATGCCTGCTGTTAGTGCACACTATGTGTTGCCTTAAAGGCATGGTGTCGCCCGAAAAACATGTTTTTTTTTTAAAATTTAAACATTTAGTGTGTGGGTGATTAAACATTGTTCAAATTTTTTTTATTTTTTTCGCGAGTCAGGAAATATTATAAATTTTTTCTAATTTATAATACTACCCATTTTTGGTCACTAGATGGAGCTAGTTCCCAAAATTGCAGCATTGCAACATTGGGTTAAAAGCTCTCGCTCTAGTGAGCTCTCAGCATCCCCCCTCCTTTATCCTGGCTAGTGCCGGGATAAACGAGGGGTTTGAAAGGTTTAACCTCCTACACTGTGTGTCGCCATTTTTTGAGGTAACCCACAGTGTAGTAGGTTTACATACAGTAGTAAACACACACAAACACTAACATACATTGAAATCGCTTACCTGCTCCTGCCGCCGCGGCTCCCTCCGGCCCGTCCGCTCCCTTTGCTGCCGCTGTTCCATGTGCACAAGTCCGGAAGCCGCGACCGGAAGTAGTAATATTACAGTCCGGCCGCGACTTCCGGTCCACAGGAAAATGGCGCCGGACGGCGCCAATTTCGAATAGGACTGTGTGGGAGCGGCGCATGCGCAGTTCCCACACAGACGCCGTACACGGACGTGAATGGGACGGGAGCCGTTCACAGTCCCTATGGGACTGTGGCTGCCGTACTCCATGTCTGTGTGTGTCGTTAATCGACACACACAGAAATGGAACAAAAAATGGCAGCCCCCATAGGGAAGAAAAAGTGTAAAAATAAGAAACAGTAAAACACAAACACACAAATGAATATAAACGTTTTTATTACAGCACTAACATCTTTAACATATAAAAAAATTATTTGCCATGACACTGTTCCTTTAACAGCAGCCTGTGTAAGAGTGACACAGTGTAATGTATTAGCGTACAGGAGTATGATAATACATTCTAAGTAAAAAATAAAGTTGTTCAATAGTTATTCATTCACGGAATAAAAAAAAAATGGAACAAAAAAATAATAATGAAAAAATAATATCCACAAAAAAAGTCATTATTTAGTATATTTTATTGCAAATATATTACATAAAACAAACAAACTACACACATTAGGCATCTACACAACCATAATAACATGAAGAATTAATTTAACATGTTATTTAGTGTAAAACATGAATGAAATATTTGTTTTTCTATATTCACAAAATAAATTACATGTATTACACAATTATTTATTTTTACCCCAAACCTGTGCAGGAAAAAAAAAACTCTACCGCATAAAACGAGGTCTCATCAATAAAAATAAAAAATAAAACTTATGACTACTGAAAGGCAGAGGCAAAAACAAATAAATGTTTCTGTCATCTTGTCATTAAGGGGTTAAAATGTGGTTGAAATGAGGTTGAAATGAAGGATAGCATTGTGGCTCAGTGGTTAGCCCTGCATCACTACAGCGATGGCGTCATGGGTTCCAAATAGGCTTGGCTACTGACTGTGTGGAAAATGTTTTGCCAGGGTTTCCAAACTCATTTAAAAAATATATTTATTATTTATCATTTATATAATTCCAATATATTTTGCAGCTGTACAGAGAATGCCCTCAGATCAGTCCATGTCCCCTGTGGTACCCAAAATCGAATTTCTCTATTTCAAGAAGGCAAACATTAATTTGGGCTAATTGGATAGGTGGACAATCAACCTGAGCATGTTGTTTGGATAACCATGCCGACACCGCAAATACATGCAGATTTTTCCCCTGGATGGATTGAACTCAGAACCCATGACAGCAGAGCTAACCCCTGAACTGCCAAGCTATCCCTCATCAATGGATGTCTAGTTGTAATAGTCTCCTTCTTGGCTAACATTCCCCATATTGCTTCAAACAATCTCTAGAAATGTCCTACATTTTTAAGTTTCTCTTCAGTATATGCATTAGCAATCTTCATCATTCCCTCCTAAGATTCAGGAAAGGATAGAAAATAAAAAAATTTGGAGAGCCAAATGGAAAGATGTTCAGTATATTAAGTGACCGTGGGCAGCTGTCATCTACCTAATTGTCTTCTCGTGGACTTCTTTTCTTAGAAACCTTCTCAAGGTAATTTACCACCATACTTACACTTCTCCGAAATCCTATGTGCTTTATATTTACACAACTTGGGTGGGGTTTTGATTTCTAGTTCTTATTACACATCCATTTATTTTTCACCTTGGGACTTTGACCTTCAGTATTTTAAAAAAATTACTGATTAACGGTCCAATTACACAAGCAGGTAATCGGTCAGATCCTATGCATGATAATCGCTTAATGTGAGTAGGTATAGCAACTTAACGGCTAGAAATAAAATGCTCTTTGTACAAATGATTGTTTATACGAACATAAAAATAATCGTTGGTCATTTTGACATTGTAGTATGTAAATATAGTGCGGACATTCATTCTTTGCATTGTAATGAACGAAATCCGCAATGAAAATCTGCAGCATTTCCGTGACAGATGGGGCATGCTCCTTATTTAGAAATCTACAATCACCAAGTTAGATTTTTTTAATGCTGTGAGTGAATGGGGATTGTTAAAATTCATATACTAACATGGTACGGTTCTTTCTTGTAGAATTTTAGTGCGAATTCCGCTACCAAAATTTTTATATCAAATATGCGATGTGTGAACATAGCCCTCAGCAGGGATTTAAATCAACAAATTACAAGTTATTCTGTATCTTTTCTGGAGATTTTAAAGTCCTATAGAGAAGCCTATGAGAAAAATTGCTGATAAAAACACCATAACCAGAGCAAACCAAACACAAGTGTATACAATATTTTTTAGATTTTACTATGCAAAATCTGTCTTTATTAAAAAAACACATAAAAATATGTAGCAAAAGACGCTGTTAAAAACTAAACAGAAAAACGCACAAAAACGATGTGTGTGACTACAGCCTATAGATGTTATGCCGGGTCAGATTCAAACCCAGGATCCCAGTGCTTCAAGTACTAATCAGTGAGCCACAACAGATCAGAGGCTTGAAGCTTTTAGATCCTGATACAAAATCTTTTTTTATTAATAACATAAATATTTCAAATTAGAATAAAAAATACAACCAAAACGAACGAAAATCGAAGAAAATACAAAATGTTAAAAGTTAACAAACAACACAGGTCATTTGTTCATGACCTTTAGCTACAGGAAAACTTTTAATGTTCAATTATGTTTAGTGTCATGTTTTATTGCTTGTTTTAGCTAATTTGTCTTGTAGACCAAAATGTTTTGTAACGTATTCCAGAGAACGGCCAGTGTAAAAGTTCATTAAAATAAACTTAACATAAAACCTTGAATTATGTGACCACCTAAGACTTTTTTTCTCGAGAATTTAACCTGAGAGGCCTTTTAAAGCTTTCTGATTTATGTCATTGTTGGCCGCATTTAAAACTGAACTGTCAATTAAGTGGAAGATAAATCTTTCGGCATAAAAGTGCCATGTTCTAGACCCGCTGCTGTCCTTAAAGGACTGTTACTCTTGGAAGATCAAACAGCAGCTATTGATGAAAACAACTCCACTCACTTTTATGATCTCTCTAATGTAAATAAATTAAAAGGGAGTTAGCATTTTGCTGACTACATGGAAAATTAACGGTCTATAGCATAAAGTGCAGTGTAGAATCAAAAGAGGGTTTTTTTTCTATTTATTTACAAGGATCGTGAATTTCATGTCATTCAAAAATTGTTCAACATAAACAGAAGAATTGCTTAAATTTCTATGTGGATATTTTAGTAACATGTCAAAGTGAAGTTCAACTTTTAGCTTCACTTTTAACTATAATTTTACTATAATACTTTATACACCAGCTGTGCCCATCCATCTTGGTTATTATTCATTATTGTGTATAAAATAAGTACAGAGAATATATTCACTCACATCACTTCTTGTTCCCATAAGGGATATAAATCGGGTTTCCTATTCTCTAGTATACACAAATGCTGGATACAATTTTATGGGAAGTTATTAAAGAGGTTTTTTTGTGAAAAAACATTGATAATCTAGTCCTAAAATAGGCCATCAATGTGTGATTGGATGATTGGTGAGGGTCCAACCCTCAGGACCAGTGTAACTCTTAAGGCCCACCCTTCAGCTATATAGAAATAATGTGACCACTCTAATTGTGCAGTAAATAATAAAGTAAATATTCCCATACAGTGTCCATATAGTGGTAGACACCAGTCTTACACAAGCGCTCTGCAGACCATATAAGGTTAAATGGGTTTTACCATCTTAGACATTTATTTCATATCCACAGGAAATGACAAAAATGTCTGATAGATACGGGTCCCAGTTTTGGGACTCGCACATATATAGAAAACTGGCCACAGAATCCAGGAGGAGACTATGGGGGGGGGGAGACGCTCGCGCGTGCGCGCGGCTTTCTCCATTCTGTTCAATGGGAGTTACGGAAACAGCCGAGCAAGCGCTGCTCGGTTGTTTCTGTAAAAACCATACAACAGGATGGAGAGAGTTGTGCGACCCCCTCCCCTAGTTTCCGCATGGATTCTGCGGCCAGTTCTCTATATAGGTGCAGGCATCTTTTATACATTTTTGGCATTTCCTGTGGCTATGAAAACCCCTTTAATACAGTACAGTGAAAGAAAGTGACTCAACGATGACATCTTCTCAGATTGATGTCATTTATTCTCCCTTTTCTTCTTCATCTGGCCCAGAACGCCATGATGACTTCTTCCATCACAAATCGCCTCTGCAGAATTTGCAACACAATTATCTTTGGCTCCTCACTTTTCTAGCACCTCCCCGCCTGATCCCCAACCTCTATAAAAACTTGCCATTTATAGTGCCCCAGATGGAAATAATGCCTTGTCTTGGTGCCATATAATATAATAGTAATCCCCTTTAGGCCTCACATAGTAATAGCCTCTACAAAGTAATGCCTCTGTATGTGCTCCCACACAGTAGCAATGTCCCCTTTTTTGCCCCCATACAATAGTTAGGTCCCCTTTGTGCCCCCGGTTTTGAATTTGGTCCACCTTTGCGTCCCTATACAGTAGATATGCCCCCTTTGTGCCCCCATATAATAGTTAGGCCCCCTATGTTTCCCAATATAGTATTTAAGCCCAATTTTTGCCCCCATATAGTATTTATGCCCCCTTTGTATTCCTATACAGTATTTAGAGAATTAAAAGAGAAAAGCACGGCGCCACATAGTGTGAGTAAGCCCAGGAAATAACAAACTATGTTTGACAGATGGAGGCTTACCACAGGTGGAAAGGTCAGGAGCGTGTAGTAGGTAGATAAGTATTGGATGAGTGCTGCTGCCGAGATCCCAGCCGGTCAGTCCTGAAGGACCACCGCAATGATAATGTATAAATTCTTTGAAAAAACGGGACCCCATACGGCGCTGCTACTCAGGAATGGATACAGTGGTAGTTATAATTGATACTTTATTGTAGGCTACGCATTTCAATGCCGCAGCGGCATCTTCCTCAGGCCACACACATTGCAGTCTGAACAACAGCCCTTTAAATACACCACGCGGGAGAAAAAAACGCCAATGTAAACAGGGTTAAAGTGCAAGGTGACGTAATCACCGGGAGAAGTTCAAACTTCACAGATACAAGAAAGACATCCAATTGTATATACTGCTAATTTAAACTAAAATCGGCAGAGTGGAAATAAAATGCGGTATGAGATCTTAACATAAAAAAGGGGACAATTGCAGACAATCTATAAAACATTAATATCCATATCGATGAATTTAAACAATTGCTAAAACACAATAAAATATACAAAAGTTTAGCGATGTATCGTACTTGCAATATTTTGCGGTAATTCACCAATTAATTAAAATGAAAACGAATTAAAAGAAAATAAACTGAATGGGTGAAAATAATAAAAACTGCTATTGAACCCATATTACTGGGAACTCAACTGAACGTGGAAAACATATAAAATGATGTATATTTTGGTAAAAAAACAACAATCAACCATTAAGTTGATCTAAATGTCATTTATATTTTTATTTTTAGTAGTTATCCTATGGAATAAAGTGAGGACATTCCATCATAAAAAAATGTGGGTGTTGAGTAAAATTAATTTGAATAAAAGGGAGGACTATTTTAGACAATCTCAAATTTTTATCTATGATTTAAGATAAAAGTTTAAAAGCTCAAGAAAATATACAGAAGTTTGTGCTGTATCAAAACAGCGATATTTAGCGGTAATTCACCAATTATTTGCAATCAAAATGAATTTAGAAAAAAATGGATTCAGGAGGAGAAAATGATTAAAAATACTATAAACCCGTAACGGCCAGACCTCAACTAATCAGGGAAATTACACCCAATGATGTTGATTTTAATAGAACCAATAATAATAATAATAATAATAATCTTTATTTATATAGCGCCAACATATTACGCAGCACTTTACAATTTAGAGGGAACATGAAACAAACAATATCAGACATTACATAGTGACAAAGTTCATTTACAATTCAAACCTGGGGAGTGAGGACCCTGCTCGCAAGAGCTTACAATCTATGAGGACATAAGGGAGACACAAAGTGTAACAGTGTTTGTTCTGCACAATAGTCCGGCCATTTTTATACACATGCGGTGGTAACATAAAGCTGCATGAGCCGGTCACCAGCCACTATCCGTGTATGACGGACATGAAGAGAAGGAGTGTGAGGGAATCTTATTCTGATGACTAATCTAAATGGAGGGCCATGGAAAAGAGTCAGATTAGGGAATGTTATAGGCCTGTCTAAATAGATGTGTTTTCAGGGCACGTTTAAAACTGTGGATATTGGGAATTAATCTGATTGTCTGGGGTAGCACATTCCAGAGGACGGGTGCAGCACGAGAGAAATCCTGGAGACGGTAGTGGGAGGTTCGGATTATGGAGGATTTTAATCTAAGGTCGTTGGCAGAACGTAGAGCCCGAGTAGGGTGGTAGACAGAGATGAGGGAGGAGATGTAAGGAGGTGCAGCACTGTGGAGAGCTTTGTGGGTGAGAGTAATAAGTTTGAATTTTATTCGGAAGGGGATGGGCAACCAGTGCAGTGACTGGCACAGATTAGAGGCGTTGGTGTAGCGGTTGGTCATAAAGATGAGCCTGGCTGCTGCATTGAGGATAGATTGGAGAGGGGAGAGTTTAGTGAGGGGAAGACCGACTAGTAATGAGTTACAGTAGTCAAGACGAGAGTGAATCAGAGCAACAATGAGAGTTTTGGCAGTTTCCTCCGTAAGAAAAGAGCGGATTCTGGAGATGTTTTTGAGGTGAAAATGACAGGAGCGTGAAAGTGATTGTATGTGAGGAGTAAAGGAAAGATCTGAGTAAAAAATAACCCCGAGACAGCGGGCGTGCTGCTTAGAAGTTATGATAGTGCCACACACAGAGATGGAGACATCAGGTTTAGGGAGGTTAGTAGATGGTGGGAACACAAGGAGCTCAGTTTTAGAAAGATTCAGTTTCAGATAGAGAGAGGACATGATGTTAGAGACAGCGGACAGACAATCACTGGTGTTCTGTATTAGAGCAGGGGTGATGTCACGGGAAGAGGTATATAATTGGGTGTCATCAGCGTAGAGATGGTACTGGAAGCCAAATCTGCTGATGGTTTGTCCAATAGGAGCTGTGTAGAGAGAAAAGAGGAGTGGACCTAGGACTGATCCCTGAGGAACCCCGATATCAAGGGGAAGAGGAGAAGAGGTGGAACCAGCAAATGACACACTGAATGAGCGGTCAGAGAGATAGGAGGAAAACCAAGAGAGAGCCGCGTCCTTGAGGCCAATAGAGTGGAGCATGTTAAGTAGGAGTTTGTGGTCTACAGTGTCAAAGGCTGCAGAGAGATCCAAAAGAATCAGGAGAGAGGATTTACCGTCCGATTTAGCCGCCAAGAGATCATTTGAGACTTTAGTAAGGGCAGTTTCTGTGGAGTGTAGAGTGCGGAAACCAGATTGTAAGGGGTCAAGAATGGAGTTAGCAGAGAGATAGCGGATAAGGCGAGAGTAGACCAAGCGTTCCAGGAGTTTGGAGATGAAGGGCAGATTAGAGACTGGTCGGTAGTTGGCAGCGCTGGATGGGTCAAGTGTTGGTTTTTTCAATAATGGGTTTATAATGGCATGTTTAAAAGCGGAGGGAAAGATACCAGAGGAAAGAGAGAGGTTAAATATTTTAGTGAGGTGACTAGTGACAGCTGGGGAGAGGGACTGGAGGAGGTGTGAGGGGACAGGATCACTAGGGCAGGTAGTAGGACGAGAAGAAGAGAGGAGCCTCGAGACTTCTTCTTCAGTTATTGGGTCAAATGCTGAGAGTGAAGAAGAGGGAGTGCGGGGGGGAAGGGGATCGATGTTACTAGGGGACTGGGAGATAATATCATGCCGGATGTTGTCAATTTTAACTTTAAAATAATTGGCCAGGTCTTCAGCACTGAGATCTGTGATTGGCGTCTGCACTTTAGGACTAAGGAGGGAGTGAAAAGTATCAAAGAGGCGTTTTGGATTATTAGATAGTGTGGAGATGAGAGAAGTGAAGTAGACTTGTTTGGCGCGGTGAAGGGCAGAGTTGTAAGTTTTGAGCATAAATTTGTAATGGAGGAAATCTGCATCCAAATGCGATTTTCTCCACAGTCGTTCAGCACATCTCAAGCACCGGTGAAGAAAGCGGGATTGAGGCGTGTGCCAGGGTTGTCGTCGTCTTTGTCGGGTGGTTCGGAGTGTAGTGGGGGCTGCTTCATCCAATGCATTTTTGAGAGTGTTATTATAAAGTTTGGCAGCCAGATTGGGACAGGAGAGGGAAGAGATAGGGGACAATGAGGACTGTAGACTGTCTATGAGTTTCACAGTGTTAATGGCATGTAGATTTCTGTATGTCTGATACGTAGGGATGACCTGAGGAGGCAGAGAATATTTGATAGTAAAGCAGAGAAGATTGTGGTCAGAAAGCGGGAGAGGAGAGTTAATAAAGTCAGAAACTGAGCAGAGCCGGAAGAAGACCAGGTCAAGTGAATGCCCGTCTTCATGTGTAGGAGAGTTAGTAAGTTGTGACAGACCGAGGGACGAGGTTAAAGATAGAAACTGGGAGGCAGATGAGGAGATTGGGTTATCAATGGGGATGTTGAAGTCACCCATGATGAGAGTGGGTGTTTCAGAGGATAGAAATTGTGGAAGCCAGGCAGCAAAATGATCCAGGAATTGGCGGGGTGAGCCCGGTGGGCGGTAGACAACTGCCACTCGGAGGGGAAAAGGGTGAAAGAGTCTGAGGGTGTGGACTTCAAAAGAGGGAAATGTGAGTGAGGGGACCGGGGGAATGACCTGGAAAGTGCAGTGTGGGGAAAGAAGTATACCTACTCCTCCACCCTGCCTGTTCTCAGTTCTGGGGGCATGAGAGAACTGGAGACCACCATAAGATAGAGCAGCAGGGGAAGCAGTGTCAGACAGGTGTAGCCATGTTTCTGTAAGAGCCAGAAGGTTGAGAGAGTTAGAAAGGAATAAGTCATGAATAAAGGTGAGTTTGTTGCACACGGACCGAGAGTTCCAGAGAGCACAGTTAAAAGAGACAGGAGAAGACATACAAGGAATGGCAAGAAGATTTGCAGGGTTTCTATGTGTGGCATCCTTTACGATGATCTTGATATTATTAACAGTGGTTACCCTGTGTAGTAAAATGTGGAAAATTCACTACAGATTTCTAACATAAAAAATATATATAAGTATTAAGTATACATGTATAAGTCAGAAGTGAGTCCTATATGCTAAAAAAACACAAATACAACTGTAATAAAAGGAGCATTAATCAAGATTAGTTTCCGAAATGTCATTCAAACCGTTTGGATATAGGGTCAATAGTTTAAAAATCCAAAAATTTTCTCTTTGCTTGAGTTTTTGGAACCGGTTGGGAACGTCACAAGGAATTTGTTCAATAGGCGTAATGGTAATTCTATTAAACTGGCAGTTATAGGAAGAAGCACAGTGTCTCGAAACACTGTGTTTTAAAAACCCCTTAAGAACATTATATCTATGTTTGTTGATTCTGCTTCTCAAACATTGGATGGTCCTCCCAATGTACTGTAAGTGGCACGAACACTCAAGGAGGTAAATTACAAAATTACTACCACAATTAAGGAAAGCCTTAATTGGGAAAATTTCTTTGGTTGTATTGGAACAGAAGGTCAGTTTTTTGTGTGAGATATTGTTACAACACAGACAACGTCCTTGGCTACACTTATAGGATCCATTCAAAACTGGTAAAACTCTTGGAATAGAAGGTTTAAGGTTAATAATACGACTAGGGGCCAATATATTCTTCAAATTAGCTGACCGTCTAAAGGTGATATTTGGTTTGTCGGGTAGAGAATTTTTGAGGAAAGGATCATTTTTCAAGATATGCCAATGTTTGGACAAAATAGATCTCACCAATTTATGTCCACTGTTATATGATGTAATAAAATTATTTGTAAACTTAATCTTGTTGGTATTAGTTTTCCCATTTTTATTAGTGCAATCGGTAGTATCCTCTGTCTTTTTTGTTTGGTTAACACAGGACTTTTGGGTCAATTCTGCTGCTTTAGAACGTGCACCTTTAATCAGTTGTGTAGGGAAATTTTTCTCCTTAAATCTACTTTCTAAAATCTCACATTCCCTTAAAAAATTAATTTCAGACGAGCAATTCTTCCTCACTCTCCTGAATTGGCCAAAGGGTACGTTTTTAATCCACGGGGGGTAGTGGGCACTTCTAAAATACAGTATTTTGGCCCCCTTTGTGCACATTTATATAGTTAGGCACCCTCACCAACATAAAGTTTGGTTCCCTATCGTGTAAATGAAAAAAAACTCACTGACCCTCGTTTCCACGACAAGCGGATCAATCCTCTGCCTGCTGTTCGCGGCCCACCACAGTGACATCATCAGGTCACCTGCGCCAGAAGGCCGACATCCTTTGCATCCTTTACGTCCTCTTTGGTCCGCTGCCGGAGAGAAGCAGCTCGGTGCCTGCACCTACCGGAGGATCTGCCAGTTCTTCATTGAGCCAGTCCGACGCTGCTTAGGACTCCCTTTCAGTCAGCAGAATGATTTAGCCAGACACAGCTTGGCTTGTATGTTCTTTCGACTATGCCTGGTACTGCAGCTCAGCCCCATTCACTTTGTAACAAACCTATATAAATAAATGAGTGTATAGAAGCCAATTAATCATAAATAATTCATCTTGATTAATGTGAACCATAAATATATTATAAAACCTAAAAAGAGTCATACTGGAAAAACTGTTGGCAAAATCACAGCGACACACTTGATCAGACTGCTGTTACATAGATATGTTAGCAAAGGATAGCATGCAAGTGCAAGTAAAGTGCAATAGTGCATAAAGTTAAATACAACATGACAACCTGCACAATAAAAAATAATAATACAGTTCTTACCACAAGTAATGGTGGTCACTCATAATACGCCAACCCTGACGTACGTTTCGACACAAGCCTTCGTCTGGGGGTGGAGTCAAGCTGATACCAGCCACATTAAAACCCACCAAAATGTGGCTGGTATTAGCATGACTCCACCCCCAGACTAGGACTTGCCTCGAAATTTACGTCAGAAGCAGAAGTTTATGTGGTATAGAAGGTGATTATTGGCTAAAATAGCAGTGTGTCTATTTATTGGACTGTTGTCATTAATATATACATGTTTGTATGCACTTTTCATTGTCTCTGTTGGTTTAGTTACCATTCCCTTTGTGTGGGGGACTGCAGTACCAGACACAGCTGCACAAATACGGATGAGCCACTGTGCCTAGATAAACGTTGAATGGAGCAGTGATCGAGCATGTACGCTGCTGCTCCATTTAAAGTCCATGGGAATGATGGAAACAGCCGAGTACGTCGCTCGGCTGTTTTCTGTCATTCTCATAGACATTGAATGCAGCGGTGGACTCATGCTTGATTGCCGCGCCATTCAGGCCCCTCTTCATTGCGTGTGGTGTATTGAAGAGGATCTAGTTATCCACAACCCCTTTTCTTGAGATTGGTGGTGGTCCCAGTGGCGGAGCTCTCAGTAATCACAAAATGATCACCAATCTTGTGTATAGGTGGTAATTTTTTTTATTCTGACAATACCAGTTTAATAATCCACAACTTCATCACAGATTTGGTAGTTTACAAGTTTAAATATAAATATATATATATATATATATATATGTATATGTATATATATATATATATATATATATATATATATATATATATATATATATATGTATGTATATATATATATATATATATATACACACATATATACACATATATATATATGTATATATTTAGGCTCAGTTCCTGGAAAATTGTACATTCATGATTCGCTGTGCATGATTGGAGATATGTTACAGACATAGTTAACATAATGAAAAGCTGGATGCTTCTATTATAGGCTGTTATGGCTGAATTATAGGACATTGGTGTTCTTAGCAGATGGCTGGAAATGGCCATAGGGGTCTTCGACCTGTAAAGTTACACATAGCACATCAGCTGCCCCTGCTAACAGGGGCTCCTCAGATGACCTTGCACCAAAGGCTTATGATCAGCATGAATCTTTAAATTAATGGCATAGCATAGCAGTATTATTTAGACAATGTATAATACTATTAATAGATTGCTATGTATATATGGGGCTGTTGTTTGGGCACTGTATGTTGGTATTTGAGCACTGTATGGTGGTATTGTGTGGTACTACTACTTGGCACTGTAGCCTTGTCATTTAGGAAATTATATGGAAGTGGTATTTAGTCAATGTATGGCACTATTTTTTGGACACCATACTGTATGTTGTATATAATTAGGCCTTGTTTGTATGGTTACTTACTTTATGACATATATCTGGATGGAGGCGGGACAGAAGGTACCGCGGAGGACACCATTCCGCATAAGACTGGCCCTGTCTATAACCAATAATAATTTTCCCCCCAAAGGATTAATTGCCAGTACAAAGATAAGTGTAAGTACCTTAAGTTCTAAGTGAAAGGACTATGTAAGTACATTCTCTCTTATAAATCTACATTAAAAAAAATCCCTTTGCCATGCGAGTGGGTGATACGTATTTATGAGCTGACTTGTAAATTGAAAAACTTCTGCCATTTCCTCATCCTTTCCGTTTAAAGGTAGCCTTGTTCATGACAATTTGTAACTGATAGTCCACTACAAGACTTCAGATTCCCGTAATCTAGAGCACAGTGATCCATCTGATCTGTCATCAGATGGGGGAATGGAAACCCAAGGATTACAAAAATGATTGTCCACCATATTAGCACCGTTAAATTGCCCCCTCAGTAATTTAAGCTTATCAGCAAATTTCCTATCAATCAATTCACCATTTATCGAGCGGCTGAGAAAAAATGTAACTCCATTGAGGGACTATACATTATTTCTCGTTTTTAGCCCCCCTCTCTTCATGCAGTATACTTGCGTTCCATAGATATCACTGTCAATTGTCGGGTGAAAATATGTCATTTGTCCAAAGCACAATCATTTTTGTTTAACAAATCCCACTTTTCCTTTGCTAGCCAATAACTCAAGGCTAAAAAAGTAACCCAATACTGCATTAGAAGTAATATATCTTGTAAACCTAGGATCTGGCGGGAGAAAGCCATTAGTTTTTGTCCTATTTAATGCCAGTACCTGAGATTTTCCCACGTGTTCTGTTTTGCTTAATATGGAGTTATTGATATGACACGGCTGGTCATGACATTTGTATCTACATATAATCCCTTAGATACAATAACAGAACCAGATGTTCAGTGGAGCTGGATAAATATACACAGTAGCTCATAACAATTTGATATCTTATTTGAACAAAAGAATAGTTTGTCCATAGACTGTACACAATGTACGATCACAGCTTCAGATTTAAGTCTCTTAATTCTTTTTAAAGCTGTATTACGGTATCAGTAATGAGGTGGAAGGAAGCCATTGTATATTCTCACTAGCAACAAAGAAAGTGGTCTAAAAATACATTTCCAGCTAAACACAGGGGTGGGCAGTGGCGTAGCTATAGGGGTCGCAGCGGTCGCAGTTGCGACCGGGCCCCTAAGCCTGGGGGGCCCACGGGCCCCCGTTGCCGTTGCCATACAGCATTTTTTCTAACTAAATCTTCTGTGCCGTGAAGCCGGCACTTCCGGGTTACGGTCACATGGTACACTTAGTGTACCATGTGACCGTGTTGTCACGTGACACGGCTTCCAGACAGAGCAGAAGAGTCGGTGCGGAGGACTCCAGGTAAGCTGCAGTGTAACGTAATGTATTGTGTTGTAACGTTATGTATTGTAATGTAATGTATGTGATGCCTTGTAATGTATTGTGTTGTATGCGGTGGAGAGGGGGGGGGGGCGTTAAATCACAGCCCCCCCCCCCCTCCTCCACCGCAAACTGCACAATACAGTATAGTACACATGAGTGTATGAGAGCGGGGCTGCGGCTGTGTAATACAGTCACTGCCCCGCTCCTGAGTCCTAACACGGCCGTCAGGATGATGTGATGCGGCCGGCGCTGCACTAATGAGCGTCGGCACTGAAGACAGAACATGGTGGGCGCGCTACAAAACACCCCCATGTTCTGTCCTCAATGCCTGAAACGCCGCTCATTAGTGCAGCGCCGGCCGCATCTCCACATGCTGACCGCGCGCGCACTTATATCAGGAGCGGGGCAATGACTGTATTACACAGCCGCAGCCCCGCTCTATAACGGCGGAGACCAGAGAAACCTCTCATCTCCGCCGTTATTCCCCTGAATGCTGCGATCACAGCGGACTGCAGCATTCAGGGGAAAATGAGAAGGGGGATGCCCCTGGATCGCGTCACAGGGAATTCCTGTGATGCGATTAAGGGACATACCATATATGGGCAGACAGCCCAGGGTCTGTTGAAGGACCCCAGGGCTGTCCTACCATATTTCCTGTTGTTAGGGCATACTGAGGTATGTCCTAACAACTGCCTGTGTACTATCAGTACACAGGCTAATGTACTGGCCTATAGCTAGAAGTTTAAAAATAAAATAAAAACAAAGTAATGTTAAATAAAAAAAATACACATACACTTTTTTTATAATAAACATTAAAATAAGTCTCAATACATAAAACATACACATAATCGGTATTGGCGCGCCCGTAATAACCTGCACAACAATTTTTTTGCATCATTTATGATGTGTACTCTGTAAAAAAATAAAATAAAAATTGCTTTCTATCACTTAGGCCCCATTCACACGACCGTGCCCGCAATCAGGGCCCGCGATTGCGGGCACGGCCGGCCGCCGACTGCCACCCGCATTTTCGGGCCGTGCTCCCATACAAAGTATGGGAGAATGGCCCGCAAAATGCAAAAGGACGGACATGTTCCATAATTTTCGGAACATTTCTACGGCACGGACACCCATCCGTAGCGCTACGGAAATGTGTCCGCGCTCAATGAAAGTGAATGGAGGTTATTTACGGTCGCGTGCATGGGGCCTAATTGTGGGGCACGAGGTGCGATGATGAATTTAACCTCCATGTGCCTCACATTAATAGTAATTAACCCCATCATGTACCTTACATATTAGCCCATTATGGCTGAGAAACATGATGGGGTTAATTACTATTAATGGGAGGCGCATTCAAAATTCATCATCACACCTCGCGCCTCACATCAGAAAATGGAAGAACTTTTTTTTATTTTTTATTACTGTTGGCAAAGTAAACGAAGTATCGGTATCGAAGTCCAAATTTTGGTATCGTGACATCCCTACACTGTGGGTCGCGTCCCCCTGGGGGTTCGTGAGTCACTCACCGAGGTCCCGGTTCCAATCAATGCTGGAGCAAGGAGCTGACATCTCCTTGATCCAGCATTCCCTGTGCCGTGAGCGGCTCGACGCAGGCAGGCGGGATGTAGCGACATCATCGCGCCTTCCTGCGCTGAGTCACTCATACCACACACCGGAGGAGGCGAAGGATCCGCCACTCGACGTGGGAACGGGGATAGGTAAGTAATTATGCACATATAGGGGCATTATACTGTATGGGGGGGCTGATATTGGGGGCAGCTATGGGAGCATTAACTGTGTGGGGGCAGCTATGGGAGCATTAACTGTGTGGGGGCATTATACTATGGGGGCTGTTGGGCAAGGCGTCTGGGCATAGGAGCGCGCAGGGGTCTGATGATGATGGTGGTGCTGGGGAGGGGTAGGGGGGCCCAAGCTGAATTCTTGCACCCGGGCCCATGAGCCTTTAGCTACGCCCCTGGGGGTGGGATTAGAGGTTAGCGAAGTAGACAACTGCCCAGGGCGCCATTTAATTGGGGGTGCAATTTATGTAATTTAAGAAACCTTAAAATAGGTCAGGGATTGATGTGAGGGATGAAGCAAGAAGAGAAATCGGTAGACCCTAGAATAGATACATGGTAGGATGACCAGCAAAGCCTACATTGTCAAGGTCCGGAAGTAATTATATTAATGATTGTACATCCAACAGCTAACATGCTGAATATTAGGAATCAAGGCGGGAATACTGAGATGCATTTGATGCTTAGTTCTCACTGTCAGTACTGGATATATATCATATAGTTTCTTACTAAAGGTAGTATTACACGGCTCGATGTGGGCCGTGTAAATGATCGCCGATCAACGAGAAAGCTCGTTGATCGGCGCTCGTTTGCTCCTTTCACAAGAAGCTAGTATGGAGAAGAGCACTCGTTACTCGCCCCCATACATTTTTATCATGTCGGCAGCACGTCTACCTGTTTACACAGAGGGATGTGCTTCCGACAACGATAAAAGTTTATGCATTTAAAATGATGCAATCAGGCGATGAACGAGCGTTTTCTCATTCATCGGCTGATCTTTGCTCTGTTTACACAGGGAATTTATCCCGGACGAGTGTTATATGAACGCTTGTTAGCCCTATAATTGGCCAGTGGAAAAGGGCCTTTAGACTATGTATTGCGATTGTCAGCATTAGAGCTTGGGTTGATTGAGTATCCTAATCCATCTTTTGCTGTTGTTGATTGCTTTTGTTATCATTTTTCTATCCAGTAAGTACCAGTGTGAGGAAGTTATGTCCAGCTTGTGTATATATTATTTGATAACAAAATAATACACTTGACTTATATATTATAATGGTACCCCCTATAACATCAGTCTGGCTGTGTAGTCTGGACCTTCCCTAGTCTGGAGCACCCCCCATTAGCACCAGTCTGAATGTGTAGTCTGGACATCCTCCTATAACAGCAGTACGGCTGTGTAGTCTGGACCTCTCCGTATAACAATAATACGGCTGTGTAGTCTGGACCTCTCCGTATAACAGTGGTATGGCTGTGAAGTCTGCAGCATCACTAATAAAAGCAGTAGTCTGGCTGTGTAGTCTGGGGAGCCCCCTACAACAGTAGTCTGGAGCGCCCCCTATATAACAGCAGTCTGGCTGTGTAGTCTGGAGCGACCCCTATAACAGTTGTCTGGCTGTATAGTCTGTAGTGCCCCCTATAAAAGCAGTCTGGCTGTGTAGTCTGGAGCGCCCACTAAAAAAGCAGTCTGACTGTGTAATCTGGAGTGCCCCCTATAACAACAGTCTGGCTCTGTAGTCTGGACCTCTCCTATATCTGCAGTCTGGCTGTATAGTCTGTAGTGCCCCCTATAAAAGCAGTCTGGCTGTGTAGTCTGGAGCGCCCCCTATAAAAGCAGTCTGGCTGTGTAATCTGGAGTGCCCCCTATAACAACAGTCTGGCTCTGTAGTCTGGACCTCTCCTATATCTGCAGTCTGGCTGTGTAGTTTGCAAAGGTTGGCTGTTATAGGGCATGCTCCTCACTACACAAACAGAATGCCGTTATAGGGGGCACTCAAGACTATAGTCAGACTACTTAAATCGGGGAGGTCCAAGCTACACAGTCAGAATACTGATATAGGGGCGCTGCAGACTACATTGTCAGACTGAATAGCAGCAACTTACTACTTATTATTAGGTGAATACTTTGTAGGAGATAAGCAAAGCTTACAATCTAATGACAGTATATTACCGTTTCTTTTGGATTTTACCAGCTATTTCTGTAGTTATTGTTTGTGAACCTACACTTTAACCCCCTGTGCCACAATAGTATGGCACAGGCAAGAGTCCTCAAAGGATCTGCACCATACTGTGATTGCACTCTGACCACGTGGACACTGCCACTGTTCCCGTGCGATCAAGAGCAGGGCAATGGGTGTAATACACAGCCACTACGCAGCTCTAATGACAGAGATCAGAGAAAACTCTGAACTTTATTGACCAGCTCCTGGTATGCCACAATGAATGCTGTTTACGGCGTACAAAGTGGATAAGCAAAGAGTAGATCCTTTTTTATGGCATCAAAGGCACACAATACACCCAAAACCTGTCATGGATAGACAGCCCGGGATCCATTAAAGTATTTCCTTTACAATTGCCTATGTACTTATTAGTACGCAGGCTAATGTACTTTAATATATTTATATATACAATATGTAAAATACAATAAAATGTAAAAACATTCATATTTAATAAAAAGTCCAAAAATGAATAAAAAACATAACAGTGAAAAGAGGCAAAAAAAAACAACAAATAATACAAACACAATATTTTTACATTTAATACATTTTATTATATAGCAGTTATGTACAACAGCAAATGTACAAATATTTGGTACCACCATAACTGTAAGAACCTGTGCTTTTAATGTATGAGGCCCCATGAACACGAACGTAAAAAACGTAGTAATTAGCAATACGGTCCGCAATAACGGCCTGGTTCTATTGGCCGTGGACACTTTTCCGTACAGCTACGGATAGGTGTCCGTGCCGTAGCACCGAGCCACGAATTATGGAGCATGTCCTTCTTTTTGAATTTTACAGGCCGTGCTGCAATACTTTGTATTGGAGCACGGCCCGAAAATGCGGCCCGCGGCCGAAGGCAGCCAGCCATGCTCGCAATTGCGGGACGTGATTACGGGCACGGCCGTGTGCATGAGGCCTAACTAGAAAAGCAACAATCTTTTTTTAAGCATTTTCCTTCAAATATAAGTGAATCTCTAATGTATACAGTGCCACTTCCCAATTTCTTCTATTTTTGCATATTTTTCACACTTGAATGTTTCAGATCATCAAACTTCTTTAATATTAGACAAATATAACACAAGTAAACACAAAATGCTGTTTTTAAATGATGATTTAATTTATTGAAAGAAAAATGCTGTTCCAACCTACCTGGTCCTGTGTGAAAAAGTAATTGCTCACTTAGCTACTAAATCAACCAGTTAACAAAATTAATTTGACAATTGGGTTTAATTTCACTAGCCACACCCAGACATGATTACTGCCAGACCTTTGGAATCTAAACATCACTTAAATAGAATCTATCTAGCAATGTGAAGCAGGCTAGAAGGTGTCAAAAAGCAGCACATGATGCCACGATCTAAAGACATTCAAATACAAAGGCAAAAGGTAAGTTATTGAAATTCACCAGTCTGGAAAGGGTTACAAAGCCATTTCTAAGCAGGGGTGGGATTAAAATTTTTAACAACAGGTTCTCTGTATTGCCGACAAAGACATACGTGCCCAGGGGGGAAGTCGCATACTCAGCTCAATTAGCTCAGTATATATATACAGCACCAGTGTAATGAAGGGGGTAAGGAAACAGACAAGTGAGCCCTAATCTACCCGCCACTCAGTCCCTGCCTACTTGCAACGACCCGCCCTAGGCGATGGGGTACAACTGGGTGACGGTCCCTACGCTCAATAAGTGCACGACGGACAAACAGACAAGGGTACACAGAAGCAAGGGAAAAGGGGCAACACCGTGAGCAACAAGAGTAGTGAACAAGCCGAGTCAAACCAGGAGTGTACGAGGTACCAAACGCAGAGCAGGAGAGTAGTCAGTAAGCCAGGGTCAATATGAAGCAGGGTCAAATGGTTCAAGAAGCTGCAGCAGGGCCAGGAAACAAAACGAGAAGAATCACAAGCAAGGAGGAACAGGAAAGGCAGGTATAAATAGACCGAGGGCGGGAGCTAGCTCCGTCTGGCCAGGCTGTGATAGGCTCTCCCACTCCTAAGCCTGCCATCCTGAGTCTCACAGACATAGAAGCAGGTGCAGACTGATTACCTGTGGGCGTGGATATAGAAGCTGTGCCTGGCAGATCCTTAACAACCAGCACAAATACAGCTCAGTATACGGTTCGTTTGCAGCTTCTGTTTAACCCCTGCCATATAATTTGTACAGCGTGAAACTACAGCTCCCAGTTTGGCAACAATGGTAAGGCTATGCTGGGAGTTGCTGTTTCACGAAAAAAGAATGATACACACATCATCTCGCTGCAGATTATACAATGACTACAATACCGATACAATGCAATCAGAGGCAGAATAAACATTTACATTTAGTGACTCACAGGTGACGTCTTCTTTACCAGTCTGGAAAAGGTTACAAAGCCATTGCTAAGCAGGGGTGTGATTCAAATGTTTAACAACAGGTTCTCTGTTTTGTCGACAAAGACATACCTGCTCGGTGGAAGGGTTTGTGGTGTTTTGCGGTGTATCGCGCCATGGAAAATGAGTCAAATTATAAAATAAAACCATTACATTATTCCAAATACACCTTGTATTTACCCCTTCACCCATCAGGACGTGTGGGTACATCCTGGTGTGGGGGTTGAAGTATGAATTGGCTCAAGTGTGGATCCCGCTCCAAACGCTGCGGTTGTGTCAGCTGTGTATTACAGCTGACACCCTGCACTAATGGCCAGGAACAGCGATAGTCCTGTTCCTGGCCGTTTTACCCCTTAGATGCCACGTTCACTAGCAATCGTGGCACCTAAGCCATTGGAAAGAAGGGGGCATTGGAGATCGTGGGGTGCCGATGGTTGTCATGGCAACCCGGGGGCCTAATGAAGGCCCCAAGGTCTGCCATCAATCTGCCTTTGTTAAGCATTGCCTCTGCCTCTGGCAGGGCTTAACAGAAGCCTGTAAAGATAACAATATACTGCAATACATTAGTAAGGGGACTAATAAAACAGTAAAAAATAATTAATCAAAGTTTTCAGTACTGTACCAAAAATATATATATATTTAAAATTCAAATAGCCCCCTTTTCCCATTTTTTCCCTAAAGAAATGTTAAAAAAAATAAAAATTGTTAACATAACTGGTATTGCCGCACCCGTTAAACTCCAAAAGGTTACAATATAGCGTTATTTAACTTTCTCAGTAACCAGCGTAAAAAACAAAATAATTAAAAATGCCCAAATTTCTGTTTTTTTGGTCACTTTAAATCCCCAAAAAATGGAATAAAAAGTGATGAAAAAGTTGCATGTACCCCAAAAGGATATCAATAAAAACTAAAGCTTGCCCCACAAAAAATAAGCACACAGACACCGCTCAATTTACAGAAAAATAAAAAGTTATGGCTCTCAGAATATGGCGACAGAATTTTTTTTTTTTAAACAAGCCATAGAATAAAGTAAACATGTCATTTTTACCAAACAATAAACACTGTAAAAATTAAACCCACAGGAAAAATGGTGCAATCACTGTTTTTGGCCCATTTTACCCCACAAATAGTTTTTTTTCAGTTTCCCAGGACATTTTATAATACATTAAATGATGCCATGAAAAACTACAACTTGTCCCGCAGAAAAACAAGCGCTCATACGGCTATTTCGACAAAAACATAAAAATGGTATGGCCTTTAGAAGACGAAGAGGAAAAAATAAAAATGAAAAATGGGGTTAAAGTGGACTCTAAATAAAAAAAACTCCCTGACCAGAATGTTTAACCCCTTCGGGACTGAGCTATTTTTTGCTTTTTCATTTTAGTTTTTTCACTTCCCACCTTCCAAGAGCCATAACTTTTTTATTTTTCTGTCAATAGAGTTGTGTTAAGGCTTATTTTTTTGCGGGAGGAGTTGTAGTTTCTATAAGTACCATATAATGTACTGAAAAACTAAAAAATGCTTTGCGGACTGAAATTGAAAAAAACTGCAATTCCTCTATTGTTGTTTGGGTTTTGTTTTACGGCTTTCACCGTGCTTTTAACTTTTTTCTACAGCTCAATATGATTACGGTGATACCAAATATATATAATTTTTTCATATTTTACTTCTTTTAAAAAAACAAACAACTATTTGGTAAAAAAAAAAATTCACCACATACCATAGCCATAACGTTTCGATTTTTTCATGGATTGAGCGGTGTGAGGCCTTATTTTTTGCGGGACAAGCTGTAGTTTTTAATGGCGGCAGTTTTATTTTTTGGTACATGCAACTTTTTGATCACTTTTTATTAAAAAAAATTTGCACCGCTATGTTTACCAAACAAACAGCAATTTTGGCGGTTTAATTTTTATTTTTTTACGTCGTTCATTGTTCAAGTTAAACAATGGTATATTGTAATGGTTTAGACTTTCACGGGCGCATAAATACCAATTTTTTTTATTTTTTACATTGCTTTAGAGGAAAAATGGGAAAAGTGTTTTGTTTTTTACTTTTATAATATAAATATATATATATATATATATATATATATATATATATATTTACTACTAATAACTTTATTTTACTTTTTTTTAACACATTTTATTAGTCTCATGGGAGACTTGAACCAGGGATTGTTAGTTTGCTGGTACAATACACTGCAATATTAATGTATTGCAGTTTATGGTTATTTTTACAGGCTCTGTTAAGCCCTGCCACAGTCAGGGCTTAACAGAGGCAGAATGAAGGCAGACCTGGGGGTCTCAGATACTGCCAGTAACAGCGCGTTGTATGTATGCATTTGCATAGCTTGGTGCTGGTGCTGTATATATGTATTGAGCCTGTTCTGGTGGTATATAAATATACTGTGCTTGGTTCTGGTACTCTATTTACATACTGAACTTGCTTCTGGTACTGTATTTATGTACTGATTTAGGTTTTGGTGCTATATTTACATTCTGAGCTTGGTTGTGGTGTTGTATTTATGTATTGAGCTTGTTTGTGCTGCTGTATATATGTAATAAGCTTTGTTCTGATGCTGTGATTATATACACTGATCTTCGTTCTGGTGCTGTATATATGTACTGAGCTTTGTTCTAGTGTTGTATTTGTGTACTTGGCTTGGTACTGGCACTGTATCTATGTACTGAGATTGGATCTGGCACTGTATCTGTGTAATAGCTGGGAGATTTGTTGCAGCGTACTGCACACGCCACGCTGTCCTCCGCCCTTCTCACAGTGCACAGCCTAACTAATTGGGCTGAGCACGCTTAGGATATTGAATGTGCACATATAGGTCTATACGTAATGGGTGAGTTTAATATAATGAGTGTGGGTAGGTTGGTATGCACGCTTATGTAGTTATATGCATAGTGTGGCAATCCAATTAACCCCTTCGCGCACCGCGACGTAATAGCACATTGTAATCCGGGGGGGTGATATATGGAGCGGCTCACGCTCTGAGCACGCTTCAGACGCTGGGGGTGTCAGCTGTGTATTACAGTTGATACCCGGGACTAACGGCCAGGAACAGCGCCAGGAAAAACAATACTAGCATCATTATTTTTTTTGTCATCGCCCCACCCAAAATATAGAATAAAAAGTGATCAAAAATTTGCATGTACCCCAAAATAATACCAATAAAAACTACAACCCGTCCCGCAAAAAACAAGCCCTTACACAGCTTTTTTGACTAAAAAATTAAAAAAAATTGCGGCTCTCAGAATATGGTGACACAAAAAATCAATAATTTTATAGAAAAGTGATTTTATTGCGCAAACGCCACAAAACATAAAAAAACAATATAATCGACGTAATCGTACCGACCTGCAGAATAAAGTAAAATGTCATTTATAGCGCACGGTGAGCACTGTAAAAAAAAAGGACAAAAACATTGTCAAAATGTATGTTTTTTTGTCACTTTGCTTGCCAAAAAAATCTAATAAAAAGTGATCATAAAATCACATCTACCCTAAAATGGTACAATGAAAACTATAGATTGTATCGTTACAAATAAGCCCTCGCACAGCTCAGGTGGAGAAAAAAATAGCGACAGAAATTGTGCAGAGAGTCCAAAAGCGGATAAGATTGGGCAACATTTATCAGTGCGACACCGGCTGCATATCTATGAATTATTTATTTACCCCCTTATTATACCCTCTTATTATGCCCTGATGTACTCCGCACAGCTTACATATGCCCCCACATTATAAACTGAAATACCAGCAAAACTCCAAACAACTACTAGTAAGCAAAATCTGCGCTCCAAAAGCCAAATGGCGCTCCCTCCCTTGTGAGCTCTGCCGTGGGTCCAAACAGCAGTGTATTACCACATATGGGGTATTGCCGTAATCGGGAGAAATAGCTTTACAAGTTTTGGGGTGCTTTTTATTCTTTATTCCTTGTAAAATTATTTTTTCATTTCATTTTTTCATTTTCACAGACATATTCCAATAAATACAGCAAAAGACCTGTGGGGTCAAGATGCTTACTATACCCTTAGATAAATTCCTTGAGGTGTGTAGTTTACCAAACCACTTTTGGGGAGATTCCACTGTTTTGGCACCACAAGACCTCTTCAAACCTGACATGGTGCCTAAAATATATTCTAAAAAAAGGAGACCCCAAAATCCTCTAGTTGCTCCTTTTCTTCTGAGGCCGGTGCTTCAGTCCAGTATCACACTAGAGCCACATGTGGGATATTTCTAAAAACTGCAGAATCTGGGCAATAAATATTGAGTTGCATGTCTCTGGTAAAACCTTCTGTGTTACAGAAAAAAATGTATTACAAATGAATTTTGCCCAAAAAAATGAAATTTGTAAATTTGCTTTAATTCCTGTGAAATGCCTAAAGGGTTAATAAACTTTCTGAATGCTGTTTTGAATACTTTGAGGGTGCAGTTTTTAAAATCGGGTGATTTATGGGGTCTATCTAGTACATAAGGCCCTCAAAGCCACTTCAGAACTGAACTGGTCCTTGACAAAATAGCCTTTTGAAATTTTCTTAAAAATGTGAGAAATTTTTGCTAAAGTTCTTAGCCTTGTAACGTCCTAGAAAAATAAAATAATGTTCAAAAAACAATGGCAATCTAAAGTAGACATATGGGGATGTTAATTAGCAACAATTTTGTGTGGTATTACTATCTGTTTTACAAGTAGATTACATTTAAAATTAGAAAAACTATAATTTTTGCACATTTTCTTAAAATTTTTGCGTTTTTCACAAATAAGCTATGAATTTATTGACCAAATATTTCCACTAACATAAAGTACAATATGTCATGAGAAAACAATCTCTGAATCGCTTGGATAGGCAAAAGCATTCCAGAGTTATTACCACATAAAATGACACGTCAGATTTGAAAAAATGGGGCTGGTCATTGAGGCATCGAGGACCCTTGGTCCTGAAAGGGTTATATGACTTGTACATGGCATTTTTAGCTGTTTCCCCCTCTGCAGGCTCCATATTTATTTCTCAGTGAGTGGAGCCTAAGAGCTATCATGTCTTCTATACACTGCACAGAGACACACACACACACACACACACACACACACACACACACACGTGTGTGTGTGTGTGTGTGTATGCTGCTGATTTTTTATATATATATATATATATATATATATATATATATATATATATATTTAGATCCGCTTGTACTATTAATTTATGCAGAGTTTGTTGGAAAGTTAGTGACCATTTAAACGTGACAAGTTATCGAAAATTTAAGAAATCGAGTGAGGGGAAAACACTTTTCACAAATTGTTCTAAAGGTTATATTTGCTTAGTAATATAAATGTATATTTCATTTTAGAACTCCCATTTTCCATACTTGGAATATTATTTTTTGTATTTTGGTTTGTAACTCACACAACAGCATTAGTTTACCAAGAGGCTTCTGGCATCTTGTGCCAATCACTTACAATTACACTCGATTGGATGGAAATTCTTCTTCAGCTCAGTGGAAACATCAGAAAAGAGAAAGACAATTTGCAGAAAACATGTGGTTGTTATTTAATGAATGTGTTATCATTTTTCATTGTGACATTGAAGCAGTTATAGGGAGAGTTCAGAGCACTGTACATTGTAAGAGTTAATACAAAATGAGGGCTACTGCTCCTTGCCACAGGAAACGTGATTCACAAACAATTTCAGGGTAACTGCAAGGTGACGTGCCACAGAGAACCAGAAGCTCTCGAAACGTTAACCATTATTTCTGGACAATATAATATTCTCCAGCATATGACTTAAAAGAGCACAGCAACATTATTTCCTCACCCAGGAGAATTAGAAAACCTCAGCCATGCCTTTTCTTCTTAAGTTACCATATATTAACACATCTCGATTTATAGCACATGGGATTGTAATGTAAAAGATTCATTAAAAAACTACTAACAATAGTAACATATCTATGAATTCTTACATCTATGCTCAAAAGGGAGAGCATGTTGTAAAATATATTAAAGGAACAATCCAGGCAAAACTGATGCACTGTGATATTCCTAGTGAAGGGCTTGAGGGGGCGGAGCATGACATAGGCATTTAAAGAACACCAAGGTGAGAAGCCATGCACCACTATGCATAACACAGTGGATCAAATTTGCCAGGAGTGTTCCTTTAATTTATGCTTAATATATTTTATTAGTTTTTTTAAAAACCTTTAATAACTGCCCACTGTCTTTTGCTGTCGGAGGGTGCAAGTCCTTAGTCTACAGTGATGTATTTTGGGGTCGCTGTAAAAAATGATAATAAGCACTCCAGTGAGTGCTTTTTCTATGAGAACAAGCTGTTACTAACACCTCCTGTTATTAAAGAAGTCTCCCGAACATGGCCGGATCGAATAAACCTCAGATTCCGGCCCTTTAAACATTTGATCGACGCGTTCTGTGGCTAGATCTAAGGGGACTCCCCTGTTTGATCGCATCACCAGGAAACCTGGGACTGGGAAGTCTTTCTGTAGTCAGCCATGGGGACTTGAAAGGACCCCACGGGTCTGTTCAGTAAGCCATAAAGATACAGAAGATAATGTATTAGAATACAGAAGTATGATAATACATTATAAGCATAAAAAAAATTGTAAAATAGTTATCCCTTTATGGGATTGAATTTTTTTTTTTTTTAATTTCTCTATACGTACAGAATGTATAGTAAGCATACCTATCTTTTTAATGTTGCTGCCACGGTTTACCCATTTTCAACTTTCTCATCGCATATGTAAAATGGCCACCAGCTTCTCACACTTCCATATGCACAGTATAGTCTGGTAGTCTGGGACACGCCCCCTGCTCTCAAGAATGGGAGGCCAACCATGTCGCTTTCAGAGAGATCAAAGCAGAACCGACAGGAGACAAAGTGGCATGTAAGGCCATGGTTTTTCAGTCGTTAGACCTCCATCAATGTCTGTTCTGAGACAACCCCTTTAAGACACAGTGACATACCATAGATAATGTAGTTACCATGGTGTATGGTGTGGCTATATATGTATACAGGAAAATGTTAACCCCTTAATGACCGGGCATGTTTGTACCTTAATGACCAAGCCAGATTTGTCAAATCTGGTATGTCTGACTTTATCAGAGAATAACTCTGTGAAAGTTTTGAATATCCAAGTAATTCTGACATTGTTTTTTCGTCACATGTTGTACTTTATTTTAGTGGTAAAAGTAGACTGATACGATTTGCGGAAATTAATTAAAAAATAGAAAAATGGAAGAAATTTTGTAAAAATTACCATTTTCCCCTATTTTTAACTGCAATATGTCACATATGTACACACATACTGTACAATTTTTTAAATTAAATATATATTTCTATCTCTTTACTCCATTTTGGCAGCACTTTTGAAAAAATAAAATAAATTTTCAGCAATTTAGAGGACTTACAAATTGAATAATAATTTTATAAATTTTGAAGTACATTTTGTTTTCCTGCACCAAGCCAGGTTTTCAGAGGCTCATAGGTGTCAGAATGGTGGAAACCCCCATAAATGACCCCATTTAGAAAACTAGACCCCTTAAGGTATTTACCTAAGGGTATAGTAAGTATTTTGACCCCACAGTTTTTTGCTAAATTTAATACATAGCAGGTGAAAAAAAAAATAATTTCACTTTTTTTCATAAAAGTATCAGTTTGAAGACCAATTTCTTTGTAAAGCGACCATGAGAATGAAGAAACACACCACAAAATCTATCACCCTGTTTCTCCTGTTTTCAAAAATACCCACATTGTGGCCCTAATGCGCTGCCTGGACACACGGCAGGACCCAAAATGAAGGGAGCACCCGGAGGCTTTCAGGACTCATATTTTGCTTGAAAATGTTTTAGGCCCCACTGTACATTTGGAGAGGCTTTGAGCTGCCAGAACGATAGAAACTCCCCATAAACGACCCCATTTAGAAAACTAGACCCCATAAGGTATTTATTTAGGGGTATAGTAATTATTTTGACCCCACAGTTCTTTGCTAAATTTAATGCATATCAGGTGAAAAAAATAATAATTTCACTTTTTTCATAAAAGTATTTGTTTGAAGACCGATTTCTTTGTAAAGCGACCATGAAAATGAAGAAACACACCCCAAAATCTATCACCCTCTTTCTCCTGTTTTCAAAAATACCCACATTGTGGCCCTAATGCGTTGTTTGGACACACGGCAGGGCCCCAAAGGAAGGGAACACCCGGAGGCTTTCAGGACTCATATTTTGCTTGAAAATGTTTTAGGCCCCAATGTACATTTAAACCACAAAAAAGGCCATACTCACTAGGTAGGTGGGTGGGTGAAAACCCGTTCCCATCAGGACGCAGACGGGTCAAAGAATGCTGCAGAAGGAGTGTGCATTAAGTAGTGATAGCCACTCCCACTAGTCTTGAGGGGAGTGGCGGACTAAGTGCTCAAAGGTGTGCGATAAATGAGTGTCAGTGTAGTGCTAGGGTGTGAATGGATGGTAAAAAATAAATATGTATGTATGAAAGTGTGTAATAATGTAATAAAAATAAATAAATAAATAAATGTGATGAATAGGGGTCAGTGCTGTGAATAGTACATGGGGTGTCAGTACTATGTGTAATACGTGGAGGGATAATGTGCTGGTCGTCAGGCATGGCGTATCTTGCCGAATAACAGCCTATTTGTAACGCCGCTAGTGTTAGCTAAAGCGGGCTGCTCTGCATTCCAAACCAAACGCCAGCACATCATGCCCTCCACGTATTACACATAGTACTGACACCCCATGTACCATAAACGACCCCATTTCGAAAACTAGACCCCTTAAGGTATTTATCTAGGTGTATAGTTAGCATTTTGACCACACAGGTTTTTCGCTAAATATATTGAAATTAGTCTGTAAGAATTAAAATGTACTTTTTTTCTGAAACAACATAGAAATTTTTATTATTTACAAGGAATAACGAAGAAAATGCACCCCAACATTTGTAAAGCAATGTCTCCCGATTACGACAATACCCCATATGTGGTAATAGACTGCTGTTTGGACCCACAGCAGGGCTCAGAAGGGAAGGAGCGCCATTTGGATTTATGATTTTGCTGGAATGGTTTTCGGTGCCATGTCGCATTTGCAATGCACTGGAGGGACCAAAACAGTGGAAACCCCCCAAAAGTGACCCCATTTTGGAAAAACCTTCAAGGAATTTTTCTAGGGGTATAGTGAGCATTTACACCCCATGGGTCTTTTGCAGAGTTTATTAGAATTAGGGCGCGAAAATTAATATCAACATTTTTTCCACTAAAATGTTGCATTTTCTCATTTTCACAAGGGATAAAGAAGGAAAAAAACAACCATTTTTTTATAAAGCAATTTCTCCCGAGTATGGAAATACCCCACATGGGGTCATACGTTTTTTCATTAGAAATGAATTAACCCTTTCAGGACTGATCCATTTTTTGCTTTCATATTTTAGATTTTCACTCCCCGCTTTCCAAGAGCCATAACTTTTTTATTTTTCCATCAATAGAGTGGTGTGCAGGCTTATTTGTTGCGGGACAATCTGTAGTTTTCATTGGTACCATTTTGGGGTACATGCGATTTTTTTTTAGCGTTTGCGCAATAAAATGACTTATTTATAAAAAAAAAAAATTCTGTGTCACCATATTCTGAGAGCCATAATTTTTTAATTTTTTAGTCAAAAAAGCTGTGTAAGGGCTTGTTTTTTGCGGGACGGATAGAAGTTTTTATTGGTACTATTTTCGGGTACATGCGACTTTTTGATCACTTTTTATTCTTTATTTAGGGAGCGGTGGTGACCCAAAAAATTGCGATTCTGTCGTAGTTTTTTATTGATTTTTTTTGGGGTGTTCATCGTGCGGGAAAAATAACATTATAGTTTTATAGTTGGGTTCGTTACGAACGCGGTGATACCAGATATGTGTACTTTTTTAACGTGTTCATTTTTGTTCTATAATAAAAGTCTTATTATAGGAAAAAAAGCATTTAGTGTTTATAGAACTTCTAACTTTTATTTTTACACTTTTTTTAAAACATTCGTATTACTTTTTTTTACTTTTTTAACTTGTCCCACTAGGGGACACTTAGTCTTGCAGCTTTGATCGCTGCTAGAGTACATTACACTACACACGTAGTGTAATGTACTCTAACTGTCATTGTGACGTGACTGTCACACTGACAGGAAGCAGAGGAGGAACGGCCGAAGGCTGTTCCTCCGAGGCTTCCGTGCATGGCAACCCGGAGGTCATTATCTGACCTCCGATTGCCGTGACAAACATCGGTAGCCCCCACGATCACTTCGTGGGGGCTGCTGATGTGCTTCAAACCACTTAAATGCGGCGACGGCAATCCGTCGCCGCACTTAAGGGGTTAACTGCCGAAATCAGCGGCGATGGTCCGCTGTCCGGCAAGACTGATGTCTCAGCTGTCGGGGACAACTGTCAGCGCGGGTCTGTCACTCTGTGTTTACACAGAGTGACAGTTTGAAATGCGGACGAAAATGAACGTCATGGTGCGGGAACTAGCAGCCGACCATGACGTTCATTTTCGTCCTTGGTCGTTAAGGGGTTAAGCTGAGATATCCAAAGGATAAATAAATGCAAAACAATGAAAAAGACCAACCTGTGGTTTATATGAGAATGGAAAAATAGAGGAAAGTAAGATGTAATTTGTCTGTCAGGAGGATCTACTAATTGAACGAAAGTTATTGAACTCTAAGAATCCCTCGTTGGCCCTACTTTGAGGGAAATTTATAATGAACAGCTCAGTAGTGACAGCAGACCGATATAAAAGGATCCGAGCTCTAAGAGTTATCAAAATAAAAACAGACAGCTTGAAGCAAGCAAACTGTGCAAACCAGCAGACAGAAAAACAAGCTGTGAGTCTCTGGCAGGGACACTGCTGCAGGGAATAAATGAGGACTCTCAGCAGCAATAAAGTGGTGACAGTGAGTTTTCCCATCACCACGGCTTCTCTCATGAGACATTAGGTACAAGTTGATTAGACCAGGCTCATTGGCCAGTGTAACAAGCTGTATGCTGAGATAAGGCCCTCAATGCTGTCGGTGAGTCTATAAACCATAGCTGGGGTACAGCCAGCAACATGCAAAGCAAAATTAGGCTAAGGCTACATGGCGACTTGTGGCCGAGTGATATAAGATCACAATTTGGCGTTGCTACATCGCAACGAATGATAGTTACATAGTTACACAAGTCACTGAAAAATGACTATATGAATTTAATTTTAATTAATGTAGTTCTTTTCCAGTGATTTGCTTGTAATAGGAGTGTAGAGACACACAATGCAACGGGGACCCTTGACGCGGGTTGCGAGCTTGCGTATTTTGGCCAAAATATCAACTAATACCTCAGGTTTATCATTCAAATCTATCGTTTATCATGGATATCTTTTCAGGATGCAGCCAGGCCTTGTAGTGCTGGGGGAGAATAGTGTGTCAGTATATTGTATGGTACACTTGGAAGGTGCTGGGCAGCCAACCTGGTCTAATAGTATGGGCGTAACTAATAGGCTGTATGCCAGCATGGTGCACTACATGCAACCATGTGACTGACACACTTATAATAGCTATATCTGTGTGCAATGATAATACTAAGCAGCCAGCCCCCTCATGAATAGTAGACGTGTGAGTGTCTGTTCATCAGTATATTGCACTTGTGCAATCTCTCTCTATGTAGCATTGTGGTATATCTGCATACTACTAGGAACTGGTGTGTGTACCTGCCCTTATGAGTAAATATGGCCTTTTTAGTGGCCTTACATAGTTACACAGGTTGAAAAAAGGCATAGGTCCATCAAGTTCAACTTTTCTCAATCAATTACATGTTATTCATTGCTAGATTAGTTATAACCTTCAATGCCATTCGTCAGTAAATAAGCATCTAGCCTTTTTTTAAATGCTGACATAGTATCTGACATTACTACCTCTTGTGGTAGCGCATTCCAAAGTTTGAGTACTCTAACTGTAAAGAACCCTTTCCTATATTGATGTTTGAAATATCTTTCTTCCACATGCAATGGATGTCCCCTGGTCCTTTGTAGAGTCCTTGGAAAGAACAGGTTATGTGCTAGTTCTTTGTATTGACCACACATATACGTATACATGTTAATAAGATCACCTCTAAGGCTTCGTTCACATCTGTGCTATGGACATTTCATGAGCAGAAATAAATCAAATTTTATACAGGGTGGTGAGTTTTCGCTTTTGCAGCTGCTGTATTCCGGGTCCAGGTCAATTTGCATTAACTCTAGATTGCTGTGATAAGTGATCAGATGATTTGCAATTAATTGAAAACTCATTTCTTGCCATGAAAATAATTTTAATCACAAAAAAAACTATTTCGACTGCATTTCAGCCCTGCCACAAAATGACCTGCTAACATAATTTCAGTGATCTTCTCATTAGCTCAGGAGAAAGTGTTAATGAGAACAAGGCAGCTAATATTACTCTGTCATGCTGATTAAATTATAATCGCAGACTGGTTGCTTTAAAATAGGGATGGTGCTTGAAATCATTGTCTTCTTCTGTTAACCATGGTTACCTCCAAAGAAACACGTGTAGTCAAAAGGGCTTTACAGGCAAGGACATTGCTGCTTGTAAGATTGCCCCTAAATCAACCATTTATTGGATCATCAAGAACTTCAAGGAGAGTAGTTCGATTGCTGTAAAGAATGCTTCAGGGCGCCCAAGAAAGTCCAGCAAGTGCCAGGACGTCTACTAAAGAGGATTCAACTACGGGATTGGTTCAACACCAGTGCAGAGCTTGCTCAGGAATGGCAGCAGGCAGGTGTCAGTGCATCTGCACGCAAGGTGAGGTGAAGACTTTTGGAGGTTGGCCTGGTGTCTAGAAGGGCAGCAAAGAAGCCACTTCTCTCCAAGAAAAAAAAACCTGACGTTCTGCAGGAAGTACAGGGATTGGACTGCAGAGATCTGGGATAAAGTTATTTTCTCTGATGAAGCCCCCTTCAGACTGTTTGAGACATTAGGAAGAATGATTGTCCGGAGAAGAAAAGGTGAGTGCTACCATGAGTCCTGTGTCATGCCAACAGTAAAGCATCCTGAGACCATTCATGTGTGGGTTTGCTTTTCATCCAAGGGAGTGGGCTCACTCACAGATTTGCCTAACAACACTTCCATGAATAAAGAATGGTATCTAAACATCCTCCAAGAGTAACTTCTCCCAACGATCCAGGAGCAATATGGTGATGAACAATGCTTTTTCCAGCATGATAGAGCACCATATCACAAGGCAAAAGTGAGAACTAAGTGGCTAGGTGAACAAAACATTGACATTTTGACTGGACAAACAAAAACACAAAAATTGTGATAAACTCCGAAAACTGATTAGGCAAGAGTGTGTTGCCATCAGGATTTGGCCCAGGAGCTGGTATCCAGCACGCCAGGGCAAATTGCAGATTGCAGAAGTCTTGAAAAAAAACGGGTCAAAACCATAACTATTGAGTCTTTGCATAAACTTGATGTATTTGTCGATAAAAGTTTAAAGACTTATGAAATGCTTATAATTGTACTTCAGTATATATACCATAGAAACATCTGACTAAAAGATCAAATAATACTGAAGCGGCAAACTTTGTGACTTTGTGAAAACCAAAGTTTGTCAGTCTCAAAACTTTGGCCAGGACTGTATATAGTGGCATTATTCATACGTACAGTGTGTATATATATATAGCAGCATTACTTGTGTACATTATATATTGGTGTTATTTATATGTACAGTATATATCTCTGCATTGTTAGTGTGTAGAGTATATAGCGCCATTTTTAAGAATATGATGAATTTGGATAGTAAAGATCACTAAAACATTAAAATTATCCACCTAATAATTAAATAATATGTAATTTATCCTTACTGCCATAAATTCATCTAATAAATAAATTAGGGACACATTATTTATCCTAGTGTATGATGTGTTAAATTTATTGCACACATATATTCTTAATATTTCTGCAATACTCTATTTATTACTAAGAAATGTAAATATGATTGGATAGAGTCCATTTCCGGGTATTGTCACCATCTCCTTACGGTCTCCGTTCCTCCTGTCTTCCTACTCTGCCGCACACACATTTTATAACGGATAATCAGACACCGTTCCTGTATGAGAGTTGTGACCGATGTATACATTCCGCTTATCACATGCTGCTCCCGTTTAGCAGTTTTGTGGGATTTATTGATTTATGAAATATCTGAATAGCACAAAAGGAAGGCAGCATTTCAAAGAGCATCAGAAACAATGTACCATTTTTTTTCTATCTGAACAGTTTGCCTGCAGCCACATTTCATGGACGGTAGGTGGACCTCTCTGTTTTAAAATGCCAGGGCTGATTATATGTCCCAATCTGGCCCTGGTTTACAGTGTGGGAAGGAATTGGAAAACCCAGAGGTAACCCACACAAATGTGGGGAGAACAGATATTGTCCTTGGTTGGATTCAAACCCAAGATCCAAGGCAACTGTGCTAACCACTGAGCCAATATACCGGCCCCTAAAACTGGCACCATTTGATATGTCTGCAATTTGATAACTAACTCAATTAATACCAAGCATTAAACCAGTTACCAGCAGAGTAAGCAGACTGAACATTAAGACTTGTATTACGTTGTTGAATAACCTCATAAGAAAATACGCTTAATAAGCTATAAATTCTTGCCCGTCTTGACCACAGCACCTCAAATTTCTATTTCTTATTTATTTACAATGACTGTTACAAAACTTTATTGCTTAGCTGCTACTAACTCTCTCTACTGAAAATTCATTACGGCACCACAAACGTTACTAATTTGCCCAATGAAACTATAAATGGGAAATTCTCTGCACAATTTGTTTTACTGATTTCATACTTGGTAACTGTGTATCAGCTATTGTTATATGTGTAAAAGTTATAGTCAGTTATAACTGCAATAAAAGCCTATTGTTTTGCTTTCCAAAAAAACATAAAATATAGTCAAAGAAAGAATTAAAATGTGTGCATTAGTGGCGTGCCGTCGTCCTTGGGGGTGGGCAAATAATTTTTATAATTCCCTCCTATGGGAGAAAAAAAATCAGTAGTGCCATTGCAAACTAAACATTTTTGTTTGCTGCAGCTGTTGACATCAGTGGGATGTTATGGGAAATATCTTTTTTAATTCCTGTGTAGGAAAAAAAACCAGTAGTGCCATGTGTGCCCCATCTGTGCCCCATCTGTGCCCATGTGTTCCACTGTTGAACAACAAGACAAGAATCAGAAGGATTCCAAAATTAGGCCCCTCCTTACCCCAAAGTAGTCAGGTATTTTTATTTTTGTAGAAACCCCCAAATAAAGGACTTAAAGGAATAGTGTCACAAATTATTTTTTTTAACATCAGTTTGATTTTAGTCTTTTATTAAAAACTTTTATATTTATTTGTGTGTTTGTGTTTTACTTTTTTTTATTTTTACACTTTTTCTTCCCTATGGGGGCTGCCATTTTTTACTCCATTTCTGTATGTCTCGATTAACGACACATACAGACATGGAATACGGCAGCTCCAGTCCCATAGTGAATGCGAACGGGGCCCGTTCCATCCACTATGGTGTACGCCGTCTGTGTGGGAACGGCGCATGCGCCGCTCCCACACAGTCCAAGTTGAACTGTGCGCCGTCCGGCGCAATCTTCCTGTGGACCGGAAGTCGCGGCCGGACAGTAAGATTACTACTTCCGGTCGCGGCTTCCGGACTTGTGCACATGGAGCAGCGGCAGCAGACGGAGCGGACGGACCGGAGGGAGCGGCGGCGGCAGGAGCAGGTAAGTGATTTCTATGTCTGTTCGTGTTTCAGTATGTGTTTACTAGTGTATGTAAACCTACTACACTGTGTGTTAGCTCAAAAAATGGTGACACACAGTGTAGGAGGTTTGACCGTTCAATCCCCTCGTTTCTCCCGGCACTAGCCAGGATAAAGGAGGGGGGGATTCTGAGGGCTCACTAGAGCGAGTGAGTTTTTCCCAATTTTGCAGCATAAAGCAATGTGGTTGCTTTACCACATGCAATGCTGCAATTTTGGGAATTGCTCCATCTAGTGACCAGCACTGGGAAATATTATAAATTAGAATCTAATTTATAATATTTCCTGACTCGTGAAAAAAATAAAAAAATTAGAACAATGTTTAATCACCCACACACTAATTGTTTAACTAAAAAAAAAAAAAAATTTTTTGCTTGCAACACATTCCCTTTAACAGTCCAATGCAGGAAACTCCCTTAAAGGAACAGTGTCACCACAATTTTTTTTTTTATATGTTAAAGATGTTAGTGCTTTATTAAAAACGTTTGGATTAATTTGTGTGTTTGTGTGTTACTTTTTCTTATTTTTACACTTTTTCTGCCCTATGGGGGCTGCCATTTTTTTTCCATTTCTGTATGTGTCGATTAACGACACATACAGACATGGAATACGGCAGCTCCAGTCCCACAGGGACTGCGAACGGGGCCCGTTCCATCCACTAACATGTACGCCGGTGTGTGGGAACAGCGCATGCGCCGCTCCCACACAGTTCAATTGGAAATGCGCGCCGTCCGGCGCCACTTTCCTGTGGACCGGAAGTCGCGGCCGGACAGTAAGATTACTACTTCCGGTTGCGGCTTCCGGACTTGTGCACATGGAGCAGCGGCAGCAGACGGAGCGGATGGACCGGAGGGAGCTGCGGCGACTGGAGCAGGTAAGGGATTTCTATGTATGTTTGTGTTTCAGTGTGTGTTTACTACTGTATGTAAACCATCTACACTGTGTGTTAGCTCAAAAAATGGCGACACACAGTGTAGGAGGTTAGACCGTTCAAACCCCTCGTTTCTCCCGGCACTAGCCAGGATAAAGGAGGGGGGGATGCTGAGAGCTCACTAGAGCGAGGGTTTTTTACCCAATTTTGCAGCATAAAGCAATTTGGTTGCTTTACCACATGCAATGCTGCAATTTTGGGAATGGTTCCATCTAGTGACCAGCAATGGGAAATATTATAAATTAGAATCCAATTGAATCCAATTTATAATATTTCCTGACTCGTGAAAAAAAAAAAAAATTAGAACAATGTTTAATCACCTATACACTAATTGTTTAACTAAAAAAAAAACAAAACATGTTTTGCTGGCAACACATTCCCTTTAACTTCCTTCTTGTTGCAATACTTAAAGAGGCTCTGTCACCAGATTTTGCAACCCCTATCTGCTATTGCAGCAGATAGGCGCTGCAATGTAGATTACAGTAACGTTTTTATTTTTAAAAAACGAGCATTTTTGGCCAAGTTATGACCATTTTTGTATTTATGCAAATGAGGCTTGCAAAAGTCCAAGTGGGTGTGTTTAAAAGTAAAAGTCCAAGTGGGCGTGTATTATGTGCGTACATCGGGGCGTTTTCAATACTTTTACTAGCTGGGCGCTCTGATGAGAAGTATCATCCACTTCTCTTCAGAACGCCCAGCTTCTGGCAGTGCAGATATGTGACGTCACTCACAGGTCCTGCATCGTGTCGGCCACATCGGCACCAGAGGCTACAGTTGATTCTGCAGCAGCATCAGCGTTTGCAGGTAAGATCGACTTACCTGCAAACGCTGATGCTGCTGCAGAATCAACTGTAGCCTCTGGTGCCGATGTGGCCGACACGATGCAGGACCTGTGAGTGACGTCACAGATCTGCACTGTCAGAAGCTGGGCGTTCTGAAGAGAAGTGGATGATACTTCTCATCAGAGCGCCCAGCTAGTAAAAGTATTAAAAACGCCCCGATGTACACACATAATACACGCCCACTTGGACTTTTACTTTTAAACACACCCACTTGGACTTTTGCAAGCCTCATTTGCATAACTACAAAAATGGTCATAACTTGGCCAAAAATGCTCGTTTTTTAAAAATAAAAACGTTACTGTAATCTACATTGCAGCGCCTATCTGCTGCAATAGCAGATAGGGGTTGCAAAATCTGGTGACAGAGCCTCTTTAAACCAACCAGGGCAAAATAAACGAATAAGGTTGTAAGATAATTAGATAATAGACTGTGAAGTTGTGTAGGAAAGGAGGGTGTTAAAAGGGGTAAAATCATATGGCATTCATGGCACACTTTGGGAGATTGGACCACAATTTAGGATGACCTCATTGATTTTCTTTTGTTATCCTTTCCATAATATCCTTCCATTGTGTTTTATAGGAGCACTTTAGGAGACATTATAAATATTTTTGTCAATCTCTTATTTATCAATATATAAGTGATTATTTCACAGAAAAAAATGTTTTTTACTAATTCTGTAACTTTAAGAAGACCAATGACAAGAACAAATAAAACTTTCTCTCTAATGCCACCTATAGGTAAATACCCTTTAAGTCAATGTCAGACCTTTTTTAGAACCTTGAAAGTAGATCCAGGCTATCAGTCAATTCAGAGACACTCATCTGTACACATTTATATTTTCAAATTCCCCCAGGGCAAAAAAAATGTTCCTCTTTTCCACCTCACTATAGAAATTGATATATAGTTATAACTTTTATTTTTTGCCATAAAAACTCTTATTCTTTAAAAACACGTATCCCAAATGGGCAGTATTAGAGAGCCAGGAATCATACTAATAAAAATTATTTCTGATCCGAATATGTCAACATATACTAGAGATTTCAGGCTCCCGGCTTTTCACAAAAACACTAATAAGAACGTATGGCAGGGCTGGGGCGAGTGAAAGAAAGGACCTGTAAAAACGGTTGTGAAAAGAGAGCCGCAAAAATAATAAGCATTGGAATATTTGATTGATATGCCACTGATATTAATACCATTTTAAAGAGGTTCTGATCAATTCTCAGGATTGATCCTGACTTAATAGAAGTGCTACCCGTGCACTCTAGTGTCACCTATTGACAGAGCAAAAATCTACGATACCTTCTAGTCCACAGTCATTTGGTGAAAGAGACAGAAAACCCGACAATTTGACTTAAATCAACTTTGTAGACCATAGTTGATTTAAGTCAAATTGTTTCCCTTAAGAATTTTTACATTTTCTGGCCTTATACCAAAGACGAAAGTTTTTGAAAATTCAATAGATGGTAGCAAATATGCCATATGACAATTTATCAACTGCCACAGTAAGGGCATTGTCTATGCACCCTCCCCAAAATCTATGTAGAGAGAACTGTTCAGTAGCTGAGACATCACATTTCCAAACATATAAGTTCAATAAATGTGGGGGACAACACACCACTGACAAAACACGTTCGACATGTCCATGGAGGTATTAAGCATCTGCTAAAGTTCAGTGGCATTTGTCAATTGAAAATAGGACCCAAAAGTGGCAATCAGGATAAAAAGCTATTAGAGGAGGAAGCACATGGGATCTATAGGCTCAATGCCTTGTGGCCACAAGGGCTGAATAAGGGATTCTCATATTCAGCCTTCAGATTGTCTGATAATAAATTAAGCAGCATAAAGATAGCCTGCTATCAGTGGGGTTAATTACAGGGGGCTTTGTGGCACTATCTACAGGGGGGGGGGGGGTGTGGTGCTATCTACAGGGGGCATGGCACTATCTAGAGTGAGCTGTGTAGCACTATCTACATGGTAGTGTTTGGTACTATCTACAGGGGGGTTGTGACTCTATCTACAGGGGGTGGCGCTGTTTACAGGAAGTGTGTAGCACTATCTACAGGAGGGGTTGTGGTGCTATCTACATGGTCATGTGTGGTGCTATCCACATGGGAATGTGTGGCACTATCTACATGGGCTGTGTGGCACTATCTACACGGAGCTGTGTAGCACTTTACTGGTGGGTTTTGGCACTACACATGGACATGTGTGGCGCTATCTACATGGGCATGTGCGGCACTATCTGGAGGGGCTGTTTGGCACTATCTACAGGGAGCCGTGTAGCATTTTACAGGTGGGTTTTGGCACTATCTACATGGGGGTATGTGGCACTATCTATAAGGGCGTGTGTGGCACTATCTACAAGGGAATGTGTGACACTTTCTAGAGGGTCTGTGTGACACTATCTACAGGGAGCCGTGTAGCCCTTTACAGGTAGGTTCTTGCACTATCTACATGGGCATGTGTGGCACTATCTACATGGGAATGTTTGGCTCTATCTGGAGGGTCTGTTTGGCACTATCTACAGGGAGCCGTGTTGCACTTTACAGGTGGGTTTTGGCAGTATCTATATGGGGGTATGTGGCACTATCCATAGGGGCGAGTGTAGCACTATCTACATGGGGGTGTGTGACACTATCTAGATGGGGTGTGTGGCACTTTCTACATGGGCATGTGTGGCACTATCTACAGGGAGTCGTGTAGCACTTTATAGGGGGCTTTGTGGACCTTTACAGGGGCTGTGTGACACTATTTACAGGTGGGAGTGTGGCACTATCTACAGGGGGCACGGTGTGGGGCACTCTCTAAAGACATAACCCTGCTTGGGGCCCCAGAATTGCCAAATTTGTCTCTGAGGGTAAGTACAAGGATACTTACTGCTGGGGCTCTGTATCTAAGCCTATCATGTGTGATACTGCCTGTTGAGCGGATATATCTAATCCTGTCATGTATCATTTGTATTTTTCGGGAAGGGGATAAACATATGTCTTTAGCCACTGTTTTTTAAGACCCTAGAAACACCCCTGCCTACAATATTCAATTCTATAAATTTATGAATTATATATAAATTACTAAGCTTTAGTGAACTCAATGCCAAGGTATATTTATATGTTAACCGACCAGACCAATTTAACCTCCCGGTTATGTAGATAAGATATGTTTGTTTGTTTGTTTGTTTGTTTGTTTGTTTGTTTGTCCTGTCTTTAAACATATTAACTATTACAATGGCATATTTAATTACTGTCTGTGTACAAAATAGTTCTGTGAAAAAGTAATGTATAATACAGTACTATATACAGTTGTTACAGCATCTGGAGACATGTCATCTGTATATCTTCAAGTAGAGGCATACAGCTACTGACTAGCTTTTCATTGGTGCCATCATAATAATAATAAAAAGTATTATAAGTAATAAAAGTACTGACAATAAAGATAGTCAACAGCAAAATAATTAATTAAAAACAAATAAACAATGAAGATATTTTGCTAAATTGATTCATAACATATGGAACGTAATATTGCTTATTGTTTACAGTGTATCTTTGCAGTTCATGATTAAATTCCTGAATACAACTATGAGTGAAATCTTCCATGGATCTGTGAGCGTCGGTCCCCATCTCCTCCTCAGGAGATTCCAGTGCTCACTTCCGCTTCTCCCGGTCGGGTCCCGTAGGGTGCGCGCGCACGCTCGTGTCCGCTCTTAAAGGGTTCAAGTACAAAATTAGCCCATGAGCACCCTGGACTATAAGAGGGGCCCAGCCCCTTCCTGCCTTGCCTGAGCCTTGTTGTCATTATCCTAGTCTGTCTATGCAAATGGTCTCCTAAATGTGTTCCAGTTCCCAGAGTTTCCCATTTCTGCTACCTGTAACCTGTATCCTGTGCTATCCTGGTCAAGTGCCGTGTTGAGCTGAAGTCATGCTGTGCTGTGTACCACGCCTGTCCTGCTACACCACACCTGGTGCCTGCCTGCTGCCTAGTCCCAGCCGAGCCTGTATTGCTACTGTCTGAGCTACCACACGTACACTACACCGTGTTCCAAATTATTATGCACATTGGATTTAAGTGTCATAAACATTTAATTATTAGTTTCTCAATTAAACTCATGGATGTATTGTGTCTTAGGGCTCTTTGGATCATTGTAATCAATCTCAGACACCTGTGATAATTAGTTTGCCAGGTGTGCCCAATCAAAGGAAAACTACTTAAGAAGGACGTTCCACATTATTAAGCAGGCCACAGGTTTCAAGCAATATGGGAAAGAAAAAGGATCTCTCTGCTGCCGAAAAGCGTGAAATAGTGCAATACCTTGGACAAGGTATGAAAACATTGGATATTTCAAGAAAACTTAAGCGTGATCATCGTACTGTGAAAAGATTTGTGGCTGATTTAGAGCACAGACGGGTTAGTTCAGATAAAGGCATAATGAGCAAGGTTTCTGCCAGACAAATTAATAGAATTAGGAGAGCAGCTGCTAAAATGCCATTGCAAAGCAGCAAGCAGGTATTTAAAGCCGCTGGTGCCTCTGGAGTCCCGCGAACCTCAAGGTGTAGGATCCTCCAGATGTTTGCAAGTGTTCATAAAGCTATTATTCGGCCACCCCTAAACAATGCTCACAAGCAGAAACGGTTGCAGTGGGCTCAGAAATACATGAAGACTAATTTTCATTCCGTGTTGTTTACTGATGAGTGCAGTGCAACCCTGGATGGTCCAGATGGATGGAGTAGTGGATGGTTGGTGAATGGCCACCATGTCCCAACAAGGCTGTGACGTCAGCAAGGAGGTGGGTCCCTTGACGGTGTGAAAATGACCTCTGCAAAGTATGTAGAGTTTATGACTGACCACTTTCTTCTGTGGTACAAAAAGAAGAACCGTGCCTTTCGTAGCAAAATTATCTTCATGCATGACAATGCACCATCTCATGCTGCAAAGAATACCTCTGTGTCATTGGCTGCTATGGGGATAAAAGGAGAGAAACTCATGGTGTGGCCCCCATGTTCCCCTGACCTCAACCCTATTGAGAACCTTTGGAGCATCCTCAAGCAAAATATCTATGAGGCTGGGAGGCAGTTCACATCAAAACAGAAGCTCTGGGAGGCTATTCTGACATCCTGCAAAGATATTCAAGCAGAAACTGTCCAAATACGCACAAATTCAATGGATGCAAGAATTGTGAAGGTGATATCAAAGAAGGGGTCTTATGTTAACATGTAGCTTGGCCTGTTAAAGTTTTTTTTTATTGAAAGAGCTTTTGATTTCTGTAAATATGACCTCCTGATGCTGCAAATTCAACAAATTACCATTTTAGTTCTCGTTACAACCTTTAAAATGTTTTGATCTCTGTTGTGCATAATAATGTGAAACAGTGCATTTTGAGTTTTTTACTTCTAAAAAAAAATCTGTTATCATTAGGAGATTTGTTCAATAAAAATTGCGTTATACTCCAACGGTTGATGGCTGTCATTTGCATGGACTATTTAGGAAAATCAGCGAAAAATAACATTTGCATAATAATTTGGAACGCGGTGTATACGAACTATAGACTGTGACCTGTGTCCTGTTGGCTAGCTGCCATACTGTCAAGGCGGTACGGCCCAGTGGGTGCACGTACCCAACGTGACAGTAGGCTCAGGCCATGGACCCCGCTGGTCAATCCAAGACCATGACGACGTCACAGGAGATGCGAGCGGATATACTAGACCTTCGGTCTCTACAGGACCAACTCCTCCAGGCATTGAACATTATTGCACGTCAGCTGGAGGTGCAAGCTACCGTTCCTCCTACTACTCTTCCTTTCAGTGCTGATTCCCGATTTTTTTTGCCGCTTCCTGACTGCTATGATGGAGACGCGAGGACCTGCCGTGGATTTTTGAACCAGTGCCAGATCCACTTTAGCCTGTATGCAAGGACATTCTCATCTGATGGCGCAAGGGTCTCTTTCATCGTCTTTCTCCTCACTGGCAGGGCCCTTGCAGGGGCGAACCCTGTCTGGGAGGACCAGTGACCCATGACTTCCAGGGGTTCCTATGAACATTTCGCATGGTGTTTGAGGAGCCTGGGTGACTCTCATCTGCAGCCGCCTCCTTGCTGAACATACGCCAGGGAGACCCCTCCGTGGGCGAGTACGCTATCCACAACCGCACCCTGGCGGGTGAACTGTTGTGGAACAATGAGGCCCTGGTGGCTGCATTCTGTCAGGGACTGTTTCCTAGGATTAAGGACGAGCTTGCCACCCGAGATCTACTGTCTACCCTGGATGACCTCATCCTTCTGGCCACCTGGATTGATATAAGGATCAGAGGACGGCTCCAAGAAGCTCGTCGGGAGGGAGGACTCCCCAGTCCAGTTCCTACTTTGCAGCAACCCCTGCTTTCATCAGATGCTGATCCTACTAAGGAGTCTGTGAGGACGGACCAGTTTAAGCTGTCTACCCAGGAGAGACAATGCAGACGCACCCCGGGACTCTGTCTATATTGCGGCCTTGGAGGCCATCTTGTGGGTCTGTGTCCCCAAAAGCCCCAGAGCCTAGGGTTGGTGGGAGAGACAACCTTGGGTAAAGAAGGAATTTCATCTAAATTGTCCATTCCCGTAACCATAGTGTCCGGCGAGAAAACCCATCGGGTCTCTACGTATCTGGACTCTGGATCCGCTGCTAATTTCATTCATAGAGACCAGGTGGATCTTCTCCAATTGCCCACAACCCCTCTGGAGAGGCTGTTGATGGTTGCATCTGTGAATGCACTACCTATGCCAGAGTCAATTGTAGCTGTGACCAAGCCGCTGAGGCTCCAAGTGGGAGCCCTCCATTCCGAGCTCCTCTCGTTCTTTGTCCTGGCTAAAGCCATCAATCCTGTGCTGCTGGGTCTGCCCTTTCTCCGACTACATGCCGCAGTCCAGGACTGGAATTCTGGAGAGTTTCTCCAGTGGGGTCCTGAGTGTCACAACCGTTGCCTGGTACAGATTAGTTCGGCTCAGCCTCCCCTGCCTCAGTCCTTGGCAGGATTGCCTGGTCATTATTCTGCATTCTCGAATGTCTTCAGCAAGAAAGAGGCGTAGTCGCTGCCTCCACACCGGGCGTATGACTGTTCTATCTACTTAGTTCCTGATGCATTCCTTCCCCGTGGTAGGGTCTCTCCTTGCCAGAGACTCTGTCCATGTCTGCCTATGTTAAGGAGAACTTGGAGAGGGGCTTCATATGGAAGTCTTCCTCCCCGGCAGGAGCCAGGTTCTTCTTCGTCAAGAAAAAGGATGGTTCTCTTCATCCTTGCATCGACTACCGGGGTCTCAACCAAATCACGGTAAAAAATAGGTATTCGTTGCCATTGATTTCTGAACTGTTTGATCGCATACGTGGAGCCAAGATTTTTTTCAAAGCTAGACCTGAGTGGGGCTTACAACCTAATCCGGATTCGCTGGGGTGGCGAATGGAAGACGGCATTTAATACCCGTCACGAACACTATGAATATCTAGTAATGCCCTTCGGTCTGTGTAATGCTCCCGCGGTCTTCCAAGAGTTTGTTAATGACATCTTCCGTGACCTCCTCTATGTTTGTGTTGTGGTCTATCTTGATGACATCTTGATTTTTTTCTCCAGATCCAATGACTCATTGGAAACATGTCCGTCAAGTTCTGCTACGGTTAAGGGAGAATCGTCTGTACGCCAAGTTGGAGAAGTGTGTGTTTGAGAAAGATGCTCTATCCTTCCTGGCTTACATCATCTCGAATCAAGGTCACTATGTGGTGGTAATATGCAGTCATGGTGTGGAAGTATTATTAAGCCACTATGTGGTTATGGTGTGGGGGTATTATTCAGTAACAATATGGGTTATTATTGGTAATGTTGGTTTTACAATCTATGTAAATTACTGTGGTGTGGGCTGTGGGGAAGTGTGAGTGTGGCAGCAGATGATCAGGCTAAAAGACAGTCTGCAGAGTGGCATGTGATATACTTTAACATGTAGGTGATACTTACGTGTGGGATGTGGGCCCATAACTTGTATACAGCCTAGGGCCTAAGATCATATTAAAGAGGCTCTGTTACCAGATTTTGCAACCCCTATCTGCTATTGCAGCAGATAGGCGCTGCAATGTAGATTACAGTAACGTTTTTATTTTTAAAAAACGAGCATTTTTGGCCAAGTTATGACCATTTTCGTATTTATGCAAATGAGGCTTGCAAAAGTACAACTGGGCGTGTTGAAAAGTAAAAGTAAAACTGGGCGTGTATTATGTGCGTACATCTGGGCTTGTTTACTACTTTTACTAGCTGGGCGTTGTGTATAGAAGTATCATCCACTTTTCTTCAGAACGCCCAGCTTCTGGCAGTGCAGACACAGCCGTGTTCTCAAGAGATCACGCTGTGACGTCACTCACAGGTCCTGCATCGTGTCAGACGAGCGAGGACACATCGGCACCAGAGGCTACAGTTGATTCTGCAGCAGCATCGGCGTTTGCAGGTAAGTCGATGTAGCTACTTACCTGCAAACGCTGATGCTGCTGCAGAATCAACTGTAGCCTCTGGTGCCGACACGATGCAGGACCTGTGAGTGACGTCACAGATCTGCACTGCCAGAAGCTGGGCGTTCTGAAGAGAAGTGGATGATACTTCTCATCAGAACGCCCAGCTAGTAAAAGTAGTAAACACGCCCCGATGTACGCACATAATACACGCCCAGTTGGACTTTTACTTTTCAACACGCCCAGTTGTACTTTTGCAAGCCTCATTTGCATAAATACGAAAATGGTCATAACTTGGCCAAAAATGCTCGTTTTTTAAAAATAAAAACGTTACTGTAATCTACATTGCAGCGCCGATCTGCTGCAATAGCAGATAGGGGTTGCAAAATCTGGTGACAGAGCCTCTTTAATCCACCACTGGCATCAAGCCAGCACAAGCAGACCACAACAATACAGCAGGTAGAGAAAATAAACCAGCCCAGGACGTGCCGCTTCAAAACAGCGCTAAGCGCAATCCGTCCTGGACTGGCCTGAATGTAATTGCAGAGAGTGACGCCGCAAATGAGACTGGCTGCCGAGGAAAGATATGGGGCTGTGCAGTGCAGACTGTACTATTTGCACTACACTGAGTAGCAGTAATAAGAATTCTTTAAATCTTTCCTATACTTCAAACAGCACTTTAACATATAAACATCAAATGTTTTCCTATTTAAAAAATGTATATATTGCGTGTTTGATGTGTAAAGCTAGTAATGAGAAATCTCTGATAGATTTGGGGGGGGGCGGCACCTTTTTATAGTTCGCCTCAGGCTGCAGAGGGGCTAGGTTCACCCCTGTGCGTCTGGCAGACAGAAGAAGAACCCTCTGCTGGGGACACAGTTCCAAACTGGCAGGGCAGGTGGGTGTCCAAAAGACCCGAGACTGGATCACTCGTGAGTTCTGGTGACCCACGCTGCCCAAAGACATCACAGACTTTGTCTGCTCCTGCACGGTGTGCACAGCAAATAAAGTTGCCCACTCCAAACCAGCGGGCCTGCTCCAGACGCTGGCTGTGCCCGATGCCCCCTGGCAACATATTGCTATAGACTTTGTCACGGACCTGCCTCTCTCTGCTGGTTGCAGTACAATCTGGGTGGTGGTGGACTGATTTTCCAAGATGGCTCATTTCGTTCCACTGACCGGCCTACCGTCCGCTTCCCAACTGGCCAATCTCTTCGTCCAACACATATTCCGTCTGCACGGTTTGCTTCTGCATATTGTGTCGGATTGCAGGGTTTAGTTCGCCTCAACGTTCTGAAGAGCCCTCTGCGTACTCCTCCATGTGAAGTTGGACTTTTCCTCTGCCTACCATCCCCAGTCCAATGGTCATATCAAGAGAATAAATCAGATTATGGAGAACTATCTACGACACTTTATCTCCAGACAGCATGATGACTGGGTGCAACTGCTTCCTTGGGCTGAGTTCTCCTACAACAACCACACTAGTGAGTCCACCGCTAAGAGTCCATTCTTCATTATCTATGGCCAACACCCTCGAATATCTCTCCCTATTTCCACTACGTCCCAGGGGCCTGCAGCTGACTCTGCATTCAGGGACTTTCTACAAATCTGGCAAAAGTTCAGATTCTTCTATTCTGCTGGCGGTCGTCCGTATGAAAAGAAAGGCAGACACAAGGTACTAAGGTCTGGCTGTCCTCTAGGAAGATCCGGCTGAGGGTGCCATCGTACAAGTTTGCTCCCAGGTTCCTTGGACCCTTTGAGATTTTGCAACGAATCAACCCTGTCTCCTACAAGCTTCGGCTGCCTTCTACCCTGAAGATCCCCAACTCCTTCCATGTCTCCCTGCTGAAACCGGTGATCTTGAACTGCTACTCCAAGACTTCCACTCCTACAGTGGCTCCCAGCGGTTCATCAGAGTCTTTTGAGGTTAGGGAGATCCTGGACACCAAGAGGGTGGGTGGAAGAACCTTTTATTTGGTGGATTGGAGGGGGTTTGGTCCTGAAGAGAGGTCTTGGGAGCCAGAAGAGAACCTCAATGCCCCTACCCTCCTGAAGAATTTTCTCTCTCATTCTGGCCCCAAGAGGAGGGGGCGTAAGAGGGGGGATACAGTAATGTCAATGGCTGCGGGCCGTTAGGCTCACTCGCCTCCTGACGCCCGCAGCCATGGATCGTCAAATAGCATGTGTCCTCAACATGGCATTCGCTATGTGTATAATTGAAATTGTCACCGTGTCGGCGATTCACAGTGTGAGCCAGTAAGGTAAATGAAAGGGAAGCAGCCGTCATACCAGCGCTGCGGCCCCTTCAAAACAGGTGATTAGCGGGTCCCGGGAGACGGACCCCGACCCAACAGCTATTGATGGCCTATCCTGAGGATAGGCCATCAATGTTTAGGGACTGGACAATCCCTTTAAGCCTATGATGTTGCAGGCATAGAGGGCCCATGAGACAGGATCACAGATTGTGTGATCCTGTCTGCTGGGCCCTGTATCTAAGCATCTTACATAAGCACATGGTAGGCTTAGATACATGGCCCATGTGTGATCCTATCTGATGGGCCCTGTATATAAGCCTACCACATGTACTGTATAAGATTACTGTCTGCTGGACCCTGTATCTAAGCCTGCCTTGACAGACAGTATCACACATGGGCCCTGTACCTAAGCCTACCACATGTGTTACTATTCGTTTTTGTTGTGTTTGTGTTTTTTTACAGGTTTGGTCGTTGGACTACGTCGGATTCGAGGACTACTTCGATGACGGCGTTTTTATTAATGAGGGTTGTCTGGGTGGTTTTTATTTCAATGAAATATTTTTTCTATGTCTTTGTTTGTTTTTTAAACTTTATTACTACCGCCTTAGTAATGGCTGCCGGCTGATTGACAGCGTCCATTACTAAGGCGAGGTTTAGTGTTAGCCGGTGCAGAGGCTATCACTAACCCCCATTATTACCCCGGTACCCACCGCCACCAGGGGTGTCGGGAAAAGCCGGGTACGATCCAGTACCTGACCATCTGTAGTGATGGACGGGTAATGGGGCGGCCGCAGGTTGGTATTATTAGGCTGGGAAATGACAAAAACTGTGGCCCTTCCCTCCTGGTAATGTTAACCTGCTGCTGCTTTCTTGTATCTGGCTGGTTATAAAAAAATGGGGGGGGGGACCCTGCCAGATACAACAGCAGCAGCCTAGGATTACCAGGGAGGGAAGGGTCACTGTTCTAATCTTATAACGTGTGATATTGTCTGTTGAGCTACTGTATCTAATCCTATCGTGTGTGATACTGTGCTGAGCCACTGTATCTAATCCTATCCATAGTTTATAGGGTCGAAGTGCTATAGATATGCTGTCTCCTATACACACATATACACACACACACACACACACACACACACACACACACACATATATATTCAGGAGTACAGTGTATAGCACTATTATATTCAGAAGCACAGTGTATAGTACTATTATATTCAGGAGCACAGTGTATAGTACTATTATATTCAGGAGTACAGTGTATAGTACTATTATATTCATTGTATGATACTATTATATTTAGAAGCATAGAGTGTGGCATCATGAGAATTTTATCTTTGTTTACAGGTGCGGAAATGTTGGAAAAGTGAGGAGCCGAAGACATCTGAGCTGTGAACTGCATAAATGGGCCGTGCCCGAGAGAAGTCATCATAGAGGTCTGGACCGGATGGAGACGAAAAGAGAAAAAAAACCAAAAAATAACCTGATACATCACCTGTGAGTCACTCAATTTAAATGCTTATTCTCCCTGTGACTGATCAGTACTGTAGTCACTGTATGATCTGCAGCGAGATGACGGATGGTAGCATTCTTTTTTGTTAAACAGCAACTCCAAGCATATCCTAACCATTGTTCAGGCTATACTGGGAGTTGTCGTTTTATGTCGTACAAATGTATACAGCAGGGGTTAAACTGAATTGGCAAATGATCTCTGTACTGAACTGTATTTGTTCTGGTGCTGTATATATGTACTGAGCTTGATTCTGGTGCTGTATATATATATATATATATATATATATATACTGAGCTTGCTTCTGGAGTTATATATATGTACTGAGCTTGGTTCTGGGGATATATATGTACTGAGCTTTGTTCTGGTGCTGTATATATATACTGTGCTTGGTTCTGGAGTTGTATATATGTACTGAGCTTTGTTCTGGCGTTGTATATATGTACTGAGCTTGGTTCTGGGGATGTATATATGTACTGAGCTTGGTTCTAGTGCTGTGTATATATATACTGAGCTTGGCTCTGGGGATGTATTTATGTACTGAGCTTGGTTCTGGGGCTGCATTTATGTACTGAGCTTGGTTCTAGTGCTGTATATATGTGCTGAGCTTGGTTCTAGTGCTGTATATATGTGCTGAGCTTGGTTCTGGGTCTGTATATATTTACCTTCTCTTAAGGTAAAAGTATATGTTAAATCTACTTTTACCTTAAGAGAAGGTAAATATATACAGTAGAAACTAAACCCCAAAAACCATGGAGGAATCTCAGTTTTTTCCAATTCACCCATTATATGGTACTTTACATGGTGCCAATAAAAACTATAACTCCTCCCACAAAAAATAATCCTTCACACACCACTCCATTGACGTAAAAATTAAAAAGTTATAAAGCTCCTGACCACTTCAGTGTTTCAAAGTATTCTGCTTTCTTTCATCTATATTGCTCATTCTGCTTTTACAGCTAAATTAAAACCGTGCCAGATCTGTGGCCACCTAAACAGAAATCTGCAAATATATACGGTACAGCGTCTTCGAAGTTCGGGGGGGGGGGGGCAGACCTGAAAAAGTGCCCGGGCCCATGGTACCCTTAATTCGCCCCTGGGTGAGTTTAACACAACAGAAGCTTGATCAAACACACGCAAACAAGGGGAATCACAAGCAAAGAAGACAGATCTAACCCAGATTTAAATTCTCCACCCTTCAATCTAATGGGAAGAAAGACAGAGACGTGAGGTAGGCTCTGCAACTAAAACTAGTGACGCACAAAAGCTAGACTAGTAGTCATGACAATCTTAAAGTTACGGACGTTTTCTAACACACTGTTGCAGAGTAGTTGCTCCTCATCAACCCAGAATAGGGTTCTGGTTGGCTATTTGAGATGTCATATATACAGTCTCCAGGAAAATACTGATTTTCCTTGAGGAGAACCACCTTGTAGATACTGTGTAGAATAATTGTGCTAGAAACTCTCCCCCAGGAGAAAGAAAATGGTCTTTCTAATGCCACTTATAGGTAACTACCCTGTAAGTCAATGTTAGACCCCTTATATTTTATGGAATACCATGTGTGAGATTTCACACTGAAAGGGTCAGGCAGTTCTTGTATTAAATAAGATGTCCTCCCAACATGTTATTATTGTGTTACCTAAGAGACTATCTTCTAAACAGAAGCCTTCGAGGATCCTCTGGAGAAACCTCAGACACATTTTAACTCTGTAATACAATGTGTATATATGACTTGGCTGTAGTTTATCATGCAGAAGATAAACTGGTGTTTCGTGCCAGAATTCTATTACACTTAACCCTAACCTTTGGCTATCCCGGAGAAAAAAACAAGACGGCACCCATTTTTTTTATCATTTTTAACTTCTGTTTTTAACATATTTCAATGGATGCTTCATTTGAAATGAATCTGAGAAACATGTTCATTGTAGAATTCCTCTTTTCTCCATCCAGTTTTTCAGTGCTTGGATTGTCTTGCGCATTACATCAATCCACATGCCAAAATGAAGGAGTCTTCTCGAAGCATTCCGCTTCTGGTATCCAAAAAGCAAAACATAAATACAACACATCCCACATGAAAAGCACACAGTTTGAAAAAGAAGACTTTTTTTCTAATCTAAATTTTTTTTTATTTTATAAGCAAAACAAAATGTTCCGGTTGATCTACAGCCAATTCTCAAAATGTGTCTTGTTTTACTCATTCAGCTTCACAACACGAAGACAAAAGACCGCAAGTAAGCAATAACTTCAAAATGCCATCATTGAAAACAAATAACTCCAACAACCTTATAAGGGAAAATGTCTTCAGATTCTTTTGTCATCTTCTTCAAACGAATACCAAATAATCTAAAACAATTATCAAATAAAACTTCCTTAAAAGGGAGTTATTTTTTTGCAAATAAAGATGTCAGCAGCTTGTCATGAGCCAAATTCAATTAAAACACAAAAAAACTAAATAACTCTTTAACGGGTCATGGTAATACTTAAAGGAACACTCTGAGCAAAGCTGATACACTATGCCTAGTAGAGGCCCTGAATGGTGTAACCCTGGTCAGTCAACCACAAAGGGGTCTGGGCAGGAGAGATGCCTGCTTGTCCTGTAATCTCTCGGCTGTTGATTCATCCATTTAGACGCCTCCCTCTTCTTAATGTCATGTGGAATCTGTCTTCTTTTAATGGACGTAGGTGCAGTGGGTTTCAGCTCCTTCCCCTGTTGCTTGAGAAAGGCTCCAGGGGAAGGAGCTGAAACGCTGCCTATGGGACAATAAAAGTACCCTCTTTTTTCACCTTCACAAACAGAGTGCTGTCTGATTTTTGCTCTTTATATATATATATATATATATATATATATATACATATATATATATATGCTTTGAGATATTTGCCTGGGAGAGACCTTGCTGATGTAGTATAGCTACCTTGTGATTTGTTGCTGTGCTCAGTCTTATCATGGTGGACATGAAATTGTCTTCCACAACCTCATCTTTTTAGCAGAGTTTGACTGTTCCTCTGTTCCTCACCAAGTTGTTTCTGTTACAGTTAATGACTGTGTTTCAACCTAAATATGAAAATTATGATCATTACCTGTTTGGTATAATTGGTTAATCATACACCTGACTATAATCCTACAAAATCCATGACTTTGTGCAAGTGTACCTAGAAGAATTGATGCTGTTTTGAAGGCAAAGGGTGGTCACACCAAATATTGATTTCATTAGGATTTCTCTTCTGTTCATTCACTTTGTATATTGTTCATTGATAAAAGAAAATTATGAACACTACAATTGTTAAAGAATTCTTACTTTGCAGCATTTTTTTTTTTTTTACACCCTCCTAAAACGTTTTCACATTACTGTATATGTGTATATCTATGTGCTCTGTGGATGGCGATATTACATGGACTGTGTAGGTGGTATTATATCGGCCATTGACAGCAGTCTTATGTGGGCAATGTATGGCAGCATTATGTTGGCTGTATACAATGGTATTATATGGACTATGTACAGCAGTATTATGGGGTCTATATACAGAAATATTACATGGGATGTCTATTTTGGTCTTATGGTGCAATATACTTTGGTACTACGTGGGCTCTCTATGGTGATAAGAATCATGGAGGGGTCAGGTCAAAATTTGCTCTGTTTGTACTTTAGTTAACCGCTTCCTGACTGTCACGATCTGTGGGTATTGTGGACCCACTAGGCCGTACCGCCTTGACGGTATGGCAGCTGGCTAACAGGATACAAGTCAAAGTCTATAGTTTGTATAGGTGTACCTGTGGTAACTTCAGACAGTAGCAGGATAGGCTCGGATGGGACCTTGGCAGCAGGCAGTCACCAGGTGTGGTGTAACAAGACAGGCATAGTATACAGCACAACGCGACTCCAACTCTACGCGGCACTGGAACAAGATGGTATGGGATACAGGGTACAGGTAGCAGGAACGGGAACGCTGGAACTGGAAAACACTCAAGGGACCATTTGCAGAGACAGACACCGGTAGGTACAAACAACGCTCAGGAAATTCAGGAAGGGGCAGGGCCCTTCTTATAGTCCAGGGTGATCTGGGAGCAATCAGCTAAAATCTAAAACATGTGTGTGCTCTGGCTCATTGTGGCCGGGAATTAGCTCGAGCGCGCACCCTAGTGGTCACTGCAGGACAGGTTGGCCGCATGTGCTGGCTTCTCTGGGGAGGATAACGTCTGCAGGAAGATAGAAGTCTGCGGTCTGCGACCGTGGACGTTACACAGACCAGAAGCTTTACCCTCCCTTTCTGACCAGGCACTTTTTCAAGAATGTTACTTTTAGTTACCTTCCACGAGGCAGGTGACTACCGATTCGACAAGTGGTTTTACCAGAAATTGGTGGAATTTTGGAATGTTTGTTTATTATCACATGCATTTGCAGTTTTACTTGTAAAACTGCAGAGACATAATTAAAAATTCCCAAACTGCTGTGATTTGCGGTAGAAATGTTACTTTCTACAAACATTACTTCGGCACTTTAGCTGCTATGTGTGGCCTTAAAAACTGTATACATACAGTATATCACCAGATAGATATATCATAATAATCTATATTTATTTAGCGCAAAAAAACAACACATTTTTATAGATTAAAAATATATATGTATTTGGGGAAAAAACAAAAGAAAAGTGTTGGACAATACATACCGATCTCCCTCTTTGACAGCCTGAGAAGAGAGGGAGACGGTACAAACACTATAAAAGTTTATTGTTTACTAACAAACTTTTTCGTGATCACAAGCCTGGAGACGATGCTGATTGATCTCCGGGTAAAATTCTGTGATCTCAGCTGTCTAAAGATAGCGAGGTCACGGAGCAATGATGGAGCATGGAGGAGGGAACTTTGCAGGATGTTTTAAAACGTCCTTACATAGGTAGGTGTGGACCGCCAGGGTCTTTATAGTCTATGGGCGGTGAGTAACTGGTTAAATTCTTGTGCAGTTCATGATACATTGAATTATTGACACAAAAAAAAAAAAACCCGTTCAGTTAAACCTGGAGTGTTCCTTTAAAAAGAAGTAGTAAGAACTATAGTAGGCTGAAAGTTCTTAACAAGCACTATGCCAAGACCAAAAGAAATTCCTGAAAAGATGAGAAAGTTATTGAAATATATCAGTCTTTAAAGGGTTACAAAGCCATTACTAAAGCTTTTGGCTTATTTTAGACTTGGTTTGAAGATCTGAAGCAATTAAGGATGACAAATTTTGAAAAAAAAAAGAAAAAATCTGTGCTCTTTTTCACGACACTGTAGTGTAATGATGGTTTTGGTGACAAGTCTGTTAAATTTAAGATTTTCAAAAAAAAAAAATCATTCATTGTTTCCAAACAGTTCACGATGTTTCACGTCCAATTTCATGAAGCATATGCATTAAATCATGGTCTTATGTATACAATTGTTCTTTATCCAAAAGTCAGTTTAGAAAATGTAATTAAAACTACAAAATACACATTTAAACATTAATGTCACACTTGAAAAATGTTCGACGCCTGTCTGAAAAGAAACATCTGATTTACAAAATATAGACCCTCTTGTATGTCGTAGTGTAAACCACAATAAAATAATGATTATTCCTGATGGAGGCTTTCTAAACAGTGCCTTTCTAGACATACGTCCTAATCTTAGGAGAATATATGGTGGCTAAACGTTCCATGTATTAAACCCTGTTTATAGAAGCTGCAGCTAAAACCTGAACTTAGCATAGATTAAAGTCCTTAGAGCCAATAGTTTGTGTATATCACTTTCAGTTTTGGCGGGGGATTTACAAACTCAGGCTGGCAATTTGCAAGTACAGCGTTAACAATTTCAGCTTGTAAAATAAACTAAACATTTAGGAAAACCATATTGCAAGATCGTCGAAGAAAATAATGGGTTTCCTGTCTGTCTCATTCTACTAAAAAGTCCAAGAAAATATATCTACTCATTCATTCCTTCAGTACAAGAATAATATCCCAAAAATCCCTCACGAATGAGAAGAGTAGAGAAATTTGAGTTTAGGGAAATGTTGTGTTATTTCAAATTGATGGCCGAAATTTCAATTTTCCCATAGTCTGTGTATATTCTTCCTTGAGAGGACCACCCTTTTAAAAGACAATTTTTCAAAATTTTGGGTGGTTATCTCCAAGAGGTTTCACTGTAAAAAGTTCCTAAAACTGAAATATAGTATTCAACTTCAAAACAACCCCTTGTCAGATACAAGCCGGCCCTGCGATTAGCTTATTACTGTGGTTCCATCTTCAGAAACCTCCAGCAACCAGCTAATATCGCCAGGAGTAGATATGGCTGGCCGGGCAAAAATGCAGCTGTTATTGCTGGGCCACGGCAGAGGAAATGTAGCATTGTATACTGGCCATTTAAATGAATGGAAACATATACGGATGATTGGGTCTGCCTGGTAATAGCAGTTATGGAAAGGGGTTGTCTTCATGTTAGGCTGTGTTGACAAGTGTGTCGTGGATTTTATTTTGAGAAATGGCGTTATGATTAGGATTTGTTTGATAATCCATTATGACTCGTTTCTCTCCAATCTATTTCCATTTTTTCATAGGATAGAATAGTACAGCATGCTAATATATTCTAACCTTCAAAGAAAAATGTAAGCCCAAAGCAAAAGTACCTACTTAAATGTGAACATATCTTTAGCCAGTTTTAAGGAGAACCCTACTGACGTAGAACATTATATATTCAGATAGTACAGGGACTATAGGGCAGACTTCCTATGGTGAATTTTTCCTCGCATTGTTGAAAAACTGGGACTCGGCAATCAATGATGAGGAAAAGTCCCGATGGGTCCTCACATTATACAAGATTAAAGGACAAATTTATGAAATTAAATGATGTTGCCTAAAAGTGCACACCTTCCGACACAGTCCATCAAGAAAGATCTCCAGGTCAAGCAAATATTGTTTTCTCCATTGGGCTTCCAGTGTAAAGTCTAAAGGAAAAAAAAACCTTCATGTTGGAAAGTACTTAGCTATGGATGGGCCAAGAACAACTGACTACGCATTCAATTGCCCGAGCAGGAACATGTCCACAATTGCTTGGGCATCAGATTTGGAGGATACCTCTGCGTACAGACTATTTCTCTTAAACAGATTTTCTAAATATTTAATGTTGTCCATTAGTTTCACTGGGTGCTTTGTCATACAGATGGGACATTGCAGTTATCTTAACCCCTTCCCTCTGAAGCCATTTTTCAGATTAAATTTTTTTATTTTTCTTCCCCACCTACTTAAAGCCATAACTTTTTTATTTTTCCGTCGATATAGCCGTATAAGGGCTTGTTTTTTGTGGGACGAGTTGTGGTTTTTCACGGCACCATATATTGTTTTATAGAATCTACTGGAAAACTTGGAAAAAGGCATTTGTGGGGAGGAATGGGAAAAAAAAAGCGATTCCTCAATTTTTTGGGGAGTTTAATTTTTACCGTGCGGTAAAGAAGACATGTTAACTTTATTCTGCGGGTCAGTACGATTACGGTAACACAATTTTTTTATTTCTTATTTTTTTATCTTTTACTACTTTTACAAGGAAATAACTAATTGTTAAATATAAAATTTGTATTGTGTCGCCATATTGGGAGAGCCAGAAGTTTTTTATTTTTCGATTAAGTGGTGTGAGGGCTTATTTTTTTGCAGGGCTAGCTATATTTTTTTATTATTACCATTTTGGGGTACATAAGACTTTTTTGATCACTTTTTGTTCCATTTTTTGTGGGAGATTAGGTGACCAAAAAACAGCAATTCTAACATTTAAATTTTTACCATGCGGGTTAAATAATGTTATATTGTTTATATAGTTATATAGTTTGGACTTTTATAGATGGGGCGATACCAGTTATGTTAATTTTTATTTTACATTGCTTTTTGGGGAAAATGGGAAAAACTGATTTTTTTTTAACATTCAAATTTTTTTATATATATTAAAAAAAACTTTATTTTACTGTGTTTTACTTTTTTATTAGTCCCCCTAAGGGACTTGAACCAGCGATTCCATTGGCTCGCTTGCAGGATATACTGCAATACCTTAGTATTCCAGTATATAGTGATTCTGATATACTCCTATTAAGCCCTACCTTTGGCCGGGGTTAATAGGAGTACTGAAATGGCAGACCTGTGGGCCTTCATTAGGCCCCCATGCTGCAATGACAACCATTGGAAACCCCACGATCGTGTCACGGAGGGCCGATGGAATGTCAGAGGGCGCCGTCCTCTTTCTAATGACTTTGATGCGATGGTCACTACTGACCACAGCTTCTAAGGGTATGTGCACACGATAACGTCAATTACGGCTGAAATTGCGGAGCTGTTTTCAGGAGAAAACAGCTCCTGCATTTCAGACGTAATTGCTCGTACTCGCGTTTTGCGAGGCGTCAATTACGGCTGTAATTTGGAGCTGTTCTTCATTGAAGTCAATGAAAAACGGCTCAAATTACGTCCCAAGAAGTGTCCTGCACTTCTTTGACGAGGCTGTTATTTTACGCGCAGTCTTTTGACAGCGACGCGTAAAATGACAGGTCGTGAGCGGTGTTTTCAGGTGTAATTTGAGGCGTAAAACGACTCATTTACGCCTAAAAATAGGTCGTGTGAACCCAGCCTAAGAGTTTAAACGAGCGTGGGATGCTGCTCTAACGAGATCACGCTCATTACACTAAAATGTCGGCTGTAACATACAGCCGACACGCTCGTTCTATGGATGGACTCAGCCTATGAGCCCGCTCCATACCCCCCTCACCCGACCTCCGCCGTATATATACGGCGGATGTCGGGAAGGAGTTAAATATAAACAGTTGATCATTGGACTCCCTAAGATTCTGTTCACATTAGCGACATGGCTTCTAGCCTTCTACCATTAATTCAGCCATGGTAGACTAGCGCAATGGATTCTTACGAATCTTGATGGGTCCCATTGACCAATAAAGGGTCCACCAGGTTTCATTTTATTTTTATTTATTCACGGCAAGGATATTACAGCAGAACACACTATTCTCGCTGTCAAAAGGCATGGGAAACACGGCAGAATGAAGTTAGCCGCAGTGTGAAAAGAACCTTAGACTCTGAAAGGTGGACCGACAAGTTTAATTGGGGTTGTCTAAACCAGACAAACCCTTTCAGATTGGCCTGCAGATTTAGTCTCCAAACATATCTCAGACCTTGGGGGTAATTAGCACAAAATAAATGCTTCTCCTAAAGTAGTTAATATGTCTTATGTGAAATGTTTTCCATGCCGTTTACAGATTGAGCAAACTCTTCTTCCAAACAAGACGTTTTCTTTCATAGATAAGACATGGAAATATGGTCAAGTACGGAAAAAAAAAAGCTGGCAGAATTTTTATTAACAAAGAACAAGCAGTTATTCTGATTTACAGCGTCTGTGTTAAATCTCATAATGTCAACAATCATGCACGGTAGGCACCAAAAGCTTTTAAGCTGAAGTGGTTCATTTGACATGTCCAGCAGAGTTCTGAATGTGGAGATATAATTAACCACATGTTCCTTCTTATCAAAACAGTAGTGTAAAAACAGGAAAATACATTTTTTATTTCAATGCTTCAAAAGTTTTTGAAATGGAGCAAACAATGTCAAGGCAGATTTATTTCTGTGTATGCAGTCAAAGAAATGGAATCTCTAAAGAGGGAATCTGTGTTTGTAAACCCGAATATCTACTTGTGATGGCTCCTCGGGATTATATGTCCTCCAGATAAAATGTAAGTGTAGGCTACTAGTACGATGTGGACAGTTCTTGAGCCAGGAAACTGATTTTCATCTAAACATTATATGTAGCACAATGCGTCGTCTAGTCGTTTATCTAAACAGCAACTGTACGAAATAGGACAAGAAGCTGAATCCCAGCAGGATAGTCGAGTCCTTGCACCCATTGAGTATTATAAACTACTTCCAACAAAACTCAAAGTAAGTAAGTGATGTAAATCCTTTTTACTTACATTAGGCTGAAGAAAATGTTTCTAATTTATTGTGTAGATAGATTTGTGTATAACACAATGTTCAATGACAGCTCACGTTAATATAGAAGGATAGGCAGCGTTACGTTTCATTTTGTGTTTTAATAATATTTAGATGACGAAACACTTACTGTATAGATCAGGAAATGGTATCACACTGTGTCCATGTCAAGACACTTCCAATAAATCTCCAAGACAAAAGAGATACCCTAAAGCAGAGGTGCACAAGAGGGCGACATAGTCAGATTAAACCATTCCCAAGGGCCGCAATAAAACTTACGGGTATTCCTATTTGAGATATGGATGGAAAAATGACAGTATATGTCATAAAGGTCTGATTAGTGGGGTTCCACATCTGGGACTCCCACCTATCGGGAGAACGAGGGTCCCCTGTTCCTCCGTTCAGCTCTCCAGAGCGGAGAAGACATATGTTTGTATGTCTCTCCATTGTAGTTTCTAATCGTTGTGGTAGCAGCCAAGTTTTTCAGAACTCCATTCAAATTCAATACATGCACAGGTAACTCTCTTTGCTGTAATAGACGTCACTGTTCCCGCTTCTCCCCGCCACGTATACTTACCTCTCCACACTATCCTCTGGCTCCTGGCTGATGCCACATTTATGTCTCCCTTTCTGCTATTCGCGGCGTCCCTCACTGTTGCTCTCCTGTGTCTTGTACTATCCAGCTCTCCAAGGATATAAAAGGAACCTCCCCTGTCCACCATTGCCTTAGGTTGTTCCTAATCGTTTATTTGGAATTCATATATTTGACCCTGTCTGTACCTTTGACTAACTATCCTTGCCTGCCGCCTGCCCTGACCTATGCTATACCTGACCTTGCATTACGTCTGCTGTTTCTATACTACGCCTGTTAATGTCCCTATTGTAAACAGGGAGATGTGCTGCCAACATAATGGAAATGTATGAGGTTGAACGATTGTAGTAATTATCGCTCGTCCCCATATATAACCGATTATTGCTCCTTCTGAAAGGAGCAAATGGGTAACGATTAATGAGCTGTCTCATTCACCGGCGCTCATTTTCACGGCCATGTTGGGTTGTGTCAAAGGAGCTTAAGTGGCCAAGCAATTGTGATTGTAATGCTATTATACAGTAGCAACGTCATTAGTAGTAAATACCTCTATTATTGATCAAAGCTTGTGGTATATTAAAGGATATCTCTCGCTGAGTGTTGTAACCTAATCTGTGCGTCATGCTGTAAGTAGCTTTCATGGTCCATACAGCGGTGTTATTAAATGTGACTTATACATTCTGATCTACAGTGGAAAACTATGACCCTGTATAACATATCTTCCCATTGTTTATAACTGAAAGAAAATCAACATTCTACAATCTTAGTTCGCACAGTGGGAATCCCATTTTTTTTGGGCCAAATGCAATTTATACAACTGCAAGGAACAATAAAACATGAACTTTACAATGTTTTCTTACCTAAAAATAATACAGAGTCTGTAAAGTTCCAGAGCTTATTATTATAACGTAAAAGACAGTAATTCAAAAGCCGAAGCTCATTTTAGAAGCGATTGGCCCGGAGCCAGCACTAAACATAGGAGCACCTGCATCTGCTACTACAGTATACATTAACACCAGTGAGAGCGAGAGTGTTTTCTGCATGCAGTATAATTCTAACAAAATGCATACTGTATACTGCACTAAAACAGAAAAATAATTGACAAACAGTAATGTGGGTAACAAGATGTGAACTAAACAAGAATTATCATTAAAGGGGTTGTCCACTACTGGACAACTGATGACCTGTCCACCAGATAGGTCATCAGAATATCATCAGTGTGGGTCTGACACCCAGACCCTGCACCGCTCAGCCGCTCCGTTGGCCTGCGGGCAACGGATGTTATTGCCCATTATGCGATGCATGGAGCCGGAAGCATTTGGCTTTGTACATAGCATAGCGGCCGTGCACCTTCCAACTCCCCGTGACGCTCAACAGTACCCCCATTCCTCTTCACAAAACGAGCAACCTCCTTGTTGACTTTTACCCGTGCCTTGTTTAACGCCACCACCGACCTTGCCCTCATCCAGACCTTGCACGCCACTATATCGGACCAGACCAGCAGACTACCCAGAAAGTTAGACAACAGGCAAAGCATATCTATTTTTACATCCCGAATCAACTCTCGAGAAGGCCGCACACCCAGATCGTTGCTACCAGCGTGAATAACCAGCACATCAGGAGGCCTGTCTAGCGTAGCATGAAACTGAACTTCCCTCAAGAGACGACTCAACAACATGCACCTTACACCTATCTATCGAACCAACGCCTCGTCCCTACCGATGACAACTATTCCTGCACACATCAGCTCGCACAGCACCCCAAAATACATACGAATGGCCGACGATCCAAATTAAGCAGGGCACACCATCTGAAAAAGAAACAAAAACATGCTATCACCAGTAACATACTGCCCCTCACACTGCCCCGTAAGCCCCACATATACCATATAGTAACTTATAACAGGTGTGGATGAACGTATAGACGAAAATGTCACCCACACCCCAGCGCGCTGCCTCAGTTGCAGCACCAATCCGGAAGGAATGAGAACTGAACTCCGACAAACCCCTCAACTGCAGACATTTCCGAAAAATTGGCAAAAAATGATACTGTGAGAAGAATGAACCGCCCTTATGAGCAAGCAAAGGACCCCCGAACGCCGGGCACACCACTGAAAACTGTCTAACACATTGAACCGGGCAAACAATAGCCCCAGGAAACTCACCCAATTCAATCCACACACCCCTAGCAACCTGATCAGTCTTGGACCTACGAAGACAACAACGAACCATGGAAGGCATGAGCCGAACATTGTCATACAACAAGCCCTCTAACTTGTACTTTGATTTCGCCACCAACTCGGAGAGCCCCAAAAAATGCAAAAGAAAAAGCAAGCCGAAAGAGCAACCATTCATAAGCAGACAAGCACACCCTCGACCCACAAACACCCAAATGTTCTAACAGCTCAAACGAAACCGGCCTCCTCGAATCCACTCGCAAACGACCTTTTCTGTAGCCTTTCAATGCCTGCCGTACCTGGAAATTTTTTGTGACATTCTCCATACCCCTCAGCTTGAACCAAAGAGTCACAGCTGCCATGCGACAATTCACGCCGACTCTCCAATCTCATGAAACAATCCCACAAAATACAAAACCACCGTAACCCAATCGACCACTTCCTCCCCTGACATGCTACGTTCCATTAGAGACCTCCACTCCTTCCATACCTTCTCATAGTTCTGCCAAGTACCATTACTCAGTGACATCCTGCTCAATCCTGCAGCTGTCCCGATACCACTGCCCACAATTGATCCAAACAAGAAATACCACAGTGTTCCGCCTCTGGTGCCAACAAACAAAATCTGTCCCACTGCAGGCGAGATAAAGAGTCAACCACGTTATTATGAATTCCGGGACATGTACCACCACAAGGAAGGACTTAAGAGACAGGCCTTGCAAAACCAAATATCACAATAACCGTACAACCGGGGGAGAATTGGCCAATTGATTATTGACTGCCTGTAACAAAACGAATCCGACGTTTTTTCAGTCGCTCCCCCAGATCACTGTAGCCGCAACGATCGGAAATAATTCAAGGAGCGCAATGTTAGACACTAGCCCCTCTGACTTCAAAGAGTCCGGCCATGGTCCTGCACACCACTGACCCTGAAAATACGCACCATAACCACACGCCCCAGAATCGTCCATGTACAAATCCAACGCATCACTACTGATTACCGCATCAATCCATATCGATATCCCATTATAAAAATCCAAAACATATTCCCTAAACTGGCAAATCAGCCAGAACTTCACTTGATAAGCAAACAAAATGATGAGGCGCTAACACGCCAGCAGTCGCCATGGCCAAGCGCCTACAAAACACCTGCCCCATGGGCAATATTTGGCAGGCAAGGTTCAATTTTCCCAACAGGGACTGAACCTGCCGAAGCTGCACTTTTTTAGCCCTCTGACACTGACCCACCCACAGCCGCAGGTGCTCCAATTTGTCCTGCGGAAGTCAACATTTCATGCAATCGGTATAAATAATGATACCCAAAAATGTGACCACTAAAGCTGGGCCCTCCGACTTATTGGGGGCCAACGGAATCCCAAAACGCTGAGACACCATCTCCATGGTGCGCAACAAAATCGAACAAACCCTCGACTGAGTAGGTCCAATAAACAGAAAATCATCTAGATAATGAAGTACAGAGAACCAGCCGGCCTCTTGCTTCACCACCCATTCCACAAACGTACTAAACATTTCAAAGTAGGAACGTGAAATTGAACATCCCATAGTTAAACAACAATCAACATAATATTACCCCTCCTAATAGATGCTCAGCAATTTAATACAGTGCGGATGTATCGGCAGCAGACGGAAAGCTGCCTCAATATCTGTCTCAGCCAGCAAGGCCCCCTGACCAAACTTACGCACCCACGACACTGCTGAATCAAAAGACCCATAAGACACCAAACACAATTCGGGGTCAGTGCCATCATTAACAGAGAGCCCTATTTAGAAATGGCAGCATCTCTGTCACCCTCGCTGGAGTTGTCCCTCTTCTGTTGAGTGTCCAAACTCTTCCCCTTTCCTTTTGTAAAACACCTAAACAAGCTGTGCGCTCCTCCACAGCCGGAGCACTCATGTTTAAACTAACAGTCGGTAGCGAATTTGCATTGGCCTTCATTGAACTGCCAACAGCAGCCCTTCCGGAAACCAGCTGACTGTCCTGCTGCTGAGTAACAGCCAGCTGACCCGTGAAAGGGCTGACCCCCACCCCCCTGTGGAGCCGCCATCAGGCACATCCACAAACTGATGTCCTTGTGATCCCATCTAAGGGGGGAGGGGCGAACCGCTTTTCTATGCCTAAATTGCTCATCGTATCGCAACCAAGCAGTACCCCCAAACATCCGATACGCCTCCCCCACGGAATCCGAATAACGGGGTACAATGCTCTGGTACCGTTTCACCAATGACGCTCACCAATATTGAAAAGGCCTGCAACCAATTTGCAAAAGTGCAAGGTATCAATCCATACCTGCGCTTTTCCTCCTCATCCTTCTTACTTTCATCCGGTTTACGCTTATCTAAATTGAACTTCTCTAAGGGGAGTAATGAAAATATTTCCACATACTCGTCCTTCCTAATTCTTTCCAATAAATCTTGCTGCAAATGGGCACCCACAGCCTTTCGAAGCAAACATATACCTCCCCTTTTGCAGCGTCCGCTATACGTATGTCATCCATCAGTTTACGTTTTCCCGCCACAACCTCCAATCGCACTCTCATGTTGGGCCACCGGTGCTGCCCACCCGATGAAACCTAATTCACAACCGCCCACTTTCTAAGCAAGAGCTGTAGCTAACAGCTCCTGAACGTAGAGAAGTCTTCTGAGTACAGCTGGGATTGGTAAAAATTCAGACCCCAGCTGTTTAACCCCATCATTGCCATAGTCCGTGACCATGGCATGATCAAAGGGGACTCCCCTCTTTTCAATCACGTTACCGGAAACTCTGTGATGCAATCAGAGACTGGGTAAACCCTCTGCAATCAGCCCTGGGGTCCTAGAAAGGACCCCAGGGCTGTCTGTTCAGTATGCCTGCAAGGTGACACAGTGTAATGTACTAGTATACAGGAGTATGCTAATAGATTATAAGTAAAAAATAAATAAAAATTACTTGTAAATAAAGTTATCTCTTCATGGGATTGAAAAAAATGAACAAAAAAGATTAGAAATAAAAAAAGATAAAAAAAAAAAAAGTCATTATTTTGCATAAAATATATTTAATCGCCCATAGATTACATAAAAACAAAACACCTACCTACACATCTGCACAACCGTAATAACCTGTAGAACTTATTGAACTCCTTAATGACCAAGCTATATTTTTAGTTTTTCCATCGTCGCATTCAAAGAGCTATAACTTTTTTATTTTTCCGTCGACATAGCTGTATAAGCACTCGTTTTTAATAGCACCATTTTGGGGTACGTTTATTAACTTTTCTTTGGGGTCAATAGAAAAAAGACAGCAATTGCGCCACTCTTTTTTGCTTTTTAAATTTACCCCATTTACCATGTGGTATAAATAACATAATAACTTTATTCAGCGGGTCGTTAAGATTGTAGCGATACTAAATTTATATAGTTTTATGTTTTACTACTTTTACACAGCAAAAAAGCTTTTTAAAATGTTTTTATTTGTTTTTGTGTCTACATATTTTAAGAGCTATACATTTTTTCTTTTTCCACCGATGCAGTTGTATGAGGGATTTTATTTTTGTGGGACAACTTGTAGTTTTTATTGGTACCATTTTGGAGTACATGTGACTTTTTGATCACCTTTTATCACAATTTATTAAAGCATCAGAATAAAGCCTGTTAGTGGTCGCCATAAAAAGGTTTATGGGCTGTCACTAACGTGTTAACCGGTTACTTAGCGTGAAGCATGAATGGGATAGAAAATAAAGACAACAATGCCGAAAATCGCTTTTCCTATAGTCACACCGCAAAAACAAAATTATATAACTCACACAGTACATTTTTTTCTACCCCCCAAATCACGCAGAAAAAAACAACAATTCTGCATATAACAGTTATGGCCATATCTTCCAACTTTCAAGTATCGCGAAGAGGGTCAACCGCACGGCAATTTTTTTCATTTTAAGCCACCCATCTAATCCCGCCCATACACACCCGGTTCAGCCCACACAGTATCATGCTCCCGTAGTACAGTATAATACCCTCTAGTTGCCACCGTACAGTATAATACCCCCATAGCTCCACCGTACAGTATAATGCCCTCATAGCTGCCACCATACAGTATAATGCTCCCCATCAAAATGTTCTGCAGATGCGCAGAAGAAAATTCTGTGCAGTACACTCTCTACTGACCGGTTAGAACCTGGGAAATCTCCTCCCCCACCGAATTATATTCCCAGAAAGGATTAGTCAAGAAAAGTATCAGAGCATAACAGATTTTTTTTTTAATCAAAACTTTGTTTATTGGTTTTTCATATTTTCCATCAAACATGTTATATATTACAATAAAGATGAATCAATTTGTAATAGTTGTACAGAAACTATGCCAGAGAAGAACAAACATTGCAGTGTGTCAAAACTCAATAATAAACAGATTTGTGTAATAACTACCCAGTTATACCCCTCCAAGTCTTCCAAATACTTTCTAATTTGTCTTAGTAAAGATGTTAATACCTATCAACGTAAGTGCATTAGTTAGGGAGCAATCCCGTCCCTTAGTTTGCCTCAATCGTCTAGACAAACCATATATCCCCTAGGATCGTTAAAACATTTCAGCCAAGGCTGCCAGATTCTATAATATTTGCCTATGTTTCTTTGTGCTAAGTAGCTCAGTTCTTCCAATCTGGACAGTTGTGCCACTTTATTTAACTATTGCACTATAGATGGGGGTGCTGCTTTCCTCCAGCACAACGGGATCATAGCCTTTGCTGCTAGTACTAATTGTGGCCACAATTCCTCCCTAGGGCTACTTGGGGTGGTATCAGACTGTAAATTCAGAAGCAGATAGGTGAGCGATAAAGTCTGAGCTGTGGGGCAAATAACTGTCAGGATACGTTGCACTTCTCTCCAATAGGGTTGTATGAGTGCACACGCCCACCAAATGTGTGTGTAAGTACCTAATTGTTGGTTGCACCTCCAACATAGGGGAGATATCTCAGGCTCTATACGGTGAAGTAGTTCCGGAGTTTTGTACCACCTGCTCACCAATTTATAGGAGGTCTCTTGCAGGTTGATGCATCTAGAGGGGCCACAACTAAACTTATAAATGTGTTGAATTTCAGATTGTGTAAACTGAACATTTAACTCTTTCTCTCAAGACGCAATATGTGGTAAGACAGTCGCCCCATCCATTGAGACAATTTTCTTATATAGCAAGGAGATGGATTTTGGTATTGGTGTTGACGAGGACAACAAGGACTCAAACCATGTTAAAGGCCTAGTAAAAAAGCCTTGCTTAACAAGAAAATTGTAGTTCGAGAGCAGTTGCATATATTCTAGGTAATGTAATCGTATGTGCGGAAACTTCACTCTTATGGACTCCAAAGAAGGAAAATCTCCAGTTTGTACAATATCTCCTAAGGCCACCTCCTTTAAATCTTAACTTGGTAAGGTATGAGCCCTACCGCTCACATCCTTAAGACCCAGTAAATCACCTAACGTTGTCAGGAGTGACGGAGTGGGGCAAATGTCCTCCTTCAAAGACAGTTTTTTCCAAGCGGCCAGCGTCGCTTTTGTAAGAAATTAGTAGGAGCATCTTTTAGGCCTGGTAATACCGATCGTAGCAACATTTGAGTTAAGGGCCTGTCACACATCTCTTCTTCTACAGATACGTAACGTTTGGGGCGTGATACCCCATACCAATCCAGGATTCTATTCAACTGAATAGCCTGGTAAAAAACTTGTATGTCTGTGAAGTTGAGCCCCCTAACATCTTTGGCCTAGTCAATGTTTTATGTGCCAGCCTATGCCCTTTCCTGTCCCAAACAAAAACCAGTAGTTTAGAGTTGATGCTATGCAAATAATGTTGCGGAATGAAAATAGGCATGGTCTGTAACAAGTAGGTTATTTTAGGAATTATCAGCATTTTTAGGAGGTTACATCTGCCTAGCCAGGAGATATATGGGATTTTCCAGTTTGTCAGCATACTGTCAACTTGCGAGATCAGAGGCTTATAATTAAGTAGAAACCAGGAGTCCGGGGAAGGAGCAATTTGTATGCCTAAATATTTAATAGAACGTGATGACCACTTAAATGGAGACGAGAGTATGGCCGCCACCCCCTCCTCCTCAGAACATGTTATGTTGAGTGCCACAGATTTATCAGGGTTGATTTTAAAGTTGGAGAGTTCCTCGAATTTGGCAAACATATCAGCCAGTATTGGAAACGATTTTTGTGGATTTGAGGTTAATATCAAGAGGTCGTCAGTGAAAGACGCCGTCAGATGTACCTGGCCACCAACCTCCACCCCTCTAATCTGTTTGCATTGACGAATATGTTGAATCAGGGTTTCGATCGTTAAAACAAATAGAAGAGGTGACAGCGGACATCCCTGTCTCGTGCCATTTGAAATCTGAAATGGGGGGGATAAAGTGCCATTCACTCGGACCTTCGCAGAAGGGCAAGTGTACAGAACCATAATGTGTGCGATAATGAATTCCGGTAGGCCAAACTTCTGGAGTGTTCTAACCATAAAAGTCCAATCTACACGATCGAACTCTTTCTCCGCGTCTGTGGATAATAGTGCCAAAGGGAGTTTGCGTTTATGCGCTAGCTGTATCAAATGTAGTACCCGTAAAGTGTTGTCTCTGCCTTCCCTCCTCGCCACAAAACCCACTTGTTCCGGGTTGATCAAGTCTGGTAACATCAGCTTCAGTCTATTAGCTAGGATCTTAGCATAAATCTTTATGTCTACATTTAACAATGATATAGGCCGATAACTGCCACAGAGAGTGGCTTTAGGAATTATAGAGATGTGTGCCTCTAAGGTCTGTCGGGTAAATCCACTGCTTCCAGACATTGAGTTAAATGTTGAAACCATATGTGGCAAGAGCAAATCTCTGAAAGTTTTGTAATAGACCGCCGGAAGGCCATCGGGTCCTGGACTCTTTCCTAAAGGCATGCCTTGCAAGGCAGCGTCTACTTCGGGCAGAGGGAAGGGCCGAGACAACACTTCCCTCTGATTGTCATCAAGCGATGGCAGGTGCAAGTTCTGTAAGAAAATATCAATCTCGTCGCTTCGTTTTGCGAACTGTTCCCCGGACTCCTGTGTCCTAATGCCATACAAAGTCTCGTAATATGATTTAAACTGTTCAGCAATAACTCCCGTATCTGGGGATTCAATCCCACTATCTGTCCTAATTGTTTTAATATAAGCTTGAGTCTGTCTCTTTTTAGCCATGAGTGCCATGAGCTTTGATCCCCTATTGCCATGGATGTACATGGCATCCTTGGGATTTAGGTAAGCTTTAGAGGCTCTAAGATTTAGTATCTGTTTGAGGTGCTCCCGTTGCGTAACCAATTCTTTTTGGGTCTGGACAGCTAAGGACAATTTATGTTGGCCTTCCAATATTAAGATCTTCCTCATAGTCTCATCTACTTCTTTCCTGTGGGCCTTTTTAGCATGAGAGCCTATGGAAATGAACTCGCCTCTTACCACTGTTTTATGAGCCTCCCAAGTGTTGGCCATGGATATATCCTCAGCTATATTTTCATCAAAGTAGTGTCGGAGACTGCCTGAAATTCTCTGCGTATAAGCAGAGGACTTCAACAATGTTTCTTTTAACCGCCAAGTGTACGACGTCTTGGGTAAAGATGCCACTTTAAAACCCATAACCACCGGGGCATGATCCGACACAACAATCTGCCCTATAGCTATTTTGGACACCATGTAGAGCTGTGAGGCCTTGACGAACAAGTAGTCAAGTCGTTGATAGGATTGGTGAGGCGCTGAAAAGTGTGTGTAGTCTTTACCCGTTGGGTGAAATTATCGCCATACGTCCCGCAACTGCATGTCTGATAGTGTTTTTTGTAGTAGTCTAAGGCTCCTGTAGGATTGTTGGGAGCTGCCTTTGGACGAATCTATTAACGGTTCTAGAGTAACATTCAGATCCCCACTTAGGATACATACCCCGGCTTGGAATAGTTTCAATTGTTGCATAGTGGCTACCAACCATCTGACTTGCTGACTATTTGGCGCATATATGCCTGAAATCGTGACTGGGGTGTTTGCAATTAAACCCTTAACAAAAAGGAATCTCCCTTCTGGGTCAGAAAGTTGTGAGATATATGTAAAAGGTACAGATTTCTTTATGGCTATGGAGACACCACATTTTTTCAAATCAGGATGTTGCGAGTGAAACCATTTGTTAAAATATGTTGTGGATAGTTGGGGCATCTTCCCTTTTACTAAATGCGTTTCTTGTAGTATAGCAACATCCGTGTTTTGAGATCTCAAGACCTGAAGAAGTCTGGATCTCTTTGTAGGTGAATTCATCCCCTTTACGTTCCATGTAGCTACGTGTATTTCAGACATGTTTGGTATAAGTCAAATAATACTGGGAACAATGATAGTAAGAATACGTGAAATGTCAGTTATGACAACAGACTTATATAAGTACAATGGGCTACTTATACAATTAAAGCACAGTATACGATAAACTAAGAGAGGAGATCATAAAATAAACAGAATGTACAGAACATTCAAAATTGCAGGTAATGCTCAAATTTAGTGCAACATCTTGCATCATAATAAACAGTCCTGAGAATCATCTAGGAACATCTTAGGAACGAGCAGCTCAGGTAAAGATGCATAAACCGCTTCAAGGTGTCGCCTCTGGGGCAGCTTCCGCCTGGGTGGAAAGTCTCTTCCGACTGTTGTTTCCCCGTGTCGATACCCACTGAATAATTCTGGGAGGGTTCGGGAGCCTCGGAAGAGAAGCTACATCCACTATTTGAAGCCAAGACAACGGCCGTCGAGAATCCATTCCAAGATCATCATATAAAGGTATTAGGTCATCCGGACATCGTATGGTTTTCATAGAACCGTTAATTACGAAGGCAATCCCAAAGGGAAACAACCAGCGGTATTGGATACCTTTGGCTCTCAGAGCTTCCGTCAGCGGTTTTAGCTGTCGCCGCTTGTTCATGGTAACTGGAGAAATATCTTGAAATATTGTGTAGTTATAGCCATTGTGCGATAATGTGTGAGACTCTCTAGCTGTCCAAAGAATGAAGTCTCTGTGTGTTGAGTTTAAGAGCTGGCAAATCACATCTCTCGGGGGGTCCCTGTCCTTCGGTTTCGGTCTCAACGCCCTGTGCGCTTTTTCTACCACTAGAGTGTCACCTTGGTCATTTGGCAGCAATGTTTGCAGCATTTTGGATACCGTCATTGGTATTTCGGTCGGCAAGATCGACTCCGGGATACCTTTCAGCCGCAAATTATTTCTCCTTCCCCTGTTGTCCTGGTCCTCTACATAGGAGAGAATGCTGTTAAAATGAATTTGGCAATTATCCATTGCGGTAGTTGTTGCTGCGCTGTGGGTCAGCAATTTGGCCTGAGTTTCTTCCAGTACTTCGACTCTATTATGCATTTGCCGCACTTTTTGCTTGAAATCTACAAGCTCCTTTAATACCGGTTTCAGAGCGTTTTCAATAATTTTTTCGAGAGATCACGCTGTGACGTCACTTCCTGCCCTAGGTCCTGCATCGTGTCGGACAAGCGAGGACACATTGGCACCAGGCAACAGAGGCTACAGTTGATTCTGCAGCAGCATCGGCGTTTGCAGGTAAGTCGATGTAGCCTCTGTCGCCTGGTGCTGATGTGTCCTCGCTCGTCCGACACGATGCAGGACCTAGGGCAGGAAGTGACGTCACAGCATGATCTCTCGAGAACACGCTGTGTGTCTGCACTGCCAGAAGCTGGGTGTTAACGAAGAGAAGTGGATGATGCTGATTCGTCAGCATCATACACTTCTATTCACAACGCCCAGCTAGTAAAACAAGTAAAAACGCCCAGATGTACATACACAATACACGCCCAGTTGTACTTAACTTTAAACACGCCCAGTTGTACTTAAGAAAGGCTCATTTGCATAAATATAAAAATGGTCATAACTTGGCCAAAAATGCTCGTTTTTAAAAAAAACAAAACGTTACTGTAATCTACATTGCAGCGCCGATCTGCTGCAATACGAGATAGGGGTTTGAAAATCTGGTGACAGAGCCTCTTTAAATTCAATAAGGGGAAAATTCACAACAAATCTGTGCATTTTTTGCAGCAGAAAATGACATGCTGCAGATTTGAAAATCTGAACCGCAGGTCAATTTCTGCATGGAAAACACCCGCATTATATGTAGATGAGATTTGTTCAAATCTCATCCACTTTGCTGCTACTGTGTTCCACTATGGAAATACAAATCTGGACAGAAAATCCACAGTTAGGCCGGATTCACACGAGCGTGTGCGTTTTGCGCACGGAAAAAACGCGGTGTTTTGCATGCGCAAAAGGCACTTAACAGCTCCGTGTGTCAGCCCCGTATGATGTGTGGCTGCGTGATTTTCGCGCAGCCGCCATCATTATAACACTCAGTTTGGATGTTTGTAAACAGAAAAGCACGAGGTGCCTTTCTGTTTTCATTCATAGTTTGACAGCTGTTGCACGAGTCACGCGCGTCCCACGGAAGTACTGTGATGCGCGAAAAACGGACAAAAAACGGACATGTCGTGACTTTTTCGCAGCGGACTTACGCTGCGTAAAAATCACGCAACTGTCTGCATGGCCCCATGGACTAATATAGGTCCGTGTGACGCGCGGGAAAATCACGCGTGTTGCACGGACGTATATCCCATTCGTCTGAATAAGCCCTTAATCTGTTATTTTCGAGCGTAGCCTCTATGTACAATATACAGGGGGTGCGTAAGTAGGTGTACAGTTTAACCCCTTCGCGCTCAGGTCAGTACTATTACGTCGCGCTAAGTACATCGTTCGCGCTCAGGTCAGTAATAGTACTGACCTGAGTAAACACGGCGCCATTTAATCCCGGCGCGTGTTTGAGCTGTGATACCTGCTGTTTCCGACAGCAGGCTATCACAGCTTAGTGTGCAGGGACCGATCGCGGTGGTCCCCGCCGATTAACCCCTTAGAAGCCGCGTTCAATAGCGATCGCGGCTTCTTAGGGGTTAAGCTGCCATCGCCGGCCTGCTACACGATAGCGGGCCGCGATGGCTACTATGGCAACCAGAATCCTAACAATGGACTCTGGCTACGCCATCGACGGAAGCCTAGTGGGTCCCGACAAAATCAGGACCCACTATGCTTGCTGTCAGCGAACAGCTGACAGCTCTAATACACTGCACTACGTATGTAGTGCAGTGTATTAGAATAGCGATCAGAGCCTCCTGCCCTCATGTCCCCTAGTGGGACAAAGTAAAAAAAGTGTAAAAAAGTTAAAAAAAGTTGTGTAAAAATAAGAAAATAAAAGATTTAAAAGTAATAAAAGTAAAAGTCCCCCTTTTTCCCTTATCAGTTCTTTATTATTAATAAAAATATATAAATAAACAAATAAACTATACATAATTGGTATAGCCGCGTCCGTAACGTCCTGAACTACAAAACGATGTCGTTATTTATCCCGTGCGGTGAACGCCGTAAAAGAAAATAATAATAAACCGTACCACAATCACAATTGTTTGGTCACTTCACCTCCCAAAAAATGGAATAAAAAGAGATCAAAAAGTCGCATGTCCCTAAAAATGGTACTGATCGAAACTACAGTTCGTTACGCAAAAAATAAGTCCTCGCACGACTTTCCTGATGGAAAAATAAAACAGTTAGAATAAGGTAACACAAAAAATAAATTATATTTTACAAAATGTATTTTATTGTGCAAACGCCATAAGACATAAAAAAAAAATATAAACATCTGGTATCGCCGTAATCGTATCGCCCCGCAGAATAAAGTGAATGTCATTTATAGCGCACGGTAAACGCTGTAAAAAAAATTTAATAAAAAACAATAGTAAAATTGCTGTTTTTTTAGTCACCACGCCACCTAAAATTAGAATAAAAACTGATCAAAAAGTCGCATGCACCCCAAGAAAACTACAATGGATTCCTCAAGGTCTCTAGTTTCCAAAAAGGGGTCACTTTTGGGGGGTTTCCACTGTTTTAGCACCACAAGACCTCTTCAAAGCGGACATGGTGCCTAATAAATTAAATTAAATTAATTAAATGTCACCTCTACTTTGCTCTAAATTCCTGTGAAACACCTAAAGGGTTAATAAACTTTTTAAATGCTGTTGTGAATACTTTGAGGGGTCTAGTTTCTGAAATGGGGAGTTTGATAAGGGTGTCTAATATATGGGCCCCTCAAAGCAACTTCAGAACTGAGCTGGAAACTAAAAACTAAAATAAAAATGAGGCAATACTTCGCTTCTTACATTATACTCATAATGAGCCGTGCCCACCCCGAGATGACCCCAGTTTTGACCGTTTGTATAAATGGAGACCCCTATTAGACCATTTCAGTGCCCGGTTTTCCCAGCATTCACCCCCGAGAAGTGTATTTCTATAGATGAATCCCTGGTACATTTGAAAGGGAGGCTTCAATTCCGCGAGTACCTGCCGGGTAAGAGGGCAAGGTATGGCGTGAAGATGTATGAGCTGTGCGAGAGTGCATCAGGGTATACCTACAAATTTAGGATATATAAAGGGAAGGACACCAGTACTCAGCCCACAGAATGCCCCCCCTTACTGGGAGTTAATACAAAAATTGTGTGGGATTTGGTGCACCCACTGCTGGACCAGGGTTACCACCTCTACCTGGATCATTTTTATACCAGCGTCCCACTCTTCAACTGCCTCGCTTCCAGAAGTCCTGCGGCATGCGGCACTGCTAGAAGAAACCTGAGAGGCCTCTCTAAGACTCTGCTTGGGCAAACACTCAGAAGGGGTGAGAGCAGGGCACAATCTAGCAGCAACATATTGTGTGTCAAGTACAAGACCAGGGAGATGCCACACCAGTACCCATGTACCTGTACGAGGTACCAGTACAGAGACCCCCAAACCAGACTGCATCCTGGACTACAATAGGTACATGGGAGGGGTGGACTTGTCAGATCAAGTCCTGAAGCCTTACAGTACTTCTGGAAGCGGGGCCACAGGCATCGTACCAGCGCAACACTTTTTAGGAGAAGTTCCCCAAACTGGCAAGAAGGGAAAAAGTCAAAAGAGGTGCAGAGTCTGCTATAAGAGGGGGATAAGGAAGGACACAATATATCAATGTGACACGTGTCCCGAAAAACCAGAGCTCTGTATGAAAGAGTGTTTTAAAATTTATCATCCATCCCTTTATTTTTAATTTACCCCAGTTTTACTCGCTCTGATCCACTTCGCACAGCTTACCCCTCCTCATCTTTCCCCTCTGAGCCCTGCTGTGTGCCCAGGCAGCTGATAACAGCCCCATGTAGGGTATTGCCGTACCCGGGAGAGCCAACATTACAGTTTATGAGGTGTATATCTCCGGTGGCGCATGCTGGGCACAATATATCGGACACTGAATTGGCATATATGTATAGAAAATTGCAAATTTCACTCTGCACCAACTGCTGCACATTATCTTTTACACAATACCTGTGGGGTCAAAATGCTCACTACACCTCTAGATGAATGCCTTAAGGGGTGTAGATTTTAAAACAGGGTCACTTCTTGGGGGTTTCAACTGTACTGGTACCTTAGGGGCTTCTGCGTACAAGACTTAGCACCAGAAAAGCTCCAGTAGGCCAAATGGTGGTCCTTTCCTTCTGAGCCCTGCCGTGTGCCCAGGCAGCTAATAACAGCCACATGTAGGGTATTGCCGTACCCGGGAGAGCCAAAATTACAGTTTATGGGGTGTATGTCTCCGGTGGCACATGCTGGGCACAATATATCGGACACTGACATGGCATATATATAGAAAATTGCAAATCTCACTCTGCACCATCTGCTGCGCATTATCTTTTACACAATACCTGTGGGGTCAAAATGCTCACTACACCTCTAGATGAATTCCTTAAGGGGTGTCGTTTTTAAAACGGGGTCACTTCTCAGGGGTTTCAACTGTACTGATACCTCAGGGGCTTCTGCACACACGACTTAGCACCAGAAAATTTCCAGTAGGCCACATGGTGGTCCTTTCCTTCTGAGCCCTCCCATGGGCCCAAACGGCAGTTTATCACCACAAATAGGGTATTGCCACACTCAGGACAAATTGGGCAACAAAATGCGGTATTTTATTCCTTGTGAAAATAAGAAATTTTGAGCCAAAACTACCTCTTATTGGAAAAAATAATTTTTTTTTTAATTCACAGCCCAATTCAAATAAATTCTGTGAAAAAAATGTGGGGTCTAAATGGTCACAACACCCATAAATGAATTCCTTGAGGGGTGTAGTTTCCAAAATGGGGTCACTTCTGGTGGGTTTCCATTGCTTTGATACCTTTGGGGCTCTGCAAATGCGACATGGCACCCGAAAACCAATCCAGCAAAATCTGGGCTCCAAAGAACACATAGCGCTCCTTTCCTTCTAATACCTCCCATGGGCCCAAACGGCAGTTTATGGCCACAAATAGGGTATTGCCGCACTCAGGACAAATTTGGCAACAAAATGGGGTATTTTATTCGTTGTGAAAATAAGACATTTTGAGACAAAACTACATCTTATTGGAAAAAAGTTTTTTTTTTTTAAATTCACAGCCCAATTCAAATAAGTTCTGTGAAAAAACTGTGGGGTCTAAATGGTCACAACACCCATAAATAAATTGCTTGAGGGGTTTTGTTTCCAAAATGGGGTCACTTTTGGTGGGTTTCCATTGCTTTGATACCTCTGAGGCTCTGCAAATGCGACATGGCCCCCGAAAACCAATCCAGCAAAATCTGGACTCCTAAGAACACATAGCGCTCCTTTCCTTCTGAGGCCTCCCATGGGCCCAAACAGCAGTTTATCACCACAAATGGGGTATTGCCGCACTCAGGACAAATTGGGCAACAAAATGGGGTATTTTGTTCCCTGTGAAAATAAGAAATTCTGATCAAAAATTACATCTTATTGGAAAAATTGTCATTCTTTTAATTTCACAGCCCAATTCAAATACGCGCTGTGAAAAAACTACGGGGTCAAAATGGTAACAATAACCATAAATTAATTCCTTGAGGGGTGCAGTTTCCAAAATGGGGTCAGTTTTGGGGGATTCCTACTGTTTTGGCACCTCAACACCTCTCCAAACCTGGCATGCTGCCTAAAATATATGCTAATAAAAAAGCACCACCAAAATGCACTAGGTGCTTCTTTGCTTCTGGGGCTTGTGTTTTAGTCCACGAGCACACTAGAGACACATGTGGGACATTTCTAAAAACTGCAGAATCTGGACAATACATATTTAGTTGTGTTTCTCTGGTAAAACCTTCTTTGTTACAGAAAAAAAATAGAATAAAATTGAAATTCAGAAAGAAAAACAAAATTTGCAAATTTCACCTCCACTGTGCTTTAATTCCTGTGAAATGCCTGAAGGGTTAAAAAACTTTCTAAATGCTGTTTTGAATACTTTGAGGGGTCTAGTTTTTAAAATGGGGTGCTTTATGGGGGTTTCTAATACATAGGCCCCTCAAAGCCACTTCAGATCTGAACAGGTACCTTAAAAAAAAGGCTTTTGAAATTTTCTTAAAAATATGAGAAATTGCTGTTTATGTTCTAAGCCTTGTAACGTCCAAGAAAAATAAAATAATGTTCAAAAAACGATGCCAATCTAAAGTAGACATATGGGAAATGTGAACTAGTAACTATTTTGGGTGGTATAACCGTCTGTTTTTCAAGCAGATGCATTTAAATTCTGAAAAATGCTATTTTTTCTAAATTTTCTCTAAATTTTTCAATTTTTCTCAAATAAAGACTGAATATATCGACCAAATTTGACCACGAACATGAAGCCCAAAGTGTCACGAGAAAACAATCTCGGAATCGCTTGGATAGGTTTAAGCATTCCGACGTTATTACCACATAAAGTGAAATATGTCAGATTTGAAAAATGGGCTCTGAGCCTTAAGGCCCAAACTAGGCTGCGTCCTTAAGGGGTTAAATAATAGGTAAATATAATAATAATAGGAATACAGTTTAAATAGTATTTTATAGAATAACAAAACAATTTAGTACAATCTCTATATGCTCAGTTTGGCGGACACATTGCTGTATTCTAGTTTTTACACTCACACTTTGGCACAAAGTTTATTGCCATTAATTTCTTGGCATGCTTTTTTTTTTGTAAATTCTTTATTTTTTGTATTAAAGGATTCTTAGCCTTATCTGTGAAAAAGTTCATTTGGGTAAAGTCAGGCAACCGTACTAGCCATTCAAACGGCCCTCGTCTACCTATTGTTATGTCTGTGGTCGCTAACCGCCGGCACGTCCCACTTACCGGTAGCTGCGACTGCAGGACTGTATCCTCATGTTGGCGTCTCCCTCCTCGGAGACGTCGACACACACGGCTGCAGTGCTCTCCTGTGTCCTGTAGGGTACGCACGCTCACTACCGCGCACCTGTCTAAAGTACCCAATCAACTCAGTATAACAACCTGGACTTTAAAAAAGGGCTCTGCCTGAGCTGCCTGAGGGTATGTGCACACGTAGTGACCAAAAACGTCTGAAAATACAGAGCTGTTTTCAAGGGAATACAGCCCCTGCTTTTCAGATGTTTTTTGAGCAACTCGCGTTTTTCGCTGCATTTTTCACGGCGTTTTCGCGGCGTTTTTTACGTCCGTTTTTGGAGCTGTTTTCATTGGATTCTATGAGAAAACAGCTCCAAAAACGTCCAAAGAAGTGCCCTGCACTTCTTTTGACGAGGCTGTATTTTTACGCGTCGTCGTTTGACAGCTGTCAAACGACGACACGTAAATGACAGGTTGTCTGCACAGTACGTCGGCAAACCCATTGAAATGAATGGGCAGATGTTTGCCGACGTATTGTAGCCTTATTTTCAGACGTAAAACTAGGCATAATACGCCTCGTTTACGTCTGAAAATAGGTCGTGTGAACCCAGCCTGAGCGTTGTTTGTATTCCTGTGTTCGTCTATGCAAATGGTCCCTTAGTTGTGTCCTGCTCCCAGTGTTCCCATATCCTGCTTCCCGTATACTGTATCCTGTTGCTGTGTTTGTTCCTGAGTCTAAGCCTATTGTGCGAGTCGTCTGTGCCTCATCTGCCACGTCTGTTGCCATCTGCCCCTTTCTGATGTAATTTGCCCCGTCCAGTGTCATCTGCTATGCCAAACATCATCTGTGCCTGCTTAACCATGTGTCTGCTACTCAGGTACTCATATACGAGAGACTGTTATTGACTGTTGTTTGGCCAGCTGCTTCTCCGCTATGACGGAGCGGCCTAGTGGGTCCACATACCCCACAGCCGTGACACCTATCCACCTATTGGGTATCTTTTGGTCCAGAAAATTACCACCACTAAAGCATAGTGAGGAGAGTATCCATCTTGCTGAAAATAGTTCTCTTCATTTTGATGCTCCAACTGCAATTTTGGTAATACTTTTTCTTGTAGTATGTTAAGGTCCAGGTCTGAGGTAACCATTGTATTGTAGAAGATGGGTCCAATTACCCCTTTACATGAAAGGGCCGCCCAAACTGTAACTTCAGGTTGATTCAACTGTTCTTCAATTGTTGCAGATGGCTTTCTGTCGAGTAATAAACACAGTTGTGCCTATTAACAGCACCAGAAAGTCTGAAGCTGGCTTCATTGGACCATGGATAAGGTTAATGTTCACTGAAAAGAGCGCATCAGATCTTTCAGTCCTGGGATACGCTCACTACGGGTTATGCAACATTTTTTTTGAAGCACACAGTAATGATCCTGCTACTTTGAGATTTGCAAGTATAGAAACGGTTAAAGGGAATGTGTCATGATTTTTTTATATATATAATATTGCTTTTAGTATGATATTAAAATAAATTTCATTTATTTGTGTTCTTGTGTTCTAGTTTTTACTTTTTTCTTACTATTACTTCTCTATGGGGGCTGCCATTTTTTTCCCCATCTCTGTATGTGTCGATTAACGACACATACAGAGATGGAATATGGCACATACAACCCCATAGAGAATGCGAACGGGAGCCGTTCCATTCTCAGAAGCGTACGCCGTCTGTGTGGGAACGGCGCATGCGCCGCTCCCACATAGACCAAAATGAAGATCACTAGCAGAGCGAAATCCGGCGCCATTTTCATGTGGACCGGAAGCCGCTGCCGGACAGTAAGATGACGACTTCCGGCCATGGCTTCTGGCCATATGTTCAAGGAAGCGAAGGCGCAAGGAATAGGAGCGGAGGCGGCAACGGCGGCCGGAGCAGGTAATTTATGTTTGTGTATGTGATGTGTATATTATATTCGTGTATGTTTGTGTTATACTGTCTGATTACCACTGTATCTAATCCTCCTACACTGTGCAGTCACTCAGAAAATGGCAGCACATAGTGTAGGAGGTTTGAAGATTCAAACCCCTCCTTCTCCTGGCACAAGCCAGGATAAGGGAGGGGGGATTGTGTGAGGACACTAGAGCGAGTGTGTCTACCCCAAATTTGCAGCATAAAGCAATGAGGTTGCTTTACCACATTGACCATGCTGCAATTTTGGGAACTGCTCCCTCTAGTGACCAGCACATGGAAATGTTATAAATTAGAATCTAACTTACAATATTTCCTGACTTGTGAAAAAATTAAAAAAATTAAAACAATGTGTAATCATTTAAATAATAATTGTTTAACTAAAAAAAAATAAAAATCTAGCAACACATTCCCTTTAAGTCATTCCCCCCTAGTGGTGATGCACATAACCTCTTGCTTAGATGAGAAGCACAATGGATCATACATACAGACTCATTAGGTCCTTAGGATTAAATGACCAGAATGATATACCGTTTTTTTCGGACTATAAGACGCACCCAGGTTTTAGACATATTTTACATCATTTCCAAAGTTTGTTCAGTTCACTGCATTTTGAGAGCCATAACTTATATTTTTCCATCGGTTGAGCGGTGTGAGGGCTTATTTTTTGCGGGATGAGCTGTCGTTTTTATTAGCACCATTTTTTTGGTACATGTGATTTTTCTATCACTTTTTATTTCATTCTTTTTAGCGCTATGGTTACCAAAAAACAACGATTCTGGGGATTTAAATCTTTTTTTTTACGCCATTCACTGTGTCAAATAATGCTACATTGTAATAGTTTTGGACTTTTACCGACACAGCGATACGAATTTTGTTATTATTTTTTTATAATTACATTGTGCTTGGGGAAAAATGTGAAAAAGTGTTTTTTTTACAGATTTTATTATTTCCCCTAGTGGACTTGAGCCAGCGATCATTAGATTGCTGATACAATACAATGCAATACATGGATGAGTTACGGAGACAGCGTAACTCTCTGATCTACGCTGTTTCCATAAATCCAATAGTAGTGAATAGCAGTTACAGAAGCAGCGTAGCATGCCACGCTGTTTCTGTAACTACTATTCAGTTCTTTGGGAGTTCCGGAAACAGCGTAGATCAGTGAGTTACGCTGTTTCCGTAACTCGACCATTTTAACCAGGACGTGGCCGGGAGACAGCGGAGATAAAACGGGGTTTAGGGGGCCCCGTTCTAGAGATAGATGCGGGTACCAGAGGTAGGACCCGCATCTATCTGACATTTATGACATATCCTGTGGATATGTCATAAATGTCCTTAATGGGAAGACCCCTATAAATTCTGCTGTCGCTATTGACCGCGACATTTAACTAGTTAAACAGCCAGGAACAGCACTATCGCTGTTCCTGGCCATTAGAGCAGCATGTCAGCTGTAAAACACAGCTGACACCTGCAGTGTATGGAGCGGGCTCAGAGCGTGAGCCCGCTCCACTCCAAACATCCCCTCCACACTCCGTGATGTGTCGGCACATCACAGGTCAGGAAAGGGTTAAGTAAGAAGCGGTCAGGGGGCCCGGTGCTGCCGGGTCCCTTGACTGCCGACTAGAAGACGCAGGGACTTTTTAGCAAGATTTATTCTTGCCAAAAACTGTATCTTAAATATAGTCTGAAAAATACGGTAACTCTTTTCTATGAATGTTGCATGTTGTGTATGTCTAAGTCTTGCTTGTGATTCCCAGTGGTTGAGGGGAGCGCTCAGTACCATAGAGACAGATCATGCAGCTGCTATGGGGCCCTTGGAGAGAGGAGGCCCAGTCCTAAATGGGCCAATCCCCTTTGCTACTGGATGTTGAAAACCTGTGTATGACTCACTAACCTAGTAGAACTGCACTGTTAGGCTGGGTTCACACGACCTATTTTCAGGCGTAAACGAGGCGTATTATGCCTCGTTTTACGCCTGAAAATAGGGCTACAATACGTCGGCAAACATCTGCCCATTCATTTGAATGGGTTTGCCGACGTACTGTGCAGACGATCTGTAATTTACGCGTCGTCGTTTGACAGCTGTCAAACGACGACGCGTAAATTGACTGCCTCGGCAAAGAAGTGCAGGGCACTTCTTTGCAACGTAATTTGAGCCGTTCTTCATTGAACTCAATGAAGAGCAGCTCAAGATTTACGAGCGTCACAGACGCCTCGCATAATACGAGGAGGAGCTTTTACGGCTGAAACGAGGCAGCTGTTTTCTCCTGAAAACAGTCTGTCTTTTTAGACGTAAAAGCCTCTCATCGTGTGCACATACCCTTAGGCTGGGTTCACACGTCCTATTTTCAGATGTAAACGAGGCGTATTATGTCTCGTTTTACGTCTGAAAATAGGACTACAATACGTCGGCAAACATCTGCCCATGAAATGACAGACTGTTTTCAGGAGAAAACAGCTGCCTCGTTTCAGTCGTAAATGCTCCTCCTCGCATTTTGCGAGGATTCTCTGACAGCCATAAATTTTGAGCTGCTCTTCATTGAGTTCAATGAAGAACGGCTCAAATTACGTCTGAAAGAAGTGTCCTGCACTTCTTTTGACGAGGCTGTATTTTTACGCGTCGTCATTTAACAGCTGTCAAACGACGACGCGTAAGGGTATGTTCACACGCTAGCTGGCTTTTACGGCTGAAATGACAGCCTGTTTTCAGAAGAAAACAGCTGCGTCGTTTCAGCCGTAAATGCTCCTCCTCGTAATATACGAGGCGTCTGTGACGCTCGTATATCTTGAGCTGCTCTTCATTGAGTTCAATGAAGAACGTCTCAAATTACGTTGCAAAGAAGTGCCCTGCACTTCTTTGCCGAGGCAGTCAATTTACGCGTCGTCGTTTGACAGCTGTCAAACGACGACGCGTAAATTACAGGTCGTCTGCACAGTACGTCGGCAAACCCATTCAAATGAATGGGCAGATGTTTGCCGACGTATTGTAGCACTATTTTCAGGGTATGTTCACACGGCCAAATTTCAGACGTATACGAGGCGTATTATGCCTCGTTTTACGTCTGAAAATACGGCTCCAATACGTCGGCAAACATCTGCCCATTCATTTGAATGGGTTTGCCGACGTACTGTGCAGACGACCTGTTATTTACGCATCGTCGTTTGACAGCTGTCAAACGACGACTCGTAAAAATACAGCCTCGTCAAAAGAAGTGCAGGACACTTCTTTCAGACGTTTTTGGAGCTGTTTTCTCATAGACTCCAATAAAAACAGCTCCAAAAACGGACGTAAAAAACGCCGCGAAAAATGCGAGTTGGTAAAAAAACGTCTGAAAAGCAGGGTCTGTTTTCCCTTGAAAACAGCTCTGGATTTTCAGACGTTTTGGTTGACTACGTGTGAACATACCCTCAGACGTAAAACGAGGCATAATACGCCTCGTTTACGTCTGAAAATAGGTCGTGTGAACCCAGCCTTAGCTAAAAAAAATAAGAGTATGGGGAATGGTTTTTTCTTTATGAAAGTAATTGTCAGACGTATCTAAATTTTTGTGGATAGGTTTGCATACTTATAACGAAAAAATCGGCAGAAAAATGTTCAGTTCTTCTTTAACCCCTTGAAGCATTATCACGTACATGCACGTAATAAGTGGTATAGGAAAGTATGGAGGCCGCTCACGGGCTGAGCGCCCTCCATACCCTGTGGGTGTCAGCTGTGTTTTACAGCTGACAGCCCAGACTAATGGCCCGGAACAGCGATCGCGCTGTTCTCGGCCGTTTTACCCCTCAAATGCTGCGGTCAATCGCGACCGCAGCATCTGAGGTGTTATAGAGAGGGGACGGCCCACTCCGACAGCTCATCGCTGCCCCCACACCGCGATCAGGGGGCGCCAGTGGTTGTCATGGCAGCCCGGGGGCCCAATGAAGGCCCCAAGGGCTGCCTTTTGTCTGCCTCTGTTAAGCCGTGTCTCTGGCACGGCTTAAAGAGGCTCTGTCACCAGATTTTGCAACCCCTATCTGCTATTGCAGCAGATAGGCGCTGCAATGTAGATTACAGTAACGTTTTTATTTTTAAAAAACGAGCATTTTTGGCCAAGTTATGACCATTTTCGTATTTATGCAAATGAGGCTTGCAAAAGTACAACTGGGCGTGTTGAAAAGTAAAAGTACAACTGGGCGTGTATTATGTGCGTACATCGGGGCGTGTTTACTACTTTTACTAGCTGGGTGTTGTGTATAGAAGTATCATCCACTTCTCTTCAGAACGCCTGTGAAAATAACGATATACTGCAATACATTAGTATTGCAGTATATTGTACCAGCGGTCTAACGATCGCTGGTTTAAGTCCCCTACATCCAATGTGATCGCTGCGTCAAAGTGGTTTGTATCAAATTGGCAGCCTGCCATGCGATGGCAAGGCTGGCAACTGCTACTATGGCAACAGGAGGCCTAACAATGGCCTCCTGTCTGCCATTACGGAAGCCGATTACGCCCCGTCCGGAGGCGGAGCCTGATCGGTTTGCTGTCAGTGAACAACTGACAGTTCTAATACATTGCACTACATAGGTAGTGCAATGTATTAGAACATCAAACAAACAGATGGACCTTCAAGTCCTCTAGTGGGACTAAAGAAAAGTGTAAAAAAAGTTATATAAAAATAAAAGTTGTAAAAAATACAATAAAAGTTTCAAGTAATAACAAAACACAATTGCCCTTTTTCCCTTATCAAGTCATTTATTATTGAAAAAAATAAAATAAACCATACATATTTGGTATCGCCGCGTCCATAATGGCCTGAGCTATAAAAATATTATGTTGTTTATTCCGCACAGTGAACGCCGTAAAAAAACAAAAACCTAAACAATACTGACATAATTGCTATTTTTTGGTCAATTTGTCTTCTAAAAATTGAAATAAAAAGTGATCAAAAAGTCGCATGTACCCAAATATGGTACCTATAAAACCTATAACTCGTCTCGCAAAAAACAAGCCCTCATACAGCTCTGTCGATGAAAAAATTAAAAAGCTATTCTCTTTACAAAAGTAATTTTAATGTGCAAAAATTGTAAAACATAAAAAAGTGCTATAAATTAGGTATCGCTGGAATCGTACTGACCCGCAGAATAAAATTAACTTGTAATTTATGATGCGTGGTGAACGCTGTATAAAAATAACTAAAAAAATATGCCAGAATTGCTGTTTTTTGGTCAGCTTGCCTCCCAAAAAAAAAAAAGGATAACAAGTGATCAAAAAGTCGCATGTACCCCAAAATGGTACCAATAAAAACTACAGCTCGTCCCGCAAAAAAACAGCACTCATACCACTACGTCTATGAAAAAATAAAATTAGTTAAGGCTCCAATAAGTCAGGAAAGAAAAAATATGCAGTTGTGCCGATCCGAGGGGAATATTTCTTCTGTTTCAAGTGGCGAATTATCAAGGCCCCTAAAATTAGGGAACCAGGAAGGGGAGGGCCCAAACATATCTGCAAGAAGCGAGGGTGCCCGTATTATACCAGGACAACACTTCCCAGCAAAATTCCCCAAACTTCAAAGATGCCTAGTGTGGACCAAAAGGGGGATAAGAAAGGACACCATTTATCAGTGCAACACCGGCCCGTGCAGAAAGGATTGTGTCACAACGTAACAAATATCTATGGATTATTTTATTGTTTTTGTTTACCCCATTATTATACCACCTGACTATGCCCTTTATATACTCCGCCCGGCTTACATGTGCCCCCACATTATAAACGGAAACACCAGTAAGACTCCAAACAAAACTACTACCAAGCAAAATCCACGCTCCAAAAGCCAAATGGCGCTCCCTCCCTTCTGAACCCTACAGTGTGCCCATACAGCAGTTTACTTCCACATATATGGCATCGTCATACCCGGGAGAACCCTTTTTACAATTTTTGGCATGTGTGTTTCCAGTGGCACAAGCTGGGCTCCACATATTTGCCACTAAATTGGCATATCTAGGGAAAATTAAAATTTTTACTTTGCACCTTCCGCAGCGCATTAATTTATGGAGAAGACCTGTTGGGTGAAAATGCTCACTACACCCCTTCATAAATGCCTTGAGGGGTGCAGTTTCCAAAATGGGGTCACTTCTCAGCAGTTTCTTTGATTATTTCACATCAGAGCCTCTGCAATTGTGATCCAATACTTTGTAAATTGCCAAATTAGGCCTTAATTTTACATAGTATTGTTTCACTCCTGAGCCTGGTTGAATGTCCAGGCAAAAGATTAGGGCCACACGTAGGGTGTTTCTAAAACCGGGAAACGCAGCATAATAATAAGAGAGCTGTCTTGTCATGGTGGCACCAGCTGGGCACCACATATTGGCATATCTATGGAAAAAAATCCCATTATCACTCTGCAACATCGAGTGCACACCAATTTCTGCCAATCACCTGCAGGGTTAATATGCACACTACACCCCTAGGTGAATACCTTGAGGGGTGTAGTTTCCAAAATGGGGTCACTTCTGGGGGGGATCCACTGTTTTGGTCCCAAAGGGATTTTGCAAATACGACATAGCGCCCAGAAACCAATCCAGCAAAATCTGTACTCCAAAAGCAAATGGTGCTCCTTCCTTTCTGAGTCCTACTCTGTGCCCAAATAGCAGTTTATTACCACATATGGGGTATTGCCGTACACAGGAGAAGTTGCTTTACAAGTGTTGGGGCGTTTTTTTTTTTCATTTATTTGTTGAGAAAATGAAAAATCTCCAGCTAAAACTACATCTTATTGAAGAAAAAGGATTTTTTTTATTTTCACTGCCCAATTCTAATAAAATCTATGAAACACCTGTGGGTTCAAAATGCTCACTACACCCCTAGATGAATTCCTCAAGGGGTGTAGTTTCATGAAAGTCAGTTTTTTGGCGTTTTCACTGTTTTGGCCCCTCTGGGGAGTTTCTACTGTACTGGCACCTTAGGAGCTTTGCAAAAGGGACATGTGTCAAGAAACCAATTCAGCAAAATCAGTGATCCAAAAGCCAAATGGCGCTCCTTCCCTTCTGATCCTTGCCGTGTGCCCAAACAGCAGTTTATGACCACAAATGGGGTATTTCCGTACTCCAGAAAAGTTGCTTTACAAATGTTGGGGTTCTTTTATTCCTTTATTTGTTGAGAAAATGAAAAATGTTGAGCTAAAGCTACGTCTTATTGGAAAAAAAGGATTTTTTTTATCTTCACTGCCCAATTCTAATAAAATCTATCTAACCCCTGTGGGGTCAAAATGCTCACTACACCCCTAGATGGATTCTTCAAGGGGTGATGTTTCCTAAATGGAGTCAATTTTTTGGCGTTGTCACTGTTTTGACCCCTCAGGGGCTTTGCAAATGTGACATGGTCTCCGCAAACCATTCCTGCTAAATTTGAGCTCCAAAAGCCAAATGGCGCTCTTTCTATTCTAACTCCTGCCCTGTGTCCAAACAGCCGTTTATGACCACATGTGGGGTATTTTTTTACTCGGGAGAAATTGCTTTACAAATGTAGTGGTCCTTTTTCTCCTTTAGTCCTTGTGGAAATTAGAAAAAATTAGCTAAACTTACATTTTCTTTGAAAGAATGTAGATTTTCATTTTCACTGCCTACTTCCAATAATTTCTGCAAAAAACTTGCAGGGTTAAAATGCTCATTATACCCCTAGATAATTTCCTCAAGGGGTGAAGTTTCCCAAATGGGGTCACTTTTGGGGGATCTCCACTGTTTTGGCACCGCAAGAGCCCTTCAAACCTGACATGGGGCCTAAAATATTTTCTAATAAAAAGGAGGCCCCAAAATCCTCTAGGTGTTCCTTTGTTTCTGAGGCCGGTGCTTCAGTCCATAAGCACACTAGGACCACATGTGTGGTATTTCTAAAAACTGCAGAATCTGGGCAATAAATATTGAGACGATTTTCTCTGGTAAAACTTTCTGTGTTACAAAAAAAATTGATGAAAAATGAATTTCTGCAAAAAAAAAAAAAGAAATTTGAAAATTTCACATCTATTTTTGCCTTAATTCCTGTGAAACGTCTAAAGGGTTAAGAAACTTTCTAAATGCTGTTTTGAATACTTTGAGGGGTGAAGTTTTTAAAATGGGGTGATTTATCAAGGGGTTCTAATATATATGGCCCTAAAATCCGCTTCACAGCTGATCTGGACCCTGTAAAAATAGCCTTTTGAAATTTTCTTGAATATGTGAGAAATTGCTGCTAAAGTTCTAAGCCTTGTAACGTCCTAGAAAAATAAAAGGATGTTCAAAAAACAATGCCAATCTAAAGTAGACATATGGGGGATGGTAATTAGCAACAATTTTGTGTTGTATAACTATCTGTCTTACAAAGAAGATAAAGGATTGAATCCAGCGCTGGAAATTGGTGCTTCTGGTAAAAACAGGAAACTTCTTCCAAGTTTTATTTTCATAAGTTTAAAAGCAGTGAAAAATAGTGAAAGCGGGTTCAGTCCAGAGTACAGAGGATGGTTAGAAAGATAATAGGCTGTAGCCTATGCGTTTCAGACGTCTGCTGCGTCCTTAGTCATGGCTTGTAATCAAACAGATCCTAACTGGATACCAACTATATACCTTTTTTTGATTAATCAGTTTGACAAATCTATCAAAAAGGTATGCAGTTGGCTTAAAATTGCATCCCTTTCTTTGTACTATCCTTATTTTAAAAAATAATAATTAAAAAAAAAACCCTTTACAGGTTGCAAATCACATCACAACCACTGGGTAGCCACACATAGACACATATAGCGTAGACATCTCACGACAGAGTATCGCAAAATCATGTTTTTTTTATTCAAAACTGGTCATCTCGCACCACACATCTCAGGATATAGTGATATAAGAGGAAAGATAAGGAAAGACACATCTGTATATCTGATAAAGGGCATAATGTGGTGCGAACCTAGCCTAAGGCATATTTCCCTTCTCATTTTCTTAGGTAATAAGGATAGAGTGAAGCATTGTTTCAAAACTTTTCTGACTCCTTGCCTCTTTTTTTCTATTAGCTAAAGGGCCAAGTTGGTCTTCAGTTGAGGTAATCTGAGAAAGACTGCTTGCTACGGACTTACTTCTTGACAATAATTTCTGTCCTAGAAAATTGATCATTTGTTTGACAGGGAATTTAGATTGTGTGCACCATTGGGGACAGGGCCAGATGTGAGTGATGACAATTTGTGGAACTCGAAGTTCTTTGGCCCAACGCAAAATCTGCAGCAGGGTCTTCCACCTACCATGTACCCGTTGTACTACCTGTATTATGACAGAGGGGCCTTTGGGCCTCCTCAGACACCAGAGCCCAGGTGTGACTTCTACCTCTGTATCCACTATAGCTAAAACCCTATATAAGCAATAGGAAATAAATAACAGATGCTACATATAGTTTTAGCCTCCTATATGGAACTTCTCAATATGGGCCTAATCTGGGCACCAAATATTCTGGGAAAAACATTTTCTAAATCAAAATTCACCCATTTGTGACAAATTTTACAGTAAAATTATGCGAAATAGCAGTGAACCAGATTTTTCTCGATTGACTCATCTCCATTCGTAAGGTCTACATGCCATGGGTGAAATCGCTTTTTATATATGGTGTTTCCAAGTTCATTATTTCGATGCCAATTTTCCTGACCTTACACTAACTCAAGGACTGAACTGATAAAACTTTTATTTCATCCTGTGTGCAGCCCACAAATATTCTTCATTAGCAAATATTTGGAAGTAAAATGCTGCTGTAAAATCCTGGAATGTGATGTGAAATCCGAGTCTACGATACAAATGTAAAAATAGCATATAGTTCGTGTTGTGTACATAACGCAAGCTCTAAACTCTTCCTTTCATAGGATCAGGCTGTAAGCTTATTATTTAGATCCTGGAAAGGTCAACAAATAAATGTCTTTACCACTTATCGTGAGCCGAAATGTATTAAACAAATGGGACATTTTCCGGCCCTAATATGCTCACAGCTATGTTATTCTGTAGAGTTTAGAGTCAATTAAGCCTTAAGTTTTCCAGAAAACAACTAATGTTTTGAACAATCAACAATAAAACGGCTGTAGAATTCTTCAAGTTGCTTTCTTGCTGTTGATATACGAATCATATATAAAAAAACAAAACAAAAGAAAACAAACACTATAACCGATGCTGAAAGCTATTTTTTTATTTCTTAGCATGGATGATATCTGCTGTGGCAGTATTTTGCATCCTGAGTTATCGTCTAGCATATAACAGAAAAGCGCTCCATAGTGTCGTAAATCCAAGGTGATACCGTAGATAAAAATGATAATGCAAGGCCTACCAGAAAAAGTTGTGCAACCTCCAGGCAGAACCGCTTGTAAGGTGAATAATCATCTAGTGAAGGTGTAGCACCAAACAATGCAAGACAGGGAAGAGGAAAATGCATGTTTTCAAATGGCCGCTGACACCGGGGTAGTAAAAAAGTATAAAAAAGAGTTATTAGATATACAGCGCGTTTCAAGAGCATTCCGGTGTCTTCATTAGGTACCTGATGAAGTGACCGGAGTGGCCTCGAAATGCGTTGTATAGCTAAAAACTTTTTATACTTTTTTACTACTTCGGTGTCAGTGGTCATGTCATACCCTGCTTTTTCCTCTTCCCTATCTTGAATTATCTAGTAGACCTCCCATGTACTGTATGCCCATGGGTGCTTCTAAACTTTCTGCTGTCTTAGATAAAAAGTGAGATATTGACCCCTTTTCTCAAATTGGGAAAAGAGCATAAATGGATTGATTTGACAATATGATATCCCCTGCAGTCAGGGAATGGTGCTATCTAAACTAAATTTCTCACCTTACCTTGTGAATGGTGACACTCAACTTCTACCTAGAAAGTTTGCTTATGCTATGTTTACATATGGACTGAATGGTCAGCTAACAGGAGGTACCTGAGCGGCAGGAGGTAGAGGGGAACATCAGGCCTACATTGTCAATAGGACCCACCAGTGTCAGACTGTAGTTCCATGGGCTCACCAGCGGAAACAATTCTGATGGCCCACCTATAATCTACCATCTATACAGAACATGTGCGCGTCCACTGTTAATTGCATCATAATCTTTGTTGTTATCACAGGAGCTATATTCAATAAGGTCTAATAGGTTATTTGTGAATCATCTCATAAGAAATAGACCCTAGCGGCAAGTGATTTTCTCCAGGTCAGCTCCATAAAAGGTTGTCTTCTGGTGGTACTTTGGAGCCTATTATTTTGTTAGAGCCTGTGCCCAACGGAGAATTCTGTGGTTCTTTGGTGGGCCAGTCAGACCTTGAGGTCCACACTCCTCTGAGAGCTATTGAACGTCAAATGGTTGATTGACAATTTTTCATATTGGATGATGTCACCTCATTAGTGAAGATTTAGCCGGCCCCTGTAAACAAAATACAGTAAATACTCTTAACATTAACGTATAAAGGGCTGAAACAAAAGAACGCATTCAAAATGAGTCTGTAGGAGCTGGAGACATGGAAGAAATAATCTGGGGGGACCTGAATGTGATATATTCTTAAAACATCCTTGATTCATTACACAAACATTCATTTGCACAATATGTTCAAGGTTACCCAAATTGATATCATAGGAGCTCGGAATAGAAAATAATACTAGCGTATAAATCTGCTGTTTACATAGCTACTTTGTAAGTCAATGCCTCATTTCAGAAGGAGTCTTATAGTATGATGCAGATGTGTGCTAATCCCAAATAACTTTTTGATCTCATCACCACAGAACAGGATTTTGGTTAGCGATGTAAAGTACTGTGGAAATAGCTTCACTAAAATACTCATTGTGAATCATGAAGGCAAAAAGCTTAACCCCTTCCTGACGTTTGAAGTATACTTACGTTATACCTGGTAGGGGGAGTATGGTGCCGACTCAGGGGCTTAGCCCACACCAAATTACGTGAGTGTCAGCTGTATGATACAGTTGACACCTCACTGTAACGAGCGGGATCCCGCTTAGACCCCTTAGATGCCGCGGTTAAAAGTGACTGCACCATCTAAGCCATTAGAAAGAGGAGAGTAGGCCCCCCTGACAGCGCATTGGCCCACTATCAACACGATCGCAGAGTGCCGATGGTCGTCATGGCAGCCTTGGGCCTAATGAAGGTCTGCCATCTTTATGCTCCTATTAAGCCCTGCCAGAGGAGCATCGCCTGTTAAAGTCCCCTAGGAGAACTAATGAAAAAAGTAAAAAACAGTTAAATAAAATAAAAAATATGCATTATTTTCCAAAAGAACATTGTAAAGAAATATATAAATAGACATACTTGGTATCGCCACGTCCGTAAAAGCCCAAACGATTATAATTTTATATTATATATTACACCAGAATCGCTGTTTTTTTGGACACCCCATCTCCCAGAAGAAATGGAATAAAAAGTGATAAAAAATTTGCATTTACCCCAAAATTGAAGCATTAAAAACTATGGCTCATGCAGCAAAATGTAAGCCCTCACATCGCTGAATCAACGTAAAAATTAAAAAGTTATCGCTCTCAGAATATGGCGATACAAAACAAATTTTATTTTAACATTTTGTTTTCTTCCTGGAAAGTAGTAAAACATAAAAAAAAACAATATAAATTTAGTATCGCCATAATTGTATTGACCTGCAGAATAAAAAGTTAACATGTCATTTTTATTGCATGGTGAAATGTTTATTTTTTTCTCATTCCACCCCACAAATATTGCAGTGGGAAGGGGTTAATTGCCTTGTCCATTCAGAACAACCCCTGTCAATATGCCTTGTTAGGGCATATGAACGGCATAGAGGGGGTTCCCTGCTTGGGACCCACCTCTTGGTGCCGAAATGCAGAGCTGCTCTATAAGGATACTATTACATGGCCCAAAGTTGGGCAGCTCATTGATTGGCGCTCGTTTACTCCTATCACACAGAGCAATGATTGTCTAAGTATAGAGACGAGCGCTCGTTACTACGATCGCTTGTTCCTATACATTTTCATTATGTCGGCAGCTCATCTCCACACAGGGAGATGTGTATCCGACAACGATGATTTTAAATTCTGCATAATAGAGCAGATCAGCCGATGAACGAGCATTTGCTCATTCATTGGCTGATGGTTGCCCTTATTACACAGGGCAAAGATCGGGAACGAGCATTTATATGAACGCTCGTTTGCCCAATCATTGGCCCATGTAATAGGGCCTTTAGAGTAGTTACCGCTCGGCGCATCCTTGAATTACATGGACTGCCATGCACCTGAATGGTCGACATGTAATGCTACATTTCCCCTGCTTTTTGTTTTGCTAACCAGACTTCTATAGTGTGCTGATGAGACCGAAACCGGTCTGCACACAAGTTATAAAATGAACATTATGAACATCAGAGTCACTCCCTTTTGAGTGAGACTTTTAACCCCTTAAGGACACGGCCAATTTTGGCCTTGAGGACAGAACAATTTTTTTACATTTCCGTCTTTGCATCCTGACACTCATAACACTTTTATTTTTTTGTACGACGTAGTTGTATGAGACTTTGTTTTTTGCGGGACGAGTTGTACTTTATGTAGGTACCATTTTTTGGTACAAATACATTATGGCTTAATTTTTATAAATTTTTATTTTTCCGAAAATGCAGAAAAAATGCAGTTCCGCAGCAGTCTTAATATATTTTTTGTTTACACCATACACCAATCATCATAAATAATGTTAGACATTTGTTGTACAGGTTGTTATGGTCGTCGTGATACCAAATATGTCTATATTATTTCATGTTTTGGGACTTATATTTTAAAAAATTTATTTATTATAAAAAAAGTGTTTCTGTGTATTTTTTTTTACTTTTTATTTATTTATCATAAATTTTTTTTACATTAATTTAACTTTTTTTTTTTTAATCCCAAAAATGGATTTATCATTTTGATTTTGATTTTGTAACTGTAATGTACTGGCATAGATCTATATGCCAGTACATTAGCCTGTTACTGATCGTACACAGGCAGTTGTTAGGACATACCTCAGTATGCCATAACAACAGGAAATATGTTCAGACAGCCCTGGGGTCCTTCAATGGACCCTGGGCTGTCTGGCCATACAAGTTATGGGCTTTGATCGTGTCACAGTGTCCGCAATTGTGGGATACACGGTCAGAATCCTACCATGACCGCTACAAAAAGGATGCTGCGTGGGAAGAAATAGCCAAGGAGCTGTTGCAGCGTCGTTGGGAGCAGGGGACTCGTGCACAGCGTCAGAAAATAATCAAGTAATTGCCCACATTCACCTTTGCAGTAGTTTTCAATTTATGACCTATTTTGAGATTAGGCCATTAATATATGCTTGTTGGTGGTCAAACTTTACGCAAAAGCGAGGGTGGTTGCGGATGGCGGATGTTAGGGGCAGTTCAGATGTTGCGTAAATACTGCAGATTGTCCTCAATGGAATTTGTTACGGAAAATCCGCAGCATAATACAATAGCAGCAAAGTGGATAGGATAGAACAAATCTCATCCACACGCTGTTTAAATAGTGAGTGGAGGAACCGATCAGAGCTTTATTCCGCAGCATGTCAATTGTATTTGCGTAAATGCTGCTTATTTGTTGTGGGTTTTCCCCATTGTATCCAATCGGAGCTAAAACCCACAACAAATAGCAGTAGTTGTGTTTTCTTGTGGCGGAATCGCAGCGATTCCGCTGCAAAAACGCAACTCAGAAGAAAAATAAAAAATAAATAAACTTTATACTTACCCAGAAGTCTTTGTTCCTCCTCCAGGCCTGCCTTCTGGGATGACGTTTCATCCGATGTGACCGCTGCAGCAGCGGTCACATGGAATGAAACATCATCCTAGGAGGCAGAAATGAGTACCTATAACGATGTGTGAGGACATATAATGTATCCAAGACTGAATATAACACACAGCACAAGGTTTGTACCATGAAAATATAAAAAGAGCTTTATTACAATAAACATAACAACATATTGGCCATCAATAGTTAAAATCAATTATACAGACAGATTAAAAGGTAGTGTGAAGATACGAAGAGGACTACACAAGTAACATGCTAGTACCATATGAACATCATGTGATGCGGTAAAGTACAGAAAACTCAATTCAAAAGGGATATATATACACCAAAAGCCGTATCATAGGGCAAAAGGGCCATAGAAAAAATGCACACCTGAGCAGTACCACATAAGAATGTGCATGGATGTATACAGAAATGAGATTATGTAAGTTACAAAAGGAATAGCCCAAACCAAAGGCTCAGAGAGCTGTACAAACCCATAGATTGCATGGTGAGTCAAGCACAAAGTATCTCCACACTAAACGCCCCCGACGCGCGTTTCGCCGTCTGCTTTCTCAAGGGGTACTGACTGATGGGATAACAGTCACTTTAAGTATAAGACGTAATGGGAGGGGATTCACATAACACCCAATAGAAACAAGGCATACACCGCTTATAGGCATTACAATCGTAAACATAACACGCCTATCGCAATTATGAGCTCCAAATCGTACACATGACAAGAGAGAAACCCACACTCGTATTCACGGGCGCCGTGATGCTGCGAGTTGTGCACGGGCGCTACGTCGAGCGCCGGAAATGACGCGCATGGTGATGGGCACTGCGCACGCGCACCAGCATCACCACGAGCGCCGGAGGTGGAGCCCAGCAGGCCACGCACATTATGTGAGGAGAAGGTTTGGCCATTTTGGAAACTGGCATATATGCCAGAAGTCCAAATGTTAAAGAGGAAAGTATGGGCAAGAGAAATACATTATGCGGCACTGAGGCAGACACACCACCCGAAAAAAGGAGTGGAGGATGTGTCTCAGCGCTCACACACGTTCTAACTAAGCCTAATCAGAAAAAGTTGGTATACAATAGTAAACTACGTACATCAGCATTTCAAAAGGACGTTTATACAGTTTACAGCACAAGCATCACATAACATTTGCAAATATACATGCATACATGCACAAACATAAATACATCAAAAGTCATTTCACATATATACACACATGTATACATAGTAGAAAACCATATAAGCATAAAAAATCTTTTTGTGTACAATGATCAGAAATAAAAAGTACAGAATATATAAAATATACAAGAAATAATGTAATAATAAAAAATAGGAGAAAGTGAGTGAGGTGAGTGAACACACGTGCGCATGAAGGTGATAAATAAGAAAAAATAAAACGTGAGAAAAGAAAAGTGATTAGGACTGCACCGGAAAAATATAAACACTTTTAGTCAAACAAGAGCATTTAGCAATATTACTAAGCAGATTAGTGCTATAAAGTCATTAGAACTATAAATGTATATTATAAAAGCAAAGAAATTATCTGTGTATGCTATATATAAGTGTATGCTATTTATAAGTGCGGGTTTGAACATATTTGATAATAAATCTATAAAGAACTATAATACGTATATGTGAATATAAATATGATACTTGATGGTTTTTAGTATCATGTATGTACAATAAACATAATGGAGCATATAGATGCAAATGTAAAAATATGTGAAATAATTTACAAATAGTTGCATGTAATAGTAAAGTTATAATAGGTAAACATAAAGAGTACCAATACATACCCCTTGAGAAAGCCGAAGGACGTACAGTAAGGGTATGTTCACACGGCAGCGTCCGTAACGGCTGAAATTACGGGGCTGTTTTCAGGAGAAAACAGCACCGTAATTTCAGCCGTAATGGCATGTTGAGGCGCTATTTCTCTGTATCCAGTACGGACGTAAATGGAGCTGTTTTTCCATCGAGTCCATGGAAAACGACTCCATTTACATCTGAAGAATTGACAGGCACTTCTTTGACGCGGCCGTCTTTTTTACGCGCCGCCTTTTGACAGCGGGGCGTAAAAAAAATTACCGTGTGCACAGAACATCGAAAGACCAATTCTAATGAATGGGCAGATGTTTGGCAACGCTATCGAGACGCATTTTCGAACGTAAATCGAGGCGTAAAACGCCCGAATTACGTCCGTAAATAAGCCGTGTGAACATACCCTAAAACCAAATGGGCATAAAAAAGTATACATAAAGTAACCCTCGTATATATACAAGGCCCACCCATGGCCATAACTCTATACTGGATAATATTAAAGATGAACAGTCAGTCACAAATATAGACGCTATAAACAACTTTCACTGATGAATAGAGATGAGCGAACTTATCAAAAGTTCGGTTCGGCTAGTTCGCCGAATTTCACTAAAAAGTTCGATTCGGACCGAACTAGTTCGGACCGAACCTGTAATTTCCGTGCGCCGAGCATAGTACTGTCCAGGGTGCTGATAGAGTTAATGGGCTGCACTAACTCTTTCAGCAACCTTGACAGTACATGCTCGGCGCGCGGAAAATACAATTTTAATGTAATTTACAAAAAATAATAATAATACGTTCATACTTACTTTCCTCCTGTCCGGCCTCCAGCGATGACGTTTCATCCATGTCGCCGCTGCAGCCAATCACAGGCTGTAGTGGCGGTCACGCACGTCAGGATGACGTCAGAAGGCCGGCCTCCAGGGATGACGCTTCATCCCACGTGACCGCCTCTGCAGCCAATTACAGGCTGCAGCGCACTCTACACTACACTACATTACATTACATTACATGCGTTGTGGCGCAGATGACGTAATCATATCAGGCACACGTGATTACGTCATCTGCGCCCACCGCTCTGTTATTGTGAATGGGAGCAGTAAGAAGAAAAGTGACGGGACCGTTCAAATCTTTGTGGGAACGTCTTAGGTGAGTTTATTTATGTATGTATGTTTGCATGTATGTATGTATGTATGTATGTTGTCATGTATGTATGTATGTATGTATGTATGTATGTATGTATGTATGTATGTATGTTGTCATGTATGTATGTATATATGTGCATGAATGTTTGCATGTATGTTGGCATGTATGTATACATGTGCATGTTTGTATGTATATTTGCATGTATATATTTGCATGCATGTATGTATGTATGTATGTTTGCATGTATGTATGTTTGTATGTATGTTTGCATGTATGTATGTTGGCATGTATGTATGTTGTCATGTATGTATGTGTATATGTGCATGTATGTTTGCATGTATGTTTGCATGTATGTATGTTGGCATGTATGTATGTTGTCATGTATGTATGTATGTATGTATGTATGTATATATGTGCATGTATGTTTGCATGTATGTTGGCATGTATGTATATATGTGCATGTTTGTATGTATATTTGCATGTATATATTTGCATGTATGTATGTATGTATGTATGTATGTATGTTTGCATGTATGTTTGCATGTATGTATGTTGGCATGTATGTATGTTGGCATGTATGCATGTATGTATATATGTGCATGTATGTATGTTTGCATGTTTTTATTTTTGCATGTATGTTTGCATGTATGTTTATATATATGTGCATGTATGTAATTATGTTTGCATGTATTTATGTTTGCATGTATATTTGTGCATGCTTGTATACATGTATGTATCTTTGCATGTTTGTTTGTATGTATGTATGTTTTCATGTGTGTATGTATGTATGATAGTTTGCATGTATGTATGTATATATGTGTGTATGTTTGCATGTATGTATATTTGCATGTATATATGTGCATGCTTGTATATATGTATGTATGTATTTTTGTATATATGTATGTATGTATGTCTAAGCCTACGACATGTTTTATTTAATTTTTTTTTAATTATTTTTTTACAGGTTTGGTGTTTGGACTACGTCGGTTTCGAGGACTACTTAGATGACGGTTTTTTTTTCTACAATAAAATGGTTAATGAGGGGTGTGTTGGGGGTGCTTTATTTCAATAAAATATTTTATCTATATCTTTGTCTTTTCTTTTCAAATTTTATTACTACCACTTTAGTAATGGCCGCTGTCTGAGTGACAACATCCATTACTAAGGCGAGGCTTAGTGTTAGCCGGTGCAGAGGCTAACACTAACCACCATTATTACCCTGGTACCCACCACCACCAGGGGTGCCGGGAAGAGCCAGGTACGATCCAGTACCCGACCATCTGTTGTGATGGTCGGGCTCTGGGGCGGCCGCAGGCTGGTATTATGGGGCTGGGAAGGGCCAAAAACAGTGGACCTTCCCACCCTTGTAATGCTAGGCTGCTGCTGCTGTGTTGTATCTGGCTGGTTATAAAAGTGGGGGGGGGGGGGCCACGTCATTTTTTTAAATTATTTATTTATTAATTATTTTTTATTTTTTTAAAAAGACATGGGTTTCCACCCAATTTATCATAACCAGCCACATACAACACAGTGTTATTAGCCTGGGAATGGACAAAACCAGTGGCCCTTCCCACCCATGTAATGGCAGACTGCTGCGGCCTTGTATATGGCTGGTTATTAAAAATGTGGGGGACCCGTCTATTGTTAAATTTGTTACATTTAAAAAAAAAACGACGTGGGGGTCCCCCCCATTTTTATAACCAGCCCGATACAACACAGCAGCAGCAGCAGCCTAGCATTACAAGGGTGGGAAGGTCCACTGTTTTTGGCCCTTCCCAGCCTCATAATACCAGCCTACGGCCGCCCCAGTACCCGACCATCACAACAGATGGTCGGGTACTGGATCGTACCAAGCTCTTCCCGGCACCCCTGGTGGTGGTGGGTACCGGGGTAATAATGGGTGGTTAGTGCTAGCCTCTGCACCGGCTAACACTAAGTACCGCCTTAATAATGGACGCTGTCAATCAGCCAACTGCCATTATCTAGGCACTAATAAAGTTTAAAAAAAAACACAAAGACAATTCTTTTTTATTGAAATAAGAAATCCCCCACAAAACCCTCGTTAACCATTTTATTAAAATTTGAAAAAACGTAGATCTACGCAGTAGTCCAACGAATCGAAGATGTAGTCCAATCGGTACATCAAAATCTGCAACAACATAAAAAAACAGTTATCAATGTGAACAATAACAATACTTCTACTCACCTACACACATATATACACGCACACACAAACAAACAACCATACACAAACACACCCATATATACACAAACACACATAAACACACACACACACACAGACACACATATTCACAAACACACATATACACAAACACACATATAAAAACAAAAACAGACAAAGACACATACCCAAACACACATATATACACAAACACACACACACATATATATATATATACATACCGTGCGACTGGTGTCTCGCCTGGTGTCTCGCCGTGCATCTACGGCGCATGCGCCGAGATGCGCCGAGATGCGCGTTCACAAGATAAATGACATCCTCTCCTCAGGAAGGAGAGGATGTCATTACGCATGCGCGGCCACCGCTAAAGGTAAATAGCGGTGGCCGGGAACCTAGACAACGCGCAAGATACAAAGAGGGACTGACCTGGACTTCAATCAAGAATCGCAGGAAAACGACATCGCTGGGCGACGGACAGGTAATTAGAAAACTTCTTATTTTTACATGGGGGAGCTTCATAGCTACATTTATCAACTTGGGAATAACCCTTTAAACTCTGTGGACAGGTCAGGATCCTGTTTCGTTTAAATGCTGCTGGGGAACCCGCTCGATCCACTATATAAGGCTGCGCTACAGTGCAGCATTTAAAAGAAACAGGATCCTGACCTGTCCATAGAGTTTAAGGCAGCACAGAGTATTTCAGGAGATGAGCGTGCAGATTCAGTGCTGCTGTGAACTCTGCTCTTACCATTACGTAGCTCAGTTGTACCTCTCCTCCACTCCTGTATTCAATAACACCTTCACATGATTGGCAAGTCACCACGTAATGGTAAGAGCAGAGTTCACAGCAGCACAGAGTATTTCAGGAGATGAGCGTCCGGATCTTGTGCGGGGTGGTGACTTGCCAATCATGTGAAGGTGTTATTGAGGACAGGAGTGGAGGAGAGGTAACAGACTGAGCTACGTAATGGTAAGAGCAGAGTTCACAGCAGCACAGAGTATTTCAGGAGAGGAGAGTGCAGATTCTGTGCTGCTGTGAACTCTGCTCTTACCATTACGTAGCTCAGTTGTACCTCTCCTCCACTCCTGTCCTCAATAACACCTTCACATGATTGGCAAGTCACCACGTAATGGTAAGAGCAGAGTTCACAGCAGCACAGAGTATTTCAGGAGAGGAGCGTGCAGATTCTGTGCTGCTGTGAACTCTGCTCTTACCATTACGTAGCTCTCAGTCTGTTACCTCTTCTCCACTCCTGTCCTCAATAACACCTTCACATGATTGGCAAGTCACCACCCCGCACAAGATCCGCACGCTCATCTCCTGAAATACTCTGTGCTGCTGTGAAATCTGCTCTTACCATTACGTGGTGACTTGCCAATCATGAAGGTGTTATTGAGGACAGTAGTGGAGGAGAGGTAAGAGACTGAGAGCTACATAATGGTAAGAGCAGAGTTCACAGGAGCACTGAATCTGCACGCTCATCTCCTGAAATACTCTGTGCTGCCTTAAACTCTGTGGACAGGTCAGGATCCTGTTTCTTTTAAATGCTGCACTGTAGCGCAGCCTTATATAGTGGATCGAGCAGGTTCCCTAGCAGCATTTAAAAGAAACAGGATCCTGACCTGTCCACAGAGTTTAAGGCACCACATAGTATTTCAGGAGATGAGCACGGCCGGCCACGGGCAGCCGGTCGTTTTTCCGAGCCGTGCTCCCATTATAAAGTATAGGAGCATGGCCCGTAAAATAAAAAAATAGAACATGTTCTATCTTTTTAACGGCACGGGCACCTTCCCGTGAGAAAACGGGAAGGTACCCGTGACTAACAGAAGTCTATGGGCCGCTATTTCGGGTCGTAATTACGACCCGTAATAACGGGTGTTTTTACGGTCGTGTGCATGAGGCCCCGTAATGACGGGTGGCTACATGTGTGCACCCGTCATTACGGCAGCGTTGCTAGGCGACGTCAGTAAATAGTCACTGTCCACGGTGCTGAAAGAGTTAACTGATCGGCAGTAACTTTTTCAGCACCCTGGACAGTGACTACCGATCACAATATAAAGTAACCTGTAAAAAAAAAAAGACGTTCATACTTACCGAGAACTTTCTGCTTCCTCCAGTCCGGTCTCCTGGCCGTTGCCTTGGTGACGCGTCCCTCTCGACATCCGGCCTGACATTCCTGGATGACGATACAGCCCATGTGACCTCTGCAGCCAATCACAGGCTGCCGCGGCCTCTGCAGCCAATCACAGGCTGCCGCGTCAGAAAAGAAGGTCAGACTGGAGGAAGAAGAGGGACTCGTCACCAAGACAACGACCGGGTACGTATGAAATGCTTTTTATTTTATTTTTAATCAGCAGCCTCTTTTCTCTATCAGTGATTGATAGAGACAAGTGGCTGCCGATTTGTATAATATTTTTGACCGGGTTCGGTCAAAACGGGTTCGGCCGAACCCGGTGAAGTTCGGATTCGCTGCGAACCGAACTTTTCCAGAAGTTCGGACCGAAACCGGGTTCGGTTGTCCCGGTTCGCTCATCTCTACTGATGAACTGTTTACAAGGAGCATAGATAACCATGACACCTGTGAAGAGAATAAAAGTTTGTATCAGACAAAAAAGATAAACACACCTCAATATCTATGTTCCACCAATGAGAAATACGTCCCAAGAACATGGTATTAAAGAGACTCTGTCACCACAATATAAGTGCCCTATCTCCTACATAAGGAGATCGGCGCTGTAATGTAGGTGACAGTAATGCTTTTTATTTAAAAAAACGATCTTTTTTCACAACGTTAGGAGCGATTTTAGTTTATGCTAATGAGCTTTCTTAATGCTCAAGTGGGCGTACTTTTACTTTCGACCAAGTGGGCGTTGTACAGAGGAGTGCATGACGCTGACCAATCGGCATCATGCACTCCTCTCCATTCATTTACACTGCAGCCTCATACACAAACCCTAACATTACTACAGTGTCCTGATAATGAATACACATGACCATCCAGCCTGGACGTCATGTGTACTCAGAATCCTGACACTTCTGAAACTTTTCTGTGAGATTCCAGCAACGGATACGAAATCTCGTGAGATCACGGAGCTAAACGAGATTTGGTTTCACTTGCCGGAATCTCACAGAAAAGATTCAGAAGTGTCAGGATTCTGAGTACACATGACGTCCAGGCTGGATTTCATGTGTATTCATTATCAGGACACTGTAGTAATGTTAGGGTTTGTGTTAGGGATCTGCCAGGTACTTCATCTAGGTATACTCCTGGGATTAATCAATCCACACCTGAGGCCAGACCTGTTCGACTGACACCATCTCCCACCAACCAGGGTGGCAGGCTCAGGAGTGGGAGAGCCTATCGCGGCCTGGTCTGTCGGAGTTAGCTCCGCCCCCTGTCCTTTATTACCTGCCCTGTTCTCTCCCTCAGTGCTTGTAATTCTTTTGGATTCCTGGCCCCACTGCTGCTTGCTCCAGCCTGCTTCTGCCGTGCTTCTGCCTTGCTGCAGTTCTGCTTGTCCTGCTTTGCTTGCCCCTGGCTTGCTTCTGTCTCCTTGCCCGCTTGGGTGTACTCACTTCGTCCTGGTCCTGACTGTCCGTTCGCCGCTCCGTTTCCTCGTGGCGTTCCGTGGCTACTGCCCCTTCCCTTGCATGTTCCCTGTTTGTTTCCCTGTGCACTTAGACAGCGTAGGGACCGCCGCCCAGTTGTACCTCGTCGCCTAGGGCGGGTCGTTGCAAGTAGGCAGGGACAGGGCGGTGGGTAGATTAGGGCTCACTTTCCCTTCACCTCCTTCCGGCCATTACAGTTTGTGTATGAGGCTGCACATTGTGATATATCTATATCGCTAGTGCAGTGTAAATGAATGGAGAGGAGTGCATGATGCTGATCGGTCAGCATCATACACTCCTCTGTACAACGCCCACTTGGTCGAAAGTAAAAGTACGCCCACTTGGGCATTAAGAAAGCTCATTAGCATAAACTAAGATCGGTTTTTTAAATAAAAAGCATTACTGTCACCTACATTACAGCGCCGATCTCCTTATATAGGAGATAGGGCACTTATAATGTGGTGACAGAGCCTCTTTAAGAATATATACCACGCGTTATCCCATCGGACACATATACATAAACAAAGTAAAAATGATAGGGCCCAAATAGTAGATCACAAAAAGGAAGCGAAGGACATTTTTTCCTAGGAGGCAGGCCTGGATGACGTTAGAGGGCCCGCCTCCTGGGATGATGTTTCATCCCATGTCATCACTGCTGCTGCCAATCACAGGCTGCAGCTGTCTCCTAAATGCTTACAGTTTAGTGCGGCTTTTCACCAGAAATTCCTTGTGGCCACCGGTGCAGATACCAGATACGGTGGCCCGGTACCATTGTCACGATGCGGGGCGTGGACCCACTGGGCGGGATAGCAGCTGGCCAAACAGGTACAATGAAATGTCTATACACCGCGTTCCAAATTATTATGCAAATGTTATTTTTCGCTGATTTTACTAAATAGTCGATGCAAATGACAGTCAGTATAATCTTCAAGCCATCAACCTTTGGAGTATAATGCAAATTTTATTTAACAAATCTCCTAATAATAACAGATAACAGAAGTAAAAAACTCAAAATGCATCCAAAGGATGGATTCATCAGTATATGATTGGTGGGGGTCTGACACCCAGACCCCGCACCAATGTGCTGCTCCGTCTGCCTCTGTGCCCCGGATGTCCATGCCGGAAGCAGATGGCTCCGGTCTCTGAATAACGGATGAGCTGCAGTATTGCAGCACGGCCGCTGTGCAGTAGTCTGAGCCATCTGCTACTTGCTCCGAATACTGCATGCCCTTCATAACATCCGGTGCCTGCAGGCAGCTGGAGCAGCTGGTCTGGGTCCTGTGGATAGGTCACCATTTGTCCGTTCGCTGAGAACCTCTTTAACTTTTACGTGTAAACATTTATTAATTGTTTCTTTATGACATTTTATTATTGCCTGTGCATATAAAAAATGTTGCTTATAAAAAATGCACAGGCATCTGTCAGGGCATAACTAAGGTATTTATGACTAGAGTGCTCGTGGGCTGTCAGTATAAAACTAGCAGCCCTTGTGATCGCAAAGCTGAGGTTGGCAGGGAACTTAACAAGCGGAGTTTCTTCCTTTTGTCAGCACCTCAATCAAAAATGAACGCTTAAAGGGCTAAATGACCAAGATCACAGCTTACTTTGCTCCTGGCCACTAGGGCTGGAGTGTAGCTGTCAATCACAGCTGGTGATCTCATGATCACGTACATGATGGCATTTTTGAGTAGGGGATAAAGGAGCAGGGAGTGACATGACAAAAAAATTTAGGTAAAATTTCTGAAGTAAAGCATTAAAATTTGCCTTTATATAAATAGTATACTTCTAAAAACAACAACATAACCTCGAAAAGGAATATTATTACAATACACAGCAAAGGATTTTCTTAGTGGGGATTTTTTCTCTGACCCTCTCCTGACCTGCAGTATCTCAGAATGTGGTCAATGCAATAAAATAAAGATAGTGGATTGTGCTTGAAGCTGGGACATTTCCCTGCTGGCTGTAACATACTGTATTTTGCTGATCAGCATAGATGCTCCTCTCATTTTGCTATACTTGGCTGGCGATCATAACGAAAGCTGCATTGCTGTGATCTGCTGGAGCCCGGCCATAACTCTGTAACACAGGAAAGGAATATCTTGCTTTTACAAGCAACAAATAATCTCCCACATGAAAATCTATTCTTTTCTTGATAGCAATTTCATATAAATGTATGGCTTACGTTCAAGAGCTAAAAACGTCCAATTCATTTACTGAAACAGATTGGATTGTAGTCCGTTAGGTCAAATTTGTAGTGTGTTAAAATTTAAAAAAAAGAATGTTTTATGCATGGGATTGACATGTTGATAGGTATATCAAGAATTTTCATAAGAAAAGGAGGTATCCATGTCCTGGGAAGGATTAGATGAACTAGATTTGAGCACAAAGCCGACAAAAACAAAAAAATTCTATATATAATATGTTTGGAGGGTCCCATCAGGCAGTCCGACTTGTGGGTTGACAAATATTACTATTATTATAGGGAAACATATATTATATATAGAATGACAAATCTCTTACAATAAATAAATTATAGAAGGTCTGTGAGGTACATATTGGTTTATAATACACACCACAAAAACTGCAGAGCTTCTTTTGTTAAGATGAACTGGTTGCCGACGCTTGACGTCTATGCTCGTCATGAGCGGCTGTGGATATTGCCGCATCATGACGAGAATAGATGTCATGATACGGGCGCGGGCACTGAAAGTGTGCACGTGCGATCAGGAGCCGGGAAACAGCTGTAATACACGCCTACAGCCCCGCTGTAATGGCGAAGATAAGAGAATGCTCTGATCTCCATCGTTAACCCTTAAAATTCCGTGATCAAAGCTGATCGTGGTGGCATTCAAAAGGAATATGAGAAGTAGGACCCCCATTAATCACGTCACAGGGAATCCCTGTGATGCAATAGAGAGACATGCCATTAATGGACAGACAGCTCAGGGTCCATTGAAGGACCCCAGGGCTGTTTGACCATATTTATTTTTTGTTAGGGCATACTTAGGTACTATAAGTACACAGGCTAATGCACTGGCATAAAGATATATGCCAGTACATTCAAGTTAAAAATGAAAAATCAATAAATATAAGTCCCAAAAAATAGACATATTTGATATCCTCTCAGCCGTAACAACCTGCACAACAAATTTATAGCATCATTTAAGAGTTATGATCGCCGGGATGCAAAGAGGAAAAAATAAAAAAAACTCTTCTATCTTCAAGCCCAAATTTGGTTGTGTCCTTAAAGAGGCTCTGTCACCACATTATAAGTGCCCTATCTTGTAGATAGAGCAGGCATAGTCTCGCTGTAAATGACAGTTTACAGCGTAATCTCGCGAGACTACGCCTCTCTGCTGTAAATCAACCACAAACGTTACAGAAGTGTCAGGATTCTGAATACACATCCCGTCCTGGCTGGAGGTATTGTATATTCACTGTCAGGAAACTTGAGTAACGTTAATGTGTGTGTATGTGGCTGCACATAGTGATCTAGTAAGAACAGGATGCTGCTGTGTAAAGGGGGAGAAATGTATGACGCTGATTGGTCACTGATTGGTCAGCGTCATACACTTCTCTCCACAACGCCCACTTGGTCAAAAAGTAAAAACACGCCCAGTTGTTCATTAAGAAACTCATTAGCATAAAGCTAAAATAGCTCATAACTTGCTCAAAAATGATAATTTTTCGAAATAAAAAACACTGCTGTAATCTACATTACAGCGCCGATCACATTATGTATAAAATAGGCCACTTACAATGTGGTGACAGATCCTCTTTAAGGGGTTATGTTGGGTTCCCACAATTCAGATTTGCTGCAGATTTTGCATGCAGTTTTTTTGTGTTTTTTTTAGCCAAAGCCAGAATTGGATCCAGTAGAGCACAACTCAAAGGCCTTTCTATATATATATATATATATATATATATATATATATATATATATATATATATATATGTATATTTCTTCTGTTTAGGTTCTAATCCCGGTTTAATAAAAAAAATGCATGCAAAATCTGCAGCAAATCTGCACTGTGGGAACACAACCTTAGATGTATTTTTTTTTTGTTATGTATATAAAGCTTAAAGCGAATGTCCGCCCTTCACCACTATTTTTTTTATCTAAATAGTTCCAGAATTCTATGAGCAAAAAGTGATTTTGAAAGTTGCTTGAACAGACAAAATGCATTCATTTAATAATAATAAAAAAGTTTGCTTTCAAAGGTGTTCATAATCTTTAAGCTTTCTTTGAATAAAACTGGAAAACCCCTTTAACAATATATAACAGTATGAATTCCTCTGTATGTAACACAAACGATGCTTTTAGTTCATTTGTCTCTACTTGTCCTATCTCTGGTATAATATAATAAAGAGGGCTGAATGAGACACATCTGACAGGCAGAATCCATGCAGAAAGCGTATGGAAATACATTTAACTAAGTTCTGACTGAGCAAGAAAAAAAAGGCAACATTTTTGCCATTGTTTTTGGGGATTTTGTTTTATATAATTTACCATTAGGTATAGGTAGCACGTTATTTTTATTCTACGGGTGTCTATGATTGCAGTGATAACAAATAGGTATTGCATTTTTCATTTACTTTTATGCAACAAAACATTTTTTATGTGAACAAAAAAGTTTTCTTTTCACTTTGGAATTTATTTTTCAATGAACTTTATTAAACTTTTTTATTTTTTTTAATCTCACTACAGCACATGAATTTGCAATCATCTGGCCACTACCATACTACTGTATTGCAATGTATTATACCTGTCAGTGTTTCATAGACAGGCAGCCTATTAGGGCCTTATCGGCTCACAGACATAGCAAGCCTGGGAGCCTTTGTTAGGCCCTGCGGCTGCCATGACAATCCATCAGCACCCCCCCCCCCCCGATAGTGTTAAAACCACTTACAGTGAAGGAAATAAGTATTTGATCCCTTGCTGATTTTGTAAGTTTGCCCACTGTCAAAGACATGAACAGTCTAGAATTTTTAGGCTAGGTTAATTTTACCGGTGAGAGATAGATTATATTTAAAAAAAAATAGAAAATCACATTGTCAAAATTATATATATTTATTTTATTTGCATTGTGCACAGAGAAATAAGTATTTAATCCCTTTGGCAAACAAGACTTAATACTTGGTGGCAAAACCCTTGTTGGAAAACACAGCAGTCAGACGTTTTTTGTAGTTGATGATGAGGTTTGCACACATGTTAGATGGAATTTTGGCCCACTCCTCTTTGCAGATCATCTGTAAATCATTAAGATTTCGAGGCTGTCACTTGGCAACTCGGATCTTCAGCTCCCTCCATAAGTTTTCGATGGGATTAAGGTCTGGAGACTGGCTAAGCCACTCCATGACCTTAATGTGCTTCTTTTTGAGCCACTCCTTTGTTGTATGTTTCGGGTCATTGTCGTGCTGGAAGACCCCGCCACAAGTTATTTTTAATGTCCTGGTGGAGGGAAGGAGGTTGTCACTCAGGATTTGACGGTACATGGCTCCATCCATTCTCCCATTGATGCAGTGAAGTAGTCCTGTGCCCTTAGCAGAGAAACACCCCCAAAACATAATGTTTCCACCTCCATGCTTGACAGTGGGGACGTAGGCAGCATTTCTCTTCCTCCAAACACGGCGAGTGGAGTTAATGCCAAAGAGCTCAATTTTAGTCTCATCTGACCACAGCACCTTCTCCCAATCACTCTCAGAATCATCCAGAATCATCCAGATGTTCATTTACAAACTTCAGACGGGCCTGTACATGTGCCTTCTTGAGCAGGGGGACCTTGCCGGCACTGCAGGATTTTAATCCATTACGGCATAATGTGTTACCAATGGTTTTCTTGGTGACTGTGGTCCCAGCTGCCTTGAGATCATTAACAAGTTCCCCCCGTGTAGTTTTCGGCTGAGCTCTCACCTTCCTCAGGATCAAGGATACCCCACGAGGTGAGATTTTGCATGGAGCCCCAGATCGATATCGATTGACAGTCATTTTGTATGTCTTCCATTTTCTTACTATTGCACCAACAGTTGTCTCCTTCTCACCCAGCATTTTACTTACGGTTTTGTAGCCCATTCCAGCCTTGTGCAGGTCTATGATCTTGTCCCGGACATCCTTAGAAAGCTCTTTGGTCTTTCCCATGTTGTAGAGGTTAGAGTCAGACTGATTAATTGAGTCTGTGGACAGGAGTCTTTTATACAGGTGACCATTTAAGACAGCTGTCTTTAATGCAGGCACCAAGTTGATTTGGAGCGTGTAACTGGTCTGGAGGAGGCTGAACTCTTAATGGTTGGTAGGGGATCAAATACTTATCTCAGTGCACAATGCAAATAAATATATATAATTTTGACTATGTGATTTTCAGTTTTTTTTTAAATATAATCTTTCTCTCACTGGTAAAATTAAACTATCCTAAAAATTCTAGACTTCATGTCTTTGACAGTGGGCAAACTTACAAAATCAGCAAGGGATCAAATACTTATTTCTTTCACTGTAGATGCCGCAGTCGCTATGTTCTCCGGCATCTGAGAGTTTATACGTCAGGGATAGGTGATAACCGCCTATTGTGGCGTGATGTCAGCTGTTTGTTGCAGCTTAGACACTCTGCTGATGGCACAGGCACTTCATGCTAGAAGGGAATAATTTCCCCTGACCCTAAATTTACAGGTTAACCTGTCAAGATAGATGTCAGATCAACAAAAATAAATGAATGTGGTGACCAATAGTAGCTGGGGCTCGATGAACTTGTATAATTGAAGACTAAGCAATATGTGGCAGGATTAGGATTGTGAGGAAGTATTATAATTTTATAGTAACAGTGTCCCGTAAATCCTGCACTCTCACAATAAGACTCCTCAGAAAGATCGAGTTGTTGAATGTAATACTATATCAAACACAGCTGAAAAATGTAACTTGTTTTCTAGTCTCTCTTGGATAACTGCCGAAAACTATAATATTAACATTGATATCATGGACTTAAAAACATAGTCCCACATTTAGGCACCATGCACACGACCGTAAAAAATCTCCGTAATTGCGGACCGCAATACAATCCGCAATTACGGACCCGCCCGGTTCTATTGGCTGCGGACACCTTTCCATATCGCTACAGAAGTGTGTCTTAGCCGTAGAACCGTGTCGGGAATTATGGAGCATGTCCTACTTTTCGTTTTTTATGTGCCGTGCTTTCATACTTTGTATGGGATCAAGGCACGAAAATGCGGCTCGCGGCCGTCAACGGTCAGCCATGCCCGCAATTGCGGGCCGTGTGCATGAGGCCTTACTAAGACTAGCATTTTTTACACCAGCCCAAGTGCTTAGCACCAAATTTATTAATAGGCACTTGCCTCTCAATACATTTGGTGCATTTTGGCCTTTTAACCCGTTAGTGACCGGCCCATAGTCTTTTTACGTCGGTCACTAGCGGGCCTTATTCCAATGCCATAGACTTTTTACGTCGCGGCATCGGAATAAGTAAACAGAGCAGGGAGCTGCCAAATCTCCTTGCTCTCAGCTGCCAGAGGCAGCTGAGGGCTGGGGGCGTCCCTGCTCTGCCGGGTGAGATCGATATTCGTATCGATCTCACCCGTTTAACCCCTCAGATGCAGTGCTCAATAGCGAGCACCGCATCTGAGTGGTTTGGGAGAGAAGGAGGGAGCTCCCTCTCATCCCACCGACACCCGGCGATAAGATCGTCAAGTGTCTGTGTCTCCCATGGCAGCCGGGGGCCTAATAAAAGGCCCCCAGGTCTGCCTGTAATGAATGCCTGCTAGATCATGCCGCAGGCATGACCTAGCAGATGCCTGTCCGTTTTAAACGGACAGGCAGTAATGCACTGCAATACAAAAGTATTGCAGTGTATTATAAATGCGATTGGACTAGTAAATTAGTAAAAAAAAAAGTTTAATAAAGTTAATAAAAAAAATGTGAAAAACTATGAAAAACCCACTTTTTCTCTTTACAAACAGCTTTACTATTAAAAAAACAAAATAAAGTTAAAAAGTTACACATATTTGGTATCGCCACGTGCGTAACGACCCCGACTATAAATCTATTACATTATTTAACCCGCACGGTGAACGCCGTAAAAAAAATAATTAAAAACGACGGAAAAATTGCTGTTTTCTGTGAATCCTGACTTTAAAAAAATGTGATTAAAAAGTGATCAAAAAGTCGCATCTACTCCAAAATGGTACCAATAAAAACTACAAGTCGTCCCGCAAAAAAAAAGCCCTCATACAACTGCATCGGCGGAAAAATAAAAACGATACGGGTCTTCAAATATGGAGACACAAAAACAAATAATTTTGAAAAAAAAGCGTTTTTACTGTGTAAAAGTAGTAAAACATACAAAAACGATACAAATTTGGTATCGTTGCAATCGTAACATCCCGCTGAATAAACTTATTGTGTTATTTATACCACATGGTAAACGGCGTAGATTTAGGATGCAAAAAAGAGTGGCGAAATTTCATATTTTTTTCTATCCCCCCCCCCCAAAAAAGTTAATCAATAAATTCTATGTACCCCAAAATGGTGCTATTAAAAAATACAACCTGTCCCGCAAAAAACAAGACCTTATACAGCTATGCCTGGTCATTAAGGTCTAAAATAGGCTGGTCATTAAGGGGTTAAACTGGAGAAAATCAAATCTATGCTTACTATGAGCAGGCGCAGATTTCTCCAGAAGTTTCCACCTTTCTCACTGATTTTACCTTAATAAATTTGACTTAAGTTTTGTTTCCTTGGAGACCACGCTCACACCAGGCGTCATGGCTTCTGTTTATAAGGGAAGCATTGACGCTGTGACGGATACATTTTCCAGTAGAACCAAACTGACACCGATGGACCACATTGACTATAAGGCTGGGTTCACACAGGTTGGATACGCTGTGGAAAACTATGCAGCGCATCCGACCTAGAAGCAACAGCACATTCCGTCTGAAAAAATGCACCACATGGTGCAGTTTTTCGGGTGGAATTTCCGGTGCGGAAAGCAGCTCTAGAAACGTCATCCCAGGAGGCCAGAGTTGCGATTTTTGCGGCAGAATCACAGCTTTCCTGACGCAAAAATCTACATCTGCTATTTGTTGCGGGTTTTACCTCCCCATTGAGTTCAATGGGGAAAACCCGCAACAGAAATTCAGCGATTATGCAACATAAATTGACATGCTGCGGATTAAAAAACCGCACCGCAGGTCAATTTATGAACGTTTTTTCGGCTGGTTTTTTACGCTGTGTGTGGATGAAATTTGTTCGAATCTCGTCCACTCTGCTTCTACTGTAATACGCTGCAGAATTTCCACAATTGCGAAAAATCTGCAGTGTTTATGCTACGTGTGAACCCGGACTTATGGGGCCTGTCGGGGAGTTCTCACAGGCCGCGTTGTTATTCCATTAGAGATACCAGGAAGTTTGACTAAAGTTCTAAACGCAAGTGTGAACAGAGCCTTACAGTCTTTGTTATAGAAAAAGGGACTACTTTCAAAATTTATGAAGAACAGATTTAGGATAAGTTCTGACCTGTGGAATTTTTGAGCGGCTTGACTTTCCAAATAAAGAATGTTATAAAGAATGGCTGAGAACCGGTCCCACAACAAATGGAAGCAACTGGTTTCACTTAGTTAATTTAAGAACCCGTTAAATATTGTCGCTCTATAAACATCTAGTCCACATCGAGCACTCAGATGGAGTGTTAGGACGTGTTAAAAAAACTTTGGCAGTGTTTTTACAAAACGATTTCTACTATTATAAAGCCAGCACACATAAAAAACGTTTCAATTCATTTTATATGCTGCTATTTTTAGATTAATTTCACTAAATTCATTCTTCAGAACTAGTTACACACAGATGTTCAGTAGATGAAAGGTCCTGTAGTCGTCAATCACCATATTAGAACATTAACAGCAGCACAGAGGAGGTCAATGAACTAGTGCAAATATCTGTCGTGTCCCAGTTCATCCCAAGCTGTGCCTACATTTGTGGCCCAACAGAAAACAATGTAAGATATTGCTGAATGTTTTAACTAAAATGCATAGATTTATTTCCAGCGTGATTCTATGTTATTTATACAGTGTTCAGTTTTTATGATACAGAGCTCCGAAACCCCTGCAGTGCCATACAATTCAATTATGAAATAATGGCTGCCTACAGCCACCACTAGGAGGAGCTTATTGCATACAGTTTATACATTGAACTCAATAATAAAACAGTATGTAGTAAAATCCTTAGCTCCCCTCTAGTGGTGGCTGCCTCTCCTTTAGAAAACCTGTTTCCTGAGGCTTCCCAAGGAGGAAAAGGATAGGTGAAGACTTCTAGGTCTTTGTTTATATTGTGGCAAGAAGGGGCATTTTGCACAGAGGTGTAGCCTTAAGATGGGAAATTTCAAAGAATAAAAAGGTAAAAGTGAGAATCTTTTAGGTGCATTTAATTTCTCTCCAAAAAATATACTGTTGCTACCCGCTAAGGTTGAGTGGGAAGGTATTTTTGTCCTTAGATGGCACCCTTTTATCCAGGGGATCTGCAAGGTTCTGTACCCCTGGTATTAAGTTGTCAATAGTAGGAATCCATTCGGAGACTATTACTTTTTAAATAATTTACTCTCCTACTTACCCTATTATTTTGGGTTACCCATGGTTAGCCCTTCACAATCCAATAATTGATTGGGGTTCTGGCAAATAAACCGAATGGTGAAAAGCCTGTCCAGGGAGGGGTTTTAAATCCTCAATTTATATTGCTGTCACTACATTACAAGGTCTGACCGCATAATGCAACGAATATGTAGATGTGTTTTGCAAGAAGACTACTAATGTTCTTTTGCCTCATAGGGGATATAATAATAATCTTTATTTATATAGCGCCAACATATTCCGCAGCACTTTACAATCTAGAGGGAACATAAACTGACAATATCAGACATTACATAGTGACAAAGCTAATTTACAATTACAATTCAGACAGGAGGATTGAGGACCCTGATCGCAAGAGCTTACAATGATGAGGAAATAAGGGACACACAAAGTGTAACAGTGTTTGTTCAGTATAATGGTCTAGCCATCATTTATACACATGGGGTAGTAGACACAAAGCTGCATGATACGTCACGGATATGACTGTCCCATAGCTCGGGTACTAGACTCTATGATTCCCAAGGGGAGGTCATATCACTTGTCTACTCTTGTGACCCAGGCGATGAAGCAGTATATCAAGTAGAACCTGGAGAATAGATTTATTCGATCCTCCAGGTCCCCAGCCGGTGCTGGGTTCTTTTTTCTGGCCAAAAAGAGTAGCAATCTTCATTGCTGTAGATTATAGTGGACTGAAGAAGATTCCCATACATAACTGCTACCTTCTAATTTCTGAATTATTTGACCAGTTCATGAAAGCAGTCATATTCCCTAAAATCGTTCTGTTGTAGCCTATAATCTCATTAGGATCCGGGAGGGAGATAAATAAAAGAGAGCCTTTAACACACATACAGGACTTTACAAATACTTGGTGATGCCTTTTGGGTTGTGTAATGCACGGATGTTTTTATAGAATTCTTGGGTCAATTTTTTGTTCTGTAGTTGATGATATTTAGATATTTTCTTTATTCTTGGAACAAAATCGTTCCCATGTCAAAAGGGTTCTGTCTGAGTTAAGGGAAAAAACACCTTTTTGCTAAGATGGAGAATTGTGAGTTCGAGGTTAAGGGCTTTGCTTTTCTGGGTTATATTATTTCCCACCAATGAAGGCCATGCAGGATTGGGCACTCCCCACTAATCTCAAAACGATGCAAAGATTTTTGGGGTTTGCTAACTACTATAGTAGATTAATCCGACCTTTTTTTTCTCTATAGTGACTCCCATAATGACCCTAACTACGATTAAGTTCAATCCGGCTTATTGGTCTTCTGAAGCCCTTAACCGCTTCCCAACCGCACACTGTAAATTCACGTCAGCGCTTGCTGGGCTCTGTGCAGCACCGACGTGAATTCGCGCTGGGTGTTAAAAGCGTGATCGGGTGTCTCAGAGTAGCGCTGACACCCGGATGGCGCTGTTAACCCCTGCCTCTGGTCCCGGAGACATGATCGGGACCCGATTGGTTCAGGTCCCGATCATGTGATCGCAGGGAAAATTTGTTGCTATAACAAACTGGAATGTTTGTTGCTACAACAAACTTTACCGGGGACCGATTGCGGGTGCTGCCGTCGGTTGTCATGTCAAAACCGGAGGCCATACAACGGCCTCTGGGTCTGCCATGCATGGAAGCCTATGAGGACCAGCCGGAGGTTGGTCCTCATAGGCTTCCTGTCAGTGTGACTCTCAGCGTCACACTGACAGTTTATAATATATTACACTACCTAGGTAGTGTAATGTATTATAGCAGCTATCAGTGCTACAGGTATTCAAGTAAAAATAGTAAAAAAAAAAGGTAATATAAATGTTTTATAAAAGTGCAAAAATAAGTTATAAGTTACAAAAACAAAAAATGCTTTTTTTTCCTATAATAAGTCTTTTATTATAGGAGAAAAAATTAAAAGAGAAAAAAGTACACATGTTTGGTATCACCGCACGGTGAACACCGCAAATTTTTATTAATAAAAAACAATGCCAGAATCGCTATTTTTTTGGTCACCACCCCTCCCAAAATATAGAATAAAAAGTGATCAAAAAGTCGCATGTACCCCAAAATAGTACCACTAAAAACAGCAACCTGTTACAAGCCCTTACACAGCTTTTTTGACTGGAAAATAAAAAAGTTATGGCTCTCAGAATATGGTGACACAAAAAATTTATTCTTTTATGGAAAAGTAATTTTATTGCATAAGCGCCACAAAACATAAAAAAACGATATACATCTGGTATCGCCATAATTGTATCGACCAGCAGAATAAAGTAAAATGTCATTTATAGCGCACAGTGAACACTGTAAAAAAAAAGAGGACAAAAAAACATTGTCAGAATTTTTTTTGTGACCTTGCTTTCCAAAAAATTTAGTAAAAAGTGATAAAAAAAATTGCATGTACCCTAAAATGGTACCAATGAAAACGACAGATTGTCCCGCAACAAAAAAGCCCTCACACGGCTCCAGTGAAGAAAAAATAAAGAAGTTCTGGCTCTCAGAATATACGCTTGTGTAAAAAACTAACGGCTCGCTTTCCCATTGATGTAAATGGGAAGCCTAATCAAGCGTTTCACGCTTTTTTCACGTGTTTTTGGACGCATTTTGTATGCGCTTTTTGGCGCATAATTAGGACTCCCATTGACTATGGGAACATTTGGCGTGTTTTACGTGCAAAGGAATTGACTCGACACTTCTTTATTTACACAATGCATTTTTTAAAAACACATGCGTAAAAAAGGGCAGTGTATGTACTAACAGCGCACTTTACCAATTATGTAAATGAAAAGCGTAATCAAGCGGTTTTTTATGCGGTTTTTGGCACGTGAAAATGCACAAAAAAACTGCATCATTTACACGCTGTGTGAACCTGTCAATTGAAAAGTAATTTACTTCACTTTCATCATTATTAGGGTATGTGCACACACAAAATCAAAAACGTCTGAAAATATGGAGCTGTTTTCCAGGGAAAACTGCTCCTGATTTTCAGACGTTTTTTTTTAGCACCTCCACGTCGGAACAGAACGCCGTATTTCCCATTGAAATCAATGGGCAGATGTTTTTAGGTATCCTGCTTCCGATTTTTCAACAGTTTACAGCCCGAAAAATGGTCAAAAATAAGCCGTGTGAACACACCCTTAGGGTATGTGCACACGTAGTATTTACAGACGTTTTTCGGGCCTTAAACATCCCGAAAAACGGCTGAAAATCGGAAGCAGAACGCCTACAAACATCTGTGCATTGACTTCAATGGGAAATACGGCATTCTGTTCTGACAAGGCATTTTTGTACACCTCATTTTCAAAAAACAGCACGTAAAAAGACGGCCGCGAAAAATAAGTGCATATCACTTCTTGGGACGTTTTTGGAGCCGTTTTTCATTGACTCTATAGAAAAACAGTTCCGTAAATAATGCAGCGAAAAACCCAAGTTTGATTAAAAAACGGCTGAAAATCAGGAGCTGTTTTCCCTTGAAAACAGCTCCGTATTTTCAGACTTTTTGTTAATAAGCGTGTGAACATAGCCTTAGCCTTTTGGTGTGTCTTATAGCTTCTGCCAGCTGACATTTGTACAATCACTCCCAAAATGGCAGCCGGACAATGCTTAGCAATTTGAAGACACCTTTTCCTGGCTTGTAGCCAAAAATAGGGAGGGGGTGAGATTCCCTCTCACATTTACAACAGCTGTGAGTTAGGTTGCTTTGCCTTGCTGTAATTCTGGGAAGTGCTCCCTCTGGTGGTCAATATAGGAAAACATGTCAAATTATTATTTAATCTTTAATACATCCCACCATGTGGAAGAAAAAAAAAAATACAGCAAAAAACTTAAAAAATATAATAGAAATAAGTAATTTACTTTAAAAAAAAAGTTTAATTCACGACACATTCCCTTTAAAGGCTCTTTAGCCATCCCTGAAGGGGGTACTGTTAAGAGCAGCAGGTTTATACATGCATGCTTGTCATCTCCCAGCTATTGAGCGGTAGGTGGGGCATTTGCTTAGGCAACTGCTTCACAGATGTTCATCAGTGTAGGTCAGATGACCACACAGAGGTGTCACTGTGGCTTGTTCATAGAGTGCAATCTGATTGGTCTGCCTCTCCTTAAGAATTCCTTTTATCAGATTGAGGGGGATCATTTATAATACTTGTTATGTATGTTTCCGATGTTCTAGTGTGATCGTGTGTTCCAGTCTAGTGTTGTATTTTCCCAGCTCTGACTAAGTGTTTCCTCAGTGCGTGTTTGCTTCTGTGTCTATTTCTGTTTGTTGGTAGGTTTATCCTGTTTTATTGTGCTTTTTTTCTGCTTGCCTGGTCTCCCTAAATTTTCAATCAATCAATAAATCAATTTGTGCTGGTTTTATTGCCCCTGGTTCCTAGTGTTTTCCTGGGGCTGTGTTAGGGACAGTGTCTGCATGTTTCTTGTATTATTGTGATACATGCTCCATAATTACCTTCCCTTCGACTGTCCAGTTTGTTCACCATTCGACCCCACTGTAGTCCTGGGATTACTGCAGATGAAGTCTAGTCCGACCATCTTGTGATAAATTTGGTGCAGCTTGCTAGACATGTTAGACACTTTTTTCTTCCTTACGCCATCACTTAGTTGACTTACTTTAGACCAATATTTAAACCAAGTCCCTTTTGATAAACCACAACTTTTTTTTAGACACTTTATTAAAACTGTCTGTATGGTGCAAAAAGTGTCTAAAACACATAGTAAATATGCTGCAAGGCCTGTGCACAATTTTTGGGGACACAAATTGAGTCAGAATTCTGGTGCATTTAGTTTAGCAAATCTCCCACAATATTCCATGCGTGGTCTGACTAGTCATTTGTATAAAGGCAAAAACTATGTTATTGTCATGTACATAAAGGTATATAAGAAAATTAATAACACAGTATATTGGACCTAAAACAACATGGCGCTAAAAAATGGGCATTCACATGGATGACGCTGTGTCATTATTTGTTTATTGCTATCAGATATAATTACTCAATAGAACATACACACACTATGCCTAAGACAATACATTTCCTAGAACAGCCCCGAGGGTGAGCATTAATTTCAAGTACATACTGTATGTTTTTAGTTATTGATTGAAAAAAAAAACCTTCAGACATAACAATAAACAACCACTAACTACTGTAGCATCACTCACATGAGTTCCTGTCCCCAATGGGGCTCACAATCTAATTTCCCCTTTGTCAGACAGATACATGCACATGCACACACACAAGGGCTAATTTTGTAGAAAGCCAATTAACCTATAAGTAAGTATTTGAAGTGAGGGAGGAAACCGGAGGGAGGAAATTCACGCAAACACGAGGAGAACATACAACGCCAAGTAGATGTTTTTCTTAGTCGAATCCAAACCCAGGACCCCAGTGCTGCAAGAAAAGAGTGCTCATCACTTCAACCTACACTGAATGTCAAAATATTTTTAAATGTTTCGTTACACTTTATTTAAAGGGTAGTTCAAGATTTAAATTGGAATGAGCTGCAATACTGGACACTGCCCATGTGTCACAGTCAGGACTTCGGACAGAAGTTTGGACACCTTGTGTCACTATTATATTTATCTAGGGATAAACTGCAGGGCCCTAAACATTTTTTGCAATTTTCATGAAATCCCTAGGTCACGTCCCTGGTGTAGTCTCCAATAGCAAGCGCTAATGGCTTGTAGACAGTGTTTCCAAAGCAAGGTATCAGAAATAATAAATTTAAGTGTGGTCGCACAAATCTGAGTTCACGCCTGTAAAAATTCATGACAGTTAGGGTATGTGCACACACACTAATTACGTCCGTAATTGACGGACGTATTTCGGCCGCAAGTCCCGTACCGAACACAGTGCAGGGAGCCGGGCTCCTAGCATCATACTTATGTACGATGCTAGGAGTCCCTGCCTCTCTGCAGGACGACTGTCCCGTACTGTAATCATGTTTTCAGTACGGGACAGTAGTTCCACGGAGAGGCAGGGACTCCTAGCATCGTACATAACTATGATGCTAGGAGCCCGGCTCCCTGCACTGTGTTCGGTCCACTACTTGCGGCCGAAATACGTCCGTCAATTACGGACGTAATTAGTGTGTGTGCACATACCCATACAGGTCACGGCAGGTAGCGATCCAAAGCCTGAGTCAGGAAACCGTCCAGGTCAAAAATAGCAAACAACAAACACCTTCACAAGTGAACAGAAACCAAGGAACCTTGTTGCTTAGGCAAGTTGTAGCAGTTCTGAGCAGGTTTATATAATCAAAGATGACCAGCCTCAGGCATGGGTCTGTCCCTTTAAGATGTAGCAGAGTGTGCGTGCAGCTGTGGAAAGACCTAAGATTGCATTTAGACAGGAAGAAGGACATGCCTGCGCTATACCGTGGACAAGAGTCGCGCTGCTTTTGGTAAAACAGCAGATCCTTCTTTCTAATCTTGGCCAAACAGTTTAAAAAAAATATGGAAATTATTTTAGGATATTAATATGTGGTAAATGTAGCATTAAATGGTTCAAGTCTGAGGTTTCTGACCTTTAGTGGACTAAGCTATGGTTGTGGTAATGCAAAAGAGGCGCTTTCAATCTCTTGGATATAGCGTAGAGAAAATAAGCACCAATTCAGACAAAAGTGTCAAAATGTCGAAAACTGTATTAAATATTTTTCCATGTCAAAACTGCTTTGCGGGAAAAAGAAGCGACATGCCCTATCTTCGGGCGCTTCCGCCCCTGACTTCAATGGGAGGCAGAGAAAGCGTATTTTGCGGTGTTTTATGCCCGCGGCGCTCACTGGCCGCGGGCGAAAAACGCCGTGAAAAACTCTGCGAAAATCGGCGTGCAGGGAGAGGAAAATCTGCCTCAAACTTCCAAACTGAATTTTGAGGCAGATATTCCTCCTGCAAAATACTCCGTGTGAACATAGCCTAATGGGTTCACACAGAGTTTTTTGCAGGCAAAAAATCTGCCTCAAAATTCAGTTTGGAAGTTTGAGGCAGATTTTCCTCTCCCTGCACGCCGATTTTCGCTGCATTTTTCGTCCGCGGCCATTGAGCGCCGCGGGCATAAAATGCCGCAAAATACACTTTCTTTGCCTCCCATTGATGTCAATGGGAGGTAAGAGGCGTAAATGCCCAAATATAGGGCATGTCCCTTCTTTTTCCCGCAAGACAGTTTTACCGCTCGCGGGAGAAAACCGCCTCCGCCTCCCATTGAAAACAATGGGAGGCATTTTCGGCTGTTTTTTGGCGAGTTTTGCGGCGCGGTTTCCGTGTCAAAAAACTTGTCAAAAAAACTCAGTGTGAACATACCCTTAAGATGGAATTCTAACCAGGACACTTCCAAGACTCTAACCTTCAATATGGGTGAAAAAAGCTTTTGTACAAATTTGGCAATTGTTATGCCTTTCTTTTCTGTCAATTAACATGGAAAAATATTTAATACAGTTTTCTACATTTTGACATTTTTGTCTGAATTAGTGCTTATTTTCAATACAAAATGTAGCATGAAAACCAGCACGTTTCTTCCTTGTTTTATACATATTATTATTTAGGACTATGATAGGCATAATATTAACTCTATCATTTATGTAATGTTTTTGATTAATAGAGAACAATAAAACTACTATCATGGCCCATTCTGTATTCCACTATTATCTGAGAACTGAGAAGTGTATTGGTTCTCAGTAAAATATAGCTTCTAGCCATAAGCACCTGGTTCGTCAACACATACCAGAGAAACGAAAAACCAGTGTTATGATTGTTTACAAGATATTATATTGGATGATTGTCTTGCCTCACGATCAATACGGCTTTTGTTCAACTAGGTTAGGATTGAAATATGGGATGCACCAGAATGAATAATCTCTCAGAGAAAATAAATGTGTATTCCCTAGACAAGAATGGGAAGGCCTTGAGGGTAGATGTTTTCATTTGCAATGTCTACAATATAATGATGATGAAAATGTTCTTTCATGGGAAACACCCTGCATGAATCCTTCAAAATAGGATATACTGACTGTATGATACCCAATACAATGATAGTGGAAGTGCACGCTAACATAATCGAAGGTCACTCACCCACAACATCATTGCATTCCTTCCAAGATCTGTTGTACAATGTACCTATATACACAGTGATGTAATCCAAACAAAAAAAGCGGAAGTGAGCAGAAAAATGCTGAATTTTTATCTTATTTTAGCAGTAGCCCCCCCCCCCCCTCCAACTCGTTTGCCCACTGTCATGGACTATAAAATCTTTTAAAAACTAAATAAATGTTTCTATTAGATCTGGAAATAAAACCATCACACAGTGACCAAATAACCAAGTAACCTGTATAATATCACCAAACAGTGACTAATACAGCTATGCAGTGACTGAATAATATCACCAAACCGTGAGTGAATAATACCAACATACTGTGAGTAAATAACACTGTCATACTTTGACTGAAAAACACCACCATACTGCAAGTGAATAATACCATCATACTGTGAGTGAAAAACACCACCGTTCTGTGAATGAATAATACCATCATACTGTGAGTGAATAACATCTCCATACTGTGAGTGAATAATACCGTCATACAGTGAGTGAATAACATCTCCGTACTGTGAGTGAATAATACCGTCATACTGTGAGTGAAAAGCACCACCGTACTGTAAGTGAATAATACTATCATACTGTGAGTAAAACACACCACCGTACTGTGAATGAATAATACCATCATACTGTGAGTGAATAACATCTCCGTACTGTGAGGGAATAATACCGTCATACTGTGAGTGAATAACACCATCATACTGTGAGTGAATAACATCTCTGTACTGTGAGGGAATAATACCGTCATACTGTGAGTGAATAACACCACCATACTGTGAGTAAATCATACCGTCATACTGTGAGTGAATAATACGTCCAACTGTGAGTGAAGAACACCACCGTAATGTAAGTAAATAATACCATCATACTGTGAGTGAATAATACCGTCATACTGTGAGTGAATAACACAACCGTAATATCTGTGAATAACACCTCCTAAATGTGAGTAAATCATACCGCCATACTGTGAATGAATAATATGTCGAACTGTGAGTAAACAACACCACCGTAGTGTGTGGAAATAATACCATCATACCGTGAGTGCATAATACCATCATACTGTGAGTGAATAACACAACCGTAATGTGAGTGAATAATACCATCATACTGTGAATGAATAATACTGTCATTATGTGAGTGAATAACACCACTGTAGTGTGAGTGAATAATACTATCATACTGTAAGTGAATAATACGTCATACTGTGAGTGACTAATAATGTCATTGACTGTGTATTCAATAATATGTCTAACTGTGAGTGAATAACACCACCATATTGTGAGTAAATATTACCATCATACTGTGAGTGAATAAGACCGTCATGCTGTGAGTGAATAATACCTTCCTACTGTGAGGGAATAATATGTTCAACTCGGAGTGAATAACACCACCGTACTGTGAGTAAATAATACCATCATGCTGTGAGTGAATAATAATGTCATGCTGTGAGTAAATAATACCGTCAAACAGTGAGTGAATAATACCGTGATACTGTGAGTGAATAATACCGTCATACTGGGAGTGAATAACACAACCATAATGTGAGTATCATACCGTGAATGAATAATACTATCATAGTGTGAGTGTATAACACCACCGTAGTGTGAGTGAAAAATATTTTCATACTGTGAGTGAATAATATGTCATACTGTGAGTGAATAATACCGTCATACTGTGAGTGAATAATACTGTCATACTGTGAGTGAATAACACCATCATACTGTGAGTGAATAACGCCACTGTACTGAGAGTGAATAACATCATCATACTGTGAGTGAAGAACACCACCGAACTGTGAGTGAATAGCATCGTCATACTGTGAGTGAATAACACCACCGAACTGTGAGTGAATAACTTCCTCATACTGTGAGTGAATAATACCATTGTGCTGTGAGTGAATAATACCGTCATATTGTGTGTGAATAACACCATCATACTGTGAATAACACAACCATAATGCGGGTATCATACCGTGAATAAATAATACTGTCATAATGTAGGTGAATAACACCACCGTAGTGTGAGTCAAAAATACTTTCATACTGTGAGTGAATAATAGGTCATATTGTGAGTGAATAATACCGTCATACTATGAGTGAATAATACTGTCATACTGTGAGTGAATAACACCATCATACTGTGAGTGAATAATACCATCGTACTGTGAGAGAATAATACCGTCATACTGTGTGGGAATAACACCGTCATAGTGTGAGTGAATAACACCATCGAACTGTGAGTGAATAGCATCGTCATACTGTGAGTGAATAACACCACCGAACTGTGAGTGAATAGCATCGTCATACTGTGAGTGAATAACACCACCGAACTGTGAGTGAATAACTTCGTCATACTGTGAGTGAATAATACCATTGTACTGTGAGTGAATAATACCGTCATACCGTGTGTGAATAACACCATCATACTGTGAATACCACAACCATAATGTGGGTATCATACCGTGAATAAATAATACTGTCATAGTGTGAGTGAATAACACCACCGTAGTGTGAGTGAAAAATACTTTCATACTGTGAGTGAAAAATACTTTCATACTGTGAGTGAATAATAGGTCATATTGTGAGTGAATAATACTGTCATACTGTGAGTGAATAATACCATCATACTGTGAGAGAATAATACCGTCATACTGTGCATGAATAAGACCATCATACTGTGAGTGAATAGCACCACCGTCCTGTGAGTGAATAACATTGTCATACTGTGAGTGAATAATACCATTATGCTGTGAGTGTATAATACCGTCATCGTGTGAGTGAAGAACACCTCCATACCGTGAGGGAATAATACCATCATACTGTGAGTGAATAATACCATCATACTGTGAGTGTATAATACCATCATACTGTGAGTGAATAACACCTCCGTACTGTGAGTGGATAATCTGTCTGCAGGAAACAAATAGCGTGAAGAAAGGAGAAAGAAATACAGTACTGATCAGGCACAGTCAGACTAAACAGAATAAAGAGCAATAAATCCAATAACTACCAGTTGATATGTTCTCTGATTGTCATTGTTCGCTTTCAATGTCTTCTCCACCAGGCTCAGTATATCTAGGCTTCTTCCATCTTCAACATTCCTCTGCAGATTTGATAGTGTGGTTTCTATGGTTCCTCCCTTTTGCACCATACTACCACCCATGAAAATGCCAATTGTAGTGCCAAAACAGACACAGTGTCCCATAAAAAGTACCTGCCAGCTGCCCCCATGAAAAGCGGTTTTCAAGATCTAAGTCCTGCCAGATAGGTTCCCCATTCACAGTGTAGTCAGTGATTGCCTCATAATCAGTGCAGGTGCCATAAAATGCTGCCATATACACAGTGCAGTCACCAGTAAATACCCACATAAGCAGTCCAACTAACAAAAGTGCCCTCATATTAAGTTACTGGATGCCACCTGCTCCTACCCACCTTTTCCTCATGCTTGCACTGCCTATGAGGAAGTGATGTCTGAGCGGCAGCTGATTGTAATTGACCACTCAAGCGTTACTTCCACCTTTTGCATAAGTGAGCAGCTGAAGTACAGTATCTCTGAGATAACTTCAGCCACACACAAAACTCAATTGTATGTGTGTCTTGAAGATGCAAGTACATAATTGAGCCGGAGTGCCTCTTTTGAGAGTGTCTTTTGCACACTGCCTGATAAAAAAAAAAGTACTAGGGCATCAACCTGGAAACCTGATACCACTATGTCCACCTCTGCAGAAGATCAGTTCTAGGGTATCCACATTTTTTATACTCTGAGCATTTATCACATTGGATCACATTGGATCTTTCTTGGAGATACAACACATTTTGGCATTTCCTATCCCCCTCAATGGGCATTTAATCTATTTACATTTATATCTAAATAGAGGTATACAGCAAGCATTCTATTAATCCCTTTGTAAACTGGGAACCCTGACATCTAAATTACTCAGGATTACAAGTAGAATTTATGTTAACATTTTGCTACATCTCACTTACACAGGGAACCTGCCAAGTATCAGCGTTTCAGTGGGAGGCAGCTGTTTCTGAAACTACGCAAGGAATTGTGTGTGTGTAAACATCTCTAGCTGGGCATAGACCTCAGTCTTGTCAACTGTACAGTATGCCAGTTTTCAAATAGACACTCCCTTCAATTTCTTATATTTTTTGTGTGAATTATCAGCATACTGCCTCAATAAAAATAGTTCTCCGTCATCTTCTTCTTCGTCTTCTTCTTTTTCTGCTTCTTTTACTTCTCTTTCTTCTCCTTCTTCTCCTCTTTCTCCTTCTTCTTTTTCTCTTTCTGCTTCGTCTCGTTCTCTTTCTTATCTTTTTTCTCCTACTTCTCAATCTTATCCTTCTACTCCTTCTTCTTCTTCTTCTCTCTCTCCAGCTTCTCCTTCTTCTCCTTCTTCTTCTTCTCTTCCTCCTCCTTCTCCTTCGTCTCGTTCTTCCCCTTTTTTTTTCTTCTCCTTCTACTCCTCTTACTTCTTCTTCATTTTCTTTTCTTTCTCCTCCCTCTCCTCCTCCATCTTCTATTTATCTTTCTTCTTCTTCTCCTTCTTTTCCTCATCATTCTTCTCTTTAATTTTCTCGATCTTCTTCATCATTTCAGAACGTTGTGCACGCTGTTTGTCCACACTCGAGTTGAACGGTGTATGATTAGCTAACACAACATGAATGACAAGAGAGCAGGGAATAGGGAAGTATAGAATGTTTTGCACAATGTGTGTGACACAAGGAACATGACCAGTAAACAAGGAGAAGAGCTGTGGGAATAATTATATCATGGTTATGGCATAAAAAGCATGGCCTAAAGAAGAAAATCAAAAATAGTGCAACTGATAAAAATAAAGAGAGAAGGTTAGGTAAGTCTTGTGGGCTTTGCTTAGTTAAACTTTCCTTTGATTTGCTTGGAGTATATCTTTAAATAAAAACTTTAAGAAAATCAATTATACATCAATCAATCAAAATGTCACGAAGGGTACCTTCAGGTTATATCCTCCGACAACCCTTTTGGCTACCGGCCCAGAATTTTATTACTAACTATGTATTCTATATAAAAAGAATATATACAATTATGTCCCATTAAAACAGACTTTATCAATTTCCCGATTCCAAAAGCAATTTTCAATATAATATTCTAGAATCTATTAATCATCGAACGACCCAATCACACTTGGCTTCCTAGACCAAAATAACTTATCTTTATTTGGCATCGTTCTTTTCTATGGAACGTTTAGTCATAATGATCAGCATTTTCAAGTCTATTAAAATATTAGTTGTAAAAGTAGTTTCTTAGAGGTAAATTATATCTTGGATGTAGATATGTCATGGGAATTCCATAGGCCTTAAAGGGTTTGGGCTAATAATTACCCCTTGCGTACTCATACTTGCTTTATCGTTGTGGTCGTACAAGGTGCATACTGTAAAAAAACAACACAAGGGACTAAAGTTTAATACTATCCACAGGAATAACACAGCTTTGGCAAGATTAGTATCTAGTGGACAGAACAGACCGTGAGTCATCCTATATCAGATTTCTTTGTCGTTTGCAAAAATGTATCATTTTAGGCCTTGTTGCCAATAGGAAAAATAGACAAATAGCAAGTATGTTTTTATTTTCTTCTTGACATTCATTTAATAATTAACCATTCATTTCTTTTAGGCCTCATGCACTCTACCATATTATGACTCCAAACAACCCCTGAGTTGTACGGAGCAGTAATACAACTGTAATGATGGGGGTAGGGAAACAGACAAGTGAGCCCTAATCTACCCGCCACTCAGTCCCTGCCTACTTGCAACGACCCGCCCTAGGCGACGGGGTACAACTGGGCGACGGTCCCTACACTCAATAAGTGAACGACAGACAAACAGACAAGGGAACACAGAACCTAAGGGAAACGGGGCAGTTGCCCACGGCAACACCGTGAGCAACAAGAGTAGTAAACGAGCCGAGTCAAACCAGGAGAGTACGAGGTGCCAAAAGCAGAGCAGGAGAGTAGTGAACAAGCCGAGTCAAACCAGGAGAGCACGAGGTACCAAACGCAGAGCAGGAGAGTAGTCAACAAGCCAGGGTCAATACGAAGCAGGGACAAATAGTACAAGAAGCTGCAGCAGGGCCAGGAAACCAACAGAGAAGATTCACAAGCAAGGAGGAACAGGAAAGGCAGGTATAAATAGACAGAGGGCGGGAGCTAGCTCCGTCTGGCCAGGCTGCGATAGGCTCTCCCACTCCTAAGCCTGCCATCCTGAGTGGTGGAAGATGGAGTCAGTCTCACAGACATAGAAGCAGGTGCAGACTGATTACCTATGGGTGTTGATAAAGAAGCTGTGCCTGGCAGATCCTTTACAACAACACCTAAAAAAGTCCAATTTCATATGAAGGCATAAGAAAATTTGGTTCTGTCAGATTCTGCATGAAAAAAACTACGGCATGTTCCATTGTTTCTAGGGGAGAATACTTTATTAACACAGTGCAGTATGAAGGCAACATACAGCGGCACACAAAGTGCCTAAGGCTCCAGAGTACAGAGTTGTAGGAACTCTGTGTGACTATGAAATCACTTTAAAGAAAAAAAGCACACAATGGTGCAACATACGGTATCCGCTCACAAAAATTAGAGAGGCAGGAAAGTGAGAATGGTGGCGTCGTTCTGGGGGGCATGAGAACCTGGTAGTCAAAAAGATTTATATATATATAGTCCATGTGCTGGTTCGGGAGACTGCTAGCCACGGGTCTTTCTGGGTTAAGAGCTTGTTTCAGACAGAGAATAAGCACTATCGAATGCTGAGATGCACTAGAATATTCTGAGTGCAAGACGGCAAAAAATGCACAGTTCCCTTTGCAGTATTATCCTTAATACAGCAAAGGGCACAACGCCTTCGTAAAGGGTCATTTTTCTACGTCTTGCACTCAGAATATCCTACTGCATCTCAGCATTCAATACTGTGCGACTCTGTACAGACCCCAATGCATGACTCCGCCATATGCATGTGTAATGTGGGGTTTCTCAAGTGTTCCCCCTTCTGCTCTGTGACTCCGGCTTTCTACTGCACTACACACAGCGACGGCCTTAGGATAGATGGTGCCACGTGAAAAATTATCTTTCGGCGTCCCACGCCATCATAAAAAAATGGCCCATAAAAAAGTGTAATGCCCCCCCCCCACAGTATAACGCCCTGTATAGTGCACCCACACAGTATAATGGCCCTTTTGTGCCCTCCCTACAGTATAATAATATAATATATTATAACCCCCTCAAGGACACAGTATTTTGTCCTCTAATTGTGCCCACACAGTATTATGCCCCCTAAGTGCCACACACTATACTGCCCCCTGTAGGGCCCTTACACAGTATAATGTCTGCTTAGTGGCCTCCCAGCCCCTTGTAGGTAGTGCCACACAGCCCCCATGTAGGTGTGCCACACAGCCCCCCTGTAGGTAGTGCTATACAGCCCCCTGTAGGTAGTGGCACACAGCCCCCTTGTCATAGTGCCCTGTAGGTAGTGCCACACAGCCCCCTTGTAGGTAGTACAACACATCCGCCTTGTAGGTAGTACCACACAGCCCCCTTGTAGGTAGCACTCCCCCTTCCTGTAGATAATGCCACTGTAGCTCCCTGAAGGAGCGGAATCCCCCTGTGGCCGGGGATTCCGCTACTGGACGGAGCGATTGATATCTCTGTCCATACATGGACAGTGACATCAGGGGCAACTCCTGAAGCAGAATCGCTAGCGACACCGTTGCCGACGCTGTGACAGGGGATTCCAATTCAGGAGAAGCCCCTAACGTCTGTCTCTGTCCATTTATGGATAGTGACGTCAGGGGCTTCTCCTGGAGCTGAATCACCATGTCAGCAATGCTGTGGATGGGGATTCCGCTTCAGGAATCTTCTGTCACTGCTTCATACCACCTCCCTATCCTAATGAAAGCACCGCATGGTTGGCATTACCGCAGAGTATCACGGCCTGCCACTTTCAGGGACGTGCCAGACAAAACATTAGAAGAGCAACAGATCAACAATTTGTAACATTCTTGAACCCGGACAGTCTCTTAAAGGGCCAGGTAACTTATTTACAAAGTATATGTTTCACAGTCCATAGTCTGTAGTTTGTGGAAGGGGGCACTTAAATTACCCTCTTTGAATAAATATATGTTTATGTTTTCTTATGTTAAAATTCAAAAATCTCTTTAGAACGCTAAAATATTTGAACTACTAAATGAGTAAATCATGAAACAGCAACTTAATACTTATCACGATATACATTACATTGCTTGTATGGCATATCTTTGTAATAATGTCTACATGTAATACTAGTGAGGTATGAGTCCCAATATGAAAGTTAATTGATTATGATTTACCTAAAAAAAAAAAACAACAGTCTATAAAAATGATTTTGTTTCCTCCATATTTGATTGTGTACAATTTGTCACTGAGCACCAGAAAATACTTTATTGCCCTAGTAAAAAATCAAATCTTTACAAAGTGATATACATTTATTCTAATGACCCCCTATCAGTCAGTATTTTTAGAGACAATTTCGGCAGCAATTACGCCACTGGCTCTTATTAAATAAATCTAGTTCCAGTGTTAGACCCAAAGTAATGATATACTGTTATGTCACATGACTGTGGAGACCAATTACTGTCACGGAGGATGACATGAATCTGGATGACACATGATCGCACTTGATCTAATATACTTGGGACCCATATGTAGACTGGCGCTGGTGGACTGAAGCAGAATTTGAAAGGTAAGTATATTACAAAGTGTGTCATTTTTCAATTTTAGGAACATATTTTATAGGGTATCTTTTTTTTAGAAACAAACTGGAAAACGCCATTATATGCAATGTTGTTATACAATAAAGCAAAGTCGGGTAAATTCTCTTTATAGACGCAATGTGATATTGGCTTCGCTCAGGTCATGGGTTCTTAAAGTACATAAAGATGTCAACTGTACCTGTAATACATATTAGGGAACCCCTTCTCCCATTCCTATCTCAAAGAAGGTTGGATAAAAGGCTGAACATTTTTTATATTCTGGCCAAGTTTTGTTGACTGCCCCACATCAAGAATCGATGAGTTTAACATCAGTTAGACAACTCTATAGTAAGCATGACAAAGCTTGGGGCTGCTATGGGGAACCCTGGTTGGGAAACATTGTTCTAGGGGATGCCTACCCTACAATACAAGAGATTTATTCAACGAAGTTCCATATATTTTGTTTCAAGACTTTTCCAGACTAACTGTGTCACTTTCGTAGCAACTAAACTTCTAGATAAGTAGATTGTTTCTAGCAAACTTCAAACTATTCGCTCTATAAACACAAAACATCAACAAAAGAGTCTATGGGAAGAAAGACAAAGCCTAAAACCCTCTTAACCCCGGTCACACGCAATAACATTTACCACAGCAGCTTATATTTCGGGACTACTGTTTAAGTTTGATTTAGTTTGCACTATTGCTCTGTTTACTGTATCCTTTTACTCTTCATCCAGAGATGCACTCAGTCATGTTTCTTTTTGTGCCGTGGGCTATTATTGGAGAAATAATTTATTGAGGGGTAAAAATATTTACTTGCAATTAAGAATGTCAAAGCCTCTCTTGGCCGGTCTTCGTTGATGGTCAAAGAACAAAAATATAGGAGGTTCTTGGCTGAACTGTTGGCCTTTCTGTTAGCTTAAACAAAGGTCTTAACTGTAATTTAAAACTTCAAGACGGGATTACTATCAGAGAAAGGTGCTCGGGAAAGAAGCCGAAATTAATTTTTGGTGAGAAAGTATTAAGCCATCACTGATCTATGGATATTATTCTGCAGGGCCTGACTCATGTTCTTCAAGAACTCTTTAAAGAATATTATCTCTGAAGTGTTGTGTGAGGCTTTGCAGCTTATTCTCTACAAATCATCTAATGAGATATTAAAGCCGCCCAGTGCACTCATGTTTTAAGCAAACGAATGGAAAGGACAATAAAAAAAATAAAAAATCTTGGTGACCTTGTGAAATTTTAAATGCTTTGTTTGAGAGTGTGCACAGGAGTGAACAAGTAGCCGTCTAACATTGTCATCATTGACAGTTTGTGATTTATCTTGACTTTCTCTATCCATTTGGCTAAACGTTTTAAGTAAACAACTTCAGATCCCCTCGGCTGCCACCTCCCACTTGTAGGGAGCGTTGCCAAGAAAAGCAGCCAGACAGTTCATTTACCTCTCCCAAACTTGCTTGCGTTTATAGATTGCTTTACTCAGAAAAGGGTCGACATGACTAGTTCCAACACCAGCGAGAGCTAAAATGCGCTCACTAGTTAGAGTAAATATATATGTTTTTCGGATGTTTTGCAAAAGACAATTTAAATATTTTAAGTGAAATTTATAAACTCTTATTGGCAGGACCCCTATACTTTTGTCTTTCTTTCTATTTGTTTTTTTTTTTTATTATTTGTCTTTTTACTTGTTTGTTACTTCCCCTTTGTACAGTGCAACAAAATATGTTGGTGCTATAGAAATGAAGATTATTATTATGATTATCATGTAGTCTTTATTCTCATTGTTCATTAACAAACATGAAAACATTGTCACGTATCATGAGGCTTGAGGTGTGGATCCCTGTGACTGCCACCAGTTTGGCGCTGGCTAGTCCGGGGTGCTGAGTCTAAGGGATACCTGGAATTCAACCTTGAGTCCCGAAAGAAGGAATGCTACAAGTTAATCCTCAGATTACGGTACCCGGCATAGTCTCCAGTTAGTAGCTGGGCGTTGCAGGAACGACAGGACACATACACGAAGACAGGAGTGGAATGCGGACTCAGTACTGAAGTATGGTTAGATGGAGCCAGATGTCACAACCAGAAGTCAGGATCAGGAGATTCAGGTGTGTACTCAAGAACAAGGCAGGGGTGAAGTCAGGAATAGGCCAAGGTCAGATGTAAAACAAGAGGTACCAGGCAGACAATCCAAGGTGCTAAGTAACAGGCAGGGTCGGGAACAACAGAGCTAGGTCATACAAAGGCAACCAATACAAGACTATACATCAGGCTAGAGGCAAAGACTGAATAGACTAGACACTCAGGCACTTAATGAATGCACTAGCTGGGTATATAAAGCAACCCTTGATGACCTCATCATGGAAGAGGCCAATAGAACATACTGCTGCAAGATACCAGAGAACTGCAAAGAAGACATTAATAACCACAAGCTGTGACAGCAGGGTTTGGTCCCATGTCCAAGGTAGTCAGAAAAGCATAAAACTCACTTAGGATGCCTGCAGGGTCAAATGGAGACTTGTCCACGACATCACTGGTGCTCACCGACCACCTAGCAACGCGAGTCGCACAGCCTCCACAATGGATGCACATGTGGAATATGTGTAGGCTGGCCATGTTTGGCTCAATAATAGTCGGAGTCTTCTTCAAAATACTTTTAGACGACCCAATACTGGCCGTGACAACGAGCGGTGATCGGCACTCATTAGCTCTATTCACAAGGAGCAATCGTTGGTGATGTTACTATGATCGTTTGTCCCCATGCACTTGCATCATGTCAGCAAAACATCTCCCAGTTTACACAGGGAGATGTACTTGCCGCCTTGCGACAATTTTTGTTTTGCATAAAGGATGCAATCAGCCGATGAATCAGCGTTTGTTCGTTCATCAGATAATCGCTGCCCTGCTTGCACAGGGAAATTAATGGGAATAAGCGATAATATGAAACTTTGGAAGAACTTATGAAGTAAAGTTGGTAAAGTTCAAGTGCAACAAATGACTCACCACCACAGAGGGTGCAGAACCTGAAGTGAAGTGAAAGCCATTTTTACCCTTTCGATTACAAAATACATGGTCATGTGGGTTGCACAGAATGTTGGAAATTAACGTGTGAAATATTAAGCTCTTCTGATGGTTAAAAATGTTCATTTTTGCCCCCTACAGATTCCGATGTGCATCTACCATTACAGACACCTTCACCATTACAGCAGAGTACAGCATTTTGTATAGTCATAATGAAGTTATTTTATCCAGTGATATTATATAAATGCTCATAAGTTACAAAGTTACATAGGTTGAAAAAAGACACAGGTCCAACAAGTTCAACCTTTCCCAATAAATTACCCATCATTCATTGCTTGATTAGTTATAACCTTCAATGCCATTCATCAGTGAATCATCATCTAGCCTTTTTTTAAATGCCGACATAGTATCTGCCATCACTACCTCTTGGGGTAGGGCATCCCATAGTTTGACTACTCTAACTGTGAAGAACCCTTTCCTATATTGATGTCTGAAACGTCTTTCTTTAACACACAATAAATGTACCCTGGTCCTTTTTAGAGTCCTTGGAAAGAACAGATTATGTGCTAGTTCTTTGTATTGACCACACATATATTTATACATGCTACTAAGTTCACCTCTAAAGCGTCTTTTTTCCAAGCTGAAAAAGCCCAATTTCTCTAGCCTTTTATTGGAAGCGACACCCCCATCCCATTTAATTATCTAGTCATCCACCTTTGAACCTTCTCCAGTTCTCCTGTATCCTTTTTACAAAAAAATATGAAAAGTAAAAAAACTAAATTATTTCCCATTTTCCCCCTAAAGTAATGTAAAAAATAAAAAACGTAAACAAAATTGGTATTGCTGCATCCGTAAAAGTCAGAACTATTACAATATAGTGTTATTTAACGTGCACGATGAACGCCGTATTAAATAAAAAAATTAAAACGACAAAACCGCTGTTTTTTGGTCAACTTAGCTCTGAAAAAAATGTAATGAAAAGTGATAAAAAAATTCTACGTACCAAAAAATGGTACCGATTAAAATGACAGCTCGTCCCGCAAAAAATATGCTGTGACACCGCTCAATCAGTAAAACATTTTAATAGTTATGGCTCTCAGAATGTGGCAACACAAAACATTTTATTTTTTAAACAAAATGTTTATCAATAAAAGTAGTAAAATATTAAAAAAACAATATAAATTTGGTATCACCGTAATTGTATTGAGCCACAGAATAAAGATAACTTGTCATTTTTACCGCACGGTGAGAGCCGTAAAAACAAAATACAAAAAACAATTGAGAAATCACAGTTTTTCTACTGCAGCCCGCAAATAATTTTTTTTCAGTTTCCCAGTACATTATATTGAACTATAAATGGTACCAAAAGAAACTAAAACTCCTCTCGCAAAAAATAAGCCCTCACACCACTCTATTGACTGAAAAATAAAAAAGTTATGGCTCTTGGAATGCGGGAAGTGAAAAAAAGAAAATCTAAAATAAAAAAATGGCTCAGTCCCGAAGGGGTTAATACTATTCTTGCGTCCTAGGTGCATTACTTTACATTTATCAACATTAAATTTCATCTGACATGATTTTAATCAAATTGAGTTTTAAGTATCGCACAATGTTTGTATTGTCAGCAAAAACTGATACCTTGCTATCAATCCCATCTACAAAGTCATTAATAAAGAGATTAAAAAGAATTGGCCGTAACACCGATCCTTGTGGTACCCCGCTGCTCACTTGAGCCCATTCTGAGTAATTACCATTTATAAGGACTCTTTGTTTTCTGTCCCTTAAAGGGAATGTGTCGCTAGAAATATTTTTTAGTTAAACAGTTAGTATATAAATGATTACACATTGTTTACACAAGTCAGGAAATATTATAAATTAGATTCTAATTTATAACATTTCCATGTGCTGGTCACTAGAGGGAGCAATTCCCAAAATTGCAGCATTGGCATGTGGTAAACCAACCTCATTGCTTTATGCTGCAAAATTGGAGAAGACACACTTGCTCTAGTGTCCTCACACAATCCCCCCCTCCTTTATCCTGGCTAGTGCCAGGAGAAGGGAGGGTGTTGAATGTTCAAAACTCCTTAACTGTGTGCCGCCATTTTTTGAGCGAATGCACAGTGTAGGAGGATTAGATACAGTGCTAATCAGACAGTATAACACGAACATATACACACATCACATACACAAACATAACTTACCTGCTCCTGCCGCCACTGTCGCTGCCGCTGCCTCCGCCGCTGCCTCCGCTCCCCCCGCTCCTAGTCCTTGCGTCTGAACATATGGCCGGAAGCCGCGACCGGAAGTAGTCATCTTACTGTCCGGCCGCAGCTTCCGGTCCACATGAACATGGTGCCAGATGTCGCTCTGCCGAAGACCTTCCTTTTGGACTGTGTGGGAGCGGCACATGCGCCATTCCCACACAGATGGCGTACACTATAGTGAATGGAACGGCTCCCGTTCACATTCTCTATGGAGATGTATGTGCCGTATTCCATCTCTGTATGTGTCGTTAATCGACACATACAGAGATGAAAAAAAAAAATGGCAGCCCCCATAGAGAAGTAAAAGAAAGAAAAAAAAAAAGTACAACACAAAAACACAAATAAATAAAATTTATTTTAATGAAATACTAAAAGCAATAACATATATTTAAAAAACATTTTTCGTGACACCTTCCCTTTAAACAATTCTTTACCCACTTGCATATATGTTCCCCTAGTCCCTGTGTCTGTAGCTTCAGAACAAGACTGTTGTGTGGAACAGTTTCAAATGCTTTTGCATAATCCAAATAAATCACATCAGCCGCATGACCAACATCCAGATTTGCACTTACCTCCTCGTAGAAACCGAGCATGTTGGTTAGGCACGACCTATTTTTCATGAATCCATGCTGGTTATCAGTTATTAGGCTTTCTCTGCTATATACTTTTGTAGTTCAACTCTTAGAATACCCTCAAATACTTTACATACCGCAGATGTCAAACTTACTGGCCGGTAGCTACTCAGTTCCACCTTTTTACCCTTCTTAAAGAGGCTCTGTCACCAGATTTTGCAGCCCCTATCTGCTATTGCAGCAGATCGGCGCTGCAATGTAGATTACAGTAACGTTTTTATTTTTAAAAAACAAGCATTTTTGGCCAAGTTATGACCATTTTTGTAGTTATGCAAATGAGGCTTGCAAAAGTCCAAGTGGGTGTGTTTAAAAGTAAAAGTCCAAGTGGGCGTGTATTATGTGCGTACATCGGGGCGTTTTTAATACTTTTACTAGCTGGGCGCTCTGACGAGAAGTATCATCCACTTCTCTGCAGAACGCCCAGCTTCTGGCAGTGCAGACACAGCGTGTTCTCGAGAGATCACGCTGTGTCGTCACTCACAGGTCCTGCATCGTGTCAGACGAGCGAGGACACATCGGCACCAGAGGCTTAAGTTGATTCTGCAGCAGCATCGGCGTTAGCAGGTAAGTCGATGTAGCTACTTACCTGCAAACGCCGATGCTGCTGCAGAATCATCTGTAGCCTCTGGTGCCGATGTGTCCTCGCTCGTCTGACACGATGCAGGACCTGTGAGTGACGACACAGCGTGATCTCTCGAGAACACGCTGTGTCTGCACTGCCAGAAGCTGGGCGTTCTGAAGAGAAGTGGATGATACTTCTCGTCAGAGCGCCCAGCTAGTAAAAGTATTAAAAACGCCCCGATGTACGCACATAATACACGCCCACTTGGACTTTTACTTTTAAACACACCCACTTGGACTTTTGCAAGCCTCATTTGCATAGCTACAAAAATGGTCATAACTTGGCCAAAAATGCTCGTTTTTTAAAAATAAAAACGTTACTGTAATCTACATTGCAGTGCCTATCTGCTGCAATAGCAGATAGGGGCTGCAAAATCTGGTGACAGAGCCTCTTTAACCCCATTTGGATTTTGGAGCACAGATTTTTCTGGATTGGTTTTCGGTGCCATGTTGCCTTTGCAATGCCATGGAGGGACCAAAACAGGGCAAACCCCAAAAAAGTTACCTCATTTTGGAAACTACACCTCTCAAAGAATTTATCTAGTGGTATAGTGAGCATTTTGACTACACAGGTTTTTCGCTAAATATATTGGAATTAGTCTGTAAAAATGAAAATCTACTGTTTTTCTGAAAAAACATAGAAATTTTTAATATTTACAAGGAATAACAAAGAAAATTCACCTCAATATTTGTAAAGCATTGTCTCCCGATTACGGAAATACCCCATATGTGGAAATAAACTGCTGATTGGACCCACAGCAGGGCTCGGAAGAGAAGGAGCGCCATTTGGATTTTGGAGCACGGATTTTGCTGGAATAGTTTTCGGTGCCATGTCGCGTATGCATCGCCCTGGAGGGACCAAAACAGTGGAAACCCCCAAAGTTACCCCATTTTGGAAACACCCTTCAAGGAATTTTTCTAGGGGTATATTGAGCATTTAGACCCCACGGGTCTTTTGCAGAATTTATTAGAATTAGGCCGCGAAAATGAATATCACAATTTTTTTCCACTAAAATGTTGCATTTTCTAATTTTCACCAGGGATAAAGGAGAAAAAAACAACCAATTTTTGTAAAGCAATTTCTCCCGAGTACGGAAATACCCAACATGGGGGTCATACATTTTTTTTTCATTAGAAATGAATTAACCCTTTCAGGACTAATCCATTTTTTGCTTTCTTATTTTGTTTTTCACTCCCCACGTTCTTAGAGCCATAACTTTTTTCTTTTTCCGTCAATAGAGTGGTGTGAGGGCTTATTTCTTGCGGGAGGAATTGTAGTTTCTATTGACGCCATTTAAAGGGCCATAAAATGTACTGGAAAACTGAAAAAAAATATTTGCGGGCTAATATAGGAAAAAAAATTGATTCCACTTTTTGGGGTTTTCGTTTTTACAGCATTCACTGTCAAATAAAATCACTTTTTTATAAAATTATTTATTTTTTGTGTCACCATATTCTGAGAGCCATAACTTTTTTATTTTTTAGTCAAAAAAGCTGTGTAAGGGCTTGTTTTTTGCGGGTTGTAGTTTTTATCGGTACTATTTTCGGGTACATGCGACTTTTTGATCACTTTTTATTCTCTTTTTTGGGAGGGATGGTGACCAAAAAATAGCGATTCTGGTGTAGTTTTTTAATAGATTTTTTTTGGGGTGTTCATCGTGCGGGAAAAATAACATTATTGTTTTATAGTTTGGGTCGTTACAAACGCAGTGATACCAAATATATGTACTTTTTTTTAATGTGTTCATGTTTTTTTCTATAATGAAAGTCTTATTATAGGGAAAAAAGCATTTTTTGTTTATATAACTTATAACTTTTATTTTTACACTTTTTTTAAAACATTTTTATTACTTTTTTTACTTGTCCCACTAGGGGACATTTAGACTTGCAGCTTTGATCGCTGCTAGTGTACATTACACTACCTATGTAGTGTAATGCATTCCAAATGTCATTGTGACGTGACAGTCACACTGACAGGAAGCTGAGGAGGAACGGCCGGAGGCTGCTCCTCCGAGGCTTCCGTACATGGCAACCCGGAGGCCATTGTCTGGCCTCCGATTGCCACGAAAAGCATCGGCAGCCCTCACAATCACTTAGTGCTTCAAACCCCTTAAATGCGGCAAACGCAATCTGTCGCCGCATTTATGGGGTTAATTGCCGAAATCAGTGGCGATGGTCCACTGACCGGCAAGACTGGAGTGTCAGCTGTCGGGGACAGCTGACCTCCCGGTTCCCGGACACTGTCCGTTAAGACAGTGTGCGCCGGGAAATACTCCGCAACTTTACGTCCTGATGCGGGAAGCAAGCCCTCTGCAGGACGTACAGTTGCGGCGCAGCGCATGAAGAGGTTAATAATCGTGGATAAATGCCGTCTGGGCCGAGGGCATTATCAATGTTTATTTGCTCAGACGCAGCTGTACGTCCTCCTGTGTTAAGCAGGTAATATTGGGTGGGGAACCTTTATCGCTGTCCCCATGAATATCTGGCACTGGGATCTTATCAGTCAACACTGAGGAAAAGTACGTGTTTAATATCTCAGCCCTGCCTTTGTCCTCTGCAATTATATTCCCATTGCAAAATCCGTTCTTTATGAGTAGAGATGTGTGATTCCTGGCACTTAATACAAATGATGACAGCCAAGTTACTCTTTATTGTAAAGATTCATGAATGTTAGAGAATTTTATTTTATAGAAAGGAGATGTTTTTGGGATTTTCTTAATAGCAGTTATAAACACTGGTCAAACATGGTCCTCATTTTTAAGCGTTTTGTGCTAGTTTAGTGGCAGATAAAAGTCTAAAACTAAGGCGGGCAGACATTTTGCGACATTTTTTATTTTTACACCGCTCCTGCCATTTTTCAAAAAGGGCATTGCTTATCAAAAAGGGAGCAGGACTTCTTCTTCACCATGATACTTATTCAAATTAAAAGATATTCCTACCCCAAATTAGCTTGTTGGATATCCCATTGCAAAACCATGGGTGTTAATATGGAGTTTCACAAAACGAACGAGGATATGACCCTTGGTAGCTGGCGGGCACAATATACATAAACATAGAAAGGAGCTGCCTGCAACAGCCAACCCTATTTCCCAGCCACCACTAATATATGAAAAGGAGTTACAATTTTATTAGCTACTTATAGCTGGACAGACCACAATTAGGATTTAAAATTATCACCAACCGAGATCGGACAAACACATGTGTAACCTGATTGACCAGGCATATCTGCATGTAACATAGGATTGTGTCTTCCCTATTCAGTTAAATTATCAATAACCAGTATTACAATAGGTCCGATCAGCGGCAGTGTCTAAAATATGAACAGCCCCCCCGACATGTTTCGCCACTAAGTAGCGTCCTCAGGGGTACACGGGGCTAATGGCGGCGCGGAATAAAGGAGATCCTGATATAGACACGTAAAATGACGTGTCAGAAGGTGTGTCGGGCCAATTGGCCTATGGCAATGGGGGAGACACAGAGGCCTCTCAGCTGTGTTCAGCCAACGAATGAATGACATGATAAGGTGCTCCAATCAGAAAGGAGAGGTGACGCATGCGCATAAGGGTGAAAGAACGACTTAGTGCACTTATCCAGATTCAAGCCGCGAATCGTCTCGCGCCTGCGCAGATGCACAAAACAGTAACTTAGTACCAGAATGGCTCGTTCTAACCAACGATGCATAAGCATCATATATAACGACTCAGTGCACTTATCCAGATTCAAGCCGCGAATCGACTCGCGCCTGCGCTGATGCACAGAACAGTAACTTAGTGCCAGAATGGCTCGTTCTAGTCAACGATGCATTAGCATCATATATATTGAAACCCCTTGTCGTCTATATAAAAAGGGGCAACACATTAGCTAACATTCATACACCAGCGGTGCCGGCATACAACGGGACAAAATAGAATATATGTCCCCGACATTCAGCTGCTACATTGTAATCCAAATAGCGGACTAGGTTGATAGGCTAAGGGCCACCAAGTATAGTCAGATCAATTCACAGCTAAAAGGTATCTCCAAAAACCCCTCTCAGGGATATGCCATACCCATGAAAATCAATCCAGGATCAATAAATACACATATGTAATATATCAGTGACAATAAAGCCGCCTCCACTATGTGGTCAAAGCCATAATTAATGTAGATAGGTGGATCAGTCTAACCTTTGATTAGAAATGATTATCATATTGTTACATTATTTTGTTATTAGTGTAAGTTCTCCACAAAACTGTAAAGAACGCCTTGGCAGGTAAGTATTGTTCACATTATAAGTAGTTTCTATATGTATATACACAATTCCCAGAGGTCCAAAAGTATGGACAAGAACATCAACGAGAAAAATTCTCGATGTCCAACTGTGGAATTAAAGGAAAGCACTGAAGGTAAAACCCTCATTCAAACCTAATGGAGACATGGTATTAAGTTGGTGAATCCACCTCGCTTCCTCCTGCAGAAGTTTACGGTCCAAATTGCCCGCTCTAGGTCCCATTTTAACCTGGGCGATACCCCAAAACTTAAGCAACTTGGGATTACCTCCATGAAATTTAACAATGTGTCTAGAAAGAGCGGTATCCTCATTACAGGTCACCGCACTTATGTGTCTAGACACACGTCTTCTCAGTTCCTGAATGGTTTTACCCACATATAACTTGGGGCAGGGGCATTTAGCAACATAGACCACTCCACTGCTCTGACAGTTCAAAAATTGTTCGATTCGGTATATCCTACCGTCGACAGGATTGGAAAAGTTTTTAACAGTCGGCATTAAAGGACAGAAGGAACATCTGCCACACGGATGGAAACCCTTCAGAGGTGACTTAAGCCAAGTCGACGAGACATTAGATTGTTTAGAATAATGGCTATGTACCAAGAATTCCCGCAGGTTCCTGCCCCTACGGTAAGTGACACTCGGATTAGCCATTACTGCATCTCTGAGGTCGGGGTCAGCTGTAAGGATAGCCCAGTGTCTTTTCAAAATTTGGACTACCTGAGGAGAGCAGGCGTCAAAGGTGCCAATGCACCGAATGATTCCAGATGACTTTTTAGTGATATCGCCTCTACTAGACAACAAATCCCTCCTATCGGTGGCCCTTGCTCTAGCATATGCCCTATGTAGCCACTTTTTGGGGTAGCCGCGCGCTGTAAACTTGTTAAAAAGACCATCGCACTCAGTTTGAAAGGCTAATTCGCTCGAGCAATTGCGTCTGGCCCTCAAATATTGGCCAATTGGTATGCCCCTCTTAAGGGCAGAGGGGTGGTAACTCTGCCAATGCAGAAGACTATTAGTCGCAGTAGCCTTCCGGAACACATCCGTTTGGACACCGCCACCAGGATCCAACGATATCTTAAGATCAAGAAAGTTTATGGTATGATCATGAATTTCATACGTAAATTTCATGCCGATATTATTGAGCATAGACATGAAGTCACGGAAAGTGTTGACATCCCCATCCCAAAGGATGAGGATGTCATCAATATATCTCCCCCAAAAAGAGATGTGTGAGGTGAAAGAAGAGAAATTATCAGAAAAAACTATAGTGTCTTCCCACCACCCTAAGAAAAGGTTGGCATAAGTGGGTGCACAGACCGTACCCATCGCCGTACCTTTTATTTGGTGATAATATTTATGATCAAAAATAAAATAATTGTGAGTAAGTAGGAAACGTAAAAGTGACAGAACGAAATCATTGTGACGTTGAAATTGAATGCCTTTAGTGTTCAGAAAGTGTTTGACAGCAGTGAGTCCTAATTCGTGCTGAATATTGGTGTAAAGTGACTCCACGTCTATGCTCGCTATCATTGTGGTAGACGTAACGTTGATCTCATGGATCCTGGTGACGGTGTCCTTGGTGTCCCTAAGATAAGAGGACAGAGAGGAGACAAACGGTATTAACATTTCGTTGACATAGAGGCTAATACCCTGTGTCAGGCTGTCATTACCCGACACAATGGGTCTGCCAGGGAGAGGAGAAGTTGCCTTGTGCACCTTTGGCAGCGCATAAAAAGTCGCCAGAGTGGGGGTGGAATTGTAGAGGCACTTAAATTCATCAGTAGTGATGAAGTTCTCATTCCTAGCACCATTGAGGAGGGAATATAATTCGGCAAGATATTTAACTGTAGGATTTACATCCAGAGTGACATAGGTGGTATTATCATCAAGTAATCTATGAACCATGCGAACATAGTCAGCATGGCTCATAATTACAACATTGCCCCCCTTGTCAGAGGGTTTGAGGACCAAATTGTCATCTTTGCACAAGGTATCTAATGCCTGCCTCTCATCATCATTAAGATTACTAAAACCATTGGATTTCTTGGTCTTAAGTTTTTTAAGGTCGTTACACACCATCCTGACAAAGGTGTCGATATGGCTATACTGTGAGAATGGAGGTGTGAGCTTAGACTTAGGACGTAAAGTTGAAAGTGGTCCAACAACATCCACAACACCAAATTCGCTCTCATGGAGCAAACTTTCAAGATCCCTCAAGGTGTTACTTTCTGTACGATCCTGAGAGATTTTCTCAGATATATTACCCTTGAAGTACTTATGTAGGGCCTACTATGTAGGTCACCAACTTAATACCATGTCTCCATTAGGTTTGAATGAGGGTTTTACCTTCAGTGCTTTCCTTTAATTCCACAGTTGGACATCGAGAATTTTTCTCGTTGATGTTCTTGTCCATACTTTTGGACCTCTGGGAATTGTGTATATACATATAGAAACTACTTATAATGTGAACAATACTTACCTGCCAAGGCGTTCTTTACAGTTTTGTGGAGAACTTACACTAATAACAAAATAATGTAACAATATGATAATCATTTCTAATCAAAGGTTAGACTGATCCACCTATCTACATTAATTATGGCTTTGACCACATAGTGGAGGCGGCTTTATTGTCACTGATATATTACATATGTGTATTTATTGATCCTGGATTGATTTTCATGGGTATGGCATATCCCTGAGAGGGGTTTTTGGAGATACCTTTTAGCTGTGAATTGATCTGACTATACTTGGTGGCCCTTAGCCTATCAACCTAGTCCGCTATTTGGATTACAATGTAGCAGCTGAATGTCGGGGACATATATTCTATTTTGTCCCGTTGTATGCCGGCACCGCTGGTGTATGAATGTTAGCTAATGTGTTGCCCCTTTTTATATAGACGACAAGGGGTTTCAATATATATGATGCTAATGCATCGTTGACTAGAACGAGCCATTCTGGCACTAAGTTACTGTTCTGTGCATCAGCGCAGGCGCGAGTCGATTCGCGGCTTGAATCTGGATAAGTGCACTGAGTCGTTATATATGATGCTTATGCATCGTTGGTTAGAACGAGCCATTCTGGTACTAAGTTACTGTTTTGTGCATCTGCGCAGGCGCGAGACGATTCGCGGCTTGAATCTGGATAAGTGCACTAAGTCGTTCTTTCACCCTTATGCGCATGCGTCGCCTCTCCTTTCTGATTGGAGCACCTTATCATGTCATTCATTCGTTGGCTGAACACAGCTGAGAGGCCTCTGTGTCTCCCCCATTGCCATAGGCCAATTGGCCCGACACACCTTCTGACACGTCATTTTACGTGTCTATATCAGGATCTCCTTTATTCCGCGCCGCCATTAGCCCCGTGTACCCCTGAGGACGCTACTTAGTGGCGAAACATGTCGGGGGGGCTGTTCATATTTTAGACACTGCCGCTGATCGGACCTATTGTAATACTGGTTATTGATAATTTAACTGAATAGGGAAGACACAATCCTATGTTACATGCAGATATGCCTGGTCAATCAGGTTACACATGTGTTTGTCCGATCTCGGCTGGTGATAATTTTAAATCCTAATTGTGGTCTGTCCAGCTATAAGTAGCTAATAAAATTGTAACTCCTTTTCATATATTAGTGGTGGCTGGGAAATAGGGTTGGCTGTTGCAGGCAGCTCCTTTCTATGTTTATGTATATTGTGCCCGCCAGCTACCAAGGGTCATATCCTCGTTCGTTTTGTAATACTGCTGGGTTAATCACCCTTTCTATCTGACCCTGTTCCCACCTGGAACGTTTTATTCATTTAGTTACTGACTCATTGCCATGGCAGGTTTTCTGTCTAGAAAGCCAGACCTGGAGACCTTATCTGCAGATGCGGCATATGTCTTCTCTGTAGGTAACATTCCCTTACAACAATTTGACGTCCAAACAGCATTTAGGGACCTCCAAAAAACCTATCAGAAGTACATCAGATCCTGTTGGGAAGTGGCAAGCCTGGAAACTTACTTGCAACAAAAAATCATATATAGAGGTTTGAGGATTAATATCACACCGAACTCCTATAGAGATAATAAAGCCTTTGTGAAAGGCTGGGAAGAACTCCTCACTGACAGTTCTATGCGCTTGCTCCAGTATTTACTGGAGTTTGAAAAACAGAATTATAGCACTGTCAGTGCTCAACTTGAAAAGGAGATTGTTGACATACAGGCTTTTAGCTCCTGCCCTGAGTTTGGGACCTCTGAGATTAAGTTACAGAAAAACATAGAAAAGTTACAGGGAGAAATAAAGGAACGGAAACACCGCAAATACGTTCGTGATCGGAGAGACTTTGATCTAGGACAGGTTTATACCTACAAGACCAATTCTTACTCTAAGCCTAAACGTAGTACGGTGTTCACCGATTTTTCAGAGTCGGACACTTCGGGTACGGAGGAATTTAGAAATAGTGACGATAGTCTTAGACTTGGTACCAAACGGAAAATAAAAAATAACAGACCAAGTTTCTCCAAGAGAACTCCGTCTGTGCCCAGACAATTTAATACTAGCGTTCCTAATCGTGCTACAACATGTCCCTCCAACACCTTAAGTTCCTCCTTTGTTTCATCTATGCCTGTTTCTACATCCATAACAAACCCTGTGAATATACTGTCCACCCCTCACTCTTCTCGTACCAATCCAAACCTATATGGAGGGGACAATGTAGTGAAACAAAGTATTGGTCCCCCCACTACTTTTCCTTTTTTAGGTCCACCCAGTCTGAACTGGGGGACAAAATCGTAAAATCGAATATACAGGCAGAAAGAGATGATGAGATGCAGATAATAAATTTGTCTTCATGTCAACTTAATTCTCACCAACTAACTTTACTTAAAAAGGGCTTGTCATATACTCCTACTCCATCTTACGATGAATTTACGTGGGTTAAGGACATCAACCTTTTTGCACGAAAATTGGCCCTACATAAGTACTTCAAGGGTAATATATCTGAGAAAATCTCTCAGGATCGTACAGAAAGTAACACCTTGAGGGATCTTGAAAGTTTGCTCCATGAGAGCGAATTTGGTGTTGTGGATGTTGTTGGACCACTTTCAACTTTACGTCCTAAGTCTAAGCTCACACCTCCATTCTCACAGTATAGCCATATCGACACCTTTGTCAGGATGGTGTGTAACGACCTTAAAAAACTTAAGACCAAGAAATCCAATGGTTTTAGTAATCTTAATGATGATGAGAGGCAGGCATTAGATACCTTGTGCAAAGATGACAATTTGGTCCTCAAACCCTCTGACAAGGGGGGCAATGTTGTAATTATGAGCCATGCTGACTATGTTCGCATGGTTCATAGATTACTTGATGATAATACCACCTATGTCACTCTGGATGTAAATCCTACAGTTAAATATCTTGCCGAATTATATTCCCTCCTCAATGGTGCTAGGAATGAGAACTTCATCACTACTGATGAATTTAAGTGCCTCTACAATTCCACCCCCACTCTGGCGACTTTTTATGCGCTGCCAAAGGTGCACAAGGCAACTTCTCCTCTCCCTGGCAGACCCATTGTGTCGGGTAATGACAGCCTGACACAGGGTATTAGCCTCTATGTCAACGAAATGTTAATACCGTTTGTCTCCTCTCTGTCCTCTTATCTTAGGGACACCAAGGACACCGTCACCAGGATCCATGAGATCAACGTTACGTCTACCACAATGATAGCGAGCATAGACGTGGAGTCACTTTACACCAATATTCAGCACGAATTAGGACTCACTGCTGTCAAACACTTTCTGAACACTAAAGGCATTCAATTTCAACGTCACAATGATTTCGTTCTGTCACTTTTACGTTTCCTACTTACTCACAATTATTTTATTTTTGATCATAAATATTATCACCAAATAAAAGGTACGGCGATGGGTACGGTCTGTGCACCCACTTATGCCAACCTTTTCTTAGGGTGGTGGGAAGACACTATAGTTTTTTCTGATAATTTCTCTTCTTTCACCTCACACATCTCTTTTTGGGGGAGATATATTGATGACATCCTCATCCTTTGGGATGGGGATGTCAACACTTTCCGTGACTTCATGTCTATGCTCAATACCAATAATATCGGCATGAAATTTACGTATGAAATTCATGATCATACCATAAACTTTCTTGATCTTAAGATATCGTTGGATCCTGGTGGCGGTGTCCAAACGGATGTGTTCCGGAAGGCTACTGCGACTAATAGTCTTCTGCATTGGCAGAGTTACCACCCCTCTGCCCTTAAGAGGGGCATACCAATTGGCCAATATTTGAGGGCCAGACGCAATTGCTCGAGCGAATTAGCCTTTCAAACTGAGTGCGATGGTCTTTTTAACAAGTTTACAGCGCGCGGCTACCCCAAAAAGTGGCTACATAGGGCATATGCTAGAGCAAGGGCCACCGATAGGAGGGATTTGTTGTCTAGTAGAGGCGATATCACTAAAAAGTCATCTGGAATCATTCGGTGCATTGGCACCTTTGACGCCTGCTCTCCTCAGGTAGTCCAAATTTTGAAAAGACACTGGGCTATCCTTACAGCTGACCCCGACCTCAGAGATGCAGTAATGGCTAATCCGAGTGTCACTTACCGTAGGGGCAGGAACCTGCGGGAATTCTTGGTACATAGCCATTATTCTAAACAATCTAATGTCTCGTCGACTTGGCTTAAGTCACCTCTGAAGGGTTTCCATCCGTGTGGCAGATGTTCCTTCTGTCCTTTAATGCCGAATGTTAAAAACTTTTCCAATCCTGTCGACGGTAGGATATACCGAATCGAACAATTTTTGAACTGTCAGAGCAGTGGAGTGGTCTATGTTGCTAAATGCCCCTGCCCCAAGTTATATGTGGGTAAAACCATTCAGGAACTGAGAAGACGTGTGTCTAGACACATAAGTGCGGTGACCTGTAATGAGGATACCGCTCTTTCTAGACACATTGTTAAATTTCATGGAGGTAATCCCAAGTTGCTTAAGTTTTGGGGTATCGCCCAGGTTAAAATGGGACCTAGAGCGGGCAATTTGGACCGTAAACTTCTGCAGGAGGAAGCGAGGTGGATTCACCAACTTAATACCATGTCTCCATTAGGTTTGAATGAGGGTTTTACCTTCAGTGCTTTCCTTTAATTCCACAGTTGGACATCGAGAATTTTTCTCGTTGATGTTCTTGTCCATACTTTTGGACCTCTGGGAATTGTGTATATACATATAGAAACTACTTATAATGTGAACAATACTTACCTGCCAAGGCGTTCTTTACAGTTTTGTGGAGAACTTACACTAATAACAAAATAATGTAACAATATGATAATCATTTCTAATCAAAGGTTAGACTGATCCACCTATCTACATTAATTATGGCTTTGACCACATAGTGGAGGCGGCTTTATTGTCACTGATATATTACATATGTGTATTTATTGATCCTGGATTGATTTTCATGGGTATGGCATATCCCTGAGAGGGGTTTTTGGAGATACCTTTTAGCTGTGAATTGATCTGACTATACTTGGTGGCCCTTAGCCTATCAACCTAGTCCGCTATTTGGATTACAATGTAGCAGCTGAATGTCGGGGACATATATTCTATTTTGTCCCGTTGTATGCCGGCACCGCTGGTGTATGAATGTTAGCTAATGTGTTGCCCCTTTTTATATAGACGACAAGGGGTTTCAATATATATGATGCTAATGCATCGTTGACTAGAACGAGCCATTCTGGCACTAAGTTACTGTTCTGTGCATCAGCGCAGGCGCGAGTCGATTCGCGGCTTGAATCTGGATAAGTGCACTGAGTCGTTATATATGATGCTTATGCATCGTTGGTTAGAACGAGCCATTCTGGTACTAAGTTACTGTTTTGTGCATCTGCGCAGGCGCGAGACGATTCGCGGCTTGAATCTGGATAAGTGCACTAAGTCGTTCTTTCACCCTTATGCGCATGCGTCGCCTCTCCTTTCTGATTGGAGCACCTTATCATGTCATTCATTCGTTGGCTGAACACAGCTGAGAGGCCTCTGTGTCTCCCCCATTGCCATAGGCCAATTGGCCCGACACACCTTCTGACACGTCATTTTACGTGTCTATATCAGGATCTCCTTTATTCCGCGCCGCCATTAGCCCCGTGTACCCCTGAGGACGCTACTTAGTGGCGAAACATGTCGGGGGGGCTGTTCATATTTTAGACACTGCCGCTGATCGGACCTATTGTAATACTGGTTATTGATAATTTAACTGAATAGGGAAGACACAATCCTATGTTACATGCAGATATGCCTGGTCAATCAGGTTACACATGTGTTTGTCCGATCTCGGCTGGTGATAATTTTAAATCCTAATTGTGGTCTGTCCAGCTATAAGTAGCTAATAAAATTGTAACTCCTTTTCATATATTAGTGGTGGCTGGGAAATAGGGTTGGCTGTTGCAGGCAGCTCCTTTCTATGTTTAATATGGAGTTTGGCCCATTCAGCCAAAAGAGCCCAAATTTGTTGGAATAGGCCCATATGGATGTCGGACAAAAAGGTTTGTCTCGCAACCTGCGTTCCAATTTATCCCAAAAGTGTTCAATGGGGTAGTGGTCAGGGCTCTCTGCAGCCACTTGGGTTCCTTCACATTGAACTAATCAAACCATGTCTTTATTTCCACACTTTGTGCACAGGTGCACAGTCATGCTGGAACAGGAATGAGCAGTTACCGGCAGGTAGTGTTCTCCTGGCAAACCCATATTCATCCATAAGACTGCCAGATGGTGAAACGTGATTCATTACTCTAGAGAACACATTTCCACTGCCCCAGAGTCCAGTGGTCATGTTCTTTACACTACTACAGAAGATGCTTGGCATTGTGCATAGTGATCTTAGGCTTGTATGATCTTATGCCAGGCTATGCAAGAAACTGTAAAGCGTCCCCGTTCAAGTGAATGGGGCCAGCTGCAGTATTCTGCACAACCGGGTATTGTGCAAGTCCTGTAAGTTGAGAGGTTGGTCCTCCATGAATGGGACTTCTTTTTCCAGCCCATCCCACAGATGCTCGATCGGATTTAGAGCCGGGAAATTTGGAGGACAAGCCAACACCTTGAACTCTTTGTCAAATGTCAAGGACTGTAGCAGATTGGGAGTCCTGTGAATGAAATAATCAGGCAGGAGAGTTCAAACAGAAAGAGTATTCAGGTAACAGTCCAGGTTCGGTACTCAGATAAACATCAATAAGTAATTATATGTGGCAGGGATTTGCTCAGGATAGTGTTTCAATCCGGTACACAGATAAGTAGTGTAGTTACATGAGGCAGAGACATGGTCAGGAAACAGTCTAAGTTTGGTACACAGATAAACAAAAATTGGTAGTAACATGAGGCAGAGAGGAACTAAACCACAAGCAGGAAGCTCCATAGTATGACAGGGAGATACTGCAAGATCCAGGCTAATATATGAGCCACAATGGTGAGAACAATCAAGGCAAGAAATCAAGAATAATTAAGAGAAGTTAGACATTAAATCCAGCGCTGTCCACAACGCCAGTGGCTTAATGAGAAGACTTAGACCATGAAACAAAGGAGTTTCAATCCTAACAGTCATGTTCCTTAAACCATTCCTCTACAATTTTTGCAGGGTGGCAAGACGCATTATCCTGCTGAAAGAGGCATATAATATAGCCTTAAGAACTGATGGTGAAGACCTGTTAATCCCTAAAAATAAAAAATAAATCTTTCCTAGCCAACCGAGATTTATTACAGATTATCATGCTGAATGGGATACAATGATAAATATACTTAGTAAATAGTAAGAAAAAGGGATGGGGATAAAAAAAAGAAGGGCAAAAGTTACTTGGATCATTCGATCTCTTATAGTATAAAACCGGCACCAGAAGGCAGATTATGCCTACCAAGGGGATATATGGCGAACGGTCCCTCTGTTGAGAACACCAATAATTAATTTTAAAATGCCATTAATATTTTTATTATTATTTTTACATTTTTTAAATATTTTTATGTGGTTATAAAATCAAATATTATTCACCTCCTGAGCTGCCACTGGTACTTCCAATAGCTAGCAGAGGTGAATACAGAAATAAGAATGGGAATAGGATGAAAGGCAGGGTTCCAAATTTATGGCTGTATCCCTAATAATCAAAACTTTATGCAAGGTAACACTGCTGTAATTGTATCAACAGCATCAATTGAGACCATACAGCTACTACTAAGAAATATAAACGGTTACATAGTTTCATTCTAACAAGCAGAGAGCAGCACACAGGTAACCACAATGAACTTGTGTTTGGTTACACTATTGGAAATTGTATCAGCATTGCTTGTGGAAGATAAAGCTTTAACCCCTAAATATACTTAACAAACACTGGGACCTCCTGAAAACAGATTCAGATCTGGATACAATTTAGGGAGGTAGAGCCCTTTCGGGCTATCAAAAAGGGAAAAGTATATCAAGTCTCCTTGCTTCTAGTCACTTTTCACGAAAATACACAAATGCGGGTTTCTTTTGTTGTAAATTATGTAAAGCCTGTAGAGTGTTAAGAACTACGAAGGAGGTTGTGTATGGTTTTGGGAAAAGGTTCTCCATCAGAGAACACATAAGATGTACATCAGAAGGTGTTGTCTATTGTTTGGAATGTCCATGTGGTCTCAGGTATGTGGGCAAGACCACAAGAGAACTGAGGGTTTGCATATGAGAGCACATTGGTACTATTATTAACTTCGATAAGAATGAGAGAAAGGGTCGGGCCAAAAACAAAACCTTTACCCCTACCCCAATCGCTAGGCACTATAAGAACAGACATAACTTAGATTGAACCAACCTCAGAGGCTGGGCCATCTGTCAAATACGTTTGGGCATTAGTGGAGGCAATCTGGATGAGGCGCTCTTAAATTGGAGAGCCATTGGATATTTTGGATGAATTTCATCAATCATCATGGCCTAATTGAGAGCTTCAATTTTGGCTGCTTTTTATAATAACCTTTTTTGAAAAATTCATTTTATTCAGAGTTATTTAACCCCTTCCCGCACCTTGACGTAACTGCACGTCGATGTGTGCAGTAATTTCGTGCACCTCGACGTGCAGTTACGCCAGAGCTTTGACAGTTAACCGCCGCGCGGCGCTACATCGCAGTGGCGGTTAACTGTGCAGGGTGTCTGCCCTGCATTCCCCGTTGCCGATCAGCGGCCCATCGTCGCTGATTTCGGAAGTTAACCCCTTAATTGCGGAGTTTGCACTTACGGTGTTTAGCGCGGATCGGCAGCCCCCACGTGAAATCACTGGGGCTGGCGATGGTACCCATGGCAACCGGATGCCAGACAATGGCTTCCGGGCTGCCTATGAGGACCAGCTGGAGGCTTCCTGTCAGTGTGACTGAAAGTAAAAAAAAGAATAAAAATGTTTTAATAAAATTGTAAAAATAAAAGTTATAAGTGACATAAACAAGAACTGCTTTTTTTCCTATAATAAGTCTTTATTATAGGAAAAAAAGGAACACGTAAAAAAAAAGTACACATATTTGGTATCACCGCCTTCGTAACGACCCCAACTATAAAACTATAATATTATTTTTCCTGCAGGGCGAACACCGCAAATAAAATAAATGAAAAACAATGCCAGAATCACTATTTTTTTGGTCACCACCCCTCCCAAAATATACAGTAAAAAGTGATCAAAAAGTCGCATGTACGCCAAAATAGTACCGATACAAACAACAACCCGTCTCGCAAAAAAACAAGCCCTTACACAGCTTTTTTGACTGAAAAATAAAAAAGTTACGGCTCTCAGAATATGGTGACACAAAAAATAATTTATTTTATAAACAAGTTATTTTATTGCACAAACGCTGCAAAATGTAAAAAAAATTATATACATGGTATGGCCGTAATCGTATCGACCCGCAGAATAAAATATAATGGTCATTTATAGCCCAGGGTGAACGCCGTAAAAAATAAATAAAAATCATTGTCAGAATTGATGGTTTTTGGTCACCTTGCTTGCCGAAAAATGGAATAAAAAGTGATCAAAAAAATCGCATGTACCCCAAAATGGTGCCAATAAAAACTACAGATTGCCCGCAACAAATAAGCCCTCACACAGCTCCGGTGGTGAAAAAATAAAAAAGTTCTGGCTCCCAGAATATGGCGATGCAAAATGTGCAGTGTTCCAAAAGCGGATAAGATCGGGCGCTATTTATAAGTGCGACACTGGCCACATATCTGCGGATTATTATTTATTTACCCCATTATTATACCCTCTTATTATGCCCCTGATGTATTCTGCCCAGCCTACATATGCCCCCACATTATAAACTGAAATATCAGCAAAACGCCAGAGCTACTACAAAGCAAAATCTGCACTCCCTAAAGCCAAATGCCGCTCCCTCCCTTCTGAGTCCTACAGCGTGCCCAAACAGCAGTTTACGTCCACCAATATGGCATCGCCATACCCGGGAGAACCCGGTTAACATTTTATGAGGTATTTGTGGCACAAACTGGGCACAACATATAGTGCACTAAAATGGCACATCAGTGGAAAATTTTAATTTTCACTCTGCACCATCCGCTGCGCATTAAAACCTTCGCGCACCATGACTTAATAGCATGTCATGGTGTGGGGGGTGATATATGGAGCGTCTCACGCGCTGAGCCCGCACCATACGCTGCGGGTGTCATCTGTGTATTACAGCTGATACCCGGGACTAACGGACAGAAACAGTGATCGGGCTGTTACAGGAGTGTAAAGGATCTGCCAGACACAGCTTCTGTGTCGACGCCCGTAGTTAATCAGTCTGCACCTGCTCCTAGGTCTGATAGAGTGACTCGATCTGCTACCTCTCAGGTTGGTAGGCTCAGGAGTGGGAGAACCTATCACAGCCTGGCCAGACGGTTCTAGCTCCCACCCTCGGTCTATTTATACCTTCATTTCCTGCTTGTCTTTGCCTGTGATTCTTTCCTGTTTCCTGGCTCTGCTGCTCCTGCTATTATTATTGACCTTGCTTCATTTTGACCCGGGCTTTACTAACTACGCTCCTGCTCTGCGTTTGGTACCTCGTACACTCCTGGTTTGACTCGGCTCGTTCACTACTCCTGTTGCTCACAGTGTTGCCGTGGGCAACTGCCCCATTTCCCTTAGCCTCTGTGTACCCTTGTCTGTTTGTCTGTCGTACACATATTGAGCGTAGGGACCGTCGCCCAGTTGTACGCCGTCGCCTAGGACGGGCCGTGCAAGTAGGCAGGGACTGAGTGGCGGGTAGATTATGGCTCACCTGTCTGTCTCCCTACCCCGTCATTACAAGGAGCCTGTAAAAATCACAATATACTGCAATACATTAGTATTGCAGTTTATTCTACCAGTGATCTAATTATTGCTGGTTCAAGTCTCCTAGGGGGACTAATAAAATGTGTAAAAACAAAAGTAAATAGTTATTATTAGTGGAAAAAAATGTATAAATATTTAAAGTCCAAAAGTAAACCCTTTTCACATTTTTTTCTCTAAAGTAATGTAAAAAAAAAAAAATACACAAAATTGGTATCGCTGCGTCCAAACTATTACAATATATAATTATTGAACTCACAAGGTGAACGCCGTGAAAAATCCAGGATTTTAAATGGCAAAATCGCTGTTTTTTGGTCACCTTATGTGCCAAAAAATGGCACCAATAAAAACGACAGCTCATCCGGCAAAAAATAAGCCCACACACCACTCTATTGACGGAAAAATAAAAAAGTTGTGGAAAAACGAAAAAGCAAAAGCAAAACATGGATCAGTTCGGAAAGGGTTAATTACTTTCTAATTGAAAAAAATATTTATGACCACATGTGGGGTATAGCCGTATTCGGGAGGAATTGTTTTACAAATGTTGGGCGGATTTTTTCTCCTTTATCCTTTGTGAAATTGAAAAAATTCAACATTTTAGTGGAAATAATGTTGATATTCATTTTGACGGCCTAATTCTAATAAATTCTGCTAAAGACCTGTGGGGTCTAAATGCTCACTATACCCCTAGATACATTCCTTAAGTGGTGTAGTTTCCCAAATGGGGTTACTTTAGACGGGCTTCCACTGTTTTGGTCCCTCGGCGGCTTTGCAAATTCAACATGACACCCAAAAACTATTCCAGCTAAATTTGAGCTCCAAAATCCAAATGGTGCTCCTTCTCTTCAGAGCCTTGCTGTGGGTCCAAACAGCAGTTTATTACCACATATGGGGTATTACTATAATCGGATAAAATTGCTTTACATATGTTGGGGTGTTTTTTCTACTTCATTCCTTGTAAAAATGACTAATTTCTATGTTTTTTCACAAAAAAAGTAGATTTTCAACTTCACATACTAATTCAAATAAATTTAGCAAAAAAAACTGTGGGTTAAAAATGCTAACTATACCCTTAGATAAATTCCTTGAGGGGTATAGTTTCCAAAATGGGGTCACTTAAGGGGGGTATTTACTGTTTTGGTACCACAATACCTATTCAAACCTGACATGGTGCCTAAAATATATTCTAAAAAAAGGAGGCCCCAAAATCTACTAGGTGCTCCTTTGCTTCTGAGGCCCGTGTTTCAGTCCATTACCGCACTAGGACCACATGTGGGATTTTTCTAAAAACTGCAGAATCTGGGCAATAAATATTCAGTTGCATTACTCGGGTAAAACCTTCTGTGGTACAGAAAAAAATGTATTACAAATGAATTTTGGCAAAAAAAAATTAAATTTGCAAATTTCACCTCTAATTTGCTTTCATTTCTCTGAAACGCCTGAAGGGTTAAAACACTTTCTGAATGCTGTTTTGAATACTTTGAGGGGTGCAATTTTGAAAATGGGGTGATTTATGGGGACTTTCTAATATATAAGGCTCTTAAAGCCACTTCAGAACTGAACCCCGAAAAAATAGGCTTTTGAAATTTTCTTGAAAATATGAGAAATTGAAGCTAAAGTTCTAAGCCTTGTAACGTCCTAGAAAAATAAAAGAATGTTCAAAAAACAATGCAAACATAAAGTAGACATATGGGAAATATAAACTAGTAAGTATTTTGTGTGGTATTGTATTTTGTTTTACAAGTAGATACATTTAAATTTAGAAAATTAAAATTTTTGCTAATTTTCTCTAAATCTTGGAGTTTTTTACAAATAAATATTGAATTTATCGACCAAATTTTTTCCCTAACATAAAGATCAATATGTCACGAGAAAATAATCTCAGAATCACTTGGATAAGTAAAAGTGTTCCAGAGTTATTACCACATAAAGTGACACATGTCAGAGTTAAAAAATCGGCTTCGTCCTGAATGCCAAAACAAGCTCAGTCCTGAAGGGGTTAAATCATGTTTACATTCTATTATTATTACTTTTCACTTTTTTTTGGCCCGTTTTTTGGTTTTTTGGCTCTTCGGGCTAACGCTGTCTCTTCTGCCACCCTCACTGTACTCTACGGAAAGTGGAACTGTTAGTGCTAACAGTGCACGCTATACTAGCTACAGCAGATGGTGCATCTAACTTAGCCATCTGCACTAGCTATTGCCTGTGCCCGCGGCACCGCTCGGCTTCCAACTCACAGTCCGGCGCTGCTGGCACTAGCCATACAAAGGGGCAGCTTTAGTACTTTGTTTATCACATTTCTCTTTGTCACTATAACCACAAAGCCACTGCTGTGTACCTCAGGGCATTGTGTGTTAGCAACGCTTTGCTATAAGACGGTGTGCCTGTATAACAGTCATTTTTTACTTACTTCAATTACTTTTTTTACATACCATTTTGAACCTCTTTCAGATAGTGTTTTTCTAATAAGTGTCGATTATTCTACTATTGTAAAAGCTCCAATGACGGCTACTTTGTTTGTAAATATCCTTAGTCCAGCCCGCATGTCCTCCACAGATCTGTAGCATCTGGTTACCATGCTGACCGATCCTTCCATTCACACCATATGCCGCTGTCGTGGTTGACTCTGCAGACGAGTGGAAGACTACATTTAAGTAAGGGCCTGTTCACATCAGCATTCGCTTTCCTTTGAGGGGTTCCGTCAGAGGTTTCCGTCGTGGAACTCCGCAACGGAAAGTCGAACGGAAACCACTGCTTCCATTTGCATCACCATTGATATCAATGGTGACAGAAACATTGCTAATGGTTTCAATTTGTCACTACTCTGGCAGGTTTCCGTTTTTTTCTACGGAATCAATAGCGCAGTTGATGCCATTCTAACCACTGTTGTATTTGTATTTTACCTGATGAAGAGGCCGGTCCGTCCTCGAAACGCATTGTTTTTACCTGTACAAATAAATCTCCACTTGTCTTTGTCAAATCGCTTTGGAGACAGAGCCACATCATCCAGCTGCGTCAGGACAAAGGATCCGGTATTTTATCTATCCTATTCTATTAACTCTGAACATACCCTGTCCAGCCCGGGATCCAGGCTGCAACTGAATTAATCTATTACCTACCGGGGCACAGTGGTTCACGCTATTTTGGATGTTGTATTCCTATCACATCCTCATCAGGTCAGCATAATTGACCATCTTTGACCTGCATATATTGAATACTTTACAGCTTCATGCACTATGTGCGCTGTGTTTTTTCTTTTTTGTATCTATATTTAGTAGCATAATAGTCAAGACTAGTTTCACTTGATACATCTGACTATCTCGGATATGGGGTATGTGAACCCACTAGGCCGCTCCACCGTAGCGGAGTAGCAGCTGGCAAAAGAACAGTCTATGATAGTCTTTAGGACAAGAGTACCTGGGTAGAAGATTTGCCAGACACTTAGCATGGCAGACACTTGGCATAGCAGACACTTGGTGTAGCAGACACCCGGCGTGGCAGACACTTGGCACAGTTGATTAACTCGATTCCGACACTAGACTTTGCACTGGAACAAACACAATAATGGGATATGGGATACAGGATATGGGAAAACACAATACAGGATACAGATAAGGGACCATTTGCTATAATGAACATGGGCAGATACAACAACACTCAGGCAAGGAAGAAGAGGGCAGAGTCCTTTTTATATCCCAGGGTGCGTTTGGGATAGGATAGGGTGCGTTTTACAGCTGCACTCACTGGCCTTTTAAGGCTGGGAACGAGGAAGGACAATGGAGCAGAGCGGCTGCATGTGCTGGTGTCTCCCGAGGAAGGAGACGCCGGCTGGAGTTCATCGGTATGCAGTGGTGGCCGCTGGAGAGTAAGAGATGCCGGCTGTCCGCGACCACGGCCAATACATTGACAAGCAGGCTATTTTGTTTATATTTTTAAGCATACTCAACATAGTCTTTTTGTACATGTCACTACAAAACGATGTTGCTTTGTGACCTTGTTCGTATTAATACTAATAGTCATTCTCCATTATAGTGCGTTGGCTGTGTCATGAGCTGTTAAAGGCATGGTGTTACCAGAAAAACATGTTTTTTTTTTTAAAATTAAACATTTAGTGTGTGGGTGATTAAACATGGTTCAAATTTTTTTTATTTTTTTCACGAGTCAGGAAATAGTCAGGAAATATTATAAATTAATTCTAATTTATAATACTACCCATTTTTGGTCACTAGATGGAGCTAGTTCCCAAAATTGCAGCATTGCAACATTGGGTTAAAAGCCCTCGCTCTAGTGAGCTCTCAGCATCCCCCCCTCCTTTATCCTGGCTAGTGCCGGGATAAACGAGGGGTTTGAAAGGTTTAACCTCCTACACTGTGTGTCGCCATTTTTTGAGGTAACCCACAGTGTAGTAGGTTTACATACAGTAGTAAACACACACAAACACTAACATACATTGAAATGTCTTACCTGCTCCTGCCGCCGCGGCTCCCTCCGGCCCGTCCGCTCCCTTTGCTGCCGCTGTTCCATGTGCACAAGTCCGGAAGCCGCGACCGGAAGTAGTAATATTACAGTCCGGCCGCGACTTCCGGTCCACAGGAAAATGGCGCCGGACGGCGCCAATTTCGAATAGGACTGTGTGGGAGCGGCGCATGCGCAGTTCCCACACAGACGCCGTATTTTATTAAAGCACTAACATCTTTAACATATAAAAAAAATTATTTGCCATGACACTGTTCCTTTAAGTGACAACATTTCATACGGGCTGATTTTTGCCCCATTAGTGAGTGCAAAATCAGGGGTCATCCACACTAGTTTCATTATACCTACGTTATATATTTTAAGAATTTATTCTATAAGTTTATCTAATAAAGGTTCTCTCTTATTTTTATTATTTTCTCAAACAGAATCACACACCTTCTCCCCTCTTCCCTTTCCTATTATTACTTGCTATGTATAGCATTGGTGATGTACACCTTGTGTGGTTCCCTCATCTCTTTAGATTAGATTTTCAAATTGGAAGGGCAATTTTCAACCCTATGTGTATGATATCCAATTTTTGCCAAGGTGTGGAAACCCTGGTTTAAATGTCTGGGCTCCAACTTAACCTACATTAGGAGGAAAATTAAAAGCAAAACGTTATCTTTATCACCTCAGGGAGATGGGGGGAGGGGTGGGAGTTAAGGAAGTGATGCTTATAACGACTATACTTATTCTGACTTCTTTATTCTTTGTTTTCTGGTTAACCATAACAAAAATAAAGAAAAAAAACAATAATATAAAAAATATATACCTCCTCGGAATCTTCATGTAGCAATATATTTATCATCTAGCTGAATCGACAAAGGTAAAAATATATGGTTTATTTGTTCAGTAAAGTAGTGAGAAAAATTATTATTATTACTCATATTTTTTAGTTGTATTTTTGTAACTCTATAATTCCTTGAAGATGAGCCATTATTTTCTGGAATAAATTATGTAATCATTTATTTAAAGAGACTCTGTCACCACATTATAAGTGCCCTATCTCCTACATAAGGAGATCGGCGCTGTAATGTAGGTGACAGTAATGTTTTTTATTTAAAAAACCGATCTTTTTTCACAAAGTTAGGAGCGATTTTGGTTTATGCTAATGAGCTTTCTTAATGCCCAAGTGGGCGTACTTTTACTTTCGACCAAGTGGACGTTGTACAGAGGAGTGCATGACGCTGACCAATCGGCATCATGCACTCCTCTCCATTCATTTACACTGCACTAGCGATATAGATATATCGCTGTGTGCAGCCTCATACACAAGCCCTAACATTACTAGTGTCCTGATAATGAATACACATGAAATCCAGCCTGGACGTCATGTGTACTCAGAATCCTGACACTTCTGAATCTTTTTTTTGTGAGATTCCGGCAAGTGAAACCAAATCTCGTTTAGCTCCGAGATCTCGCGAGATTTCGTATCCGTTGCTGGAATCTCACAAAAAAGAATCAGAAGTGTCAGGATTCTGAGTACACATGACGTCCAGGCTGGATTTCATGTGTATTCATTATCAGGACACTGTAGTAATGTTAGGGCTTGTGTATGAGGCTGCACATAGTGATATATCTATATCGCTAGTGCAGTGTAAATGAATGGAGAGGAGTGCATGATGCCGATTGGTCAGCGTCATACACTCCTCTGTACAACGCCCACTTGGTCGAAAGTAAAAGTACGGCCACTTGGGCATTAAGAAAGCTCATTAGCATAAACTTAAATCGCTCCTAACTTTGTGAAAAAAGATCGTTTTTTTAAATAAATAGCATTACTGTCACCTACATTACAGCGCCAATCTCCTTATGTAGGAGACAGGGCACTTATAATGTGGTGACAGAGTCTCTTTAATAAAGTCACATTACTGTCTAACAAGGATCCCACTCTTTCTCATTTTACAAGTTCAATACAAAACTCAAGGAACACACTATGGTCAACCTTATAGAAAGCCAAAAAAAAGCCAATGCATCATGCAAATAATTTTAGATTAATATTTAGATGTAAGCCTGTAGAAAAGAAACAATGGGGCAAATTTACTATTTAAAAAAACTCTCTTAAACTAAGCCGACTAAGGCCCCATGCACACGACCGTAAAAAACCTCCGTTTTTGCGGACCACAATTGCGGTCCGCAAAAACGGAGCCATTCACTTTCATTGAACACTGACACCTTTCCGTAGCACTACGGAAGGGTGTCCGTGCCGTGGAAATGTTCCGGGAATTATGGAACATGTCCGTTCTTTCGCATTTTGCGGGCCGTGCTCCCATACTTTGTATGGGAGCACGGCCCGAAAATGCGGCTGTCAGTCAGCGGCCAGCCGTGCCCGCAATCGCGGGCCGTGATTGCGGGCACGGTCGTGTGCATGGGGCCTAAGATGTGGTACAAGGAAGAGAAAAGTATCTAACATGTCGAGCAAGATACGCCAAATTTATCATACATCATGCACCACTTTGACAAATTTGGTGCATCTTCCAACTGCCTTGTCTAAGTCTACTCTGTCTAAATATTAAACAGCTTGAGCAAATCTGTCCCAATGTTTCATAATATTGCAGCCATGTATTTTTTATTATTAAAAACTGCCCTCGGGGTGGCCATAGTGGAAGCACCCACTTCCTTGCTGTATCGTCTGTATAGACAGTATATCAGGGTGTGCGCTTTTTGACAGCAGAAATTAATGAGTATAAATGAGTGAGAAAATGTCATAGACTATTACAGTCCCCAAAAAGTGATGGAGTGCAAACCTTTCCACCAGAGACAAGAGAGTGACAGGGGAGCTGCATACATAGCCTTATATGTGTGTGCACTGTTACTATGCTGCCTATCTAGACCTCCAGTAATACAATAAATCTGTAATGATAATTTGATGACTGCTCATTCTGTTCCAGTCTATACAGCAAAGCTGACAGAAAACAGGAAATGTCAATCTATTATTATTGCTCTAGTGGCGAGTGTGAAAAAAGGAATATTTAAAAAAAAAAATTAATGCGCACAGTCACAAAAACAAAACCCTGATTTAAATAAATATTTTTTGGGAGGATACATTCCCTTTAACCAATTATATTGTATTTTCTGAATGTAGGATGAAACTGTGCCCAGAAGAATCCATATAAGCATAAAAGGCACGTATATCAGATTTGCCAACCTGTTTTTTTTCTGGACAACTAGGCCAAATACTAAGGGACAGACTAATCAAAGCTGAAGGGACACAGTGTTCTGCTGAGCGCTTCTGCCCCATCATTCCAGCAAATGGTGTGGGTCTTAGCACCTAGACCCCCACCGAGCAAACATTTTGACTAACATGTCAAAGTTTTACAAAATGATAGTTAGATTTTAAAGGGGTTATATGAAATTAGAAAAAAGGTTCTGTTATTTTTTCCAAAAAGAACACCACAGTTTTCTATAGGCTCTGTCTGGTATTGCAGCTCAATCAAGTGACGGATACTAGCACATGGAATTAACCTAATTATTTTTACGATTTAGTCTTTTCCATACAAATACAATGAGGCCTTGTAATATATTTTCCTGAGAAACATTTATAGCTCCAGGACAAGCCATCTATCACAGGGGCTGTCACACAATGACATTGTTCTAAGATCCCTAAAGTCTAGGTCTGACATTGCTTGAAGTCCTGGAGAAGGAGAGGCATGGTGATGGCAGCTGTATGCCGTTGTGTATGGATGTACCTGCCTTGACCTGTTGTTTCTTCTACCATAATAATTAGTGAAAACATTGTTTTAGTGTTAAGAGGACAAAATATTTCAATGTAAATTGACAGGCACCAACTATTTGCTATTCTAATTTGATCAGCTTCTGAATGAATTTCTCTGGAGGGAAGGGCAGGAATCGAGCAGGTTGTTGCTTCCCTTCTTTTTTTTTTCTTTTATGTTTTTACTATGAATAGGAATCTAGTTCACCTGTGTGATATAGGAATGTAGTGAATATGCCACAGGCTTAACTGTGAAGACTAGCGCTCCCCTATCATACACTGCTACATTGTCATTCAAAGCTGGAGTTTGACAGAATGTACAGCATTAATCCAGCTGAAAAGTCTTAAAACAATAAAGAGCTGTAAAGTCTTTTTTTATTATTTAACTCACAGGATAAAAGACTTACAAATCAGACATTTTCAGAAAATTAGTAATGGACGTGAATGAACAGGTTGGGCACTTGTTTATGTCATGTATCTATAAGTGACTTGCCAAACCACATCCACTGTCTTTTGTTCTCAGTTTGTTTTTGTAATTTGCTTACAAAGCCAAAAGAAAAGTTATCTACAATTAATATTAATACATTCATGTATTTATTTATTTTTATATCCCAGTGAATTCTGCGAGATTATAGCTCTGAAACTTGCAGAATTGTAAATTGAGCTCTGGAGTATAAAACAGGATCAGTAACAAAAAAGTAATGTAAAATATTTACAAAGTTACTCAACTGTTTATGGATACTAGTTCTATATCTAAACTGTAAAATGTTGGGAAGCGTTATAACTGTCGGAATGAGGGGAAAAAGAAATGTAAAAATCCTTCCGGTCCTTGAATTGACAAATTTAATTCAAAAGGATCACATTATAAGTTACCAGAAGGAAATATACCTCACATAATGTAGAATATATTTATTATTTGTTCCAAATAAATAGATAAAGAGCTACCTGGTGATAGTTCTGAACAATAGATGGCTCTTGAGAGGAACAGATTCACTTTTTGAAATTGCAGCTCTGAAAAAAAAAAAATTCTCAAACCGAATCTAAATTTCTTGCCGATCCCCCATGCTCCAGTGCATAAACTATCTTGCAGTAACAATGCATCATGTCATTTGGCTGTATTGCGTCCATAGGGTGTTTCAGCCCAAGGCAGCCATTTGTCAATGTGGGTATGTCCACACGCAGTGAGCAAAAACGTCTGAAAATACGAAGCTGTTTTCAGGTCGAAAACAGCTCCTGATTTTCAGAAGTTTTTGTAGCAACTCGCGTTTTTCGCTGCTTTTTTTTACGGCCGTTTTTGGAGCTGTTCTTCAATGTAGTCAATGAAAAACGCCTCCAAAAATGTCCCAAGAAGTGTCCTGCACTTCTTTTGACGAGCCTTCATTTTACGCGCCGTATTTTGACAGTGACGCGTAAAATAACACCTCGTGGGAACAGAACATCGTAATTCCCATTGAAAGCAATGGCCAGATGTTTGTAGGCGTAAAAGGGGCGCTTTTTCCGGCGTAATTCGAGGTGTAAAACGCCAGAATTATGTCTGAAAACACTGCGTGTGAACATACCCTGTGGCTATTTTACATGACATTCCCTTGTATACAGGTCAATGTGGCCTAGTAATCGCACCAGTGAGCAGAAACCCATCAGGCTATTTTGAGAGCAAGAATATTGTTGAATTTTTTTCAGGTTGGAGGAGGTTTTGTAATACCAGTCAAGTCACAAAAACTCTTTTAAATGGAAACCACATGGAAAAAACCGGAATTAAAGTTAAAAAAAAAAACACCCCGTTTGACTGTTGGTCTTGACCATTCTTGCCTGAAGGACCCAGACAATTCTCTGTCCACCCAAGGCTCTTGAGGAATTTAATATTGGTTTTTTTTGCAATTTGATAATACAATAGGAAAAGAATAGCAAATACATTTTCTATCAGGGTTTTCTCATAGAATAGGTCGCTTTCACATTGACATATTACGGGTGCATTTAGCAACTGTATTACAGCCCCAACACATGAACACCAAGTTCAACAAAACCAAATTAGGATCATCATAGGTTCTATGGTGAGCTAAGTTCAGTTTAGTTGAACTTGGGTGGTCCGGGTGTTGTGGTAGCAATACGGACACTAAAATGCATCCATAATATGGCCGTTTCTCATAAAGACTGCTGTTGCGGCAATCACCTAACTGATGCGGGTCTGGATTCTATCCCCCAGCGATCAGCTATTCAATCCAGATGAATGGCCAGGCAAGTAATGCAAAGACTGGCCAGATCTGCCAGAGCAGGAGCTGCTCTTACATTCTGGCTTATAAAAGGGGGTCTATGAGCCAACAGCTTTAACGTTAACTATTGTGGCCATGCGACTCTTGCCATGCAGTTTTAAGGGGGCAGTGTTGGGTTGTTTGTTTTTTTGGGTGGTGTAGGACTGAGATTTATTAACCATCCCCATAGTCATGATGTTTCAATACAATTCATTCACACCTGCTCTCTTTAAATTAAATGTACCACCACATTGTATTAGTAAAACTATACATAATGTGTGAGCTTTTTAATGGTGATGTTGTCAGACATTTAATGGGATGTTTTCTTGTCCACATGACTGTTATATGTATAACTAATTGAGATTAGCTGGTGCTCGGGATGAATGACCTTGCACTTAATCTGGAGTACAGGTTAAATGGTGGTTAAAAAGTGACATGTGGTTGGCAGGTCAGAGGTTAAATGCTGCCTGCTCATTCATCTTAGCCTCCCTGTGACCCTACCTATGAGAAAAATATATGGCTCCTCCTAAACAACTTCAAGTTTCAAGGGCAATGGGGGCCAAGACAATATTTGAGTGTGTAAATCAAGTGACTGATAACAGATTCATGAGCTAAATACTGATCAATATCTAAATCCGATTCAGTCTTGTGTTCTAATTTACATAAATCAAGAAGCCAATAATAACACTACTTAGTTAACTTTTGTTTTGTATTGTTTTTTTTTGTTTTTTTTTAATCATAAACACATTTAACTTTAATCTACTTTTATTATTCCCAGGGAATGAGCCCTGAGCACCAATGCCATCCAGAGAATGAGCACTGTGTGTACTAATGTCATCTGGGAATGAGCGCTGTGTGTACAAATGGCTTCAAGCAAATAAGCACTTTGGGCACCTATGTTCTCCATGGAGTGGGCACTGTGTGTACTATTGTAATTCAGGAAATGAGCACTGTGTGTACCAGTCATCCGGGATCGAGCACTGTGTGCACCAATGTTCTCCAGGGAATAAGTGCTTTATGCACCAATGTCTTCCATGGAATGAACACTGTGTGTGCCAATGTTCTGCAGGGAATGAGCAACGTGTGCACCAATGTCCTCCATGTAAATGAGCACTGTGTGTACCAATGTCCTCCATGGAATGAGCACTGTGTATACCAATGTCCTCCATGTAAATGAGCACTGTGTGTACCAATGTCCTCCATGTAAATGACTACTGTGTGCACAAATGCTCTCCAGGGAATGAACACTGTGTGCACTAATGTCCTCCATGTAAATGAGCACTGTGTGTACCAATGTCCTCCATGGAATGACCACAGTGTGCACTAATGTCCTCCATGTAAATGAGCACTGTGTGTACCAATGTCCTCCATGGAATGAGCACTGTGTGTACCAATGTCCTCCATGTAAATGAGCACTGTGTATACCAATGTTCTCCAGGGAATGAGCACTGTATACAACAAAGTCCTCTAGCGAATAAACACTGTGTGTGCCAATGCTCTCCAGGGAATGAGCACTGTGTGTACCAATGTCCTCCAGGGAATGAGCACTGTGTGTACCAATGTCCTCCACTTAAATGAGCACTGTGTACATCAAAGTCCTCTAGCAAATAAGCACTGTGTGTACTAATGTTCTCCAGGGAATGAGCACTGTGTGTACCAATGTCCTCCAGGGAATGAGCACTGTGTGCACCAATGTCCTACAGGGAATGAGAACTGTGTGTAACAATGTTCTCCGTGGAATGAGCAATGTGTGTACCAATGTCCTCCATGGAAGGAGCACTGTGTGTACCAATGTCCTCCATGGAATGAGCACTGTGTGTACTAATGTCCTCCCTGTAAATGAGCATTGTGTGTATCAATGTTCTTCAGGGAATGAGCACTGTATGCACCAATGTCTTCTATGTAAATGAGCACCGTGTGTACCAATATCCTCCAGGAAGGAGCACTGTCTGTACCAATGTCCTACAAGGAATGAGAAATGTGTGTACCAATGTCCTCTGTGGAAAGAGCACTATCTGTTCCAATGTACTCCATAGAATCAGCACTGTGTGTACCAATATCCTCCATGTAAATGAGCACTGTGTGCACCAATGTTCTCCATGTAAATGAGCACTGTGTGCACCAATGTCCTCCATGTAAATGAGCACTGTGTGCACCAATGTTCTCCATGTAAATGAGCACAGTGTGCACCAATGTCCTCCTTGTAAATGAGCACTGTGTGTACCAATGTCCTCCATGTATATGAGCACTGTGTGTACCAATGTCCTCCATGGAATGAGCACTGTGTGTACCAATATCCTCAATGTAAATGAGCGCTGTGTGTACCAATGTCCTCCATGGAATGAGCACTGTGTGTACCAATGTTTTCCAGGGAATGAGCACTGTATACATCAAAGTCCTCTAGCGAATAAGCACTGTGTGTACCAATGTTCTCCAGGGAATGAGCACTATGTGTACCAATGTTCTCCAGGGAATGAGAACTGTGTGTACCAATGTCCTCTAGGGAATGAGAAATGTGTGCACCAATGTTCTCCATGTAAATGAGCACTGTGTGCACCAATGTTCTCCATGTTAATGAGCACTGTGTGTACCAATGTCCTCAATGTAAATGAGCACTGTATGTACCAATGTTCTCCATGTTAATGAGCACTGTGTGCACCAATGTCCTCCAGGGAATGAGCACTGTGTGCACTAATGTCCTCCATGTAAATGAGCACTGTGTGTACCAATGTCCTCCATGGAATGAGCACTGTGTGTACCAATGTCCTCCATGGAATGAGCACTCTGTGTACCAATGTCCGCCATGGAATGAGCACTGTGTGTACCAATGTCCTCCATGTAAATGAGCACTGTGTGCACCAATGTTCTCCATGCAAATGAGCACCGTGTGTACCAATGTTCTCCATGTTAATGAACACTGTGTGTACCAATGTCCTCTATGTAAATGAGCACTGTGTGTACCAGTGTCCTCCATGTAAATGAGCAATATGTGCACCAATGTCCTATAATGAATGAGCAATGTGTGCACCAGTATCCTCCGTGGAATGAGTGTTGTGTGTACAATGTAAGTCAGGAAATGAGCACTGTTTGCACTAATGTTCTCGAGGAAATGAGCACTGTGTGTACCAAGGTTCTCCAGATAATAAGTGCTAAGTGCACCAATTTCCTCAAGGGAATGAGCACTGTGTGCACCAATGTTCTCCATGTAAATGAGCACTGTGTGTACCAATCTTCTCCATGTTAATGAGCACTGTGTGCACCAATGTCCTCCATGTAAATGAGCACTGTGTGTACCAATGTCCTCCATGTAAATGGGCATTGTGTGTTCCAATGTCCTCCATGGAATGAGCACTATGTGTACCAATGTCCTACAGGGCATGAGCACTGTGTGCACCAATGTTCTCCAGGAATGAGCTCTGTGTGTACCAATGTCCTACAAGGAATGAGCAATGTGTGCACCAATGTCATCCATGAAATGAGCAATGTGTGTACCAACGTCGTTCAAGAAGTGAGAAATGTGTGCACCAATGTCGTTCATGAAATGAGCACTGTGTGTACCAATGTTATTCATGAAGTAAATACTGTGTGTACCAATATCCTCCAGTGAATAAGCACTACGCACAGTGCTCATTTCCAGGAGGACATTGGTGCACACAGTGGTCATTCAATGTCCTCCAGAGAATGAGTGCTGTGTGCACTAATGTACTCCAGGGAATGGGCAAAATGAAGTTAACACTGTACATGCTTGTTTAATGGTTTACTAGTCAACATTTTCCTGATGATCACCAGGGACTTTTATTTAACTAGTTGTTTTATTAGAAACTAAGTATAAAACCACTGATCCATTGGAAAAGGCATACTAGAACTCAATCATGAAGCGCTTGACAGTAGGAGTTTTTAACTACTAACTAAAGATAGCGGCCACATGAGCACTAAAAAAAATACTACCGTGCCACTGGGAAGTCATCGCCTACCATTAATTTCCATTGCAGTGGTTACTGAGACTGACCACATTTTAGACATTTTGGATGGCTGAAAAGGCCGATTTAGACCATTTTCTGTTGACTGTCGTTGTCTTTCCATAACACAAATGAAGGTGACAGACAGGGCCGGCCTTAGGGATGTGCGATCTGTGTGAGTTTACAAGGCACTTCACCCTCCCAACATGTAGGGGGTGCCACTGGGCTCTGACTCTGCTCTGTCCTTTGCTCCTCTAACACACACGGAGGAAACAAGAGCTGAGGAGCAAGAGCAGAGGAGGAAGCTCCGCCCACAGCCTGTCCTGCAAGAAGCCTGTGATCCTGTCAGCAAGGAGAGATGGTAAGTGTCTATGTGTCTCTGTGTTTGTGTGTATATGTTCCAGTATGTGTGTGTGTGTATGTGTATATATGTCTCTATGTTAGTGTGTATATATGTATGCCTCAGTGTGTGTTTATATATGTGTGGGTATAGTTGTCTGAATGGGATTTCTGTAGTGTTAGGCTTCGTTCACATCTGTGTCAGGGACCCGTTCTGACATTCTGTCTAAGTTTTCCGTCAGAACGGGACCCTGACTGAAACAAACGTAAACCTTAGGTTTCCGTTTGCATCACCATTGATTCAAACGGAAACCATTGACACCGGATCCGTCACCATTGAAATCAATGGTGATGCAAACGGAAACCTATGGTTTGACGGAAAACTCAGATGGAAAGTCAGAACGGGACCCTGTGCACTCACACAGATGGCACAACCCTAAGGCCGGCCCTGTCAGAAAAAGGTCTAATTCGGTCTTTTCAGCCATCCAAAATGTCTAAAGTTTGGTCAGTCTCAGTGCCCCCTGATGGAACGTCAGAATGGGACCCTGACGCAGATGTGAACGAAACCTTACATAGGACTGCAGATAACATCAACTACATTATCTTTACTCAGAGAGTTATTACTGTATTATCTGTGGTGTTACATAGGACTGCAGGTAACATCTAGTACATTATCTGCACTGTGTATATATGGGTATGTATAATGTGTCTTTGTGCTTGTATATATGTGCCTTTTATGTATTTGTATATGTTCAGATTATTTATGTTCCAGTGTGTGTGTCTGTATATACAGTATGTGTATGTATGTCTATAAATTTACCTTTATGTATGTATATATCCCAGAATGTGTGTATATATATTTGCCTGTTTGTCTAAATATGTCCCTCTATGTATATACAGTATATATGTTCCAGTATGTGCGTGTTTATGCACATGGTTAATTTTTGGTTTGTGGAGGGCAGCAATAGAGAATCCCGCACAGGGCGCCATGCAACCTAAGGCGGGTTCTGGTGACAGACACCGACCGAAGACAGATATCTGTGGAAAAGTTGATCTGCCACGTTGGATTTTTTCCGTTGCTGTTATGTGCAGTCTTGCAAAGTTTATTCATGCCAAACGACAAATCTGCATTTCATCAATAACAGAGCAGACCAACGATCAAGGCAGAGATGGATTGGCATTTTGTTGTTAATACTTATGGCATTGTCATCTAGAAAGACAACCTTTACAGCAGGGGCGTAACTAGGAAAGACTGGGCCCCATAGCAAACTTTTCACTGGGGCCACCCCTCCCCTGGGTGTCACACAACCCCCCCTTGTAGATAGTGCCTTTTTTACAGCTCCCCCTGTAGATAATGCCATACAGCCCCCCCTGTAGAAAACGCCATACAGCCCCCCCAGTAGAAAACGCCGTACAGCCCCCTCCGTAGAGAAGGCCATATAGAGTCCCCCCCTGTAGGTAACACCATACAGAGTCCCCCCTGTATGTAACGCCATACAGAGTCCCCCCTGTAGGTAACGCCATACATAGTCCCCCCCTGTAGGTAACGCCATGCAGAGACCCCCCTGTAGGTAACACCATGCAGAGTCTCCCCCCCCTGTAGGTAACGCCATGCAGAGTCCCCCCCTGTAGGTAACGCCATGCAGAGTCCCCCCTGTAGGTAACGCCATGCAGAGTCCCCCCCTGTAGGTAACGCCATACAGAGTCCCCCCTGTAGGTAACGCCATGCAGAGTCCCCCCCTGTTGGTAACACCATGCAGAGTCCCCCCCTGTAGGTAACGCCATGCAGAGTCCCCCCCCTGTAGGTAACGCCATGCAGAGTCCCCCCCCTGTAGGTAACGCCATGCAGAGTCCCCCCCCTGTTGGCAACGCCATGCAGAGTCCCCCCCTGTAGGTAGCACCATGCAGAGTCTCCCCCTGTAGGTAACGCCATGCATCCCCTATCCACAGGATAGGGGATACATGTGTGATCACCTGCAGCGATAGGGAAAACGGGGGACTGAAAGTCCCCATAAGTTCTCCATGACTAACCTCTGACTTCCGGCGTCTGCGCAGCTCAATAAAAATGAAAGGAGCGCTGGTCACGCATGCGCACAAGCGCGACCGGCGCTCCATTCATTTCTACGGAGCTGCCGACACAGACCCCGGAAGTCCGAGGTTTGTGATGGAGAACTTCAGGGGACTTTCAGTCCCCCGTTCTCCCTATCGCTGCCAGCGATCACACATGTATCCCCTATCCTGTGGATAGGGGATACATGTCTTTTGTTTAATGGCAGAACGGGGAGATACCTCCCTGCCCTGCCGTAGTGTTCAGTGGCGTCGCGCTGTAGCAGCCATAGCGGCTGCTAGCAGAGCCTCCGGCCATGGTGGGGGCCCGTGCCGGCGGACGACACGGGCCCCCTCATGCCGCAGGCCCCGTAGCAGCCGCTATGGCTGCTACGGCGGTAGTTACGCCACTGCTTTACAGACCAACCATGAACGACAAGTCATTTGGAACACAGCCGTATGAAATCTCCAATGTAAAGCCAGATTTAACCAGCAGACAATGACAATCGTGTGTTGCACTGGCTACTAAAGAATCTACAGAACGGAGATATTTGAGGAGATATTTGTAGTAGAGACTTGAGAAATAATTTAGTGACAACTTACCAAGGCAAGCAAATTATTTAAAACAAATCTGTTCAAATCGTTAATTTTCACACTTTTTTTGTTGCAATTTTATAATCTTTGTACCATGTCCTTTTTTATTACTTTTTTTTTTTGTTATTTTTTTTTTTAGTTATTTAAATTAACATAATTTGATCAAATTTGTATATTTCTTAAGATTGCCTATTAACAAATGACATCTCCTATTTACAAGCACTAAGAACATACGTTAAAGTCAATTTTCAGTTATTTAAAATTTCCTGCAGTGAGAGTATTTCCGCATCTTAGGGTTTTATGTTTTGAAAAGTGAGAAACAAAGGAAATGGCAGCCTGTTTTTTAGTCATTGACAGCAAAAAAATAAACTTATAGGAAATACTTTATTTCATGTATGGTGCAGTTTCTCTGGCGTTCTATAAATAAAGCAGCAGCACCTGGCATGACTAATCTGGGTGGAATGTGTACAGCGCTTTAAGTCTGATTTTGTTTTTTTACTAAAAAGTAACACTGTTTGACAAGTTCACTTTTTAGAAAAGGTTTCCAATGCTGAAATTAAGCAAAGTCTGCGTGCAATTAAACAGCGCCTATCACCTGTGAACAATAGCGGCAGCCATTTTGTGTTCTTGTCATACACATGTTGGAAAAGAAAACTTTACTCTATGATTTAATCAAATGCAACAGTGCGTGAAACTGCATGCCATTTTTTTCATAATTATAAATTTCATTTTTTTTTTCATTTGAATAAAAACACTTGTATTTCATGTCAATTATATTTCATGAAATTAAATGCCCTATTATGGCATATGGACATGTCATGGAGCCCGAGGAATGTAGCTGGACCAGCAGGGGGCAGTGTGAACCCTTCTTCTCACCAAGGGATTTGACTTGGGGCTTCTCTGCGGAGCAGAGTCTAAGTGAACCCCCGGTCTACACCTTTTAACCGCTGTACAGGGATGTGGACTTCGCTAGAGGGGAACCGCACATCACTACTCCTGGAGTAGTCTCCCTTGGTGATGGCTGACATACTGGGTGCAGAATGGACCGGATAATTCAAAGAAACCTGCAGAAGTTCATAACGGTTAACATTGCTAATGGTCGGGGCAGGGATTTGTCACAGTAATCACAGCTAATGGTCAGGGCAGGCAGCATGCACGGATGGCCAATAACAGGCAGAAGGTCAGTACACAGGGATTCAATCACTAGACAGCAGGGATGACTTGGAACTCAAGGGAACCAAATTGCTATGGCAAGGTGTCCAGGGCAGGAGGAGCTTTTATACCAGGATGTCAGGGAAAACTAGAGTTTGGCACGTGCTGGCCCTTTAAGAATGTGCACTAGGACTCGGTGGAGAATGTTGGCGGCCGAAGCGGCCGCCAAAAGCAGAACGGAGCGGAGGAGGTGGACCAGAATGCCAGGGACCGGTAAGTTTGGAGCGGCGGGAAGTAGGCCATTATTGGACATCATAGGGGGAGGTCCCCGCTTAGATCCCCTCTAAGAGCCAGAACGGAGGGCTGCTAACAAATACGGGCTGTCACACAGGTAAATATAATCCTTGCATGTATTACATGGTTTGCCATTACTTTGAATGTCTGACATGCAATACTACATTTTCCTGGGAATTTCTAGAGCGAGACGCAAATTGATCACCTGATTGCCGCACTGACTTTTAATTCATTTCACAACCTCTTTAAACATACAAAACAATTTTGAAAGCAAAATAAATAAATAATAATAAAAATGCATTATTGTAAATAAATTAAAATGAAACAGTTACATAAAAGTGTTAAATATTATATTTTTTTATTTATTATGATTTTATTATGATCTTTTAGAATAATACTATGGTCTAACTTTTTTTTATCACAGTAAATGTAGAAGATAAGTCGTATATTTCAACAATTCAACTAAAGTTTTGAAGCTGTCAAAGGAAATAATTACAAAAAGAGCATTGTAACATTTTGCTTGTGGAAAATATAAATAAAATAAAAACATTTCTGCCGGTTTGTTACTGGTTTTCAATAGGATATATTTATTAAGGTTTGGTCAGTGGCATCTGACAGCTTGGATTCCCCTATTACTTAGAACCGAGGGGCTGCAGTGCTAGGTAAAGTGCAAAGGAGCGTTTGACTTTTTAACTAAACTAGGTACCTCTCGAATGCAACACAGTCATAGTGGTAGACAGGCGTTCCTGTATCTAAATACCCTAGCCAAGGTAGAGTGGTTTGTGGGCACCACATCCCTGGCATCTAGGGCCAAGGGCACATTCTCACCATAGATACACCCTTTTGAATGGAGCTGTGTTGCAAGCATCTGATTGGGAGCAGAGCTGCGTCACAAAAAAAATCAAAGGGCCCCTAAATTCTCAGGATTGGTGGGGTTACAAGTGGTCAGACCCCACTAATCAGAGAATGATGGGACCTCTTATTGATATGCCATTAATCTGGTGGGAAGATGCCTTTAAAACGCTGTGTGGTTAAAAAAACAAAACATTACATTTCCATATTGAATATTGAATTATTAGAGAGTAGCTAGAAAGAGTGTCTCACACATTTGAGCACCTGCCCTTCCATTCATCATGCAGACAACCTGTTTAATGAGAACTGTGTAATACTTCATTTCCCCTGTGGTGGTGCTGTAGCGAAATTGAACACTTGCTGACATGTTCTCCACAGATCTAAGCTGATCGCTGGAAGTATCCATAGTGGGACACCCAGTGATCAGCTTATGGCCTTCTTATAAAAATAGATTGTTCAAAGTGGACAACCCCTTTCATGAACGACTTGTCGTTTTCTATTGTATGTTGCACATTTTTTGTTCTCTAGATAAACCTTGCATAACTCTGCACAATGATGTGATAGAATCCCGTCAAAAAGAAAACGTTCAAGGGTGTAATCCTCTCTTCTGAGTTCTTTTCTCATGTCAATGAATGTGATCTTTCCAAAGAAAACACTTACTTACAAAGATCAACTACTTCTCTGCTGCCTCCCTTGGTAACACGCCATTATATTACAGTCCATAAATGACAATTAGCAGGCACTGTGTTTACATGCCCTGTACTGATCTGGCATGTGAGCCTCATTTTTAGAAGACATTAACAGGCTTTTTGCTTTTCCTTACGTTGATCTTTGTACATAAAACATTTTTTTGAAATGCAGAGAAGCTATAGTTTGGTGGATAGTACAAGGTTTCCTGTTTATGAGTCACTAATAATTAGGAAGGTGGTACATGACATTTCTCAGCTGAAGGGTTTGACACAGAATTGTGTTAAGGGGCTGGGGGATGGGGTAAATGCCCTTACAGGGTGGTCTGACAATGACCTCCTGACTCTGAGCAATGTCTGGCGGAATTATTGTACAAGAACAGTAGTTCCAAAGCAACGAATGGCTGCTACAAGTTTATTTTTTTTATTTATTACAGTCTTTCCTGGGTAATTTGTTAGTATCCACATAGACATAAATAAAGTTTATATGTTGTGCTCAAGAAAATATTACTATTTTTATGTCTGAATTCCCAGATTATTTTGGAATGTGATTTTTGATGATATATTGCACAATTTACAACACTAAAATATATATTTTTTTTTGTCTAAACACAACTTTAAAAGGCATAGTAGACCTAGAAATAATTGATAGCAGTAAAAAGTAGCATTTTGAAGTTCCTGAAACAAACAGTCTGGTAGAAATCACAGGGTTTGCCTTCGTTTTCATCTCTTCCGTTTTCAACTTGTTAACTACCGATGGGGCCGATCTTAACTAAATGGGCGTGGCTTAGTGTACCAATGCTTGTATTACAGACGGGGCAATGGGAGAAGGCTCCTGCCTCAGCCAGTTGACTTACAGCCAGAGACAGGTTTGTGAGAGGGAGGAGGGCGATTTTGCCGATCTCTTGGGACATACATAGAAGAATTCTTTACATATTTTTCACTGTTGATTGCAATGAGACAGAATGGAATGAAAGGAGAGGAGAGGATAATATTAATGGTGTTGTCCACACAGGGATAACTGATGATCTATCCACAGGATGGGTCATCAGTATATGATTGGTGGGGGTCCGAAACCTGGACCCCGCACCGATCAGCTGTTCTGTGATGAAGGGTATGCAGCATTCGGAGTCAGAAGCAGATGGCTCCGACTACCGCATAGCGGCCATGCTGAAGCACTGCAGCTCAGCTGCTATTCCGTGACCGGGGCCATCTGCTTCCAGCATGGATGTCCGGTGCCCAAAGGCAGCAGGTGCAGCTGATCTGTGCAGGGTCGGACCACCACCGATCAAATATTGATGACCTTGTCTGGTTTCACACAAGCATATTATGGTTTCGCCTAGAAACATGTATTTACAGCCAAGGACGGGATTGAATTTTGCCCTCTGAGATCAGAAAACCTTTGCTAAAGATAATTATGTCTTCGAATAAATGGCTCCTTCACAAATCCATAAAATGGACTGCTCCTCTGAATGCTGTCATTACAACATTGATAATACAGAGCGCAGGCAGTGGGGAAAAAGGGCCTGCAATGCCGATGTCTAAATGCACAGACACATACTTATGGACATTTGGCAGTAGATCTAGAGGAAAGAAGTGTTGCCAACCCAAAGTACATGAAGCGGACATGTGGCTGCACTACTAAGGGAATATATGTTTTTTACTGTTAAAAAGGGTACAAATGGCTTGTACTGTTATGAGGAAATGTAGCTGCCACTCTTATTTGGCAATATGGCACCAGGGACGGACATATAACTTGTGTACCCTGTTCAGCTGTTCAGGGGCCCAGAAGGGGCAGGTTGCCCACTCTGGCCACAGGGAGTTTTTAAAAAGAATCTTGTTTCTCTCACTTCCTCCCTATGGCCACACTCCCTATGGAACTATCATAGATTACATAGACACTGTTATCATTAACAATATCACTGCCCTAGCCCACCAGGGATGTTTATCATTAATTCCTTCACTGCCCTAGCCCACCAGACATGTTATTATTAAACCCTTCACTGTCCTAGTCCACCAGGGATGCTATTATTGACGTCTTTACTACTCTAGCCCATGAGGAATGTTATCATTAATCACATCGCTACCAAATTGGCATCATTTTAGCCCATTTCTGACTTAAAGCTAGGCTTATTCATTGACATACTGTGTGATGTGACAAATTGATTACCAGAAGGGTCTTCTTTGATACATTTCTCACACAATTTATCACTGCCAATAACATTTACACTTTCTGAAATTACTACTCCAAGGTTTGTATGAAGTAGAGATGCAACCAACCTTTTCTCCTCATTTCCAACTTTTTTCTTCTTTCCACATTCAATTCATTTGTTTAAATCCTGGCTAAACAGTAAGCCACCACCTCATTTCACTCCAGTTCTACAAACTGAAGTGCTTAGCACATGTGGCACTAAATTCTGGCGCAAATGGTTAGTAAATATGTCACAGAGCAGATAAGATACTATTTGTTAGTACAAGGTATCAAAAAAGGAAAAGCAAATACATTGATAAATGTCGTCCAGTGGCCCACATTTATTCAGACTGGTGTATGTTTTGCCAGTCTTAATAAAAAGAGATAGTTGTAGTAATTTGCACCAAATTTATTAAAAAGTGCATGCCTCTTGAAAGGGTATTCGAAACATAAAATGTTATGGCATATCCACGGGACCCCCACCTATCTAGAGAATGGGGTTACCTGACCCCCCGTCCCACCTGGTGGCCTAAACTAATTCTCCTTGGACCCCAACCACTTTTCTTGTCACTTTCCAAATTTAGCAAGTGACAAGAAAGTCTTCAATTTTGCTGCAAATTTGTCGCACATCCCCATCTGCGACCTTTTTTTTTTGTCCTAAAATTTGTATAAACTGCTTTGTAAATGTTGGCCAAGGTGTCCGAATTCCGGCACAAATTAAACTTAAAAAGTGGAGTACATGACGTGCACCAAATGTATTATCCTTTTTAGACCCTTTTTTACGCATGGAATAACTTTTTCTAGGTGAAACTTGAGTCGGACTGTTTCAATGATGGATACCAAAAATAGATATTGGGATGCACTCCTCAATCAATTGGCGTGGTGCTAGTAAGGTAGGGACGAGAATCCCACAATATTGGAAATATGTAGCCCCAGCACACACAGAGGTACGCAAAAGATCCAGATGCAAACAAATTTAAGTTTTATTGCAACAAAAGATGGTAAAGTTGAGGTGGAAAGCGACTTGGTAACGACGTTTCGGCCGAACCTCGGCCTTTGTCACGGTCGCTGTAAGACGATATCACTGGTATGGGTTGTCCGCCGGATATTCCCTGTGTGTCACAGGGAATATCCTGCGGACAACCCATACCAGTGATATCTATCCGGCGGACAACCCATACCAGTGATATCGTCTTACAGCGACCGTGACAAAGGCCGAGGTTCGGCCGAAACGTCTTTACCAAGTCGCTTTCCACCTCAACTTTAACATCTTTTGTTGCAATAAAGCTTAAATTTGTTTGCATCTGGATCTTTTGCGTACCTCTGTGTGTGCTGGGGTTATATATTTTCAATGATGGATACCACACTGAATTTGCACTTTTTATATACCAGTTTTTAATACTCATTTGTGAGTATGAAAAATCTCCCATTTTACCTGCTGTCATCACCATATTCCATAGCTGTGTGGATAAATTATATATAACAATGTGGATTCAAAACGCATTGAAAACACAGTGATCAGCTGGTGGGGATTGACCTCGTTCCTGGAACTAGGAATGCTGCTATATCGCTCTTCACGTCGAACTGGTAGAGCGCAATTAATGTTTTATACTAAAGAAAAGTAACAAGGTGCAAATGTGGTTTTAAATGACAATCGGTCATCCTCTGCAGAAACAACAACTAAAGCCGCTGTGATAAACTTGATTCCCGAGCAAATACTTTGTGAAGGAAAAATAAACTAAGCTACTGAGTACTGCACACACAGGGAAGAACAAAAGAATGTTTGAGGTTTGATATAGCAACATACAATATATTGTAAAGCCAAAGTATGAACAACAATATCACAGCTGTGTAAGCGATGTTATACACAGACCCAACGAAAGGTCATTGCGTCTTACCGACCAGAGGCCACCTAGTATTCTACAGATTTCCCTCTTGCTCTGAAGTTCTTTACTGTGTATATTGAAACTTTAGAGATTCTCTTCATTATTTACAATATCCAATCATTGTAATGTAAAGTTGATCTGGTGAATAATGAAAATTCATCATGATAACCCCTGCATTTATGGAAACAATACATTTATTTGTAGTCCAATGGAAATCAGCTCCATATGCTGGACGAATCTGGGTTGTCCAGGAATAGAAAAACATGGCTACTTTCTTCCAAAAACAGTGCCACACCTGTCCAGGATTTGTTTCTGGTATTGCAGCTCTGCCATATGGAAGTGAATGGGGATGATCTGCAATACCACACAAAGCCTGTGGACAGGCGTCGTGCTGTTTTTAGAAGAAGGCAGCCATGTTTTTGTAATCCTGGACCTCTTTAAGGCTTTTTTCAGAAATTGGCTTTTTTAAGATGTCATTTGGACTTTTTAAAAGCATTAGATTGGTGAAGATGAACTGTTGGGACAGGAAAATTATTCAGAGTTATAGATACTTTAAACTGCACTTACTCATAGTTTTTAGAGATTATCCTTCAGCTCATTGGAATGGGGCCACATATTATTTACTAAAAATAGCACCTAAAACCCCTTAATTCTGAAGATTGCCAAAGAGTCCTCCTCATACCGGCTTGACGTGTGTGGCATGGACAAATACCTCTCCAGCAGTGCAAGAGCCAGGGCTGACAAAGTTGCATACAGTAGTGCAGTTGAAAAGGACATATTTCCATCTAGTTTAACAAGGGAATGGGTAAAGGTAAGGGGTAAGGGTACAATTCATAATTTTGTGTCCGTCCCCCCCCCCCATTTGATCCAGAGAAAAGCAAAAATATACCCATAATGGGTGAGACAATCTGGACTGAAAGGGAAATATTTCATTCTTTATCCCAAGTGGTGATCAGACTGAATCAAATTTCAAACAAGAATTCTATACATTCACCTAAACATTGTTATTTTATTCTAAGAAATCCTCTGACCCTTTCTTGAAGTCATCAAATTTTTCTGCTAAAACAGGTTACTGAAGTGACTAGTCCACAGCTTTACAGCTCTTACAGTAAAGAAGGCTTGTCATCTCTGGAGATTGAACCTTTTTTTCTCTAGATGGTTTGAGTGTCCTCTTTCTTTTGAGGGGATTTTATATGAAACAGCATTTTGCCATATTTTTTGTCATTTTTATACTTATATAGATTTATTATGTTCCCCCCTAAACTTCTCTTCTCCAGACTAAATAAACTAAATGTAATTCTTTTAATTTTTCCTCATAACTTAGATTCTCCATGCCCCTTATTAGTTTATAAACAGATGTCTCACAGGGACAGGTAGCTGGTTGGGTACAAACCACATTGGTATACAGTACCCCCACAGTGTCATGAAATAGCAAACTCACTGATAGCATAGCATATATAAGAGAAAGAAAGAGTCATAAGCTATATATAAAGTACAAAATACAATTTTATTTGATATAATTGACATAAATGATTTTAATAAAAAACATGGCGAGGTTTCTAAAAAGAAGAGATATGCCTGTGGGTCACATTTGGAGAGTATATACGACCATGGGTACATTAGTATAATAGACAATGAATGACACGAGAGCATACAGGCATATATTGCTCAAATGCACCGTTAGCAATTTAACCAGCACTGCTGATATTAAAGGGAAAAAGGACAACATACAGTCTATGTCAAAGGTAAATGTGCCGTATGAGGAAATCCCTACTACTGGTACAAAGTGCCATTCAATCTAAAAAGTCCAAGGACTTATAGTAATAGCTGCACTCAATGTGCAAAGTATACACCATATGCACGGCTACTACTCCGGAATCACCGGATAGAGCCAGGAAGCATACACTCACCCATGGTTGAAAGAAAGTAAGATCGTGATCCACAGACAGTGAAAGGCCACCCCAACGCGCGTTTCGCTGTATCAGCTTCCTCAGGGGGTCTGATCTAAACTATATCCTGTCCACCCTTTTATATTGTCCCACGGCCCGGATCGCAGAAGAGAGAAGAGAAGTTCCGGGTGTCAGTCCACATCAGAGGTCCACGGCGCATGCGCGGGATTGTTGCATGGACCACGAGAACTCGGTCACCAGTCATCACGCCCCGACTGCGCACGCGCGTCTCTTCTCTCTTCTGCGATCCGGGCCGTGGGACAATATAAAAGGGTGGACAGGATATAGTTTAGATCAGACCCCCTGAGGAAGCTGATACAGCGAAACGCGCGTTGGGGTGGCCTTTCACTGTCTGTCGATCACGATCTTACTTTCTTTCAACCATGGGTGAGTGTATGCTTCCTGGCTCTATCCGGTGATTCCGGAGTAGTAGCCGTGCATATGGTGTATACTTTGCACATTGAGTGCAGCTATTACTATAAGTCCTTGGACTTTTTAGATTGAATGGCACTTTGTACCAGTAGTAGGGATTTCCTCATACGGCACATTTACCTTTGACATAGACTTTATGTTGTCCTTTTTCCCTTTAATATCAGCAGTGCTGGTTAAATTGCTAACGGTGCATTTGAGCAATATATGCCTGTATGCTCTCGTGTCATTCATTGTCTATTATACTAATGTACCCATGGTCGTATATACTCTCCAAATGTGACCCACAGGCATATCTCTTCTTTTTAGAAACCTCGCCATGTTTTTTATTAAAATCATTTATGTCAATTATATCAAATAAAATTGTATTTTGTACTTTATATATAGCTTATGACTCTTTCTTTCTCATATATATGCTATGCCCTTATTAGTTTAGTTGCTCTTCTTTCTATTTTTTCCAACTCCAGGGCATCCTTTCTATGAACTGGGGTCCAGAACTGAACTGCATATTCTAGATGAGTGGTAATATTATATCCCTGTCCCACGAGTCCATGCCTCTTTTAATACACGACAATATCTTGCTGGCCTTAGAAGCAGCTGACTGACATTGCATGCTGTTATTTAGTCTATAATCTACAAGTACACCCAGATCCTTCTCAACAAGTGACTCTCCCAGTGTAGCTCGCCATAGGACAAATGGAGCATACAGATGTGTCCAAGTCAGCTTGTAGTTTATGAACATCTTCCATACACTGAACTATATTACATAGCTTGGTGTTATCTGTAAAAATAGAAATAGTGTTATTAATTTCCATATATAATTAATAAACAAGTAAAAATAACAGCGGTACCAGCACTGAACCTTGGGGTACCCCACTTATAACCGGAGTCCATATAGAATAAGAATCATTGACCACAACTCTCTGAATATGATCACATGTTTTTTAACCAATTACAAACTATAATATCTAAACCTATAGTTCTTAATTTACCCATTAGACGTCTATGAGGGACAGTGTCAAGTGCCTTTGCAAAGTCCAAAAACACTACATCCACAGCGGCCCCTCTGTCTAGGCTTCTACTCACCTCATCATAAAAACAGATCAGGTTAGTTTGACAACTTCTGTCCTTAGCATAACTGTGATGGCTCTCACTTATAATGTTATATTTGGCACACACTCTGGTATATAGTGCCTTAAGAGCCCATCAAATTTTTTTCCAACAATGGATGTCAAACTTACTGGTCTATAATTAGCTGGGGAAGACGTAGAACCCTTTTAAAAATAGGCACCAAATTTGCTTTGCACTAGTCCATTGACACTATGCCAATCATTACATAATCGCTTCATATTAAAAGAAATAACAGAACTGCCTTCTCTTTATCCCCAGTGACTAACTCCGCATTACCATTATTTAAGGGTCCTACATGCAATAACTTAATTTTTTTTTTTCATTTATATACTTAAGGCCAGCATCACACACAGAGTTTTGATGCAGTTTTTGATTCACTCTTTTGAACCAAAGTCAGAAGTGGACCCAAATGAAAGGAAAAGTATATGACTGATGCATTGTTTTTTTTTTGTCCACTCCTGTGTTTGCCTTAAAAAACTGAGCCGAGAACTGTCACAAAAACTGCCTAACAAATGTGTGTGTGTTCCTGGCCTAAAGGATTTTTGAGGATCAAGACAACCGAGGGCCTAGCTAAGGACCCCACAGCTGTCATTTTCAAATGACTAACATACAGTATGCCGGTGCATGTTTCAGTACACAGGTATAATTTACTAGGGGGGTGGCGTGGGGATAAGAAAGATAATCTTATTTTACCCTAGAAGTACGTAAATATGTAGAAGTTTATAGCAGAAAAGTACTGGAAGGTCCATTAAGGGAGAAGGTAAGCCAATCTCCTGGTCCAACCAACTCTAAGAGAGTGTGAGTAAGTATTCTGCATTACACCTAATTTTACACTAACCATTCGTCAGCCTGAATAGTGCTGTATGTCATGAGCAAGACATGAGGTGAGCCTGGTATCATAGTACCCTTTTCCAGGGTTCCTATTTTGAAAATAATGAAACAGATGCCACATCTGCATTTTTCCTGCATAGTCGCACTATTGGCTGCCCGCTGTACAAGGAACTTAATTTAAGTGAATGGGACTGTGTTGGATTTCCCTGCACAGCGGGTGTCCGAGAGCATTGCTATGAAGGACTATCAGTGAAAGAGTGCTGCGCCACATTCATTCCGAGGAACATGGGGATCCTCGTAGTTGGACCCTCACTGATGAGGAAGTAATGGCATATCCTAGTGATCACTTACAGTGGGAAAACCCATTTAATCCTATTCCTGTCACTGAATGTCTGTTTAAAGATAGAGGTATAACTTAAGGCTCCTGGGCCCCAATGCAAAATCTGTAACAGGCCCCCATCTACTTTGTGCCATTTATAAAATTGATGTCTTCTTACATGGCAGAGGAGCCTTTAGCTCCTCTCATGTTTCAGAACCCAAATACAACTGCTACCACGGCACCCCGTATAGCTGAGCACTTGTTAAAAGATAGGCAAGGGTTTGTATTTAACAAAGAACCTAAGCCTGATTTTTTCAACTTCTTACCCCTTGCTATTTTTGAATACAAAAGTTAAATATAGAGATATAATAATAAATCATATTTCAGGAACTCTTTCACTTAAGTATTTCTGTGAATATTTAACAAAACACAAACGACTATAAAAAAAATATTGCACTGGGGCTTATACAGTACGGGATGTTATGTTCATGTTTAATGTAGTGATGAACTATATAATATGGTAATAAACTTGTACTTACACTAAAATTATACAGACCCAGTATTTATTTTAAGAGGCGGAAATCCTAAACCTAAAGTAAATAGTCTAACAGCCAAAGCAGTTCCATAAACCTTTCCACCGAGTCTATTCTAAAATGAGAAGATAAGTAATACGTCCATGTAATGATTGCTCTCTGATCCTCCTCCTTCTATCCACTTATAATCAATAAAGCAATTGTAGCCATAAAAGTTCAAATCACCGCCCCATTAACATTATCCTTCATCTCTATCGACGTCTCTGTTACTTGAATTAGCTACAGATTGGAAATGAAGACTCTTTAAGTGGACATGTGTACAAGTGAAAACATGTGCTGGGCTGAAATGAAAGCATTGTGCCCGGGTGAGGGTGGATTCTAAAAGGAAATTGTCAAGAAAACAAGATCCATACTTATCTAGCAATTTGTGGTTGAGTTGAACTGGTTGAATGTACAGTATATTGTTGCATGGATACTCAATAGTTATTGAAATGAAAAAGGAGCTAAATGGTGGTTGTATTTTGCAAAAAAAACCTGTAAAAGGCTATCAATATATAGCATGTTGAAGTTGTGTTGGGTTTCCCTGCACAGCGGGTGGCAGGGAACGTTGCTGTGCAGGGATAATCAGTGAAGGAGTGCTGCACTCCCTTAATTCTGAGGTTAATGGAGATCTTGGCCAGTCAGACCCTCCCTCGATCAGCAAAATACCATCACTTCCTATAGCGGAAAAACCCCCCAATTCAAAATCGGTAACAGGTAACAGGGCCCCCTACAAATCATGTACCATGTATAGTACCGTTGTCTGCTTATGTGGCAGAGGGGCGTTCGGACCCCCCTTAGGCTTATACCTTGACACCCCCTATAGCTGTGCCCTTGTTTAAAAATAAGCAAGGATTTGTAATTACCCAAAAAATAAAGTCAAATATTTAAACTTTTTACCCCTTGCCATTACTTGAGCACTGACTTTGAAAAACACTGCATGTGGATGATAGGGTCTCCAATGGTAAACCCTAGATATGGGATTGTCAGGAGATTTCAGCAGTAATGACGGTATATGCCAACAGATATCTAACATCTATAGCCACCTAAAAGTACTTTTTCCATTGATGAGTTATCCTTGGTAATGCAGTACTGACGCAACACTCTTTGCTCTGTTTGAGGGTCCCTGTGGTGAGACTCCCACCCATTAATGTAAAATCCTAGAAAATCACTTTAACTCCCATTGTGGTTACCATTTCATGAAAACAATTGTAAGGTTGTCACAGTCTTGCACCTATTACTATCCATTCTGAATTGTACTATCTTCTTAAATAGTGCTGTAATAAAAAATTAATTTTGACAATTTGTTACTATTAAAAAGTTTGCTCCCTTGAGCAGTTGGTCTCCACCTCTTTTCCTCATCATCACTTTGAATAATAGATCTGGCACTGAATGAGCACAGTGTCAGCTCTATTGTTGGATTTGACGAGGTAATATGTCCATATGGTAGGGTCTATTCATGGACAGAGGATGGGCAGGCATTGGCTGAGCCGCAAACATACAACTTTTACTTTAAAACCATGGACATATGGAAATACAGGAAGAGCAACCCAATGCCTGAGAGGCATGAATGTTTTAATTACAATGCATTGACAAAACATTTATTTTATACAAGACCACCATTTATATATATATATATATATATATATATATACATACATATATATATATATATATATATATATATATATATATATATATATATATATATATATATATATATATATTTATATATATATATACATATATATAAATATATATATATACATATATATATATATATATATATATATATATATATATATACATACACATGTACTCTAATCCTGGACAACCCCTGTAAATTTTTGACCTCTAAATGCATAATTAAAGGACATGTCTACCATGAACATTACATTTTATTTAGTTTTAATAGACAATGGACCTCAAAACACAAAGGATCTAGGGAGAAGTTTCTACTAATCCCGAATTGCTGTATTATACCCATCTTAATCAAGGCTTGGGGATAGATATCCATTAGCTAAACTTTTTGTTACATTTTGTAGACATTCTAATAGCTCACGTGTGTATGCTTAATGTTGCTTATTTAGTAATCCTATATATTTTGTTTAACCCATATGTATTAAAAAGCATTAACATCAATTGCTCATTTCTGTGTTAAGGGGTAAGATTTTTAAAAGTTTTTGAATTAATACTCAGGCAGCCTATATTCTCACAGTACATTCCAATCCTGTGTCTCAGAGAAGAGTACCAGCTGCTGTGTTTCTCAAAAAATCATTTATCTAGATTGCTTTTAATCACTCATATTCTTGAATGTAAGCTAGCCAGGTAATTTACTTTAAGCTCGCTGCTTTCACTTGCCAAATATTCTCTCCAGCAAAAACAAATCTATATAGAGGAAACTAATCCAACACGGGTTGACATACATAAGTGTAAAGACTTTTATAGTTCAATCTTCTGGTGACTCACGTTCATAACAGCTGAGCCAAACAATCAATACACACTCTATTCATTTGGCTTTTTTATGTATAAGGAATAAACTCAAAGTATAAAAAAAATTCATGCCTATACAATGTTCACTAATTAATTGTGAATATTAATAACAATAATAATTTATAGGTGTCTCTACGGGGACTTGTCATAAGAGAACCACAAAACGTTCCTTCCTTAAATGTGGAACATCAAGTTCTACTCTACAATGGGTTAACCGGAGTATAGGAAGTTCGCCTTGATATAGTGGCCTTATGGGCTCCCTGTCATCTTTCTACTGAAAATATTGAACTAAAACAAGAGATAATCAAAAAAGCAGAACCTGGACAAGCCATCTGCCAGAAGAACATCTGACTTCTTCACGCGATTAAGTGAGCTCTCGTTAATCTTTGGCTGCTTCTCTTTAAAGGCAAAATAAAAATAAACTCAATATTTATAACCTTAATTTGAATGATATTTCAATTCCCAGCCATAGCATCTAAACACATTTTTCTTTGATTTCCCAATGGCGTATTGTGTTTCAAATTCCTAGAACTAAACAAAAAATTCTGGCTACGGTAAAACAACTATTAATTATGAATTATTAATTTTCGAGCACGTGCATGTGGTTGATAGGGCCTTCAAGCATGGTATTTAGTTAACAGTAAAATCTTAGTGCTTTTATGGGTCAAAAAAATATTACAGAAGAATTTAATGAGCTGACAGGAGGATATGACTTTCCTTCCAAATGGCTTCAGTTGGCCGTGTTCTCGTGTCATATCAGGAGACAAGACTTCCATGGATGGGAGCCGGAACAACCATTTTATTTCTACATTCCTGTTACTCAGCTGGCAAAATGTTTCCTTTTGGCTAGAAAGAGAACGTAACATTATCTACATCTGTACAGTAACTAAATATATATTTAGTGGTAACAATAGGCTCAACAGCTTGATGTAAATGTACAAACTGTCATAAACACATCACCATATAATTTACCTGTAGTAAAAAGCACAACACACAGCACTGGCTTGTAAAAACCGTTATACTCAAACTGTCCATCCAATAATTGGCCATAAAATCTAGTCAAGTAGATTGGAGGTAACGGGTGGTTTCTACACCTCAATATTGCCAATTTTCTGCATTATCTCTGTAAAATGTTTTAGAAGCATAGGATGGACAGATTAATTAATGACCATCAGAATTAGTGAGACAATTTACGATCTATGATCATTTTTACTATTATCAATTTTACTAGTCGGTGGAACTACGTGTTTCAAATAAAATATATCTAGGGTACAAAAGAAGTAGCGTATGGAGGAGTGGAGATTAACCTGAGTCAATCAAAGAAGGTGAAGAACAGGAGACACCAGAGACTAATGTTATGATTGAAAACATTTTATCTCTTCAAGGTCAAAAAGGTCAAACATAAGAGGTAGTACAGTTATTAGAACAGAGGAATTTACTTCATCCAATGTTCTCCTCCAAAAACACCTTGTTATGCAGTATTGTGTAACGTCCATCGGGATTGTGGACCCACTGGGCCACTCTGCCGTAACGGAGTAGCAGCTGGCCAAACAAATATAGAACAGTCACTGGTCGGTGGTACCTGAATGGCTGGCTGGTGCCAGATAGCTGGAAGCTGGCATGTGCTGGGTTATCGGAAGTTAGATTGTGCTGGATTATCAGAAGCTGGCTTGTGCTGGATACAGGACATGGAAACTTGAGTCGTCACGGACACTGGACTTAACACGGACACTGGACGCAGATACTGGACAAGACACGGACACCAGATGCGGACACTGATGTCATCACGGACACTGGACTTGACACGAAAGCTGGACGCAGATACTGAAGTCGTGACGGACACTGGACACTGATAATGAAATTGTCATGGACACTGGACTTGACAGGGACACTAGACACAGAAACTGGTTTCAGGAACAGACTACGGAAACCTTTGCAGACTAACACAGAGTTAGGAACCATATTGCTCAGGCACTGGGGAAAAGGGCAGGGTCACTTATAAGGGCAAGGGTGCACAGGGATAGGCTGGGGACAACGTTACTGGTGTGCGCTGGCCCTTTAAATATTGGCACAAGTGCGTGCACCCTATGGGACAGACAAGGAGAGGAGGCAAAGAGCAGAGTGCGCCAGCGTCCCTGGAAAGGGAGACGCCGGCAGGGAGGCATAGTCCTGCTGTCGCAGCTACCGGTAACAGGGGGTGTCGGTGGTCTGCGGCCACCGGCATTACAGTACCCCCTTACGCCCCCTTCTCTTAGGTCCAGAGCCTAGGAGGAATTTCTTGATGAGCGCTGGGTGTCAATATTCTCTTCCGGTTCACAAGATCTCTCCGCAAGACCAAAAGGGATCAAGAAATCTAGGAGCAAATTTGTAGGAAGGAACCTTCAAGCAAATTTTCTTAGAGGACAACCAGACCTTAGCCCTGGGGGGAAATTGGGGAGATGGCCTTCTCTTCCTATCAGCGTATCTCTTCATCCGCACCACCGCCTGCAAGATCACTGACTTGGTCTGTTGCCAGATCTGGAGAAAGTTTACATAGGAAACATTGGTTGCGAGAACTTCGGAGGTAGCAGGCACACGAGGATGTTGGCTGTAAACTATGAAAAATTGAGAAATAGCAGTGGATTTGCTTGTATGATAATTATACAAGAATTTGGCCCAGTGGAAGGAGATGTAGTCAGTTGTTATGTTGAGCTGATACAAAATGGCTGAGATAGTTTTTGAGCACTTAATTAATTAATTCAACTTGGCCATTGGATTGTGGATGGTATGCAGAAGCGAAGTCCAGTTTTACGTCCAGAAGTTTACATAGAGCTCTCCAAAATTTGGATGTGAACTGGACGCCATGATCAGAGATCATGTGGAGAGGCAATCCGTGCAGACGAAAGACATGCTGCGGCTTGCCAGGTGAGGAGCTGAGGGAAGACCAGACAGAGGAATGAAATGTGCCATCTTGGAAAAACGATCTAGAATAACCCAGACAGTGGTGCATTCAGCAGAGGGAGAAAGATCTGTAATGAAATCCATGACCATATGCTGCCAGGAACCGGCAGAGGTTGTAGTAAACCTGCAGGCTCGGAATGAGTTGCTTTGTTTTGGACACACTTGGTACAGGTGGACATCCTTGGATAACGTGGGCCACCAATAGTGGTGGGTGATGAAATCCCGGGTTTTTTCGAATGCCAGAATGACCTGCCAATTTGGAATAGTGACTCCAGGAGAACATTTTCCTCCTGTCTGCAGGAGGGACATAGGTTTTCCCTGGAGGAATGTATTTGATCTGGTGAGGAGTAACAGCTATTATATGTAAGGGGTCAATGATGTGCTGTAAATCCTCTTCATGGTCAGTTGTCTCAAATGATCGGGATAGCGTGTCTGCTTTGATATTTTTGTCCACTGGACGAACATGAAGTTAAAAATTGAACCTGGTAAAGAAAAGCGACCACCTAGCTTGATGTTGATTTAGTCGTGTTGCCGACTGTAAGTAGGTAAGTTTCTTGTGGTCTGTATAAATGACAACTGGGTGTGCCGAACCTTCCAACAGATGTTCCCACTCTTCTGGGCCAACTTAATGGCTAGAAGCTCACAGTCTCCAATAGAATAATTCCTCTCTGCTGCCAAGAAGAGTTTAGAGAAAAAGCCAGAGGAGACAGCTTTTCCCTTAGAGTTTCTTTGAAAGAGGAGTGCTCCAGCACCAATGGAAGAGGCATCATCCTCCAATGAGAACTGATGGGAGACATCTGGATGGTGTAGAATGGAGGCAGAAGTGAAAGACCTTTTAAGCTCAGATTCAGCTTCAGGAGGCCAATCGTTTGCATTGGCTCCCTTTTCGATGAGAGCTGAGATGGGAGAGCTGAGAAGTGAAGAAAAATTAAGGACAAACTGTCTGTAGGAGTTCGCAAAACCCAGAAACCTCTGTATAGCAGGAAGACCTTATGCACGAGGCCAATCTAGAACGGCCTTTACCTTTTCTGGATCCATCTGAAGTCCATGATCAGAGATAATATAGCCCAAGAAGGGCAAGGATTTATTTTCAAAGATGCATTTCTCTAGTTTAGCATAGAGGTTGGTCCCCCTTTTAAGCGCGACAGTATTTGGCGAATATGCTTCCGGTGTGTTGTCAGATCAGGTGAGTAGAACAAGATGTCGTCCAGATAAACCATCAAACAGACATACAACAGATCTCTGAATATATCTTTCATGAATTCCTGTAGCACAGCTGGAGCAGTACATAAACCAAAGGGCATCACAAGATATTCATAGTGACCGTCTCGGGTGTTGAATGTGATTTTCCACTCATCACCCTCGTGGATACAGATCAAGTTATAAGCCCCATGGAGATCCAGCTTAGTGAAAATCCTGGCTCCACGAATACGGTCAAAGAGCTCAGAGATCAGCGGCAAGAGGTACATGTTATTGACAGTGATATTATTCAGACCACGATAGTTTATGCAGTGCCGGAGGGATCCATCTTTTTTCCCTACGAAGAAAAATCCAGAGGTTGACTTTCTAATAAACCTTCGGTCCCGTGGAGAGAGAGATTATATACCCGTCCAGGAGGAGTTGAAGTCCCAGAAAACAACTCAAATGGACAGTCCTACGGGCGATGCAGAGGCAAGGTCTCAGCTTCCTTCTTGCTGAACACGTCTGCATAACATGCATATTGCAGAGGTAGACCAGGGAGCGACCGAGGCACTAGAGATCGGGCAGGAAGAAACACAGGCAGACAGTTGAGGTGACAATGAGGTCCCCACTGAAGAATTTCTCCAGAATTTCAATCAAGCACTGGAGCATGTTTGCAAAGCCAGGGTAGTCCCAACAGAATTGGATTAATAGCCACTGGTAAAACTGAAAAGGTTATTTGTTTAGAGTGTAGGGTACCCACTTGTAACTTCAGTGATGAACAGAATTTGATCAGGCAACGGATGGCCATTCACGGAAGCCACCGCTAGAGGTTTCTTTAGGGGAGTCGTGGGTAAGTGAAGGCGGTCTACTTTGGCCTGGTGTGTGATGTTCCCGGCCGCTCCAGAGTCCAGATAGGCCGAGACAGAATGTGAAGCTTCACAAATGAGGATAGATACTGTGTGCGAGAGTTTAGGAGAGGATTTTATAGAAGATATGGGTTCACCTAGGGTAGTCTCTCCTATCAACCCTAAGTGCTGGACTTTCCCAGCTTCTGAGGATACTGACGCACATAGTGACCCCTTATCCCACAGTACATACACAAATTAGCAGTGCATCTGTGCTGCCACTCCTGGTCCGATATTCTGACCCAGTCGACCTGCATAGGCTCTACAGAAGTAGTATTGGAAGGAGGCAGAAGGAGTCTTTGAAACTTAGGCACCGGTCTAGAGTACTTTCTCTGTTGGAGGGTCCCATGAGGAGAGGTGCAGCTAAGTTCTCCAGTACCCGGGGCAAATATTCAGTTTGGCGCCCTCTCCCCACCGACCCTTGCTGTTTCACAAAAAAAAAAATCATACCACCATCATCTCGCTGCAGATCATACAGTGACTACAGTGCTAATTAGAGGCAGAATAAACATTTACATTAAGTGACACACAGGTGACGATCTCAGATTCAAGTTGTTCTTTTTCTTTTTTTTTTTCCATCTGGTCCAGACCACTTCTCCCGGCCACAGCCCATTTCTGCAGCTCAGAAGTCTTCAACTTCTCACTTTTCAAACATTTCTGCACTTATAAACAAAGATAATTTTCTCCTTGTGCCAGACACTGTGCCCCTAAATATAATAGCATGATACACTGTACCTCTAATTATAATAGCACCGTACCCTGTGTCCCTGATTATAATAGCATCATACACTGTGTCCCTGATTATAATAGCGCCATACACTGTGTCCCTGATTATAATAGCACCATACACTGTGTCCCACACACACACACACACACACACACACACACACACACACACACACACACCGTGCCCCCTGTAGATAGTGCCCCACATACAGCCCCCTATAGATAGTGCCCTACATATAGCTACCCCTGCAGATAGTGCTCACATATAGGCACCCCTGTAGATAGTGCCCTACATATAGCCCCCCCTGTATATAGTGCACCATATTTTATTCTGGAAATAGTGCCCAACATGTAGCCCCCCTGTAGATAGTGCCCCACATATAGCCACCCCCTGTAGATAGTGCTCCACATATAGCCCACCCCTGTATTTAGCGTCCAACATATAGCCCATCCCTGTAGATAGTGCCCTACATATATCTCCCCCTATAAATAGCGCTCCACACATATAGCCCACCTCTGTATATAGCCCACCCCAGTATATAGTGCCTCACATATAGCACTATGACTTGCCCTGTCAATCAACGCCTTTTAATGATGCAAGCGGCGCAATGAAGTTATCGTGCCGCTTGCGTCATTGAAAGGCGCTTAATGGCCGGGCATGGAACGTACCCGGCCATTCATCGCCTATAGTGCAGGAGGTTGTGGCGGCGGCTGGTTTCAGTGGTGCCGCTCAAGGAGGCAGTAGGCCACCGTCATGGACAGCGCGGCCCTGTCACCCCCCCCAACCTTCCCTCTTAGTTGAGGCCCGCCTGCCCATCCCTAGCTACGCCCCTGCCTTGAGGTTCCCGGAACCTCAGGTCAATGTGGGTGGCCAGCAGAATTAGGGCATCCAGAGAAGATGCGAGATCACAACCTGCCGAGCATGCCGTACATACCCGGATTCCCTTAAAGGGAATCTATCATCGCAAAATGATCTATTATTTAAAGTAACGTTTTTTATGTTAAACATATAGTTTTTTAAAATTTGGTTGTGTTTTTTTTTATTTCTCATGCCACTATCTATATGAACAGAAAATTCTGAAATATTGCTTATGCTTATTAAATATGCTTTTACCTATCCAAGTGATTCTGAGATTGTTTTCTCGTGACATATTGTAATTTATATTAGTGAATAATATTGGTCGATAAATTTGCGGAATTTGCGGAACATTTGCAAAAATTAGCATTTTTCTAAGTTTAAATGTATCTCCTTGTAAAACAGATAGTAATACCACACAAAATAGTTACTATTACTTTATGTTTGCATCGTTTTTTGAACGTCCTTTCGCAGCAATTTCTCACATTTTCTTACAATTCTCACAATTCAAGGCTATTTTTTCAGGGACCAGTTCAGTTCTGATGTGGCTTTGGGAGCCCTATATATTAGAAAGCATCCTTAAATCACCCCATTTTTAAAACTGCACGCGTCAAAGTATTCAAAACAGCATTCAGAAAGTGTTTTAATCCTTTAGGCATTTCACAGCAATGTGGAAGTGAAATTTCCAAATGTAATTTTTTTTGCCAAAATTAATATGTAATAAAAAAAATTTGCTATCACAGAAGGTTTTACCCGAGAAATGCAACTCCATAATTATTGCTCAGATTCTGCAGCTTTTAGAAATATCCCACATGTTGCCCTAGTGTGCTACTGGACTGAGACACAGGCCTCAGAAGCAAAGGAGCTCCTAGTGGATTTTGGGGCCTCCTGTTTTTTTAGAATATATTTCAGGCACCATGTCAGGTTTGAAGAGGTCTTGTAGTGCCAAAACAGTGGAAACCCCCTAAAAGTGACACGGTTTTGGAAACTACACCCCTCAAGAAATTTATCTAGGGGTATAGTTAGCATTTTGACCCCACAGTTTGTTTTGCTGAATTCATTAAAATTAGTTTGTGAAGATGAAAATCTACTTTTTTTCTAAAAGAAAATCGTAGAAATGTTAAATTTTTACTAGGAATAAAGGAGAAAAAACAAACCAACATTTGTAAAGCAATTTCTCTCTATTACGGCAATACGCCATATGTGGTAATAATCTGCTATTCGGACCCACAGCGGGGCTTAGAAGAATAGGAGCGCTATTTGGATTTTGGAGCGCTGATTTTGCTGAAATAGTTTTCAGTGCCATGTCGCATTTGCAATGCACTGGAGGGATCAAAACAGTGGAATCAGGGCATATGTAAACTGTGCGGAGTACATCAGGGTATATGTAAGCTGTGAGGAGTACATCATGGTAAATGTAAGCTGTGCGGAGTACATCAGGGTATATGTAAGCTGTGCGGAGTACATCTGGGTATATGTAAGCTGTGCGGAGTACATCAGGGTATATGTAAGCTGGGCGGAGTACATCAGGGTATATGTAAGCTGGGCGGAGTGCATCAGGGTATATGTAAGCTCGGCGAAGTACATCAGGGTATATGTAAGCTGTGCGGAGTACATCAGGGTATATGTAAGCTGTGTGGAGTACATTAGGGCATATGGAAGCTTGGCGGAGTACATCAGGGTATATGTAATCTGTGAGGAGTACATCAGGGCATATGTAAACTGTGCGGAGTATATCATGATATATGTAAACTGTGTGGAGTACATCAGGGTATATGTAAGCTGTGCGGAGTACATCAGGGTATATGTATGCTGTGCGGAGTAAATCAGGGTATTTGTAATCTGTGTGGAGTACATCAGGGTATATGTAAGCTGTGCGGAGTACATCAGGGTATATGTAAACTGTGCGTAGTACATCATGGTATATGTAAACTGTGCGGAGTACATCAAGGCATATGTAAGCTGGGCGGAGTACATCAGGGTATATGTAAGCTGTGAGGAGTACATCAGGGTATATGTAAACTGTGCGTAGTACATCAGGGTATATGTAAGCTGTGCGGAGTACATCAGGGTATATGTAAACTGTGCGTAGTACATCATGGTATATGTAAACTGTGCGGAGTACATCAAGGCATATGTAAGCTGGGCGGAGTACATCAGGGTATATGTAAGCTTTGCGGAGTACATCAGGGTATATGTAATATGTGTGGGTACATCAGGGTATATGTAAGCTGTGCGGAGTACATCCGGGTATATGTAAGCTGTGTGGAGTACATCAGGGTATATGTAAGCTGTGCGGAGTACATCAGAGCATATGTAAGCTGTGCGGAGTACATCAGGGTATATGTAAGCTGTGAGGAGTACATCTGGGTATATGTAAGCTGTGAGGAGTACATCAGGGTATATGTAAGCTGTGCGGAGTACATCAGGGTATATGTAATCTGTGCATAGTACATCAGGGTATATGTAAGCTGTGCGGAGTACATCAGGGTATATGTAAGCTGTGAGGAGTACATCTGGGTATATGTAAGCTGTGAGGAGTACATCAGGGTATATGTAATCTGTGCGGAGTACATCAGGGTATATGTAAGCTGTGCATAGTACATCAGGGTATATGTAAGCTGTGCGGAGTACATCAGGTCATAATAAGAGGGTATAATAATGGGGTAAATAAATAATAATCCACAGATATGTGGCCGGTGTCGCGCTGATAAATGGTGCCAAATCTTATCCGCTTTTGCAACACTCTGCACATTTTGCATCGCCATATTCTGAGAGCCGGAACTTCTCTATTTTTTCTCCACCGGAGCCGTGTGAGGGCTTATTTGTTGCGGGACAATCTGTAGTTTTCATTGGTATGGTTTTGGGGTACATGCGATTTTTTTTATCACTTTTTATTACATTTTTTTGGCAAGCCAGGTGACCAAAATCAATTCTGACAATGTATTTTATTCTTGTTTTTTTTGGGTCGTTACGAACGCGGTGATACCAAATATGTATATATTTTTTTAACATTTTAATTTTTTTCCTATAATAAAAGACTTATTATAGAAAAAAAGCAGTTCTTGTTTATGTCACTTATAACTTTTATTTTTACACTTTTCTAAAACATTTTTCTAACTTTTTTTTTACTTTTATTTTTGTCCCACTAGTGGACTTGAAGACTTGCAGCTCTGATTGCTGCTAGAATACATTACACTACCTATGTAGTGTAATGTGTTCTAACTGTCATTGTAACGTGACAGTCACTCTGACAGGAAGCTTATGAGGACCATAGGACCATGAGTACGGCTGGTCCTCATAGGCTTCCGTACGTGGCAGCCCAGAGGTCGCCAGGGGTCATCGTCTGACACCGAGTTGCCATGACAACCATCGGCAGCACCCGAAATTGCAAGTGGGGGCTGTCTAAACCCCTTAATTGCGGCGATCACAATCAACCGCCGCATCTAAGGGGTTAATTGCCGAATTCAGCGGCGACGGGCCACTGATTGGCAATGAAGAGAGCAGGGCAGACACCCTGCACAGTTAACCGCCTCTGCGGCGTAGCGCTGTGTGGCGGTTAACTGTTAATGCACTGACGTAAATGAACGCCCAGGTGTGCAAAGATACTGTGTGCATGTGTGCCAAGGTGCGTGAAGGAGTTAAAGGATTTGTCTGGGCACGGGACGTTATTTCAAACTGAAGACCTATCTGGAGTATAGGTCATCAGCATATGTTCGGTAGGGGTCCGACACCCAGAACCTACATCGATCAGCTGTTCCGGTTACCTCCGGGCACCGGATGTCCTTGCCGGAAGTAGAAAGCCAGGTCACAGTATATTGGCCATGCTGCAGTACTGCCCCCCCCCCCCCGAACATGGACAACCCCATTTAAGGCAGCGATCAGACAACAAGCAAGCATACGCTCGTTTGTTATAAAAAAAAGCTAGAAAAAACATTGCCCAGTGCCCAGTCAACCACTTTAACAGTTCACCCAAGATCAGACAGTGACATGTGACGGTCCCACGGGACATTCAGTTTCTAAGTCAATCAGCATTTTCCTTTAACATTTAGGTTAAAATCAATATTTGTTCTATCCTCGTTTGGGACTTGATGTAATGTTGGGGATCGCTTATCAGAATTTGCAGTAGCATTAGATTTAATGTTACACAATTTGTGCCATTCGCTTAAAAAATAAATTCAGATGAAGTAAGAAAAAGTTTGTAGATACTTTAAAAATAATGGAAGTCTCTGAGAGTAATTTATTTTACCTCCGAAAAGTCTCTCTGGAACAGTAATTCAAATGAAGTATTACAAATTTATAGAAAACACATATTTTCAAGTTTAAATATGATACCAAGGAGGTATTTTATTAGTCCTAGCTGGGAGTAAAATAAATTGCAATATATTACGGTTATCTGTTTTAGAAGTTTGGCAAACGTCTTATTTCTCTAGGTACCATTAAAATGTGCTATCTGGCAGAATGCAAAAAAAAAACACAAAAATAAAAATATCCATTTATTTCAGCAATTAATCTATCGATATTTACCTATTTTTTTATATTCTTTGTTCTTATAAAAATCACATAATAAATATAAGGCTGCTGAAACCAGTGTTAGGTTTTGTTCACATCACAGTTAAGAGCTTTTGAAAGCACAAATAGAGCAGCAAACCCCTCCAGATCTATTAAAAGGGGGGTCCATTGGTCATCATTTGTTGTACCACAAATCCGTCACCGCACCGTTCCATTGTAAATGGAAACCATAACGCTATTGTGAACAGAGCCTTGAATATTCATAAAAGATATAAGACAAATGTTGTCAACTTGATTACGTTTTGTTACCTGACATGGCCTTAGGAGTGCAGGGATTGTGCGGTCGCAGGGGGTGCATCACTTGACTTTTCTGAAGGGGTTGTCAATGGCCGTGATGACCTGAGTACCTGGAGCTTGAATTTCAGATACCATGACTGGTGCCCGAACAGCTTCATTTCCTAGGATATTGAATGGGCAGAGTTTTTAAGGCAACAGCATGACTGTGTTACGTGGACCCTGTCCGACGATGTTATTTCTACACTTTATTATTATTTTATTATTTGGCCACTATATGGTACCATAAGAGGGAGACATCAATACAAGGAAATGTACAATGCAATAAACTCTGCTTGGATTCTTAAGCCCTGGTCACACAGAGTTTTTTTTTTACACGGATACCGCGTCGGAAAACTGCCTCCCATTGATTTCAATGGGAGGCGGAGGCGTTTTTTTACCTCGAGCGGAAAAAACGCCTTGTGGCAAAAATAAGCGACATGACCTATCTTGTGGCGGTTTCCGCCTACAAAACCCCATTGAAATCAATGGAAGACGGAAAAAAACGCCATGAGCCAGCGAGGCGTTTTCTGACGTGTATTTTGACGAGTTTTTGAATGAGCTTTCTTCCTGTAGAAAAGCCAAGCCCAAAAAGGGGCTGCCATTTCCTGGTGTTAACTGGAGGCAGCCATTAGCTGAAAGAACATGGACTGAATGTAAGAACTCCCCTGAGGGATACAGAAAAATCTTAAGTCCTGCATCCAAATTAAATCAAAGTAAGTGCAATTGCTCATATCTGCCATACCTGCTATACATGTATGTAGATATGCAAATGTTATTTTTTTTGTAATTTTTTATTTATTTATTTTTGTAATTTTTATTTAAAAAAAAATTCTGTAGTTCATGTATGTCATTTCTTTATTTTTTACATTTCAGGAACAGAAATGTGATCAGGAGAGGTGTACCACCGGATGGACTTAGATGTGGGAAAATTGATTCAAGAAGAGAGTATACAATGATTTTTTTAATGTGGGCCTGTTTACATCAGCGTGGTTTCCGCTGAGGGGTTCTGTCGGAGCTTTCTGTCAGGGGAACCCCTCAACAGAAAGGCAAATGTAAGGTAAGTTCTGTTTGCATCACCATCGTTTTTACGGAAGCAATACCGTAGTTGACGGAATCCCATTAGCAACGGATCCATCACCATTGAAGTCAATGGTGACGCAAACAGAAAACAATGGTTTCTGTTGTTTCAGCTTGGACTCCGTTCATGGGTGCTTTGTTCGTGAATGGAGCCCTGACTGAGATGTGAACTAATCCTAATGTATGCTTTTTATTTTTATTGCTAGACTTTTTTAAGTTGATTTTGGTTAGGCCATGTTCACACAGGGCGGATACACCTAGTATAATGTACACAGCATATCTGCCCAAGCATCCACAGGGAATTCCCGCAGCAATGTCATACAAGAAGGCATGGCTGCAGGATGTCCAAGTTTTTTGTTTTCTTTTTTTAGTTTTTTTTTTTATTAAAAAAAAAATCTTACCAGGGGACATTCTGTTTGAAAAACTGCACCACTATTTGGTGTGGTTTTTTGTCTGAATTCCCTGTCATGGACAGGGTGGATACACTGTATTCACACTACCATTACCCTTCCGTTGATGGATTCCAACGTAGGTTAACCACTCAACGGAAAGGCAACCTTCGCTTCAGTTTTCCTCACCATTGAACTGAATGGCGACAGAAACATAGCATTCCATCTGTCGCCGTTGTGACAGGCAGTGGCGGATTATCATTAGGGCGGTTCGGGCCGGCTCCTGGGAGGCCCATGGCCGGCCGAACCACACATGATCGCATGGCCCCCCTCATGCCCGGTGGGGCGTCGCTAGCAACGGAGGGGGCCCCGGTGCTAGCGGCAGCCACATTCACACATCAATGAAAAGTTACCATAGTAACTGGGGCCTATGTAATAAACTACATGGACCCCTGTTACTATAGTAACTGACAGTACTTACCCCTCCTCTTCCTGGAGCGCATCGGAGGTTCTGACGTCCCAGCGCTGTGCGCAGCGCATAACGTCACGACACTTGATGGAGTGAGGACCTGCGGCCGAAGAGGAGGTAAGTTTAATTCTAGTGTCTTGCTGATGGGTTGGGGTCCGACACCCGGGACCCCCGCCAATCAGCTGTTTTGAAGGGGTTGCAGCCGCTCGTACGAGTGCTGCTTCCCCTTCATTCCGGTCACTTTCTCACACTGAATCACAGACACAGTCATGTCAGCGATTAACAGTGTGAGCAAGTGAGGGAAATGAAGGGGAAGCAGCACTCATACGAGCGGCTGCAACCCCTTCAAAACAGCTGATTGGCGGGGGTCCCGGGTGTCTGACCCCAACCCATCAGCTATTGATGGCCTATACTGAAGATAGGCCATCAATGTTTAGGGACTGGACAACCTTTAAAGCCTACCATGTGTTAAGCTTAGATACAGGGCCCCAGCTTATACTGCATAAGAATACTGTCTGCTGTACCCTGTATCTAAGCCTACCTTAGGCTTAGATACAGGGTCCAACAAACAGTATCACACATGCACATGGGCCCTCTTCACATCACCGCTGCCCTTCCGTTGAGGGGTTCCGTCTGGTTAACCCCTCAATGTTAAGGCAAATGGAAACCTTAGCTTCCGTTTGCATCACCATTGATCTCAATGGTGATGGAAACTTTGCTAAAGATTTCCGTTTGGGGGGATATTCATTTCTATCTATAGGGGGCTGTGTGTAATGCTCTCTACAGGGGGGATGTGTAATATCTACAGGGGGCTGTGTGGGGCGCTATCTATGGGGGGGTGTAATATCTACAGGGGGCTGTGTGTGGCACTATGTACAGGGGGCTGTGTGTGGCACTATGTACAGGGGGCTGTGTGTGGCACTATGTACAAGGGGCTGTGTGTATTTGGTGTTTTACAGTGTCTGGTATTATTATATTCAGGCGCGCAGTTTTTGGTGCTATTATATTTAGGGGTACAGTATGTGGCACCATTATAACTTTATTTTCATATATAGGTGTGGAAATGTTGGAAAAGTGAGGAGCCGAAGACATCTGAGTGGCAAATTCTGCAGAAATGAGTCATGGCCGGGAGAAGTCGTCTTGTGCTCTGGACCGGATGGAGAAGAAAAGAGGAAAAAAACTACTAGAATCTGAGACGTCGTCACATGTGAGTCACTAGATTTATAGAGAATCTGTCACCTCTCCTGACATGTTTTGTATAGGAAATCCTTGTATTTCACAAAAAGTCTTTCTGCAGTCCAGGACTGATAGACAATTCCCCTTGTCAGGAGGATGTGTCCCTGCACAGTGTGATACTGTCAGTATGTAGGGACACAGCCCTGTGACAAGGGGAATCATAATACCCATTTGTTAATGCTTGCCCAAAAAGGCAGTGTTAAAAATACTTGCGGCAGGGCGGCGGTGCGCAAGGGGGGCCCAAGTTTGGGTAACAGCCCAGGGCCCATCGTCTACTTAATCCGCCACTGGTGACAGGGTTAAGTCGTTTTAAACGGCATCAATGGCTATTAATTCCGTCAAAGACGACGGAACCCTGTCACAACGGTGGCAGATGGAAACAATTTTTTGCTAGGTTAGGCTTTGTTCACATCTGCGTTGGGGTCCCGTTCTAACGTTCCGTCTGAGGTTTCCGCCTCAACAGGACACTGAGCAGACACAAACTGAAACGAGAAGTTTCTGTCTCCATCACCATAGATTTTAATGGTGACGGAGCCTGTGCCCGTGGTTTTCGTTTGTCTCTTTTGTGGACCGGATCAGTCGTTTTCCCAGAAGCCATAGCGTAGTAGACAGTTATCCGGCCCTTATCCGCAGCGTATGCGTCCTGTGTGAACATATGTTTTTTCTGAATTCTATTCAACGTGTGGATGATATTTTTTTAAAACTCATCCACTCTGCTTCTACTGTACGCTGCAGATTTTCCACTAGGAAATATGTTACAGCTGAACATACCCAGCGGTGTATTGTGTGTGCAGGACAATGTTTAGTAGAGTAATTTAAACTGACCTTTCAAATGTAATTTATTACAGGTCCAGACACATCCCAATCTATGGGACAAAGGCGCAGCCGGGTACAGTGACTGTAATGGTCGGGAAAATAGCTGCCTGCAGATATGCAAGGCACTGTACCCGGCCTGGAATTGCCTTTCTGCTTCTCAACAAAGGCGTAATGGTGAGTTTGTCACTTTTTTTTTTTGTTTTTGTCATTTTAACTCTTTATCAACAGGTTTCTTTTTTTTTTTTTAAAGGATTTTAAAAACTAACTTCGTTTTGAATTTGCAGAGGAGGATGTTAAAAAAGGGTGGAAGAGCGTGCGGGACTGCTTCATGAATGCGGTGCAGAAGCCCGAGGGGAGTGGCGGCTCTCCATCGAAAAGAGGCAAGGCATGATGAGCTGCTGTTCATCTTACCTAGCAGGGGACAACGGCCGTAAGTATTGATGCCTATGTTTGAGTTTTCAAAAGGAGTTTTGCTATGTACTTAATGGGTTTTTATTCCACAGAACTGAAGGCAATTATCAAGAGCCTGAGGCCCCTGCCACAAAAGATGAACAGCAGCAGATGGAGAGGTAACCCACTCCTTCTACTTCCACCCATCATGAAGCGGAGGGGGAAGAAGAAATGGTGGGACGCTTGGTGGCCACAGAAATGTCACCGGGGGAGGAGACACCTGTCTCCTCACCAGTGTCAGTCCAACATGACCGTGCCCCGCCTGTGGCCACCCAGGTCAGTCATCCAGCCCCCCCTCCCTGCACCTCTTCCACGCGTAGAAGGACCCGCCCCCCCCGTGTAACGGACAGGCAATTAGAGGTGGAGACTGAGGCCTTGTTCATTATCCAGAGGGCTGATGCCGATTACAGGTTTGATGTAAAGGATCTGCCAGGCACTACGTCTGTGGATACTCCCAGGATTAATCAATCGACACCTGAGGCCGGACCTCTTAGACTGACTCCAGCTCCCACCAATCAGGGTGGCAGGCTCAGTAGTGGGAGAGCCTATCGCGGCCTGGTCAGTCGTAGTTAGCTCCGCCCCCTGTCCATTTATACCTGCCGTTTTCTCTTCCTCATTGCTTGTGATTCTTCCTGGTTTCCTGGCCCCGCTACAGCCTTGCTCCAGCCTGCTACTGCCTCGCTTCAGCCTTGCTACAGCTTCCGCTTATCCTGCTTCGCTCTGACCCCGGCTTGCCTCCTGCTCCTTGCTCTGCGTTCGTAGTCTTCATGACATCCTGATTCTGACTGGCTCGTTGACCACTCTGGTTTCCTCACGGTGTTCCGTGGGCTACTGCCCCTTCCCTTGCTTGTTCCCTGTTTGTATTCCCTTGCACTTGGTCAGCGTAGGGACCGCCGCCCAGTTGTACCCCGTCGCCTAGGGCGGGTCGTTGCAAGTAGGCAGGGACAGGGCGGTGGGTAGATTAGGGCTCACTTATCCCCTTCCCCTTCTTCCTGCCATAACATAATCACAAGCCTATACCTAGTCTACCCTTTCTCCTACTCTATCATGGACCCCCTTGAGACCCTGACCCAGCAGATGCAGGGCCTCTCCCTACAGGTCCAGACCCTGGCTCAGAGGGTCAACCAGCCTGACGCTGCCAGAGTAGTACCCCTCGCCTCACCTCTAGAACCTGACCTCAAGTTACCTGACCGGTTCTCAGGGGACCGTAAGACTTTTCTCTCCTTTCGGGAGAGTTGCAGCCTTTACTTCCGTCTAAAACCTCACTCATCAGGTTCCGAGAACCAGCGGGTGGGAATCATTATATCCCAACTCCAGGAAGGGCCCCAAGAGTGGGCCTTCTCCTTGGCTCCTGACGCCCCTGAACTTTCCTCCATTGATCATTTTTTCTCTGCCCTCGGACTCATTTACGACGAGACTGACAGGACTGCCTTGGCCGAGAGTCAGCTGGTGACCTTACGTCAGGGTAGGAGACCGGTTGAGGAATACTGTTCTGACTTTAGAAAGTGGTGCGTAGCTTCTCGGTGGAATGACCCTGCCCTAAGGTGCCAGTTTAGGTTAGGCTTATCTAACGCCCTGAAGGATCTGCTTGTTAGCTACCCCTCTTCTGACTCCCTAGACCAGGTTATGGCCTTAGCAGTACGACTTGACCGACGTCTCAGGGAACGACAGCTTGAACGTTTCAGTGTTTTCCCCTCTGACTTCCCTGCGATTCCCCCCGAGGTCCCGTCTCCTCGCTCTTCCACGGAAGACTCGGAGGTACCTATGCAACTCGGGGCCTCCGTGTCCCCCCGACAACGTAGAGAGTTCCTCAGGAAGAATGGTCTCTGCTTCTATTGTGGGGATGACAAGCATCAACTGAACACCTGTCCCAGGCGCAAGAATAAGCAGCCGGAAAACTTCCGCGCCTAAGTGATCATCGGGGAGGTCACTTGGGCGCACAGGTATTTCCCGTTAAGATGAAACGCAATAAAATTTTGCTTCCCTTTCAGGTCTCATTTGGTGGTCGGTCTGCCACCGGCAGTGCCTTCATGGATTCAGGCTCATCTGCTAATATCATGTCTGTGGAATTTGCTATGTCTCTAAAAATGCCTTTTATTGATTTGCCTAATCCTGTCCCGGTAGTGGGTATCGACTCCACTCCTCTTGCTAATGGTTATTTTACTCAGTATACTCCTGTTTTTGAACTCCTTGTTGGCTCCATGCATTTGGAGCAGTGCTCTGTACTGTTGATGCAGGGATTATCGTCCGATCTGGTATTAGGTCTTCCCTGGTTGCAGTTGCATAATCCCACGTTTGATTGGAATACTGGGGATCTCACCAAATGGGGTAGTGAATGCCTGACGTCATGTCTTTTAGTTAACTCTATTTCTCCCCGTGAGGAGGTAAACACGCTACCTGAGTTTGTTCAGGACTTCGCTGATGTTTTCTCTAAGGAGGCCTCCGAGGTGTTGCCCCCTCATAGAGATTACGACTGCGCTATCGAATTGGTACCAGGTGCTAAGCTTCCTAAGGGTAGGATATTTAATCTTTCATGTCCTGAACGTGAAGCCATGAGGGAATATATCCAAGAATGCCTGGCCAAGGGTTACATTCACCCCTCTACTTCTCCTGTAGGTGCGGGCTTCTTCTTCTTTGGGAAGAAGGATGGTGGTCTTAGGCCGTGCATTGACTACGTGCATCGTAACTTGAATAAGGTCACGGTAAGGAACCAGTATCCCCTTCCTTTGATTCCGGATCTTTTTAATCAGGTTCAGGGGGCCCAATGGTTCTCTAAGTTTGATCTACGGGGGGCGTATAACCTTATCCGCATCAAAGAGGGGGGTGAGTGGAAGACTGCGTTCAACACGCCCGAAGGTCATTTCGAATACCTGGTCATGCCCTTTGGGTTGTGTAATGCCCCTGCTGTCTTCCAGAATTTTATTAATGAAATTCTGAGAGATTACTTGGGAATTTTTCTTGTAGTGTACCTTGATGACATACTGGTGTTTTCCAAGGACTGGTCCTCCCACGTGGAGCATGTCAGGAAGGTGCTCCAGGTCCTCCGGGAAAATAATCTGTTTGCGAAAACCGAAAAATGTGTGTTTGGGGTACAGGAGATACCATTTTTGGGTCAAACCTCACTCCTCATGAATTCCGCATGGACCCTGCCAAGGTTCAGGCTGTGACGGAATAGGTCCAACCCGCCTCCCTGAAGGCGCTACAGTGTTTTTTGGGGTTCGCTAACTATTACAGGAGATTTATTGCCAACTTCTCGGTCGTCGCTAAGCCTCTTACGGACCTCACTCGCAAGGGTGCTGATGTCCTCCACTGGCCTCCTGAGGCCGTCCAGGCTTTTGAGACCCTCAAGAAGTGCTTTATCTCGGCCCCAGTGCTGGTTCAGCCCAACCAAAGGGAGCCATTTATCGTGGAGGTTGACGCGTCCGAGGTGGGAGTGGGGGCTGTCTTGTCCCAGGGTACCAGGTCCCTCACCCATCTCCGCCCCTGTGCTTACTTCTCCAGGAAGTTTTCGCCCACGGAGAGTAACTATGATATTGGCAACCGCAAACTTTTAGCCATTAAATGGGTAAATGAAGAGTGGCGTCACTTCCTCGAGGGGGCCAGACACCAGGTAACGGTCCTTACTGACCACAAGAATCTGGTTTTCCTAGAATCTTCCCGGAGGCTTAATCCGAGACAAGCCCGATGGGCGCTATTTTTTACCAGATTTAACTTTTTGGTTACCTATAGGGCTGGGTCCAAGAATATTAAGGCTGATGCACTGTCACGTAGTTTCATGGCCAATCCTCCTTCGGAGAAGGATCCTGCTTGTATTTTACCCCCCGGTATAATCGTTTCTGCCACTGATTCTGATTTAGTCTCTGATATTGCGGCTGATCAAGGTTCAGCTCCCGGGAACCTCCCTGTGGACAAGCTGTTTGTCCCCCTGCAATACCGGCTAAGGGTACTTAGGGAAAACCATGACTCCGCACTATCTGGTCATCCTGGCATCTTGGGTACCAAACACCTCATTACCAGAAACTATTGGTGGCCTGGGTTGCCTAAAGACGTTAGGGCTTACGCCGCCGCTTGTGAGGTTTCTGCTAGGTCTAAGACCCCTAGGTCCCGACCTGCGGGCTTACTACGTTCTTTGCCCATTCCCCAGAGACCTTGGACCCATATCTCCATGGATTTTATCACCGATTTGCCTCCATCTCAAGGCAAGTCGGTGGTGTGGGTGGTAGTAGACCGCTTCAGCAAGATGTGCCACTTTGTGCCCCTTAAGAAACTACCTAACGCCAAGACGTTAGCTTCTTTGTTTGTTAAACATATTCTGCGTCTCCATGGGGTCCCAGTCAATATCGTTTCTGACAGAGGGGTACAATTTGTTTCTTTATTTTGGAGAGCCTTTTGTAAAAAGTTGGAGATTGATCTGTCCTTCTCCTCCGCCTTCCATCCCGAAACTAATGGCCAAACGGAGAGGACTAATCAATCCCTGGAACAATATTTAAGGTGTTTCATCTCTGACTGTCAATTTGATTGGGTCTCATTCATTCCCCTCGCCTAATTTTCCCTGAATAACCGGGTCAGTAACTCGTCAGGGCTCTCCCCGTTTTTCTGTAATTTCGGGTTTAACCCCTTCCCTCTTTAGCCACTTTTGACCTTCCTGACCGAGCCTCATATTTCAAATCTGACATGTGTCACTTTATGTGGTAATAACTCCGGAATGCTTTCACCTATCCAAGCGATTCTGAGATTGTTTTCTAGTGACACATTGGACTTTAAGTTACTGGCAAAATTTGCTCAATATGTTCAGTATTTAATTGTGAAAAACACCAAAATTTAGCGAAAAATTGCAAAAATTAGCATTTTTCTCAATTTAAATGTATCTGCTTGTAAGACAGGCAGTTATACCACCCAAAATTGTTGCTAATTAACATCCCCCATATGTCTACTTTAGATTGGCATTGTTTTTTGAACATCCTTTTATTTTTCTATGAGCTCACAAGGCTTAGAACTTTAGCAGCAATTTCTCACATTTTCAAGAAAATTTCAAAAGGCCATTTTTACAGGGGCCAGTTCAGTTGTGAAGTGGCTTTGAGGGTCTTATATATTAGAAACCCCCAAGAAGTCACCCCATTTTAAAAACTTCACCCCTCAAAGTATTCAAAACAGCATTTAGAAAATGTCTTAACCCTTTACACATGTCACAGGAATTAAAGCAATGTAGAGGTGAATTTTACAAATTTCATATTTTGTTGCAGAAATAAATTTTTACTACAATTTTTTTTATAACACAGAAGGTTTTACCAGAGAAATGCAACTCAATATTTGTTGCCCAGTTTCTGCAGTTTTAGGAAATATCCCACATGTGGCCGTAGCGTGCTACTGGACTGAAGCACCGGCCTCAGAAGCAAAGGATCACCAAGTGGATTTTGGGGCCTTATTTTTGTTAGAATAAATTTTAGGCACCATGTCAGGTTTGAAGGGCTCTTGCGGTGCTAAAACAGTCAAAATCCCCCAAAAGTGACCCCATCTGGGAAACTACACACCTCAAGGAAATTATCTAGGGGTACAGTGAGCATTTTGACCGCACAGCTTTTTTACAGAAATTATTAGAAGTAGGCCGTGAAAATTAAAATCAACATTTCTTCAAAGAAAATGTAGGTTTAGCGATTTTTTTTCTCATTTTCACAAGGACTAAAGGAGAAAAAGCACTGTAAAATTTGTAAAGCAATTTCTCCCGAGTAAAACAATACCCCACATGTGGTAATAAACGGCTGTTTGGACACACGGCAGGGCTGAGAAGGGAAAGAGCGCTATTTGGCTTTTGGAGCTCAAGTTTAGCAGGAATGGTTTGCGGAGGCCTTGTCACATTTACAAAGCCCCTGAGTGGACAAAACAGTGGAAACCCCCCACAAGTGACCCCATTTTGGAAACTACGCCCATTGAGGAAATTATCTAGGGGTATAGTGAGCGTTTTGACCCAACAGGTTTTTTGCATAAATTATTGGAAGTAGGCCCTGAAAATGACAATCTAAATTTTTTCAAAGAAAATGTAGGTTTAGCTAATTTTTTCTCATTTCCACAAGGACTGAAGGAGAAAAAGCACCGTAAAATTTGTAAACCAATCTCTCCCGAGTAAAACAATGCCCCACATGTGGTAATAAACGGCTGTTTGGAGACACGGCTTGGCTTAGAAGGGAGAGAGCGCTATTTGGCTTTTGGAGATCACATTGAGCAGGAATGGTTTGCGGCGGCCATGTCACATTTGCAAAGCCCCTGAGGGGAAAAAACAATGAAAACGCCCAAAAAGTGAAACCATTTAGGAAACTACACCTCTTGAGGAATTCATCTAGGGGCGTAGTGAGCATTTTGACCCCACAGATGTTTCATAGAATTTATTAGAATTGGGCAGTGAAAATAAAAACAATCCTTTTTCTTCAATAAGACGTAGCTTTAGCGCAAATTTTTTCATTTTCGCAACAAATAAAGGAAAAAAAGAACCCAACATTTGTAAAGCAATTTCTACCGAGTACGGCAATACCCCATATGTGGTCATAAACTGCTGTTTGGGCACACGGCAGGGCTCAGAAGGGAAGGACCGCCATTTGGAGTGCAGATGTTTCTGGATTGGTTTCTGGGCGCCTGTGGGCCCAAAACAGTGGAAACCCCCCAGAAGTGACCCCATTTTGGAAACTACACCCCTCAATGCATTTACCTATGGGTGTAGTGAGCATGTTAACCCTGCAGGTCTTTTGTAGAAATTAGTGTGAACTCGATGTTGCAGAGTGAAAATGGGATTTTTTCCACAGATATGTGGACAATATGTGGTGCCCGGCTTGTGCCACCATAACAAGACCACTCTCTAATTATTATGCTGGGTTTCCTGGTTTTAGAAACACCCTACATGTGGCCCTAATCTCTTGCCTGGACAGTCGACCAGGCTCAGGAGTGAAAGCGTACCATGTAAAATTGAGGCCTAATTTGGCGATTTACAAAGTATTGGTTCACAACTGCAGAGGCTCAGATGTGAAATAATAAAAATAAACCCCTGGGAAGTGACCCCACTATGGAAACTGCACCCCTCAAGGCATTTATTAAGGGGTGTAGTGAGCATTTTCACCCCACAGATCTTTTCCATAAATGAATGCTCTGTGGATGGTGCAAATTAAAAATTTATATTTTTCCCTAGATATGCCATTCAGTGGCAAATATGTCGTGCCCAGCTTATGCCACTGGAGACACACACCCCAAAAATTGCTAAAAGGGTTCTCCCGGGTATGACGGTGCCATATATGTGGAAGGAAACTGCTGTTTGGGCACGCTGTAGGGTTCAGATGGGAGGAAATGCCATTTGGCTTTTGGAGCGTGGATTTTGCTTGGTAGTAGTTTTGTTTGGAGTCTTACTGGTGTTTCCGTGTATAATGTGGGGGTACATGTAAGCCGGGCGGAGTATATAAGGGGCATAGTCAGGTGGTATAATAACGGGGTAAAAAAAAACAATAAAATGATCCATAGATGTGTGTTACGCTGTGAAGCAATCCTTTCCGCACAGGCCAGTGTCGCACTGATATATGGCGTCCTTTATTATCCCCCTTTTGGTCCACACTCCGCACCTTTTGCAGTTTGGGGAATTTTGCTGGGAAGTGTTGTCCTTGTATAATACGGGCACCGTCGCTTCCAGCGGATATGTTTGGGCCCTCCCTTTCCTGGTTCCCTAATTTTAGGTCCTTGAAAAATCGCCTCTTCAAACAGAAGAAATGTTCCCCTCGGGCACAACTGCATATTTTTTTATTTCCTGACTTATTGGAGCCATAACTAATTTTATTTTTCATAGACGTAGCGGTATGAGGGCTGGTTTGTTGCGGGACGAGCTGTAGTTATTATTGGTACCATTTTGGGGTACTTTTTGATCACCTTTTATCCTATTTTTTGGGATGCCAGGTAAACAAAAAAACACAATTCTGGCACAGCTTTTTTCATTTTTTTTATACAGCGTTCACCATGCGTTATAAATTACATGTTCACTTTACTCTGCTGGTTAGTACGATTCCGGTGATACCAAATTTATAGCACTTTTTTATGTTTTACAACTTTTTGCACAATAAAATTACTTTTGTAAAAAGAATGTATTTTTTCTGTCGCCAAGTTGTGAGAACCATAACTTTTTAATTTTTTTGTCGACGGAGGTGTATGAGGGCTTGTTTTTGCGGGACGAGCTATAGTTTTTATAGGTACCATTTTTGGATACGTGCGACTTTTTGATCACTTTTTATTCTAATATTTGTAGGGCAAAGTGACCAAAAAACAGAAACTCTGGTAACGTTTTTTACGTTTTTTTTTACGCTGTTCACCGCGTGCAATAAATAATATAATATTTTGATACCTCCGGTCGTTACGGTCGTGGCGATACCAAATACATATGGTTTATTATTATTTTTCAATAATAAAGGACTTGATAAGAGTAAAAGGGGGATTGTGTTTTATTTGATACTTGAAACTTTTACTGTTTTCAAACTTTTATTTTGTGCACTTTTTTTTACACTTTTTTATACTTTTTTTTACACTTTTCTTCAAGTCCCACTAGGGGACTTGAAGGTCCAACGGTCAGATTTTTTTTTTTCTAATACATTGCACTACCTATGTAGTGCAATGTATTATATCTGTCAGTCATTCACTGACAGCAAGCCGATTAGGCTTCGCCTCCCGGCGGGGCCTAAATCGGCTTCCGTAATGGCAGAGCAGGAGACCATTGTGTCTCCTGTTGCCATAACAGCAGTCGCCAGTCCTGATTGCCTGTCAGGGCTGGCGATCTGCTAGTAACCGCTACGATGCAGCAATCGCTTTCGATTGCTGCATCGAAGGGGTTAATGGCAGGGATCGGAGCTAGCTCCGGTTCCTGCCATTACAGGTGGATGTCAGCTGTACAGTACAGCTGACTTCCACCGCTGATGACGCCGGATCAGCTCCTGACCCGGCGCAATCTTGCCGGCAGCTACGGAAGCCGATCAGGCTTCGGTGCTAGGCAGACCGGGAGGCCAGTATTAGGCCTCCGGTTGCCATTGCAGCCACCGGAACCCCGGCAATTTCATTACTGGGGTTCCGATGAGCTGCAAACACCTTAAGTGCAGCGATCGCGTTTGAGCGCTGCACTTAAGGGGTTAATGGCGGGGATCTAAGCTAATTTCGGTCCCCGCCGTTACAGCCGGATGTCAGCTGTAAGATACAGCTGAGATCCGGTGATGATGGCACCGGCTCAGCTTCTGAGTCGGTCCCAAACATTTGGCGTACATGTACGGCAAGATGCGGGAAGTCAGTACTTTCCATGACGTACATGTACGGCAAATGTCGGGAAGGGGTTAATCCACGGTTCTCCTCCGTTTCTCCTGGTAGTTCCAATAATCCCGAGGTAGAGGTCGTTCATTGGGAACTGTGCACAGTCTGGGCCCAGGTTCAGAAGAACCTAGAGGCGTCCCAGAGCGTACAAAAAATTCAGGCTGATAGAAGACGTTCTGCTAACCCCCGGTTTGTCGTCGGGGATCTGGTGTGGTTGTTGTCTAGGAACTTGCGCCTTAAGGTCCCGTCCAGGAAGTTTGCTCCCCGATTTATTGGGCCTTATAAGGTCATTGAAGTCCTCAACCCTGTATCCTTCCGTCTGGAGCTGCCCCCATCCTTTCGCATACATGACGTCTTTCATGCCTCCCTCCTTAAATGCTGCTCCCCGTCCTGGTCCCCCTCGAGGAAACCTCCTGTCCCCATTCTCACCCCTGAGGGGGTGGAATTCGAGGTGGCCAAGATTGTGGACAGTAGGATGATCCAGGGCTCCCTCCAGTACCTGGTCCATTGGAGAGGATACGGGCCGGAGGAGAGGACTTGGGTACCTGCTCGAGATGTTCACGCTGGGGTATTGGTCAGGAGGTTCCACCTTCTCTTCCCCACTAAACCAGGTCCTCTTAGTAAGGGTCCGGTGGCCCCTCATAAAAGGGGGGGTACTGTAAAGGATCTGCCAGGCACCACGTCTGTGGATACTCCCAGGATTAATCAATCGACACCTGAGGCCGTACCGCTTAGACTGACTCCGGCTCCCACCAATCAGGGTGGCAGGCTCAGGAGTGGGAGAGCCTATCGCGGCCTGGTCAGTCGTAGTTAGCTCCGCCCCCTGTCCATTTATACCTGCCGTTTTCTCTTCCTCATTGCTTGTGATTCTTCCTGGTTTCCTGGCCAGGCTACAGCCTTGCTCCAGCCTGCTACTGCCTCGCTTCAGCCTTGCTACAGCTTCCGCTTATCCTGCTTCGCTCTGACCCCGGCTTGCCTCCTGCTCCTTGCTCTGCGTTCGTAGTCTTCGTGACATCCTGATTCTGACTGGCTCGTTGACCACTCTGGTTTCCTCACGGTGTTCCGTTGGCTACTGCCCCTTCCCTTGCTTGTTCCCTGTTTGTATTCCCTTGCACTTGGTCAGTGTAGGGACCGCCGCCCAGTTGTACCCCGTCGCCTAGGGCGGGTCGTTGCAAGTAGGCAGGGACAGGGCGGTGGGTAGATTAGGGCTCACTTATCCCCTTCCCCTTCTTCCTGCCATAACATTTGACCTTTTTGGTCACAAGTTGGCATCTTCCTGCCGCCAGATGCCAACGGAAAGGCAAGAGGATTTTATGTGTTTCTGTTTCAGCGTGGCTGCAGACTTCTATCACACCCCCGCCCTGCCGGAAGTGGGTGGACTTCTCACCCATTTACGTCTCCACCGCCACCCAAAGACAAAATGTAGGCAATCCTGCCTCTTACTCTGCTCCTTATTTGCCTACTGCTGGAGCACAATTTGTTCAATAATTTCTCCCATACCCCCCTACCAGCAGTGGATCACAGCCTACTGGCTCAACCCACCCGCCCCCCCTCATTACCATAACTTTTATTAATTTAGCTCTGGGTGGAGGTGGACGCCTTGTTTTTCTGTAAGTTTTAAAGTAGGGGGAAATTATGTTGATTGGGTAATAAGGGATATTTTGTAAAACTGTTAATTTCATGTTTTAATAAATTATTTATTTTACATTTCTTTGCATTGTGTGTGTGTATTTTTTAATGTTAGGGCCTGTTCACATCAGCGTTGCCTTTCTGTTTTGGGGTTCCATCAGAGCTTTCAGTTGGGTGAACCCCACAACGGAAAGTCAAACTGAATCCACAGCTTCCGTTTCCGTCACCGTTGATATGATATTGCTAATGGTGTCCGTTCGTCACCATTCCGGCAGGTTTCCATTTTAACGACGGAATCAATAGCGCAGTCGACTGGTGAATGGTGATGAATGGAAACCATTAGCAATGGCACGGAAAGCCAACACTGATGTGAACAGGCGCTTAATTTTATTTGACTTAAGTCAGTGCCAGTTTACATCAGCATTGGCTTTCCGTGCAGGGGTTCCGTCTGAGGTTTCCTTCGGGTGAACCACTGAATGTAAAGTCAAACGGAAACCTTAGCGCTATTGATTCCGTCTGAAAAATGGAAACCGGATGGAACGGTGACAAACGGAAACAATTAGCAATGCTTCCTTCACCATTGATATCAATGGTGATGCAAATGGAAGAGATTTACGTTTGACTTTCCGTTGAGGGATTCCACGACTTAAACCTCCGATGGAACCCCTAAACGCAAAGCCAATGCTGATGTGAACAGGCCCACAGGCTTTGTTCACATCTGCGCCAGGACTCCGTTTCGACGCAGTCTGTCGAAACAGAGCCCTAACTGACACAAACGGAAACCAGAGGTTTCCGTTCCCATCATCATTGATTTCACTGGTTATGGATCCGGTGCCCATGGTTTCCATCAGTCTTGAAATGGCTGCTCTTTACTGAGGCATGCAAATTGCAAGGGCACGGCACCTTCGGGACTCATGAAGTAGTCCGCAAAGGCATCTCTCACCTGTACAGCACGGTTGGATGCACGGCCAAAAAAACAATTGCCAGGTAGGTCACTAAAAGCTGCCTGTTGATCCACACCCATGTCCAAACTGTCATAGTCGTGAACATAGTTGTGGAGCACACAGGCAGCTTTAATGACCATGTCAACTGGGCCTGGATTGAACAGGTGAAGACCCTCCACTTAGTACTCATGATCCCGAAGGTGCACTCCACGAAGCGTCGTGCCCGGTTCAGCCTCATGCTGAAGACTCTCCTCCAGGCATCCAGTCCCCTCCGTGGGTATGGGCGCAGCAGGTTGGTCATCAGTGGAAAAGCCTCATCCCCCACCATGACAAAAGGGACTTAATGCATGGTACCCGGAAGTGGTCATGGAGGGGGCAGATTCACCTGATCTACCAGCACTCGCTGGCCGAATGTCGATGTCACTAGCGCCCGGGAGTCCCCAGTACTCTCATAGGCGCCGACTTTGATAGCCACCGCCATTAGGACCACAGAAAAGTACTTCTTGTAATTGAAGTAATGTGATCCTGAGTGCAGTGGCTGCTTCACACATATGTGCTTCCCATCGACGGCACCTATGCAGTTTGGGAAATTGGCCACAGACTGAAAGCCTGCTGCTGCCTGCAACCAAGTTTTCTGGGTCGGACTGGGCATCGAAATGGTCTGTAAGTGCTGCCAGATCACATGGCATGTACTCCTCACAATTCCGGAGATGGTAGATTTACCAACCCGGAATTGGAGGTGCAGAGATGTGTAAGTCTCCCCAGTTGTCAAAATTCTGAAAGAGAGAAAAAAAAAATATTAGTACAAGAAGCAATCACGTATATACATGCCTATCTTGACCATACCCACTAATATTTATCATAAAATTTTAGTAGATGGTCAAGAAGGCAAAACACACTCAAAAGACATGAAAAAAACCTCAACGCAACGTGATTAGCAGCCTCTCCATAGGACTGATGGCTCTCCTCATGGTGGTGTTCAGACGCATCAGATGGCTTGCGAGGATCACATCCAGCCGATTAAAGGCGCTGACAGTCATTCTGCAGAAATCGCAAAACTTCTCAGGATAGCTGTAAAGAAACATCAAAATGGATTAGTCACTTTTGAGTTTATTATTCGTTACATTTTTGTTTTTAATTTGCCGTCATAAAACAGCCATAACAGTTAGTGTTACAAGCCATTTGTAGATAGCGCCCCCCATATAAAACGTTATACTCAACTAGGCGATGAAATTAGCTGATCCACAACATAGCGGGATCCTTGCATAGACCGGCATGATGCAGCGACGTCATCACGCCAGCCTGCGCAGGGATACTGTCTCTGAGCATGATAAAGAATGCATTACAAACATGGCCAGCAGCCTATGGCAGAGCAAGGTGATTCCTCCCTGCTATGCTATACTGTTCAATAGTATCTGTGTCCATGTAAATCCTCCCTAACAGTTACTTTCAGAGGGAGTCCTTAAAAGAACGGTATTCTGCTCTCTGCATGGCAGGGAAAGTATAGTTTACCCAATATTCACTCTTATTGGATATTAGAGATTGGTAATGGTGTCATCTATAAAAAGTTCTGTGGAGCCTAATTGAGCAAATCTAGGAAGGGAGACTAGCTAAATAAGCAGATGACAGGTGGAAAATGGAAATTATTCTGGTACAATTAAAAAAATAAATTATAAACAGCAACAAAGACAAGTATACACCGTGTTCCAAATTATTATGCATATTGGATTTAAGTGTCATAAACATTTAATTATTAGTTTTTCAATTAAACTCATGGATGTTATTGTCTCTTAGGGCTCTTTGGATCATTGTAATCAATCTCAGACACCTGTGATAATTAGTTTGCCAGGTGTGCCCAATCAAAGAAAAACTACTGAAGAAGGACGTTCCACATTATTAAGCAGGCCACAGGTTTCAAGCAATATGGGAAAGAAAAAGGATCTCTCTGCTGCCGAAAAGCGTGAAATAGTGCAATACCTTGGACAAGGTATGAAAACATTGGATATTTCAAGAAAACTTAAGCGTGATCATCGTACTGTGAAAAGATTTGTAGCTGATTCAGAGCACAAACGGGTTAGTTCAGATAAAGGCATAATGAGGAAGGTTTCTGCCAGACAAATTAATAGGATTAGGATAGCAGCTGCTAAAATGCCATTGCAAAGCAGCAAACAAGTATTTGAAGCCGCTGGTGCCTCTGGAGTCCCGCGAACCTCAAGGTGTAGGATCCTCCAGAGGTTTGCAAGTCTGCACAAAGCTATTATTCGGCCACCCCTAAACAATGCTCACAAGCAGAAACGGTTGCAGTGGGCTCAGAAATACATGAAGACTGATTTTCAAACCGTGTTGTTTACTGATGAGTGCCATGCAACCCTGGATGGTCCAGATGGATGGAGTAGTGGATGGTTGGTGAATGGCCACCATGTCCCAACAAGGCTGCGACGTCAGCAAGGAGGTGGCAGAGTCATGTTTTGGGCTGGAATCATGGGGAGAGAGCTGGTAGGCCCCTTTAGGGTCCCTGACGGTGTGAAAATGACCTCTGAAAAGTACGTAGAGTTTATGACTGACCACTTTCTTCCGTGGTACAAAAAGAAGAACCGTGCCTTCTGTAGCAAAATTATTTTCATGCATGACAATGCACCATCTCATGCTGCAAAGAATACCTCTGTGTCATTGGATGCTATGGGCATAAAAGGAGAGAAACTCATGGTGTGACCCCCATGTTCCCCTGACCTCAACCCTATTGAGAACCTTTGGAGCATTCTCAAGCAAAATATCTATGAGGGTGGGAGGCAGTTCACATCAAAACAGAAGCTCTGGGAGGTTATTCTGACATCCTGCAAAGATATTCAAGCAGAAACTGTCCAAATACTCACAAATTAAATGGATGCAAGAATTGTGAAGGTGATATCAAAGAAGGGGTCCTATGTTAACATGTAACTTGGCCTGTTAAGTTTTTTTTGATTGAAAGAGCTTTTGATTTCTGTAAATATGACCTCCTGATGCTGCAAATTCAACAAATTACCATTTTAGTTCTCTTTACAACCTTTAAAATGTTTTGATCTCTGTTGTGCATAATAATGTGAAACAGTGCATTTTGAGTTTTTTACTTATAAAAAAAAAATCTGTTATCATTAGGAGATTTGTTCAATAAAATTTGCATTATACTCCAACGGTTGATGGCTTGAAGATTATACTGACTGTCATTTGCATCGACTATTTAGGAAAATCAGCGAAAAATAATATTTGCATAATAATTTGGAACGCGGTGTAGTCTTGCAAAAATTAACCTAAGGTGCACAAATAAAAGTACCATGCAGTGTCCGAATAATGGCACCAGAATGCCCAAATAACAGAGCTATATAGTGCCTAAATATTAATGATATACAATGCTCTAATAGTACCGCTATGCGCTGCCTGATGAACAGTGTTACTTTATAACTAAATAACAGTGCCCAGGTCTTGAATTTTATGGCTAAGAATCAGAGACTTAATGTTAGATCCTGCAGTAATTCTGTAATGGCGGAAGGAGGTGAAGGGAACAAGTGAGCCCTAATCTACCCACCGCCCTGTCCCTGCCTACTTGCAACGACCCGCCCTAGGCGACGGGGTACAACTGGGCGGCGGTCCCTACGCTGTCTAAGTGCAAGGGGGTACAAACAGGGAACACGCAAGGGAATACAGTAGTCCACGGAACGCCGCGAGGAAACGGAGCGGGAAAGAGCCAGTCAGGATCAGGAAGTAGTGGAGTATACAAACGGGAGCACGGAGCAGAAGCAAGCCAGGGGCAGAGCAACGCAGGATAAACGGAACTGAAGCAAGGCAGAAGCACGGCAGAAGCAGGCTGGAGCAAGGCAGCAGTGGGGCCAGGAATCCAAGAGAATAACAAGCAAGGAGGAAGAGAAAACGGCAGGTATAAATGGACAGGGGGCGGAGCTAACTCTGACTGACCAGGCCGCGATAGGCTCTCCCACTCCTGAGCCTGCCACCCTGATTGGTGGGAGCAGGTGTCAGTCTCAGAGGTCTGGCCTCAGGTGTCGACTGATTAATCCTGGGAGTATACCCAGACATAGTGCCTGGCAGATCCTTTACAGTACTCCCCCCTTTATGAGGGGCCACCGGACCCTTACTAAGAGGACCCGGTTTAGTGGGGAAGAGAAGGTGGAACCTCCTGATCAATACCCCAGCGTGAACATCTCGAGCAGGAACCCAAGTCCTCTCCTCCGGCCCGTATCCTCTCCAATGGACCAGGTACTGGAGGAAGCCCTGGATCATCCTACTGTCCACAATCTTGGCCACCTCGAATTCCACCCCCTCAGGGGTGAGAACGGGAACAGGAGGTTTCCTCGAGGGGGACCAGGACGGGGAGCAGCGTTTCAGGAGGGAGGCATGGAAGACGTCGTGTATACGAAAGGATGGGGGCAGCTCCAGACGGAAGGATACAGGGTTGAGGACTTCAATGACCTTATAAGGTCCAATAAATCGGGGAGCAAACTTCCTGGACGGGACCTTAAGGCGCAAGTTCCTCGACGACAACCACACAAGATCCCCGACGACAAACCGGGGGTTAGCAGAACGTCTACAATCAGCCTGAATCTTTTGTACGCTCTGGGACGCCTCTAGGTTCTTCTGAACCTGGGCCCAGACTGTGCACAGTTCCCGATGAACGTCCTCTACCTCGGGATTATTGGAACCACCAGGGGAAACGGAGGAGAACCTAGGATTAAACCCGAAATTACAGAAAAACGGGGAGACCCCTGACGAGTTACTGACCCGGTTATTCAGGGAAAATTCGGCGAGGGGAAGGAATGAGACCCAATCAAATTGACAGTCAGAAATGAAACACCTTAAATATTGTTCCAGGGATTGGTTAGTCCTTTCCGTTTGGCCATTAGTTTCGGGATGGAAGGCGGAGGAGAAGGACAGATCAATCTCCAATTTTTTACAAAAAGCTCTCCAAAATAAGGAAACAAATTGTACCCCTCTGTCCGAAACGATATTGACTGGGGCCCCATGGAGACGCAAAATGTGTTTCACAAACAAAGAAGCTAACGTCTTGGCGTTAGGTAGTTTCTTAAGGGGCACAAAGTGGCACATCTTGCTGAAGCGGTCTACTACCACCCACACCACCGACTTGCCCTGAGATGGAGGCAAATCGGTGATAAAATCCATGGAGATATGGGTCCAAGGTCTCTGGGGAATGGGCAAGGAACGTAGTAAGCCCGCAGGTCGGGACCTAGGGGTCTTGGACCTAGCACAGACCTCACAAGCGGCGACGTAAGCCCTAACGTCTTTAGGCAACCCAGGCCACCAATAGTTTCTGGTAATGAGGAGTTTGGTACCCAAGATGCCAGGATGACCAGATAGAGCGGAGTCATGGTTTTCCCTGAGCACCCTTAGCCGGTATTGCAGGGGGACAAACAGTTTGTCCCCAGGGAGGTTCCCGGGAGCTGAACCTTGATCAGCCGCGATGTCAGAGGCTAAGTCAGAATCAGTGGCAGAAACAATTATACCAGGGGGTAAAATACAAGCAGGATCCTTCTCAGAAGGAGGATTAGCCATGAAACTACGTGACAGTGCATCAGCCTTAATATTTTTGGACCCAGCCCTATAGGTAACCAAGAAATTAAATCTGGTAAAGAATAGTGCCCAACGAGCTTGTCTAGGATTAAGCCTCCGGGCAGATTCTAGGAAAACCAGATTCTTGTGGTCAGTAAGGACCGTTACCTGGTGTCTGGCCCCCTCCAAGAAGTGACGCCACTCTTCAAAAGCCCATTTAATGGCTAAAAGTTTGCGGTTGCCAATATCATAGTTACACTCCGTGGACGAAAACTTCCTAGAGAAGTAAGCACAGGGGCGGAGATGGGTGAGGGAGCTGGTACCCTGGGACAAGACGGCCCCCACTCCCACCTCGGACGCGTCAACCTCCACAATAAATGGCTCCCTTTGGTTGGGCTGAACCAGCACGGGGCCGAGATAAAGCACTTCTTGAGGGTCTCAAAAGCCTGGACGGCCTCAGGGGGCCAATGGAGGACATCAGCACCCTTGCGAGTGAGGTCCGTAAGAGGCTTAGCGACGACCGAGAAGTTGGCAATAAATCTCCTGTAATAGTTAGCGAATCTCAAAAAACACTGTAGCGCCTTTAGGGAGGCAGGTTGGACCCATTCCGCCACAGCCTGAACCTTGGCAGGGTCCATGCGGAATTCATGAGGAGTGAGGATTTGACCTAAAAATGGTATTTCCTGTACCCCAAACACACATTTTTCGGTCTTCGCAAACAGATTATTTTCCCGAAGGACCTGGAGGACCTTCCTGACATGCTCCACGTGCGAGGACCAGTCCTTGGAAAACACCAGTATGTCATCAAGGTACACTACAAGAAAATTACCCAGGTAATCTCTCAGGATTTCATTAATAAAATTCTGGAAGACGGCAGGGGCATTACACAACCCAAAGGGCATGACTAGGTATTCGAAATGACCTTCGGGCGTGTTGAACGCAGTTTTCCACTCATCCCCCTCTTTGATGCGGATAAGGTTATACGCCCCCCGTAGATCGAACTTAGAGAACCATTGGGCCCCCTGAACCTGATTAAAAAGATCCGGAATCAAAGGCAGGGGATACTGGTTCCTTACTGTGACCTTATTCAAGTTCCGATAATCAATGCACGGCCTAAGACCACCATCCTTCTTCCCCACGAAGAAGAAGCCAGCACCTACAGGAGAAGTCGAGGGGCGAATGAAACCCTTGGCCAGGCATTCTTGGATATACTCCCTCATAGCTTTACGTTCAGGACATGAAAGATTAAATATCCTCCCCTTAGGAAGCTTGGCATCAGGCACCAAATCGATGGCGCAATCGTAATCTCTATGAGGGGGCAACACCTCGGAGGCCTCCTTAGAAAACACATCAGCGAAGTCCTGAACAAACTCAGGAAGCGTGTTTACCTCCTCCCGGGGAGAAATAGAGTTAACCGAAAGACATGACATCAGGCATTCACTACCCCATTTGGTGAGATCCCCAGTATTCCAATCAAACGTGGGATTATGCAGCTGCAACCAGGGAAGACCTAATACCAGATCGGACGATAATCCCTGCATCACCAGTACAGAGCACTGCTCCAAATGCATGGAGCCAACACGGAGTTCAAAAACAGGAGTATGCTGAGTAAAATAACCATTAGCAAGAGGAGTGGAGTCGATACCCACTACGGGGATAGGATAAGGTAAATCAATAAAAGGCATCTCTAGAGACATAGCTAATTCCACAGACATGATATTAGCAGATGAGCCCGAATCCACGAAGGCACTGCCAGTGGCAGACCGGCCAGCAAACGAGACCTGAAAGGGAAGCAAAATCTTATTGCGTTTAGTATTAACGGGAAATACCTGTGCGCCCAAGTGACCTCCCCGATGATCACTTAGGCGCGGAAGTTTTCCGGCTGCTTATTCTTGCGCCTGGGACAGGTGTTCAGTAAATGCTTGTCGTCCCCACAATAGAAGCATAGACCATTCTTCCTGCGAAACTCTCTACGTTGTCGAGGGGACATGGAGGCCCCGAGTTGCATAGGTACCTCCGAGTCCTCCGTGGAAGAGCGAGGAGACGGGACCTCGGGGGGAATCGCAGGGCAGTCAGAGGGGAAAACATTGAAACGTTCAAGCTGACGTTCCCTGAGACGTCGGTCAAGTCGTACTGCTAGGGCCATAATCTGGTCTAGGGAGTCAGAAGAGGGGTAGCTAACCAGCAGATCCTTCAGGGCGTCAGATAATCCTAACCTAAACTGGCACTTTAGGGCCGGGTCGTTCCACCGGGAAGCTACGCACCACTTTCTAAAATCAGCACAGTATTCCTCAACAGGTCTCCTACCCTGACGTAAGGTCACCAGCTGACTCTCGGCTAAGGCAGTCCTGTCAGTCTCGTCGTAAATGAGACCGAGGGCAGAGAAAAACCGATCAACGGAGGAAAGTTCAGGGGCGTCAGGAGCCAAGGAGAAGGCCCACTCTTGGGGCCCTTCCTGGAGTCGGGATATAATGATACCCACCCGCTGGTTCTCGGAACCTGAGGAGTGAGGTCTTAGGCGGAAATAAAGTCTGCAACTCTCCCGGAAGGAGAGAAAAGTCTTACGGTCCCCTGAGAACCGGTCAGGTAACTGGAGGTTGGGTTCTAAAGGTGAGGTGAGGGGTACTACAAAGGCAGCGTCAGACTGATTGACCCTCTGAGCCAGGGCCTGGACCTGTAGGGAGAGGCCCTGCATCTGCTGGGTTAGGGTCTCAAGGGGGTCCATTATAGCGTCAGCGTAGAAGAAATGGTAGACTAGGTAAGGGCTTGTTATTATGTAATGGCGGAAGGAGGTGAAGGGAACAAGTGAGCCCTAATCTACCCACCGCCCTGTCCCTGCCTACTTGCAACGACCCGCCCTAGGCGACGGGGTACAACTGGGCGGCGGTCCCTACGCTGTCTAAGTGCAAGGGGGTACAAACAGGGAACACGCAAGGGAATACAGTAGCCCACGGAACGCCGCGAGGAAACGGAGCGGGAAAGAGCCAGTCAGGATCAGGAAGTAGTGGAGTATACAAACGGGAGCACGGAGCAGAAGCAAGCCAGGGGCAGAGTAACGCAGGATAAACGGAACTGAAGCAAGGCAGAAGCACGGCAGAAGCAGGCTGGAGCAAGGCAGCAGTGGGGCCAGGAATCCAAGAGAATAACAAGCAAGGAGGAAGAGAAAACGGCAGGTATAAATGGACAGGGGGCGGAGCTAACTCTGACTGACCAGGCCGCGATAGGCTCTCCCACTCCTGAGCCTGCCACCCTGATTGGTGGGAGCAGGTGTCAGTCTCAGAGGTCTGGCCTCAGGTGTCGACTGATTAATCCTGGGAGTATACCCAGACATAGTGCCTGGCAGATCCTTTACAAATTCATTCTGAAGTTGGCGGCTGGTGCCCTTTACGGTAGAGGACCTGGGCATTTGCCCCTTTCTTTTCTTTTATAATTCAGCTCTGATTTGTTCACTCTTAGGCCGGATTCACATGAGCATTTCGGGGAGCCGGGCTCCAAGCATCATAGTTTTCTAGAAAACTGTCCCGTACTGTAATCATGTTTTCAGTACAGGACAGTATTCCCGCGGGGAGGCAGTGACTCCTAGCGTCATAGATAACTATGATGCTAGGAGCCCGGCTCCCTGAAGCGTGTTTGGTCCGGGAAACACTACCGACATACGGACCGTATATCACGGACCGAACATGCTCGTGTGAATCCGGCCTAAGACTATAGCTAAATATAAGAATGAAGTGTGAGCTCATTTATAGATTCTAAGCTAATATGGGCAGGGCCTCTACCAAATAATCTTGTAATCACTGTTAGATTTGTCTGTACCACGCAATTTTACCCCAATATTATTCTATATAAAGCGTTATGAAAGCTGGTGGTGCTAAATAAATAAATAATATTAAAAATAATAATATTAATAATAATATTAATAATATATAACATATTCTTTGAATATAGAATATAGACAGATAGTCAATCAAGTTTTAATTGTGGCAAGTTCAACAATAGCGTTTAATTGGAAACGGGGGAAAAGAATGGATGTACAAATGGTAATTGCAAAAATGAATCCATGTTATATGAATTATGCTTAGCGGAGAACGCAGTACTGAATACTGAACAAGCTACTCAAAAATGGTCTAGAATGATGGAGGTCTCTAATGAATTTAGAGTGTGGATTATGAGGTTGCCTAATTATTTTTCATTTTTTGCTGACTGACCCTTTTCTTTTCTTTTGTGTTTTTTTTTTGCACTGGGGGGCTTTGGGTAGTGGGCTTGAGAGGCATATTTGAGGGCATTTTTATGCTATTGTAATGTACAGTCTTTGCTACTTTGTAATATTATCAGTATAAATAAAAAGAAAATATTTTTGGATAATAATAATAATAATTATAAAAGACTACTTCACTAGTAAAATATCTGCAATATCAAACCAACTGCATATCCAAAAATATCAGCAGAGAGCTTTATATTAAGGGGCTGTGATACCTTCCATCCGTTAATACTAAACATGGGATAAATACACATTTTAAAAAAATGTATATATTATATTTACACATATCTATTTTTAATTTAAGTAATTATGAGCAGGCACAGTCTCAAAGAAGTAAAAAAAAATAAAAAGAATGATTACTCCGTAAAACCTGGAACGTCCCACATTCTTTCTGGCAAAAATGCAGGCAAGTAAGAAAGTATTGTCAATGTAGTTGCAATGTTACATAATTAGTTGATGGGCAATGGACATAAATTCATCAAGATACATTTCATACTTAAAAACCAAAGATGATCTGGAAGAAGGCAGAAGATACCCGTCTGTAAAAGGCTTAATTCAATTTGCTTACAATAGTAAAAATCCTTCCTGACCTTCCGATGTGAATGGAAAATTGTGAAATTTTTGAGTGCAAAAATTGGGAAAGATCTTGATTCCTGTAACCTTGTATATAGTGTCCTTGTAAAAATATATCAACACAACAATTTAATAATAAGACTGAGCGTGAAACCGAGACATTCTCTAAAGCTATGACTAACCTTAAGCTCATGTTTCAATGAATGCCAATAAATGTATTGTCATAGAGGAGGCATAAAACACATAGGACATTAAATAGATCAATACATTTACTGTAGGCAGATGCCTATACATCCTTTCTTTTATTCATAGCCATGTGTGGCAAAGACATAAGATAATGTGCATTGTTTTTACACCGGTATAGCCGTCACCAAACATTGCGACAAGCAACTGCCCCCTACTTGCAAAATTATGGAAAGGATAAGTCCTAGTCCAATTGAACAAATTTTTCTAAATAAATAACATTAGTAACAAGAAAAGGGATCGTGATGTGGACAGTGCGCAGTGAATATACCATAGTCCTACACAAATGTAATAGAAGGAATATAGTCCAGTCTAAACTTTCACCAAAATAAGTATTAAATGATTAATTCTTGGAAAGAAGGGGCACTATGGGGCATGCTATCATGCACTTTCTGAGTAAACCATCTCTGAGCATTATGGGATCATTGAACCCAATGGGAAAATATTTTTCATAGATTCACTCAACATTTCTACACTCCACCAAAGCACTGATACAGAATTTCTAGATTAACTCCTTCATCCCTATTGGACCTTACTGGTGCAGGTAAAAGATTTTATGTTAAAATTGTTGCTCCAGTTTCTAGAGACCAGCAATAACCTGATATAATTTTACCTTCAGAAATCTGAATAAGTTCCGTTATGAGCGAAACTCAAGCTCCCCACCTTTGCCATGTATCAGCAGAATAAACATTGGATGGCATGGATACAGATAATTCAGCTGCACAGGACTGAAGACCTCCCAGTCATAAGTGATCGGCCAAGCTGCAAACTAACGGGACACATCATTTGCTGTTGTATTGAAAGTCATTGGAGTGTGAAGAAGGTAAGTAGCTTATTTGGGTCTGTTATAGGGGCAGTGCGTCTGTCAGTTTTTGGAGAATCTGTGCCTGTCACTGTGTGGGGCAATTTGTGACTATGGATGTGACTGTGATGTGATGGTAGCACTATAGCTGTCTCTTATGGGGTGGCTTTTATCTTACATAAGCTGTTAAAGAACAGAAGGGGCTGACAACTAGTGTCACGAGGCCTACCGGAGGATCTGGGTAGCTAATTGGCTAATCTGGGGAGCGGAGTCTAAGAGATTGTAAATACTTTACCCTTGACACGAACAAAGAGGTGTGGACTTTCCGTTTCATCCAGAATAGTTTCAACTAGCAATGCCAAAAACACGAAAACACATTAGCAGAGTATTGGAACCAAAAGGATCTTATTGCTCAGGCACGGGGTGATCAGAAAAGGGTCCTTAACCCCTTCACGCTCAGCGACTTACTATTCCGTCGCGCTAACCAATACGTTCACGCTCAGCGACGGAATAGTACGTCGCGGGAGTAACGGCCATTTCGGCCGTCCTCCCGACAAATGCAGGAGCTGTGACAGTTGCTGTCTCGTACAGCAGCTGCCGCAGCTCCTACAGCGGGGACAGATCGCTGTGTCCCCGCTGATTAACCCCTGAAAAGCCGTGTTCAATAGTGATCACGGCTTTTTATGGGTTAAGCTACAATCGCCAGCCTGCTACGCGATAGAGGCTGGCGATGGTGACTATGGCAACCAGACACCAAACAATGGCGTCCGGCTCTGCCATCGACGGAAGCCTAGTGGGTCCTGACGAAGTCAGGACCCACTATGCTTGCTGTCAGTGAGTAGCTGACAGCTCTAATACACTGCACTACGCATGTAGAATGTACAATAGTAGAATTGGTTTTTTAGTCACCACGCCACTTAAAAATAGAATAAAAACTGATCAAAAAGTCACATGCACCCCATGAAAACTGCAATGAATTCCTCAAGGGGTCTAGTTTCCAAAATGGGGTCACTTTTGGGGGATTTCCAATGTTTTGGCACCACAAGACCTCTTCAAACCGAACATGGTGCCTAATAAAAAGGAGACCTCAAAATCCTCTAGGTGCTCCTTTGCTTCGGAGGCCGGTGCGTCAGTCCATTACCGCACTAGGGCCACATGTGGGATATTTATCAAAACTGCAGAATCTGGGCAATAAGTATTGAGTTGCGTTTCTCTGGTAAAACCTTTTGTGTTATAAAAAAAAATGGTATAAAGAGGATTTTCTGACAAAAAAAAAATGTACATTTCACCTACTTTGCTCTAAATTCCTGTGAAACACCTAAAGGGTTCATAAACTTTCTAAATGCTGTTGTGAATACTTTGAGGGGTCTAGTTTTTAAAATGGGGTGTTTTATAGGGGTTTCTAATATATAGGCCCCTCAAAGCAACTTCAGAACTGAACTAGAACCTAAAAAAATAAATAAATTAGGCAATACTTTGCTTCTTACATTATAATGATAATGAGCCGTGCCCACCCTGAGATAACCCCAGTTTTGACCGTTTTTATAAACGGAGCCCCCTATTAGACCATTTCAGTGCCCGGTTTTCCCAAGCATACACCCCCGAGACGTGTATTTCTATTGATGAGTCCTTGGTAGATTTTAAAGGGAGGGTTCAATTCCGCGAGTACCTGCCGTGTAAGAGGGCAAGGTATGGCGTGAAGATGCATAAGCTGTGCGAGAGTGCATCAGGCTATACCTACAAATTTAGGATATATAAAGGGAAGGACACCAGTATTCAACCCCCATAATGCCCCCCCCCCTTACTGGGAGTTAATGCAAAAATTGTGTGGGATTTGGTGCACCCACTGCTGGACAAGGGTTACCACCTCTACCTGGATAATGTTTATACCGGCGTCCCACTCTTCAACTGCCTCGCTTCCAGTCCTGTGGCATGCGGCACTGCTAGAAGAAATCTGAGATGCCCCCCTAAGACTCTGCTTGGGCAAACAAGAAGGGGTGAGCGCAGGGCACATTCTAGCAGCAACATATTGTGTGTCAAGTACAAGACAAGAGAGATGTCACACCAGTACCCATGTACCTGTATGAGGTACCAGTACAGAGACCCCCAAACCAGACTGCATCCTGGACTACAATAGGTACATGGGAGTTGTGGACTTGTCAGATCAAGTCCTGAAACCCTACAGCGCCATGCGTTGTGGTATAAGAAGTTGGCCGTGCACATCATACAGATGGCATTATACAATGTGTACGTGCTACGTCGATGTACAGGCCAGAGGGAAACTTTCCTGAAATTTCAAGAGGTGGTTATCAAGAACCTAATCTTTAGGGACCAGGAAGGGGGGGGGGACCCAGTACTTCTGGAAGCGGGGCCACACGCATCGTACAAGGGCAAAACTTTCCAGGAGAAGTTCCCCAAACTGGCAAGAAGGGAAAAAGTCAAAAGAGGTGCAAAGTCTGCTATAAGAGGGGGATAAGGGAGGACACAATATATCAATGTGACACGTGTCCCGAAAAACCAGAGCTCTGTATGAAAGGGTGTTTTAAAATTTATCATACATCCCATGATTTATAATTTACCCCCAATTTTACTTACCCTGATGTACTCCGCACAGCTTATCCCCCCTTATCTTTCCCTTCTGAGCCCTGCTGTGTGCCAAGGCAGCTGATAACAGCCACATTGAGGGTATTGCCATACCCGGGAGAACCCACATTACAGTTTATGGGGTGTATGTCTCCGGTCAAAATGCTCACTACACCTCTAGATGAATGCCTTAAGGGTGTCGTTTTTAAAACGGGGTCACTTCTTGCGGGTTTCAACTGTACTGGTACCTCAGGTGCTTCTGCACACATGACTTCGCACCAGAAAATCCCCAGTAAGCCAAATGGTGGTCCTTTCGTTCTGAGCCCTCCCATGGGCCCAAACGGCAGTTTATCACCACAAATGGGGTATTGCTGCACTCAGGACAAATTTCACAACAGAATGGGGTATTTTATTTCTTGTGAAAATAAGAAATTTTCAGCCAAAACGACATATTATTGGAAAAAATATATTTTTTTTCATTCCCAGCCCAATTCAAATAAGTTCTGTGAAGAAACTATGGTGTCTAAATGGTCACATTACCCATAAATGAATTCCTTGAGGGGTGTAGTTTCCAAAATGGGGTCACTTCTGGTGGGTTTCCATTGCTTTGATACCTCTGGGGCTCTGCAAATGCGACATGGCACCCGAAAACCAAACCAGCAAAATCTGCACTCCAAAGAACACACAGCGCTACTTCACTTCTGAGGCCTCCCATGGACCAAACGGCAGTTTATCGCCACAAATGGGGTATTGCTGCACTCAGGAGAAATTGGGCAACAAAATGGGGTATTTTGTTCCCTCTGAAAATAAGAAATTTTGATAAAAAATGACATCTTATTGGAAAAAAATTCTTTTTTTTTTCATTTCACAGCTCAATTCAAATAGGTGCTGTGAAAAAACTGTGCGGTCAAAATTGTAACAACAACCATATTTGTATTCCTTGAGGGGTGTAGTTTCCAAAATGGGGTCACTTCTGCTGGGTTTCCATTGTTTTGATACCTCTGGGGCTCTGCGAATGCGACATGGCACCCGAAAACCAATCCAGCAAAATCTGGACTCCAACAAACACATAGCGCTCCTTTCATTCTGAGCCCTCCCATGGGCCCAAACGGCAGTTTATCACCACAAATGGGGTATTGCCGCACTAAGGACAAATTGGGCAACAAAATGGGGTATTTTGTTCCCTGTGAAAATAAGAAATTTTGATCACAAATGACATCTTATTGGAAAAAAATGTCATTTTTTTCATTTCACAGCCCAATTCAAATAGGTGCTGTGAAAAAAACTGTGCGGTCAAAATGGTAACAACAACCATAAATGCATTCCTTGAGGGGTGTAGTTTCCAAAATAGGGTCATTATTTGGGGATTCCTACTGTTTTGGCACCTCAACACCTCTTCAAACCTGGCATGCTGCCTAAAATATATTCTAATAAAAAAGAGGCCTCAAAATGCACTAGGTGCTTCTTTGCTTTTAGTCCACGAGCGCAGTAGAGCCACATGTGGGACATTTCTAAAAACTGCAGAATCTGGGCAATACATGTTTAGTAGTGTTTCTCTGGTGAAACCTTCCGTGTTACAGAAAAAAAATTGAATATAATTGAAATTCAGTAACAAAAATGAAATTTGCAAATTTCACCTCCACTTTGCTTTAATTCTTGTGAAATGCCTGAAGGGTTAAAAAACTTTCTAAATGCTGTTTTGAATACTTTGAGGGGTCTAGTTTTTAAAATGGGGTGTTTTATCGTGGTTTCTAATACATTTGCCCCTCAAAGCCACTTCAGAACTGAACAGGTACCTTAAAAAAAAAGGCTTTTGAAATTTTCTTAAAAATATGAGAAATTGCTGTTTATGTTCTAAGCCTTGCAACGTCCAAGAAAAATAAAAGAATGTTCAAAAAACGATGCCAATCTAAAGTAGACATATGGGAAATGTGAACTAGTAACTATTTTGGGTGGTATAACCGTCTGTTTTACAAGCAGATGCATTTCAATTCTGAAAAATGCTATTTTTTCAAAATTTTCTCTACATTTTGCAATTTTTCACCAATAAATACTGAATATATCGACCAAATTTTATGACGAACATGAAGCCCAAAGTGTCACGAGAAAACAATCTCAGAATCGCTTGGATAGGTTTAAGCATTCCGACGTTATTACCACATAAATGGAAATATGTCAGATTTGAAAAATGGGCTCTGAGCCTTAAGGCCCAAACTAGGCTGCGTCCCTAAGGGGTTAAAAAGCCTAAGACAACTGAGCGGTGGATGGATAAGCAGTGCTTTGGTACGCTGGCCCTTTAAGAAGTCAGAAGTCAGCGCTAGAAGCATCAACAGAAGACTCAGTGACAGAGCAGGGGCAGCAAGTAGAACGCCCGGCACAGAAGAGCCATACCAGAGAGTCACGGTGGAGAGTCAGCTGCTGAGCACAGGGAACCCCGACTAAAAAAGTGGCGGGAGAGAGAACATGGTGCATGAGGTTTTGTTTTATATACATGAGACCTATCTTATGCTGACGAAGCCTGAAAGAAAATGGTAGGGAATTTCAAGTTTATATAGCACTGAAGGTTTTTGTCGTATTGCTCTATCTTGTAAAAATAATTACTTCCATAACAGCATTATATCAGGGAATTACAAGCTATGCAATTCATACAATAATCATCAAAGTGGCTCCAAGGTAGAACCTTACCATTCCAAGTACTTTATTAAAAAACTGCCAAAGATCTTGGCTCTCCAGGATTTGAAGAGAATCAGCTATTTTTTTTCGATAAAAAGCGCCATGTCTGTCACTCAGCTGCAATACCAGTCACAACCTGTGGATACATGTGGAGCTGATTCTGAAAAAAAGCTAATTTTGTGTTTCTAATGCTGGACAACCCCTTTATCTGCACCACTACCGGCATTCTCAACCAAAAGGACACCCAGTAGAATCCATACAAATTCCTATTTTTCTGTAGCATCTAGCGGTCTTCTACATCACATTCAAATTCTTTGTTTATTCTTTTTTTTTACGACTGCAGAATTAACTTTATGCTTTTTTATGTCGTAGAAACACATTCGAGAACAGACAAAGTTTTCCTATTAGACTCATCTATTGCTAACAGATGAAGGTCAACATGAGCTAGTAACTCCGCATAGAAACAGAGCTACTAGATTGAGAGAAGTCTACGAGCTGACCGGCGGGATGAAGGATGAGCTGTTACGACAGAAGATGGCGGCTCCTATTTTAGGAAAACAATGGCTCAGAATTGTTTGAATCCACACTCAGTTTTGACATCTGTGTTCATCATAGATCAAAGTCTGTATCAAAGGCAGTGAAAGAGATATATGCCTGACAGCTCCACATAGTCCAGTAAATTTGACATTTTGGAGCTGTTAAAAGAATTTTTTTAGGCTCATGAGCAAAGATATTTCAATTTTGCAGCTGGCTACAAATTCAAGGCAAAACAAGATGTTAACTTCACAAATATCTAGATATATATATAAAAGTCAAGTGTCCTCATAAATAAAAGTGAAATTCAGGATTAAAAGGCTTTCCAGTTTTATTGCATTTTTCATAGATGCCTGTTTACGCTTTTAGTGTTATTTTAATCATGAAAACTTTATTTCTATAGAAAGAAATCTTGAAAATCGTTCTCTTGTAAAGTGTAACCTATGGGTGTTTGGGTCGTATTGGATATTGCATTTCATGCAGTGGCACGAAAGTGAGGGCAGATGAGAAGCAGAGCAGGAAGAGCCTTAGGGGAGCAGGAGGACAAATCCCTCGTGTGTAAGGAGCAGTGAGAAGGCTTCACGGAGAGACTAGAAGTCCTGGAACAGAGCAGATGGGGTAGAAAAGACCCCAACAGCTATTTTGTCTAAGTTGACCTTGGCAAAAAGATACCAGCCATTGTTGAACTGCTGATGTAGCAAACTTTAACTTGACACCAAATGCGTAAAATACACACTAAAGTTTAAATGGACATTTAACACAACAAAAGTGTAACTAAACTTCCCAAAAAGTTTTGACATTTTTATAGTGACATGTCAGAAATTTTAAACGGTAAGGGTTCGAGCACTGGGAAATTCTATGAGCCCATAAACCACTCGAGGAAAGACAATCAGAATCTAAGCGGCACAGCGCTCACCCGAGTGCTTCTGCCGCTTCATTTTAGTGATCACTATGACATGTCAAAAGTTTTTTGAAAGTTTAATCACCCCTTAAGGTTTTTTTCCACTGTGAATTTAACGCATTGATTGCCAAGTTAACGTTTGCTACAAAATCATTACAGTATTCAACAGAAGAACCAGAAAAGACCCTAAGAGCCAGTGTTGAACTATATGTACCATACAGTGTGGAATAGAAGGGGCAGAGAAGACCCTGAAAGCCAATTTATTCGAGGAGACCCTGGAAAGCCTACCACTAGAGATGAGCGAACTTATGAAAAGTTTGGTTCGGCTGGTTCGCCGAATTTCACGGAAAAGTTCGATTCGGACCGAACTTCAAGTAATTCAAGTAATTCAAGAAAGCCCCTAAAAATCGTGTATAACACTGTTTAAAAGCCCTAGAAGCCCTGTACACTCTTAGGTCACCCATGAGTGTATCCAAGTACTTTTGAGCTGTCTTTAAGGCAAAGTTAGTGTCAAAGTTACGCCAACATGTATGGCTATAGGAAAACGGATGGGACACGGTGATAACTAACAGAAACCACTGCACTTGTGCATGTTGTATGCTTAATGCATTGTTAAAAAAGGTACAAAAATTAACCATTTTTGGTGGCAGATGCCTGCCAGGGTTCATACATATAAGGTGGTAAAAGAAGAAGCAATGGCTTTTGACAAGCCCTCCAAAAAATGTACACTTTATGGTGGCAGATGCCTACCGGGGTTCATCCATACATGGATGTAAAAGCAACAAGCAATGGCTTTTCACAAGCCCCTCCAAAAATGTACCCTTTTTATTGGCAGATGCCTGCCGGGGTTCATCCATACATGGAAGTAAAATCAACAAGCAATGGCTTTTCACAAGCCTCCAGGCCTGCTTGTAGCAGACGGCAGTGGAGGTGTATTGGTGGTAGTAGAGGTAGCCAACGGACAGCAAGGGTAGTGGTAGTAGTAGTAGCAGCACATTAAAACAGACTGGACAGTCACAGGACAAAGCCCTGTGGTGGGGCAGGCCTGCTTGTAGCAGACGGCACTGGAGGTGTATTGGTGGTAGTAGAGGTAGCCAACGGACAGCAAGGGTGGTGGTAGTAGTAGTAGCAGCGCATTAACAGACTGGACAGTCACAGACAAAGCCCTGTGGTGGGGCAGGCCTGCTTGTAGCAGACAGCACTGGAGGTGTATTGGTGGTAGTAGAGGTAGTCAATGGACAGCAAGGGTGGTGGTAGTAGTAGTAGTAGCAGCACATTAACAGACTGGACAGTCACAGACAAAGCCCTGTGGTGGGGCAGGCCTGCTTGTAGCAGACAGCACTGGAGGTGTATTGGTGGTAGTAGAGGTAGCCAACGGACAGCACGGGTGGTGGTAGTAGTAGTAGTAGTAGCAGCACATTAACAGACTGGACAGTCACAGGACAAAGCCCTGTGGTGGGGCAGGCCTGCTTGTAGCAGACGGCACTGGAGGTGTATTGGTGGTAGTAGAGGTAGCCAACGGACAGCAAGGGAGGTGGTAGTAGTAGTAGCAGCGCATTAACAGACTGGACAGTCACAGACAAAGCCCTGTGGTGGGGCTGGCCTCAGGCCTGCTTGTAGCAGACGGCAGTGGAGGTGTATTGGTGGTAGTAGAGGTAGCCAACGGACAGCAAGGGTAGTGGTAGTAGTAGTAGCAGCACATTAAAACAGACTGGACAGTCACAGGACAAAGCCCTGTGGTGGGGCAGGCCTGCTTGTAGCAGACGGCACTGGAGGTGTATTGGTGGTAGTAGAGGTAGCCAACGGACAGCAAGGGTGGTGGTAGTAGTAGTAGCAGCGCATTAACAGACTGGACAGTCACAGACAAAGCCCTGTGGTGGGGCAGGCCTGCTTGTAGCAGACGGCACTGGAGGTGTATTGGTGGTAGTAGAGGTAGTCAACGGACAGCAAGGGTGGTGGTAGTAGTAGTAGCAGCACATTAACAGACTGGACAGTCACAGACAAAGCCCTGTGGTGGGGCAGGCCTGCTTGTAGCAGACGGCACTGGAGGTGTATTGGTGGTAGTAGAGGTAGTCAACGGACAGCAAGGGTGATGGTGCTAGTAGTAGTAGCAGCACATTAACAGACTGGACAGTCACAGACAAAGCTCTGTGGTGGGGCAGGCCTGCTTGTAGCAGACTGCACTGGTGGTGTATTGGTGGTAGTAGAGGTAGCCAACGGACAGCACTGGTTGTGGTAGTAGTAGTAGTAGCAGCACATTAACAGACTGGACAGTCACAGGACAAAGCCCTGTGGTGGGGCTGGCCTCAGGCCTGCTTGTAGCAGACGGCACTGGGGGTGGATTGGTGGTAGTAGAGGTAGCCAACGGACAGCAAGAGTGGTGGTGGTGGTAGTAGTAGTAGTAGTAGCAGCACATTAACAGACTGGACAGTCACAGGACAAAGCCCTGTGGTGGGGCAGGCCTGCTTGTAGCAGAAGGCACTGGGGGTGGATTGGTGGTAGAAGTAGTAGCAGCAACAACAGCAGCGGCACATTAAAAAATGAGTGGACAGGACAGAATCCCGTACTAGCAGGCGGCAGTAGCAGGCGGCAGCGGCAGCAGCAGCAGCAATGTCAGATCCAATCAGTAGCATCAGGCACAGGGGTTTTAACCCCTTAAGGACGCAGCCTAGTTTGGGCCTTAAGGCTCAGAGCCCATTTTTCAAATCTGACATATTTCACTTTATGTGGTAATAACGTCGGAATGCTTAAACCTATCCAAGCAATTCTGAGATTGTTTTCTCGTGACACTTTGGGCTTCATGTTCGTGGTAAAATTTGGTCGATATATTCAGTCTTTATTTGTGAAAAATTGCAAAATTTAGAGAAAATTTACAAAAAATAGCATTTGTCAGAATTTAAATGCATCTGCTTGAAAAACAGACGGTTATACCACCCAAAATAGTTACTAGTTCACATTTCCCATATGTCTACTTTAGATTGGCATGGTTTTTTGAACATTATTTTATTTTTCTTGGACGTTACAAGGCTTAGAACATAAACAGCAATTTCTCATATTCTTAAGAAAATTTCAAAAGCCTTTTTTTGAAGGTACCAGTTCAGTTCTGAAGTGGATTTGAGGGGCCTATGTATTAGAAACCCCCATAAAACACCCCATTTTAAAAACTAGACCCCTCAAAGTATTCAAAACAGCATATAGAAAGTTTTTTAACCCTTCAGGCATTTCACAGGAATTAAAGCAAAGTGGATATGAAATTTGAAAATTTCATTTTTTCTGCTGAATTTCAATTTTATTCAATTTTTTTCTGTAACAGAGAAGGTTTTACCAGAGAAATACTACTAAATATGTATTGTCCAGATTCTGCAGTTTTTAGAAATGTCCCACATGTGGCTCTACTGCGCTCGTGGACTAAAACACAAGCCCTAGAAGCAAAGAAGCACCTAGTGCATTTTGAGGCCTCTTTTTTATTAGAATATATTTTAGGCAGCATGCTAGGTTTGAAGAGGTGTTGAGGTATCAAAACAATGGAAACCCACCAGAAGTGACCCCATTTTGGAAATTACACCCCTCAAGGAATTAATTTATGGTTTTTGTTATCATTTTGACCGCACAGTTTTTTCACAGCACCTATTTGAATTGGGCTGTGAAATGAAAAAAATGATATTTTTTCCAATAAGATGTCATTTTTGATCAAAATTTCTTATTTTCACAGGGAACAACATACCCAATTTTGTTGCCCAATTTGTCCTTAGTGCGGCAATACCCCATTTGTGGTGATAAACTGCCGTTTGGGCCCATGGGAGGGCTCAGACGGAAAGGAGCGCTATGTGTTTGTTGGAGTCCAGATTTTGCTGGATTGGTTTTCAGGTGCCATGTCGCATTTGCAGAGCCCCAGAGGTATCAAAGCAATGGAAACCCACCAGAAGTGACCCCATTTTGGAAACTACACCCCTCAAGGAATTAATTTACGGTTTTTGTTATCATTTTGACCGCACAGTTTTTTCACAGCACCTATTTGAATTGGGCTGTGAAATGAAAAAAATGATATTTTTTCCAATAAGATGTCATTTTTGATCAAAATTTCTTATTTTCACAGGGAACAACATACCCAATTTTGTTGCCCAATTTGTCCTTAGTGCGGCAATACCCCATTTGTGGTGATAAACTGCCGTTTGGGCCCATGGGAGGGCTCAGAAGGAAAGGACCACCATTTGGCCTACTGGAGCTTTTCTGGTGCTAAGTCATGTATGCAGAAGCCCCTGAGGTACCAGTACAGTTGAAACCCCCGAGAAGTGACCCCATTTTAAAAACTACACCCCTTAAGATATTCATCTAGAGGTTTAGTGAGCATTTTGACCCCACAGGTACTGTGTAAAAGATAATGCGCAGCAGATGGTGCAGAGTGAGATTTGCAATTTTATATATATATATATGGTATGTCAGTGTCCGATATAGTGTGCCCAGCATGCGCCACCGTAGATATACACCCCTTAAATTGTAATTTGGGTTCTCCTGGGTACGGCAATACCCTACATGTGGCTGTTATCAGCTGCCTGGGCACACGGCATGGCTTAGAAGGGAAGGACCACCATTTGGCATACTGGAGCTTTTCTGGTGCTAAGTCATGTATGCAGAAGCCCCTGAGGTACCAGTACAGTTGAAACCCCCGAGAAGTGACCCCATTTTAAAAACTACACCCCTTAAGACATTCATCTAGAGGTGTAGTGAGCATTTTGACCCCACAGGTACTGTGTAAAAGATAATGCGCAGCAGATGGTGCAGTGTGAGATTTGCAATTTTATATATATATATGCCATTTCAGTGTCCAATATAGTGTACCCAGCATTTGCCACCGGAGATATACACCCCTTAAATTGTAATGTGGGTTCTCCTGGGTACGGCAATACCCTACATGTGGCTGTTATCAGCTGCCTGGGCATACGGCAGGGCTCAGAAGGGAAAGATGAGGGGGGTAAGCTGTGCGGAGTGCATCAGGGTAAATTAAAAATCAAGGGATGTATGATACATTTTAAAACAATCTTTTATACAGAGCTCTGGTTTTTTGGGACACGTGTCACATTGGTATATTGTGTTCTTCCTTATCCCCCTCCTATAGCAGACTCTGCACCTATTTTGACTCTTTCCCTTTCCACCGGTTTGGGGAACTTCTCCTGGAAAGTGTTGCCCTGGTACGATGCGTGTGGCCTCGCTTCCAGAAGTACTGGGTGCCCCCCCTTCCTGGTCCCTAAAGATTAGATCTTGAAATTCCAGGAAAGTTCCCGTCTGGCCTGCACATCGACGTAGCACGTACGCATTGTACAAAGCCATCTGTATGATGTGCCCGGCCAGCTTCTTATACCACACCGCATGGCGCTGTAGGGCTTCAGGACTTGATTTGACAAGTCCATCCCTCCCATGTACCTATTGTAGTCCAGGATGCAGTCTGGTTTGGGGGTGGCCTTTCCTTCATATATCCTAAATCTGTAGGTATACCCTGATGCACTCTCGCACAGCTTATACATCTTCACGCCATGCCTTGCCCTCTTACCCGGCAGGTACTGGCGGAATTGAACCCTCCCTTTAAAATGTACGAGGGACTCATCAATAGAAAAACACTTCTCGGGGGTGTATGCTTGGGAAAACCGGGCACTGAAACGGTCTAATAGGGGTCTCCGTTTATACAAACGGTCAAAACATTATCAGTATAATGTAAGAAGCGAAGTATTGCCTCATTTATTTATTTTTTTAGGTTCCAGTTCAGTTCTGAAGTTGCTTTGAGGGGACTATATATTAGAAACCCCCATCAAACACCCCATTTTAGACACTAGACCCCTCAAAGTATTCACAACAGCATTTAGAAAGTTTATGAACCCTTTAGGTGTTTCACAGAAATTTAGAGCAAAGCAGAGGTGAAATTTACTTATTTTTGTTTGTCAGAAAATCCTCTTTATACCATTTTTTTTATAACACAAAAGGATTTATCAGAGAAACGCAACTCAATACGTATTGCCCAGGTTCTGCAGTTTAGAGAAATATCCCACATGTGGCCCTCGGGCGGTAATGGACTGAAGCACCGGCCTCCGAAGCAAAGGAGCACCTAGTGGATTTTGAGCCCTCTTTTTTATTAGGCACCATGTCCGGTTTGAAGAGGTCTTGTGGTGCCAAAACGTTGGAAACCCCCCAAAAGTGACCCCAATTTGGAAACTAGACCCCTTGAGGAATTCATTGTAGTTTTCTTGGGGTGCATGCGGCTTTTTGATCAGTTTTTATTCTATTTTTAGGTGGCGTGGTGACTAATAAACAGCAATTCTACTATTGGTTTTTTATTCTTTTTTTTTTTACTGCGTTCACCGTGCGCTATAAATGACATATTCACTTTATTCTGCGGGGCGATACGATTACGTCGATACCAGATGTTTATAGTTTTTTTTTATGTCTTATGGCGTTTGCACAATAAAATACGTTTTGTAAACAATCATTCACTTTTTGTGTTACCTTATTCTAAGAGCCAGAACTTTTTTATTTTTCTATCAAGGACTCTATCAAGGACTTATTTTTTGCATAACGAACTGTAGTTTCGATCAGTACCATTTTTCGGTACATGCGACTTTTTGATCTCTTTTTATTCCATTTTTTGGGAGGTGAAGTGACCAAACAATTGTGATTGTGGTACGGTTTATTAATATTTTTTTTCACGGCGTTCACCGTGCGGGATAAATAACAAAATAATTTTGTAGTTTAGGCCGTTACGGACGCGGCAATACCAATTATGTATAGTTTATTTGTTTGTTTATATATTTTTATTAATAATAAAGACTGATAAGGGAAAAAGTGGGACTTTTACTTTTATTACTTTTAAAACTTTTATTTTCTTATTTTTACACATCTTTTTTTAACTTTTTTTTAACTTTATTACTTTGTCCCACTAGGGGACTTGAGGGCACAGTCTAGGTACGAGTGAACCTGGTTGGTTAGGTGCTGGTGATGGTGAACATCCCTTTGGTGACTACGATGTGTGTCAGGTCGGGGTATTGGATGTAAAAATGTTGTCATCATATTTTCCAAAGTGAATTGGCTGCTGCCGCCTATTGCAGAGGTAGCTCGATGTGGAACGATGAGACAGTGGGGAGCGGAGAGTGGCCCCCCGGTCAGACATGCTTGCAGCAGGTGTTTGCCATTTGAAAGCCGTGACAAGCTGGCTGCATAGCTTCTCTCTATAATAAGCCAATTTTGCCTCCCTTTCGGAAGGCGCAAGAAACTTCCCCATTCTGGCTTTATACCGAGGGTCTAAAAGTGTGGCTATCCAGTACTCATCTCTTTGCTTCATGCTAACAATACGACAGTCAGCACGCAAGTAACGAAGCATACAGCTCGCCATCATGGCCAGCGTTTCAGAGGGTTCGGTTGGTTCCATCTCCGCCCCATACTGCCATGGTTTTCCATCATCAAGGTCGTCGTCAGACTCGTCATCAACATCACTGTCATGTTGTGCGGCTGCCTCTTCCCCTATCCCTTCCTGTGATTCCATCTCCAAATCTAGCTCCTCTTCAGGTCCTGTTTCCTCATCCTCATCCTCATCCTCCTCCTCAACATCCAAAGCCAGATGTGATCCTTCCTCCATCCTTTGCTGAATCATCGCTGTGAGCGTTTGCTCCATAATGAATATCAGCGGCATAACATCGTTCATTCCGCTAGCGTCACGGCTCACAAATCGTGTGGCCTCTTCAAAGGGCCTCAAAACACGACATGCGTCTCTAACCAGCTGCCAGTGCCTGAGCTTGAAATTACACTGGCTCCAAACGCTGCCCGTCTGCTGCATCAGGAAATCATTCACGGCTTTCCGCTGTTCGTACAGACGGTCCAACATGTGCAGGGTGGAATTCCAGCGTGTTGGAACGTCGCAAATCAGGCTGTGTTCTGGGAGATTGTTTTGACGCTGCAAGTCCAGTCCTGGACATGGCCAGCACACCCTTCAAACCAACATATGACTTTAAGAAGCGTGTTATGACCAGATTGATCACATGTGCCATGCAAGGAGCGTGTAATGGTGGGGGGGGGTAGGGAAACGGACAAGTGAGCCCTAATCTACCCGCCACTCTGTCCCTGCCTACTTGCAACGACCCGCCCTAGACGACGGGGTACAACTGGGCGGCGGTCCCTGCGCTCAGTAAGTGCATGACAAACACGACAAACAAACAAGGGAACACAAGCAAGGGAAATGGGCAGTTGCTCGCGGAAACACCGTGAGCAACAGAGTAGTGAACGAGCCGAGTCAAGCCAGGAGAGTGCGAGGTACAAAGCGAAAAGCAGAAGAGTAGTCGGTAAGCCGGGGTCTGTATGGAGCAGGATCAAAAAGTAGCAGGAGCTGTAGCTGGGCCAGGAAACCTCAGGGAAAGAATTCACAAGCACAGATGGACAGGAAGAGCAGGCTTAAATAGACCGAGGGCGGGAGCTAGCTGAGTCTGGCCAGGTTGCGATAGGCTCTCCCACTCCTAAGCCTGCCAGCCTGAGTGGAGGAAGCTGGTGTCTGTCTCAGGGATGTACACTCAGGTGTTGACTGATTAATTCTGGGAGTTAACCCTGAAGCAGTGCCTGGCAGATCCTTTACAGTACCCCCCCTTTTATGAGGGGCCACCGGACCCTTTCTAAGTGGACCTGGCTTACTGGGGAAACGCAGGTGGAACCTCCTGACCAATACCCCAGCGTGAACATCCCGGGCGGGTACCCAAGTCCTCTCCTCGGGCCCGTATCCTCTCCAATGGACCAGGTACTGGAGGGAGCCTTGGACCATCTTGCTGTCCACGATCCTGGCCACCTCAAATTCCACCCCCTCAGGGGTGAGGACGGGAACAGGAGGTTTCCTCGAGGGGGCCAAGGACGGGGAGCAGCGTTTCAGGAGGGAGGCATGAAACACATTGTGTATACGAAAAGACGGGGGTAACTCCAGCCGGAAAGAGACAGGACTGAGGACCTCAATGACCTTATACGGCCCAATAAACCGGGGAGCAAACTTTTTGGACGGAACCTTGAGACGCAAGTTCCTGGATGACAACCACACCAGATCCCCGACCACAAACAGGGGGTTAGCAGAACGTCTTCTATCGGCCTGAGCCTTCTGTATGCTCTGGGACGCCTCTAGGTTCTTCTGAACCTGGGCCCAGACTGTGCACAGATCCCGATGAACGACCTCCACTTCGGGATTGTTGGAACAACCAGGTGAAACGGAGGAGAACCGTGGATTAAACCCAAAATTACAGAAAAAGGGAGAGACCCCTGACGAGTTACTGACCCGGTTATTAAGGGAAAATTCGGCGAGGGGAATGAAAGAAACCCAATCAAATTGACAGTCAGCGACAAAACATCTTAAGTATTGTTCTAGAGACTGATTAGTCCTCTCCGTTTGGCCATTGGTTTCAGGATGGAAGGCAGAGGAGAAGGACAGATCAATCCCCAACTTATTACAGAAGGCTCTCCAAAACAATGAAACAAATTGTACCCCTCTGTCAGAAACAATATTGACGGGGACCCCATGGAGACGCAGGATGTGTTTGATAAACAAGGTAGCCAACGTCTTGGCGTTGGGTAGTTTCTTGAGGGGCACAAAGTGGCACATTTTACTGAAGCGGTCTACCACCACCCACACCACCGACTTGCCTTGGGATGGAGGCAAATCGGTGATAAAATCCATGGAGATATGTGTCCAAGGTCTCTGGGGAATGGGCAACGAACGCAGTAAGCCCGCTGGTCGGGACCTGGGAGTCTTGGACCTGGCACAAACCTCACAGGCGGCGACGTAGGCCTTAACGTCTTTAGGCAAACCAGGCCACCAATAATTTCTGGTAATGAGGTGTTTGGTACCCAGGATGCCTGGATGGCCAGATAGTGCGGAGTCGTGATTTTCCCTAAGTACCCTTAGCCGGAATTGCAGGGGAACAAACAGCTTGTTCTCAGGAAGGTTCCCAGGAGCTGAACCTTGATCAGCAGCAATTTCAGAGACTAAATCGGACTCGATAGAGGAAATGACTATACCTGGAGGCAAAATACAAACAGGATCTTCCTCCGAAGGAGGGCTGGCCATGAAGCTACGCGACAGTGCATCCGCCTTAATATTTTTAGACCCGGCCCTATAGGTAACCAAAAAATTGAATCTGGTAAAAAACAACGCCCATCGAGCTTGTCTCGGGTTTAGCCTCCGGGCAGATTCTAGGAAAACCAGATTCTTGTGGTCGGTAAGGACCGTTACCTGGTGCCTAGCCCCCTCCAGGAAGTGGCGCCACTCTTCAAATGCCCATTTAATGGCTAAAAGTTCGCGGTTGCCAATATCATAGTTACACTCCGTGGGCGAAAACTTCCTAGAAAAGTAAGCACAGGGGCGGAGATGGGTGAGGGAGCTGGTACCCTGGGACAAGACGGCCCCCACTCCCACCTCGGACGCGTCAACCTCCACAATAAATGGCTCCCTTTGGTTGGGCTGAACCAGCACGGGGGCCGAGATAAAGCACTTCTGTAAAGGATCTGCCAGGCACTACGTCTGTGGAGACTCCCAGGGTTAATCAGTCGACACCTGAGGCCAGACCTCTTAGACTGACACCGGCTCCCACCAATCAGGGTGGCAGGCTCAGGAGTGGGAGAGCCTATCGCGGCCTGGTCAGTCAGAGTTAGCTCCGCCCCCTGTCCATTTATACCTGCAGTTTTCTCTTCCTCATTGCTTGTTATTCTTTTGGATTCCTGGCCCCACTGCTGCTTGCTCCAGCCTGCTTCTGCCGTGCTTCTGCCTTGCTGCAGTTCTCCTTGACTTGACTTGCTTTGCTTTGCTTTGCCCCTGGCTTGCTTCTGTCTCCGTGCCCGCTCGGGTTACTCACTTCGTCCTGGTCCTGACTGTTCGTTCGCCGCTCCGTTTCCTCGTGGCGTTCCGTGGCTACTGCCCCTTCCCTTGCGTGTTCCCTGTTTGTTTTCCTGTGCACTTAGACAGCGTAGGGACCGCCGCCCAGTTGTACCTCGTCGCCTAGGGCGGGTCGTTGCAAGTAGGCAGGGACAGGGCGGTGGGTAGATTAGGGCTCACTTTCCCTTCACCTCCTTCCTGCCATCACAGAATAACAAGCCCTTACCTAGTCTACCATTTCTCCTACGCTGTCGCTATCATGGACCCCCTTGAGACCCTGACCCAGCAGATGCAGGGCCTCTCCCTACAGGTCCAGGCCCTGGCCCAAAGGGTTGGGCGCACCACCTCACCTCTAGAACCCGACCTCAAGTTACCTGACCGGTTTTCAGGGGACCGTAAGACGTTTCTCTCCTTCCGGGAGAGTTGCAGACTATATTTCCGCCTTAAGCCCCACTCCTCAGGTTCCGAGAACCAGCGGGTGGGTATCATCATATCCCGACTCCAGGAAGGGCCCCAAGAGTGGGCCTTCTCCTTGGCTCCTGACGCCCCTGAACTTTCCTCTGTTGATCGTTTTTTCTCTGCCCTCGGACTCATTTACGACGAGACTGACAGGACTGCTTTAGCCGAGAGTCAGTTGGTGACCTTACGTCAGGGTAGGAGACCGGTTGAGGAATACTGTTCTGATTTTAGGAAGTGGTGCGTAGCTTCTCAGTGGAACGATCCGGCCCTAAGGTGCCAGTTTAGGTTAGGATTATCTGACGCCCTGAAGGATCTGCTGGTTAGCTACCCCTCGTCTGACTCTCTTGACCAGGTTATGGCCCTAGCAGTACGACTTGACCGACGTCTCAGGGAACGTCAGCTAGAACGCTTCAGTGTGCTCCCCTCTGACTTTTCTGCGATCCCCCCCGAGGTCCCGCCTCCTCGCCCCTCCACGGAGGACTCGGAGGTACCTATGCAACTCGGGGCCTCCATGTCCCCTCGACAACGTAGGGAGTTTCGCAGAATGAACGGTCTCTGCTTCTACTGTGGGGACGACAAGCATCTACTGAACACCTGTCCCAGGCGCAAGAATAAGGAGCCGGAAAACTTCCGCGCCTAAGTGATCATCGGGGAGGTCACTTGGGCGCACAGGTATTTCCCGTTAATGTGAAACGCAATAAAATTTTGCTTCCCTTTCAGGTCTCGTTTGCTGGCCGGTCTGCCACGGGCAGTGCTTTCGTGGATTCTGGCTCATCTGCTAATATCATGTCTGTGGAATTTGCTATGTCTCTAAAGATGCCTTGTATTGATTTACCTTATCCTATCCCTGTAGTAGGAATCGACTCTACTCCCCTTGCTAATGGTTATTTTACTCAGCATACTCCTGTTTTTGAACTCCTGGTTGGCTCCATGCATTTGGAGCAGTGCTCTGTACTGGTAATGCAGGGATTATCGTCTGATCTGGTTTTAGGCCTTCCCTGGTTGCAGTTGCATAATCCCACGTTTGATTGGAATACTGGGGATCTCACCAAATGGGGTAATGAATGTCTTATGTCATGTCTTTCTGTTAACTCTATTTCTCCCCGGGAGGAGGTAAACACGCTTCCTGAGTTCGTTCAGGACTTCGCCGATGTGTTTTCTAAGGAGGCCTCCGAGGTGTTGCCCCCCCATAGAGATTACGATTGCGCTATCGATTTGGTGCCTGGTGCCAAGCTTCCTAAAGGTAGGATATTTAATCTTTCATGTCCTGAACGTGAAGCCATGAGGGTGTATATCCAGGAATGCCTGGCCAAGGGTTTCATTCGCCCCTCGACTTCTCCTGTAGGTGCTGGCTTCTTCTTCGTGGGGAAGAAGGATGGTGGTCTTAGGCCGTGCATTGATTATCGTAACCTGAATAAGGTCACTGTAAGGAACCAGTACCCACTTCCTTTGATTCCGGATCTTTTTAATCAGGTTCAGGGAGCCCAATGGTTTTCTAAGTTCGATCTACGGGGGGCATATAACCTTATCCGCATCAAAGAGGGGGATGAGTGGAAAACTGCGTTCAACACACCCGAGGGTCATTTCGAATACCTGGTCATGCCCTTTGGGTTGTGTAACGCCCCTGCTGTCTTCCAGAATTTTATTAATGAAATCCTGAGAGAGTACCTGGGTAATTTTCTTGTTGTGTACCTTGATGACATACTGGTGTTTTCCAAGGACTGGTCCTCTCACGTGGAGCATGTCAGGAAGGTGCTCCAGGTCCTTCGGGAGAATAATCTGTTTGCTAAGACTGAAAAATGTGTCTTTGGGGTACAGGAGATACCATTTTTAGGGCAAATCCTCACTCCTCATGAATTCCGCATGGACCCTGCCAAGGTTCAAGCTGTGGCGGAATGGGTCCAACCTGCCTCCCTTAAGGCGTTACAGTGTTTTTTAGGGTTCGCCAACTATTACAGGAGATTTATTGCCAACTTCTCGGTCGTCGCTAAGCCTCTTACGGACCTTACCCGCAAGGGTGCTGATGTCCTCCATTGGCCCCCTGAGGCCGTCCAGGCCTTTGAGACTCTCAAGAAGTGCTTTATCTCGGCCCCCGTGCTGATTCAGCCCAACCAAGAGGAGCCATTTATTGTGGAGGTTGACGCTTCCGAGGTGGGAGTGGGGGCCGTCTTGTCCCAGGGTACCAGCTCCCTCACCCATCTCCGCCCCTGTGCTTACTTCTCTAGGAAGTTTTCGCCCACGGAAAGTAACTATGATATTGGCAACCGCGAACTTCTAGCCATTAAATGGGCTTTTGAGGAGTGGCGGCACTTCCTGGAGGGGGCCAGACACCAGGTAACGGTCCTTACGGATCACAAGAATCTGGTTTTCCTAGAATCGGCCCGGAGGCTTAATCCTAGACAAGCTCGGTGGGCACTATTCTTTACCAGATTTAATTTCTTGGTTACCTATAGGGCTGGGTCCAAGAATATTAAGGCTGATGCTCTGTCACGTAGTTTCATGGCCAATCCTCCTTCCGAGAAGGATCCCGCTTGTATTTTACCCCCTGGTATAATCGTCTCTGCCACGGATTCTGATTTAGCTTCTGATATCGCGGCTGATCAGGGTGCAGCTCCCGGGAACGTCCCTGGGGACAAACTGTTTGTTCCCCTGCAATACCGGCTGAGGGTACTCAGGGAAAACCATGACTCCGCTCTATCTGGTCATCCTGGCATCTTGGGCACCAAACACCTCATTACCAGAAACTATTGGTGGCCTGGGTTGCCTAAAGATGTTAGGGCTTACGTCGCCGCTTGTGAGGTTTGCGCTAGGTCCAAAACCCCTAGGTCCCGACCTGCGGGCCTACTACGTCCCTTGCCCATTCCCCAGAGACCTTGGACCCATATCTCCATGGATTTTATCACCGATTTGCCTCCATCTCAGGGCAAGTCGGTGGTGTGGGTGGTAGTCGACCGCTTCAGCAAGATGTGCCACTTTGTGCCCCTTAAGAAGCTACCTAACGCCAAGACGTTAGCTTCTTTGTTTGTGAAACACATCCTGCGTCTCCATGGGGCCCCAGTCAATATCGTTTCGGACAGAGGGGTACAATTTGTTTCCTTATTTTGGAGAGCCTTTTGTAAAAAGTTGGAGATTGATCTGTCCTTCTCCTCCGCCTTCCATCCCGAAACTAACGGCCAAACGGAAAGGACCAACCAATCCCTGGAACAATATTTAAGGTGTTTCATCTCTGACTGTCAATTCGATTGGGTCTCATTCCTTCCCCTTGCTGAATTTTCCCTGAATAACCGGGTCAGTAACTCGTCAGGGGTCTCCCCGTTTTTCTGTAATTTCGGGTTTAACCCAAGGTTCTCCTCCGTCTCCCCTGGTTGTTCCAATAATCCTGAGGTAGAGGATGTTCATCGGGAACTGTGCACTGTCTGGGCCCAGGTTCAGAAGAACCTAGAGGCGTCCCAGAGCGCACAAAAGATTCAGGCGGATAGTAGACGTTCTGCTAACCCCCGGTTTGTCGTCGGGGATTTGGTCTGGTTGTCGTCCAGGAACTTGCGCCTTAAGGTCCCGTCCAGGAAGTTTGCTCCCCGATTTATTGGGCCTTATAAGGTCATTGAAGTCCTCAACCCTGTATCCTTCCGTCTGGAGCTGCCCCCATCCTTCCGCATACACGACGTCTTTCATGCTTCCCTCCTTAAACGCTGCTCCCCGTCCTGGTCCCCCTCTAGGAAACCTCCTGTTCCCGTTCTCACCCCTGAGGGGGTGGAATTCGAGGTGGCCAAGATTGTGGACAGTAGGATGATCCAGGGCTCCCTCCAGTACCTGGTCCATTGGAGAGGATACGGGCCGGAGGAGAGGACTTGGGTACCTGCTCGAGATGTTCACGCTGGGGTATTGGTCAGGAGGTTCCACCTTCTCTTCCCCACTAAACCGGGTCCTCTTAGTAAGGGTCCGGTGGCCCCTCATAAAAGGGGGAGTACTGTAAAGGATCTGCCAGGCACTACGTCTGTGGAGACTCCCAGGGTTAATCAGTCGACACCTGAGGCCAGACCTCTTAGACTGACACCGGCTCCCACCAATCAGGGTGGCAGGCTCAGGAGTGGGAGAGCCTATCGCGGCCTGGTCAGTCAGAGTTAGCTCCGCCCCCTGTCCATTTATACCTGCAGTTTTCTCTTCCTCATTGCTTGTTATTCTTTTGGATTCCTGGCCCCACTGCTGCTTGCTCCAGCCTGCTTCTGCCGTGCTTCTGCCTTGCTGCAGTTCTCCTTGACTTGACTTGCTTTGCTTTGCTTTGCCCCTGGCTTGCTTCTGTCTCCGTGCCCGCTCGGGTTACTCACTTCGTCCTGGTCCTGACTGTTCGTTCGCCGCTCCGTTTCCTCGTGGCGTTCCGTGGCTACTGCCCCTTCCCTTGCGTGTTCCCTGTTTGTTTTCCTGTGCACTTAGACAGCGTAGGGACCGCCGCCCAGTTGTACCTCGTCGCCTAGGGCGGGTCGTTGCAAGTAGGCAGGGACAGGGCGGTGGGTAGATTAGGGCTCACTTTCCCTTCACCTCCTTCCTGCCATCACAACTTCTTGAGGGTCTCAAAAGCCTGGACGGCCTCAGGGGGCCAATGGAGGACATCAGCACCCTTGCGAGTGAGGTCCGTAAGAGGCTTAGCGACGACCGAGAAGTTAGCAATAAATCTCCTGTAATAGTTAGCGAACCCCAAAAAACACTGTAGCGCTTTCAGGGAGGCAGGTTGGACCCATTCAGCCACAGCCTGAACCTTGGCAGGGTCCATGCGGAATTCATGAGGAGTGAGGATTTGACCTAAAAATGGTATCTCCTGTACCCCAAATACACATTTTTCGATTTTGGCAAACAGTTTGTTTTCTCGAAGGACCTGGAGCACTTTCCTGACATGCTCTATGTGGGAGGACCAGTCCCTGGAAAACACCAATATGTCATCAAGGTACACTACAAGAAATATCCCCAGGTAATTTCTCAAAATCTCATTTATGAAGTTCTGGAAGACCGCAGGGGCATTGCACAACCCAAAGGGCATGACGAGGTATTCGAAATGGCCTTCGGGCGTGTTAAACGCAGTCTTCCACTCATCCCCCTCTTTGATGCGAATAAGGTTATACGCCCCCCGTAGATCCAATTTAGAGAACCATTGGGCCCCCTGAACCTGATTAAAGAGATCAGGAATCAAAGGAAGGGGATACTGGTTCCTTACCGTGACCTTATTCAGGCCACGGTAGTCAATGCATGGCCTAAGACCCCCATCCTTCTTCCCTACGAAGAAGAAGCCAGCACCTACCGGAGAAGAAGAGGGACGAATGTAACCCTTGGCCAGGGATTCCTGGATATACTCCCTCATGGCTTCACGTTCGGGACAAGAAAGGTTAAATATCCTACCCTTAGGAAGCTTAGCTCCTGGTACCAATTCGATAGCGCAATCGTATTCTCTATGAGGCGGTAATACTTCGGAGGCCTCTTTAGAGAAAACATCAGCGAAGTCCTGAACAAACTCGGGTAGCGTATTCACCTCCTTAGGGGGAGAAATAGAATTAACAGAAAAACATGACGTACAACATTCATTACCCCATTTGGTTAGCTCCCCAGTATTCCAGTCAAACGTAGGATTATGCAACTGCAACCAGGGAAGACCTAGAACCAAATCGTACGATAATCCCTGCATCAATAGTACAGAGCATTGCTCCAAATGCATGGAGCCAACAAGGAGTTCAAAAACAGGGGTATGCTGTGTAAAATAACCATTAGCAAGAGGAGTGGAGTCGATACCCACTACCGGAACAGGTTTAGGCAAATCAATCAGAGGCATAGCGAGAGACATAGCAAATTCCACAGACATGATATTAGTAGAGGACCCTGAATCCACGAAGGCACTGCCGGTAGCAGACCTACCACCAAACGAGACCTGAAAGGGAAGCAATATCTTAGTACGTTTCATATTTACGGGAAATACCTGTGCGCCCAAGTGACCTCCCCGATGATCACTTAGACGCGGGAGCTCTCTGGCAGCATTCTTACGCTTGGGACAGTTGTTTACTTGATGCTTGACATCCCCACAGTAGAAGCAGAGACCATTCTTCCTGCGGAATTCTCTACGTTGTTGAGGGGACACGGAGGCCCCGAGTTGCATAGGTATTTCTGAGTCTTTAGGGGAGAAACGAAGCAACGGGACTTCGGGAGGCATCATGGGGGAGTCGGAGGAAAAAACACATAAACGTTCACGTTGTCGTTCCCTGAGACGTCGGTCAAGTCGTACCACTAAAGCCATAACCTGGTCTAAGGAGTCAGAAGAGGGATAACTAACTAGCAGGTCTTTCAGGGCGTTCGACAGACCCAACCTAAACTGGCACCTTAAGGCAGGGTCATTCCACCGAGAAGCTACGCACCACTTCCGAAAGTCAGAGCAATACTCCTCAACAGGTCTCTTACCCTGACGTAAGGTCACCAGCTGACTCTCGGCAAAGGCAGTTCTGTCAGTCTCGTCATAAATAAGTCCGAGGGCAGAAAAGAAACAATCAACGGAGGAAAGTTCAGGGGCGCCAGGAGCCAAGGAGAAGGCCCACTCTTGGGGCCCTTCCTGGAGCCGGGACATAATTATACCCACCCGCTGGCTCTCAGAACCTGAGGAGTGAGGCTTTAAGCGAAAGTAAAGCTTACAACTCTCCCGAAAGGAGAGAAAAGCCCTCCGGTCACCTGAGAACCGGTCGGGCAACTTGAGGTGGGGTTCAAGGGGTGCGGTGAGGGGAACTACCAAGGTAGTCTCAGGCTGGTTGACCCTCTGAGCCAGGGCCTGGACCTGTAGGGAGAGACCCTGCATTTGCTGAGCCAGGGTTTCACGGGGTTCCATAATGGTGTCAGGGACCAGGGTAGACTAGGTATGTGGCTTGTGAATTTGTAATGGTGGGGGGGGGTAGGGAAACGGACAAGTGAGCCCTAATCTACCCGCCACTCTGTCCCTGCCTACTTGCAACGACCCGCCCTAGACGACGGGGTACAACTGGGCGGCGGTCCCTGCGCTCAGTAAGTGCATGACAAACACGACAAACAAACAAGGGAACACAAGCAAGGGAAATGGGCAGTTGCTCGCGGAAACACCGTGAGCAACAGAGTAGTGAACGAGCCGAGTCAAGCCAGGAGAGTGCGAGGTACAAAGCGAAAAGCAGAAGAGTAGTCGGTAAGCCGGGGTCTGTATGGAGCAGGATCAAAAAGTAGCAGGAGCTGTAGCTGGGCCAGGAAACCTCAGGGAAAGAATTCACAAGCACAGATGGACAGGAAGAGCAGGCTTAAATAGACCGAGGGCGGGAGCTAGCTGAGTCTGGCCAGGTTGCGATAGGCTCTCCCACTCCTAAGCCTGCCAGCCTGAGTGGAGGAAGCTGGTGTCTGTCTCAGGGATGTACACTCAGGTGTTGACTGATTAATTCTGGGAGTTAACCCTGAAGCAGTGCCTGGCAGATCCTTTACAGAGCGTGTGTCAGGTGACCTAGACACAGTGCAGCCACAACGTTCTTCCAGTTATCCGAGACAACATTGCCCAGTGTGAGTTTCAGAGGAGACAGCCAGCGTGCGATTTTCTCCTTGATGCACAGCAGCAGCTCCTGCCCTGTGTGGCTTTTCTCGCCCAGGCTCAGCAGGTGTAAGACAGCGTTGTGGCGCTTCACCTTGCAACTATGAAAAGAGGAGGGAGGAGGAGTGGAAGATACGCTGTTTCCTGTCGGGGACGGGAAGACCTACAAGGAGGAAGGCAAGGAGGAGGAGGAGGAGTAGGAGGAGGAGGATGGTAGGCGCCTGGTGTCCGGAGTTGAACCAGAAAGATACAAGTGTGGAGGTAGTAATGCCTGGCATTGCTGCGGTGGTGCATCGGACTGCAAAATATTGACCCAGTGGGCCGTGAAAGACATGTACTGTCCCTGCCCATAGTTGCTGCTCCACGTGTCTACGGTGGCATGTACCCTGCTGCACACGGATAATTGCAAGGACTGGCCCACCTTTTCCTCCACGTGCTTGTGCAAGGCAGGGACAGCTGTTTTGGAGAAGTAATGGCGGCTAGGTATTCGCCACCTAGGCTGAGCGCACGCTATCAATTGCTTGAAGCCGGTGGAGTCGACCAGGTGTTACGGCAGCGACTGCACCGCCAACAACTTAGCCAGGTGTGAATTAAGCCGCACGACAAGTGGATGACTGGGTATATATTGTTGATATTGGACAACGATTCCGTAATGGATAACTGACGGGACGTAGGAGGAGCACTAGATGACAGTGATGATGATGACAACGAGATGGTGGATAAGGCCTGGCTACTACTTAGATGACAGGGACTCGGAGCAGCAGCAGCAGCAGCAGCGGCAGAGTGGTCTTCATTAGATGTTCATGATGGTGGGGCATGTTGATTGTCCCACATGGCCTTGTGATGCCGCTCCATGTGTTTACGTAGAGCGGTAGTTCCTACATTGCTGACCTGCCCACGCCTTACTTTCTGCTTGCAGATACGGCACTGTGCCATGTTTTCGTCCTCCGGGAAGGTACAGAAAAATTGCCACACGGCAGAGTACCGTAAAGAGGTAGTACCACGTCCACCACCACCACCCGAGCTTGCCCTTTGTCTGGCAGGCTTTTTTCGGGAGCCTACACCAGTAGCAGCAGTGTCGCCGTCACCGACTCCTGAGCTGACCCTACCGCTGCAACGTTTTGCAGATTGACTTCTGTCCCTACCTCGGCTTGGCTGTTTATCACTGCCAGTGCCGCCACTACTACCCTCCTCCTGTGACGCCGTCATCACCTCGTCACCTGGTTCCCACGTCCTGTCTAAAACAACATCATCATAGCCCTCTTCATCATCCCCGCCACTTCTGTCACTGTGTTGTGAATGTGATGTGACATCATGGCGGGCTCCAAGCCCCCCCTCATTACTGCGTCTGCCACCACGGCTACCACCAACACCCCCACTACCACAGCTATGCGTCTCGGACACTGCTTCCACCTCCACCACCGCCGCAACACACTCCGTTGGCTGACTCGCGGAAAACAAATCATCATCACTATGTTGTTCAGTAATATCTTCCTTCGCACCCGAGGAGATGTATCTTAGGACTCTCAGGAAAGATGGCTTCCCGCTAGGAAGGGGGAGTGAAGACATAGATGATGGAATGGAAATGTTAGAAATACCCATATTACTACTGTCACTGTGCCAAGGAACTGTAGAGGATCTGGAATCCAACGAAACCTGCCTTGAAGCCAGATCTTCAGAGTCTTCCTGCTGAGATGACCGCGAGCCAGCCAACCAGTCTACAATGGCCGTATTGTCTAAAGTAACCCGCCCACCGGAGGAGATGGACAAGTCTGGCTTGCTGATACTGCTGCTACTACTACCAGCAGGCACATGGCTGCTGCTACTAGTGGAACTGGGCACATGTCTTGTGCCACAAATGCTGGTACTGGGTCTGGCAGCAACAGATCCAACATTTGGACTGGAAGAGGACATGGCATGGGTATTTTTTCCTCTACCCCGTCCTTTCACAACCTTTTTTTACCAGACATTTCACTGTTGGAGTGCAGCAAGTTGAATCAAAACCCCGGGGATGAGCCCCTTCTAAAAGCGTATTCACACACTGGCTTGGCAAATGGCAATGAATGAGAATTTCTATCAGCCACTGTGCACTGACTCAGGGAATGCTGGCCCTGGGCGTTGTAGTACTACAAAGGCTGCCTCAGCTGCCCGTATTGCAAGTTGGATGCAACGGGGATGACCCCCTTCTAAAAGCGTATTCACACACTGGCTTGGCAAATGGCAATGAATGAGAATTTCTATCAGCCACTGTGCACTGACTCAGGGAATGCTGGGAGTTGTAGTACTACAAAGGCTGCCTCAGTTGCCTGTATTGCAAGTTGGATGCAACGTGGATGAGCCCCTTCTAAAAGCGAATTCACACACTGGCTTGGCAAATGGCAATGAATGAGAATTTCTATCAGCCACTGTGCACTGACTCAGGGAATGCTGGGAGTTGTAGTGCTACAAAGGCTGCCTCAGCTGCCTGTATTGCAAGTTGGATGCAACGGGGATGAGCCCCTTCTAAAAGCATATTCACACACTGGCTTGGCAAATGGCAATGAATGAGAATTTCTTTCAGCCACTGTGCACTGACTCAGGGAATGCTGGGCGTTGTAGTACTACAAAGCCTGCCTGTATTGCAAGTTGGATGCAACGGGGATGAGCCCCTTATAAAAGCGTATTCACACACTGGCTGAGTAGTGAGTAGTGGATGAGCCCCTTCGATTGCTGGATTCCTGCCTTTTAGATTCCTAAAGCTTTCCCTAACTGCACAGAGATGCTATCGCTACAGCTCCTGTCTCTAAAATGGCCGCTGAGCTCCGTGCATAGACTTGTATTGCAGGCTTGAGCCCGCCCCTATGCTGCCTCCCGATTGGCTGGGAGAGCCGTTTGCAAGGCATTATGGGGTAGCCTGATGTCAGGTGATATTGTGAAATCCTCCATTTTACATCTAACATGTGGCAGGCGCCAAAATGCAGCCGGGTTCGGTCAAAACGGGTTAGGCCGAACCCGGTGAAGTTCGGATTCGCTGCGAACCGAACTTTTCCCGAAGTTCGGACCGAAACCGGGTTCAGTTGTCCCGGTTCGCTCATCTCTACCTACCACCATAGAAACCAGCTATCAATAACAAGTATATAGTGTTCAACTTTAATTTTCACCAAGTCCACCAAGAAATATGAAGTAATATTCCTATGTAGAAGGGCTTTTGGCTGATTAAATGAGACTCTGTTGTGCTGCTTTATGTAAGAATAGAGATGAGAGAACAGGGACAACCGTGATTGGCTGCAGCGGTCACATGGGCTGTATCGTCATCCAGGAATGTCAGGCCGGATGTCGAGAGGGATGCGTCACCAAGGCAACGACCAGGAGACCGGACTGGAGGAAGCAGAAAGTTCTCGGTAAGTATGAACGTCTTTTTTTTTTTACAGGTTGATGTATATTCTTATCGGAATTCACTGTCCAGGGTGCTGAAACAGTTACTGCCGATCAGTTAACTCTTTCAGCACCCTGGACAGTGACTATTTACTGACGTCGCCTAGCAACGCTGCCGTAATGACGGGTGCACACATGTAGCCACCCGTCATTACGGGGCCTCATGCACACGACCGTAAAAACACCCGTTATTACGGGTCATAATTCCGACCCGAAATAGCGGGCCCATAGACTTCTGTTAGCCACGGGTACCTTCCCGTTTTCTCACGGGAAGGTGCCCGTGCCGTTAAAAAGATAGAACATGTTCTATTTTTTTATTTTACGGGCCGTGCTCCTATACTGCACGCGACCGTAAAAAACCTCCGTTTTTGCGGACCGCAATTGCGGTCCGCAAAAACTGACCCATTCACTTTCATTGAACGTGGACACCTTTCCGTAGCACTTAGGAAGGGTGTCCGTGCCGTGAAAATGTTCCGGGAATTATGGAACATGTCCGTTCTTTTGCATATTGCGGGCCGTGCTCCCATTCTTTGTATGGGAGCACGGCCCGAAAATGCCGCTGTCAGTCGGCGGCCGGCCGTGCCTGCAATCGCGTTTCGTGATTGCGGGCACGGTCGTGTGCATGGGGCATAATATATTTTATAATGGGAGCACGGCTCGGAAAAACGACCGGCTGCCCGTGGCCGGCCGTGCCCGGCCGTGCTCATCTCCTTAAATACTCTGTGCTGCCTTAAACTCTGTGGACAGGTCAGGATCCTGTTTCTTTTAAATGCTGCTGGGGAACCCGCTCGATCCACTATATAAGGCTGCGCTACAGTGCAGCATTTAAAAGAAACAGGATCCTGACCTGTCCATAGAGTTTAAGGCAGCACAGAGTATTTCAGGAGATGAGCGTGCAGATTCAGTGCTGCTGTGAACTCTGCTCTTACCATTACGTAGCTCAGTTGTACCTCTCCTCCACTCCTGTCCTCAATAACACCTTCACATGATTGGCAAGTCACCACGTAATGGTAAGAGCAGAGTTCACAGCAGCACAGAGTATTTCAGGAGATGAGCGTGCGGATCTTGTGCGGGGTGGTGACTTGCCAATCATGTGAAGGTGTTATTGAGGACAGGAGTGGAGGAGAGGTACAACTGAGCTACGTAATGGTAAGAGCAGAGTTCACAGCAGCACAAAATCTGCACGCTCCTCTCCTGAAATACTCTGTGCTGCTGTGAACTCTGCTCTTACCATTACGTAGCTCAGTCTGTTACCTCTCCTCCACTCCTGTCCTCAATAACACCTTCACATGATTGGCAAGTCACCACCCCGCACAAGATCCGCACGCTCATCTCCTGAAATACTCTGTGCTGCTGTGAACTGTGTGTGTGTGTGTGTGTAGATGTTTGTGTGTGTTTTTGTATATGTGTGTTTGTGTATATGTGTGTATATGGGTGTGTGTTTGTGTGTTTATGTGTGTGTGTTTGTGAATATATGGGTGTGTTTGTGTATATGTGCTTGTGTATATGTTTGTTTGTGTGTGTGTGTGTGTTTGTGTGTATATGTGTGTGTTTGTGTATATATGGGTCTGTTTGTGTACATGTGTATGTGTATGTGTATATGTGTGTGTTTGTGTATATGTGTGTGTTTGTGTATATGTGTGTATGTGTATATGTGTGTATATATGTGTGTTTGTGTATATGTGTGTGTTTGTGTATATGTGTGTGTATATGTGTGTGTGTTTGTCTCTATGTGTGTGTGTGTTTGTGTATATCTTGTTGTGTTTGTGTATAACTGTGTATATGTGTTTGTGTATATGTGTGTGTGTGTGTGTGTGTGTGTGTGTGTGTGTGTGTGTGTGTGTGTGTGTGTGTGCTTGTGTATATGTGTGTGTTTGGATATGTGTGTTTTTGTTTGTATATGTGTGAGTTCGTGTATATGTGTGTGTGTTTGTCTGTTTATGTGTGTGTGTGTGTGTGTGTGTGTGTGTGTGTGTGTGTGTGTATATCTTGTTGTGTTTGTGTATATATGTGTGTGTTTGTGTATGGTTGTTTGTTTGTGTGTGCGTGTATATATGTGTGTAGGTGAGTAGAAGTATTGGTATTGTTCACATTGATAACTGTTTTTTTATGTTGTTGCAGATTTTGATGTACCGATTGGACTACATCTTCGATTCGTTGGACTACTGCGTAGATCTACGTTTTTTCAAATTTTAATAAAATGGTTAACGAGGGTTTTGTTGGGGATTTCTTATTTCAATAAAAAAGAATTGTCTTTGTGTTTTTTTTTAAACTTTATTAGTGCCTAGATAATGGCAGTTGGCTGATTGACAGCGTCCATTATTAAGGCGGTACTTAGTGTTAGCCGGTGCAGAGGCTAGCACTAACCACCCATTATTACCCCGGTACCCACCACCACCAGGGGTGCCGGGAAGAGCTTGGTATGATCCAGTACCCGGCCATCTGTTGTGATGGTCGGGTACTGGGGCGGCCGTAGGCTGGTATTATGAGGCTGGGAAGGGCCAAAAACAGTGGACCTTCCCACCCTTGTAATGCTAGGCTGCTGCTGCTGTGTTGTATCGGGCTGGTTATAAAAATGGGGGGGACCCCCACGTCGTTTTTTTTTTAATTTAACAAATTTAACAATAGACGGGTCCCCCACATTTTTAATAACCAGCCATATACAAGGCCGCAGCAGTCTGGCATTACATGGGTGGGAAGGGCCACTGGTTTTGTCCATTCCCAGGCTAATAACACTGTGTTGTATGTGGCTGGTTATGATAAATTGGGTGGAACACCATGTCTTTTTTAAAAAAAATAAAAAATTAATAAATAAATAATTTAAAAAAATGACGTGGGGTCCCCCCCACTTTTATAACCAGCCAGATACAACACAGCAGCAGCAGCAGCAGCCTAGCATTACAAGGGTGGGAAGGTCCACTGTTTTTGGCCCTTCCCAGCCTCATAATACCAGCCTGCGGCCGCCCCAGAGCCCGACCATCACAACAAATGGTCGGGTACTGGATCGTACCTGGCTCTTCCCGGCACCCCTGGTGGTGGTGGGTACCGGGGTAATAATGGTGGTTAGTGTTAGCCTCCGCACCGGCTAACACTAAGCCTCGCCTTAGTAATGGATGTTGTCACTCAGACAGCGGCCATTACTAAAGTGGTAGTAATAAAATTTGAAAAGAAAAGACAAAGATATAGATAAAATATTTTATTGAAATAAAGCACCCCCAACACAACCCTCATTAACCATTTTATTGTAGAAAAAAAAACGTCATCTAAGTAGTCCTCGAAACCGACGTAGTCCAAACACCAAACCTGTAAAAAAATAAAAAATAAAAAAATGAAATAAAACATGTCGTAGGCTTAGATTCAGTTTAATGTGTGATACTGACTGTTATACCATGTATAGAAGCCTGTCGCGAAGTTGACTTAGATACAGGGCGCCAGCAGACAGTATCATACATGGTCATACAGACATATATACAAACAAACATACATGCAAACATACATACATACATATATACAAACATACATACATACATATATACAAGCATGCACATATATACATGCAAATATACATACATGCAAACATACACACATATATACATACATACATACATGCAAACTATCATACATACATACATACATGCATACACACACACATGAAAACATACATACATACATACATACATACAAACAAACAAACATGCAAAGATACATACATACATATATACAAGAATGCACAAATATACATGCAGACATAAATACATGCAAACATAATTACATACATGCACATACATATAAACATACATGCAAACATACATGCAAAAATAAATACATGAAAACATACATACATGCCAACATACATACATACATACATACATGCAAACATACATACATGCAAACATACATACATACATACATGCAAATATATACATGCAAATATACATACAAACATGAACATATATACATACATGCCAACATACATGCAAACATACATGCACATATATACATGACAACATACATACATACATACATACATACATGACAACATACATACATGCCAACATACATGCATGCAAACATACATACATGCAAACATACATGCACATATACACATACATACATACATACATACATACATACATACATACATACATACATACATGACAACATACATACATGAAAACATACATACATGACAACATACATACATACATACATACATACATGCAAACATACATACATAAATAAACTCACCTAAGACGTTCCCACGAAGATTTGAACGGTCCCGTCACTTTTCTTCTTATTGCTCCCATTCACAATAACAGAGCGGTGGGCGCAGATGACGTAATCACGTGTGCCTGATATGATTACGTCATCTGCGCCACAACGCATTGTTACTATGAATGCGAGCGGCGCCAAGTAGAAGGAAGATGGCAAGTATTTTTAAGGAGAGGGGCGTGTGATTAGCTGCAGAGGCCACTGCAGCCTGTGATTGGCTGCAGAGGGCGCTGCATCCTGTGATTGGCTGCAGAGGCGGTCACGTGCGATGAAGCGTCATCCCTGGAGGCCGGCCTTCTGACGTCATCCTGACGTGCGTGACCGCCACTACAGCCTGTGATTGGCTGCAGCGGCGACATGGATGAAACGTCATCGCTGGAGGCCGGACAGGAGGAAAGTAAGTATGAACTTATTATTTATTTATTTTTTATTACATTAAAATTGTATTTTCCACGCACCGAGCATGTACTGTCAAGGTTGCTGAAAGAGTTAGTGCAGCCCATTAACTCTATCAGCACCCTGGACAGTACCATGCTCGGCGCACGGAAATTACAGGTTCGGTCCGAACTAGTTCGGTCCGAATCAAACTTTTTCGTGAAATTCGGCGAACTAGCCGAACCGAACTTTTCATAAGTTCGCTCATCTCTAAAGAACATCATCTTTGTATTCTTGACCTAGAGAATTTATAGTTAGGCTAGTTAGTATATTAGGACTTATTTACTCATGATCAGGTATGTACGCGGACCAAACTTTGTAAATCTGTTTTGGTGCTGTTTCGATTTGTGCATTGAACATGTTTATGGCAACTGATTACCATTGCTTGCATTAAACTCTTCCATTATCGCATGCCATTACTTAGTAGCAGATCAGGGAGAGGGTTTTCTAACCTTTCTATTACCCAGGATCTCAGAAGAGACAATGAAGCAACTACAATAAATATACCTTTCTAGACCAAAAAGTACCAAGAGGGTGTTACATAAGCAAACCAGATTGCCAAGTAATAATTTGGAAGCTAAGTCAACTTTTTATTGTAGTTGGGGGTTTTCTGTCTGTATTCATCTTGGATGTGAAGAAGGCAGGCTTGATAAATAGCAGCCTGGAGTCTGATGTGGCTAAAAGTACAGTAAAGGCTGCTCATACAGAACAGGTTACTTTTCTTTCTGAGTGGCTCTCTAAAGTTAGAGTTAGGCACATGAAATTTAAATGTCTGAGGCTGCTGATAAGTTACTGGGATGGGATATTATATTAATATATTTGCTTATATTTTATATAACAATATGTCTGATAATGCATTAAACCTGACTGCAATATGTCTAATATTAAATATGTACTTATAACATATATGGGCACTACAACTGACATTCTATATGCACTATAGTTGATATTATATGGGCAGTATGACTGCTGTATAAGGGCCATGCTATATGGACCCTATGGTTGGTTTTTGGGCACTATGTCTGATATTATACATAAATTATTACTGGTATTAGCTGTGCACTATGGTTGCAGTTAAAGGTACAGTAGGAACTATTACATATGCACTGTAGCTAACATAAGATATGTAAACTATGGCTGGTACCACTATATACAGTGGAGGAAATAAGCATTTGATCCCTTGCTGATTTTGTAAGTTTGCCCACTGTCAAAGTCATGAACAGTCTAGAATTTTTAGGCTAGGTTAATTTTACCAGTGAGAGATAGATTATATTAAAAAAAATAAAGAAAATCACATAGTCAAAATGATATATATTTATTTGCATTGTGCACAGAGAAATAAGTATTTGATCCCCTACCAACCATTAAGACTTCAGCCTCCTCCAGACCAGTTACACACTCCAAATCAACTTGGTGCCTGCATTAAAGACAGCTGTCTTACATGGTCACCTGTATAAAAGACTCCTGTCCACAGACTCAATTAATCAGTCTGACTCTAACCTCTACAACATGGGCAAGACCAAAGAGCTTTCTAAGGATGTCAGGGACAAGAGCATAGACCTGCACAAGGCTGGAATGGGCTAAAAAACCATAAGTAAGACGCTGGGTGAGAAGGAGACAACTGTTGGTGCAATAGTAAGAAAATGGAAGACATACAAAATGACTGTCAATCGTCATCGATCTGGGGCTCCATGGAAAATCTCACCTCGTGGGGTATCCTTGATTCTGAGGAAGGTGAGAGCTCAGCCGAAAACTACTCGGGGAGAACTTGTTAATGATCTCAAGGCAGCTGGGACCACAGTCACCAAGAAAACCATTGGTAACACATTACGCCGTAATGGATTAAAATCCTTCAGTGCCCGCAAGGTCCCCCTGCTCAAGAAGACACATGTACAGGCCCGTCTGAAGTTTGCAAATGAACATCTGGATGATTCTGAGAGTGATTGGGAGAAGGTGCTGAGGTCAGATGAGACTAAAATTGAGCTCTTTGGCATTAACTCAACTCGCCGTGTTTGGAGGAAGAGAAATGCTGCCTATGACCCAAAGAACACCGTCCCCACTGTAAAGCATGGAGGTGGAAACATTATGTTTTGGGGGTGTTTCTCTGCTAAGGGCACATGACTACTTCACGGCATCAATGGGAGTATGGATGGAGCCATGTACCGTAAAATCCTGAGTGACAACCTCCTTCCCTCCACCAGGACATTAAATATGGCTCGTGGCTGGGTCTTCCAGCACGACAATGACCCGAAACATACAGCCAAGGCAACAAAGGAGTGGCTCAAAAATAAGCACATTAAGGTCATGGAGTGGCCTAGCCAGTCTCCAGACCTTAATCCCATCGAAAACTTATGGAGGGAGCTGAAGATCCGAGTTGCCAAGCGACAGCCTCGAAATCTTAATGATTTACAGATGATCTGCAAAGAGGAGTGGGCAAAAATTCCATCTAACATGTGTGCAAACCTCATCATTAACTACAAAAAACGTCTGACTGCTGTGCTTGCCAACAAGGGTTTTGCCACCAAGTATTAAGTCTTGTTTGTCAAAGGGATCAAATACTTATTTCTATGTGCACAATGCAAATAAATATATATAATTTTGACTATGTGATTTTTTTATTTTTTTTTATATAATCTATCTCTCACTGGTAAAATTAACCTAGCCTAAAAATTCTAGACTGTTCATGTCTTTGACAGTGGGCAAACTTACAAAATCAGCAAGGGATCAAATACTTATTTCCTTCAATGTAGTTACATATGATTTAATAAGAAAGGCTAATAAAAAACATATACCTATCATGTTCAAGGGAGGGCATTACAGCTGGTACTATTGCATTGACATTGAGGCCAGTACTGCTATACAGGCACCAAGGCCTATTATATGGGAGAATATCTGTGGCACTTTTAATTATTAAATAGGACTGGAATTAGTTTAAAATCGTTTTTTATAGAAAAATTAGGCACACACAGACATTGTGATTATCAATGTGAAACCACAATATTAATACCAATATTGCATTATATTATAAGGTACTATCATAGAACAATCAAGGACCAAAAATAGGATAGCATGAGTAGCGGTTATTTTTATTATATTTTACTGGATAATATATTGAGTTTAGTTGTTATCACTGGGCATAGATATCAAAGATGCAGAACACTATGACTGAACAGTATCAATACATTCTCAGCTGGGTACCCCAATGTCATCTTGTGAGTTACTACTGTACAGGGAAGAGTCTATAATAATTTAAGGTAGTAACATTTTTCCCTATAAGTCAATGTACACAACTTAGGATTTTAACCATGTCAGAATCTCAGTCCAAGACTGCATGAAACTCAATATATGCACTTGGACGTCAGCTATAGCTCAATAGTTAAAATGAATCAGTAGTACTACAAAAAGTCTACGTGTAGCACTGGCCTTAAGCCTGGATCTTGCACCTCCCCTTGCCAGACTATTGAGCTTACTGCTTCTAGTCTAGTTCCTTGCTGCTTTTCTACAAACTGTTGCTGCTTATTTTGGTACTGAACTTGGATTGTTTCCTGACCACATCTCTGTCTCACGTTTCATACTATCGCGGCTTATCTGTGCACCAAACTTGTCTCTGTCTCATGAAGCAAACTGTTGATGGCTATTTGGGTACCTTACGAGTATTGTTATTACCCTTGGTCCTGATCGTTTCAGCCACTGGACTCTGAATCTGCTGTAGATCCTGACGGTGCTGCAGGGTATATTCTGAGTAATTAAGAGAGTTTATATCGCCAAGCAGCTTTGGGATAATGGAGATTATGATTCTTAATAAGGATGTGGATAGATAAACTCTAAGCATATGTTGGTTACAGGCTAGGTAAAGTTTGGAGAACCAACTTCCCCCCATGTTATATCAAATAGACTGCTCCATAATTATAGAACCATACCGAAGGAAGAGAGCTATAGCATCTAAGTATACAAGAATATATAAATTTTATTGATAGAAAATAACATACATTTAAAAACACATCATAAGAAGACTCTAGTACTAATACCGTGGTATACAATACAGCACAGGACAAAATTCAACAAAGGAGTGGTATATTAGGGCAGACCCAAATTCACTACCCATACAATAAAGTATATAGAATATCTCAACCAAGTGGGTCATATACTGCTAGTTCTCGATGTCCTAATGTTTATGTGGCAACAGTGGATAAATGCCTGGCCAAAATATAGTGACATAGGGGAACTCAGTACTTGTATGGTGATCAGTTATAGTGATGCTGTCTTACCCATTAAAAGGTGGGAGTCTCACGATATGTCCGTGCTGGAAGGTCCACAGTTGTACATATTCTATATACTTTATTGTATGGGTAGTGAATTTGGGTCTGCCCTAATATACCACTCCTTTGTTGAATTTTGTCCTGTGCTGTATTGTATACCACGGTATTAGTACTAGAGTCTTCTTATGATGTGTTTTTAAATGTATGTTATTTTCTATCAATAAAATTTATATATTCTTGTATACTTAGACGCTATAGCTCTCTTCCTTCGGTATGGTTAATAAGGATGTGATTGCATTTAAAATCGTTTTTTAGTATGGGGTATCAGTCTGTGGTCTAATGTGACCATTATTTCTATAACTGGTAGTATGTGGTTACTTTAGTTGGTAATATTACATAGGCACCAGTTTACTATTAGACTCTGAGCACTACTACTATGTATGTGTGGTATTATATTGACACTATATCTACTATTAATAGGCAGTCATAGCAGATTCTATGGGGTCAGTAGCTAAATCCCTGTTAGAGAAATGCCAGTAGTTTGTGCAGCAGACTGTATTTGGCTATTGCCAAGCACCTACAGAAAGTATGGCAAGGGTGCAGAGGCTTAACTTAAAATTCCTCGGCCCCAACTCAAAATCTGTAACAGGGATCCTACCTCCTATGTGCCCAGGGTGCAACTAAAATCCTATGGACCTAGGTCAAATTTTGGACCTGGGCCTCCCACCACCACCACCAGCGTGTTACTCAGATGTGCGGGCCCCAGTGGAGCTACTGAGGTTATAAAGATATATGTCCTCCCTTCAAAGACAACTATGCTGTAAGATAATTTGCTATAATACACCTTTAAATAACAGTCGTACAGCTAACAAATATTATCACCATATATATTACCAGCATACTGTTCATACCACCACAAAGTGAAAGTATCACACCACCCTACTGTATAAAAACCGCGGTACAAAGACCAATATTACCATCATAATATCATCCCCCTGCAGACCATAAAAGATAATACAGTACTGATCAGATACAGTTACAGGAACTATACATAAAAGTTATATCCAGTGACTCGCAGGTGACATCTTCTCTTACTGCAGTCATTAACTTTCCATTTTCTTCTTCATCTGGCCCAGCTGCCATGACAACTTTTTCCACCAAGACACCTCTGTAGAATTTGACACATATCTTTGGCTCATTTCTTTTCCAGCACCCTCCCCACCTCTACACATTCTCCACAGTGTAATAGCCATCCATCGTGCCTCAGACAGTAATAATTCTCCCCCGGTGCTTTACACACTAATAGTAACCCCATTTTGTACCACATAGTAATAGTGAACCCAAACAGTAGTAGTGACTCCTACAGGCCCCACATAGTAATACTGCCCCCTTTGTTCCTCCAAACATTAATAGTGCCCCACCCAGTAATAGTGCCCACTTGTGCCTCCACACAATAATAATGCCTACTCTAAGCCCCACACAGTTATAGTGCCCCTTTGTGCCGCCACACACCAATACTGCCACCTCTGGGCCTCCACACCGTAGTAATGACCCCCGTTGTCCCTCATACAATAATAATGTCCTCATTTGTGCGCCCACATAGTAATGTTAGTACTATTGGCAACCTCCCTCCTTTTCATAGTGCCCCCTCTGTGCCAATAAAACTTTAAACTTACCTAACCCCATTCTCACTACAAGGTCCTTTTCTCAATGGCGTAACTAGTTGTGTACCCCACATTATTTTTTTCCATTTAAAAAAAATAAAAAATGTGGCGCCCCACCCATTTTTCATAACCAGCCAGATACAACACAGCAGCAGCAGCCTAGCATTACCAGGGTGGGAAGGGTCTCGGTTTTTGGGCTTTACCTGCCTAATAATACCAGCCTGTGACTGCCCCAGTACCCGGCTATCACAACAGATGGTCAGATACTGGATCGCACCTGGTTCTTTCCAGCTCCCCTGGTGGCGGTGGGTATCTGTGTAATAATAGGGGGTTAGTGTTAGCATCTTCACAGGCTAACATTAAGTCCAGTCTTAGTAATGGACGCAGTCAATCAGCCAGCGGCCATTACTAAGGCGGTAGTAATACATTTTTAAAAAAATACAAGGACATAGAAAAAATATTTTATTGAAATAAAAACCTCCCACACAACCCTCATTGACCATTTTATTGAGAATAAAGAAAACGCTGTCAGTGAAATCCTCTAATTTGAAGTAGTCCAAGAACCGAGCCTGTAAAAAAACACAAACACAAAAAAATTTGTAACACATAAATAAGCAAAACAATTCTTATACTTACCTTTCCTTGTTCCAGCGCTGCAGCCGCAATGGCAGTGAGCTGGGCCCTATATCTAATCCTATCATGTGTGATACTGTCTGCTGAGCCACTGTATCTAATCCTATCCATATTTATAGGGTTGTAGTGCTATAGATATGCTGTCTCCTATATATATACACTTGGTGGCCTAGCTGTATTTTTACATTGCACACAGAACTGATAAATGTTCATTGTCGGGAGGGCAGGGGTTGTGGGGGGTGTTGTTTGCGGGGGGGGGCAATCATAAGTTTGCTATGGGGCTCAGTCTTTCGTAGTTACGCCCCTGCCTCTTCCTCCTGCCTGCTGTCTGCTGCTCGGCATAATGCAGGTGGCACAATGCAGTGACGTCATTGCACCACATGATGTCCCTTGCGTTTTCCTGAGCGGGGCAGGGAGCCAACTGTTCTCTGCTCCGCCATAGTCTTCAACTGTATCCATATGCTGAAGATGTACAGGGTGGGCCATTTATATGGATACACCTAAATAAAATGGGAATGGTTGGTGATATTAACTTCCTGTTTGTGGCACATTAGTATATGGGAGGGGGGAAACTTTTCAAGCTGGGTGTTGACCATGGCGGCCATTTTGAAGTCGGCCATTTTGTATCCAACTTTAGTTTTTTCAATGGGAAGAAGGTCATGTGACACATCAAACTTATCGAGAATTTCACAAGAAACACAATGGTGTGCTTGGTTTTAACGTTACTTTATTCTTTCATGAGTTATTTACAAGTTTCTGACAACTTATAAAATGTGTTCAAAGTGCTGCCCATTGTGTTGGATTGTCAATGCAACCCTCTTCTCCCACTCTTCACACACTGATAGCAACACCGCAGAAGAAATGCTACCACAGGCTTCCAGTATCCGTAGTTTCAGTTGCTGCACATCTCGTATCTTCACAGCATAGACAATTGCCTTCAGATGACCCCAAAGATAAAAGTCTAAGGGGGTCAGATCGGGAGGCATTTCTTCTGCGGTGTTGCTATCAGTGTGCAAAGAGTGGGAGAAGAGGGTTGCATTGACAATCCAACACAATGGGCAGCACTTTGAACACATTTTATAAGTGGTCAGAAACTTGTAAATAACTCATGAAAGAATAAAGTATAAATTCTCGATAAGTTTGATGTGTCACATGACCCTCTTCCCATTGAAAAAACTAAAGTTGGATACAAAATGGCCGACTTCAAAATGGCCACCATGGTCAACACCCAGCTTGAAAAGTTTCCCCCCTCCCATATACTAATGTGCCACAAACAGGAAGTTAATATCACCAACCATTCCCATTTTATTTAGGTGTATCCATATAAATGGCCCACCCTGTAGATACTGTTTAAAGCAACACTATCTCGGGGATCCGGTCGGGCTCCTTTCCCCTCCAGGTCTGGTCATTTTTGCACACACTGCGACCGTGATCATTATGCCACTGCATGTGCTATATAAACAATATTGGTGCTTTCTTATGTGGCAAAAAGGTCTTAGTGTGAGACGTCTACCTCAGTACCCACTATAGCTATGCCCCATCTAGGATAAAAGATTGTGTGCAGTGAGAACAGTAATTGCCACTGCCAAACGGATGGGGAAGTAGCAAGGGATGGTTGAAGGTGACCCAGAAGAAAATTCACCGTTACTTTCATGTTAGATCATCAATCTCTCTAATGGTAGCCTATATCCTAAGCCCCCAAGCTTCTGGAAGTGGGCATAGCTAATTGGATCACTTTTGCTATTGGGTCCCATGATTATCTGTTATACCCCTGTTCACATGTGTCAGTGCTTCACATATACCTATCCTCAACTATAGATACTTTAAAATACTGTACATAAATATGCTCCATACACCATAAAATCCTAAAATGTATGCTTTTATAATTTTAGTTGTGTTTATATTTAACAATAGATTTATTGTTTCAAGGACAATTGAAAGAAGAAAGACCTAGAGTATATATTTTCTTTACTTGAGAAAAAGATGATCTTAAGTAATTCCAATGGGTCTAACACTGATTTCTGCCTTTGATGTTGATGGTTCAGTGGCTGGATTTTGACATAAGCAGAGAATCCAGGTGTTGAAAGGAGTCTCTGTACATCTACAGCTATTCTATGCTTAGATCATTTCAAAGGGAAGTTGAAGATTGACATTTCTTGGCATCTATATCCTGTGTCATTCATTGTGTGCCAAGAGAAGTGTTAAGCCCATGAACTCTTACAATCACACAGATTACATGGGGGTTTTGCTTCCTTCTTCCTATTCACTTCTTTAATTCTCTCAATCCCATGTGTTGCCTTTTTTCATGGTCTTTTTGTTTTCCATTCTCTATAACATCTGCTGACATAAGAAAGCCAAAGAACAAAATGCAACTGTATTAACAGAATTAAGTTAATGAATTAGATTATTATTATTAGTAACCTTTAAGTCTATAAAAACCAACATGGAGCTCAATTTACAAAAGCTTCCAGTAAATTCCAGTAAAGCTTACAGTTGTATATTACAATGAAAAGTCATAGAAAAGAGAAAAATCAATCAAATTAAATGTATAATCCTACAGTATAGAAATATAAGGACAGACACAGACCCAGTACCAAGCCTACATTCTAGACAATGGGGAATTATAGCAATTGCTTAAAGAATATTAATAGATCCTGCTTTAGATGTGCAGCTGAGTGCAACATGTAATAGGCAGGGCTGCGCAAACCCTGGGGCACTTTAAATTTTTTCCTACCCACCTCTGTTATATAGATATCGGTGCCGTTATATTTGGCGCCTGATATTTAAATAGCCCCCAGAACTGTCAATAGGGCGTGCAATTGGTAAGGGGGCATGTAACATCGCTGTGGCACTGTCCAATCAGCTACGGACAGTGCCACAGCAAGAGCTGGAAAGAGGAGAGCGCGGGAGATCACACAGTCAACTGCCGAGAGCTGCACGTGCACACGCACACGCTCTCCTCTCTCCAGATCTTGCTGTGGCACTGTCTGTAGCCATGTTACACAACCCCTTGCCAATTACACGCCCCATTGACAGTTCTGGGGGTTATTTAAATATCGGGCGCCAAATATAACGGCACTGATATCTAAATAACGGAGGAGGGTAGGAAAAATGTAAAGTGCCCCAGGGTTGGTGCGGCCCTGCCCATTACATGCTGCACTCAGCTGCACATGTATTAGCAGGTGAAAGATTATCTTTAAAGAAGTTGTCTAGCATAGAAAACCCATTGTCTAGCTTAGAAAACCCATTTTCATAAACCCTATTAGGGAATTCTGAGTTACAGGGGTTTTCCGAGTTAAAACTTTTATGTGTCCGTGCTTTAGGCCTCAGCAATGTGATTACATTTGTAATGCACTTACTGTATCAAAATTGGCCCCATTTCCAAATACTGCCATGGGGCACATGACTGGTGACATCACTCTCTTTGCCCGTGTTGTTTACCAGCCGTATATCATGTGGTCAAACCGTTAAAAGTTTCTGCCTGGTATACGACACGTCACTAGTGACGTGGTGTGTATGGTATTTTCTATTATACAACCAGGAATGCGCATGTGTGTTCCCTGCAATAATCTTGTCAAGTGAGAGAATATCAGGGACCGCGCATGTGCGTTCCTGGCTGTATAACAGAACAATCCATATACGGCACGTCACTAGTGACGTGTCATATATCAGGCAGAAACTTTTAATGGTTTGACCACGTGATAGGTATATGGCTGGTAAACACAGAGGACAAAGAGAGTGACGTCGCCCGTCATGTGCCCCATGGCAGCATCGGCAAACGGGGCCAATTTTGATACAGTAAATGCATTACAAATGTAATCAGATTCTGATGTTAAAAGCACTGACAACTCGGGGAAAACTCCTTTAACAGAGGGCAGGCCCATGATTAGGATCCTCATCTCTTGGCCAGAATGAAAAGAGGCTACAAAGAGTCTCTCTTACTCTGGATTACCTGTCCTGTCCTGCAATATAGGACAGAACAATTGATATGAATGGGCACTGTGTAATGCATCATTTTCCCTGTGGTGGCGCTACAGTGAAATTCAACACTTATTGCCAGGTTGCTCCACAGGTTACAGCCAATCACAGGGGGTCCCAGCAGAGGGTGTCAGCGTATTACAAAGGGTTTCCGTTGGTCTCAAATTTGCAAGGGTTCCGACGTCAAAATGTTGTCATTGAGAGAGTGAAACGTTGAATGTCTGATGTTCTGGTGATTCATATTTTTTACTTGATTCCTGCTTTCCTACTACTTTTTCTCTACATCACACAGGGAGTTGGTCACTCAAGCTTTGCTCCAACTGCGAAGATTTTTTTTTGGCTACAGTGCTGCACCTTACTAATTGCTATTTTTGGATATAGAGGGAGCTATATGTAGGGCAGCACAGTGGCTCAGTGGTAAGCACTATTGCCTTGCAGCTTTGGAGTCCATATGTGGGCACTATCTACATGGAGCTGTATGTGGGGCACTATATACAGGGGCTTCTTTGTAGGGCACTATCTGCAGAGGCTCTATGGGGTCACTATCTACAGGGGGCACGGTGTGTGTGTGTGTGTGTGTGTGTGGGACACAGTGTATGGTGCTATTCTAGTTAGAGGTGCAATGTATGGCGCTAATATATTTAGGGACGTTGAGAACTTTATCTTCGTTATAGGTGCAGAAATGTTTTAAAAGTGAGAAGCTGAAGACATCTGAGCGGAAAAACAGCAGAATTTTGTTGTGGCCGGGAGAAGTCATCATAGAGGTCTGTACCGGATGGAGAAGAAAAGTGAAAAAGTACTAGAATTTGAGACATCACCGGTGAGTCACTTAATGTAAATGTTTATTCTCCCTCTAATCAGCACTGTAGTCACTGTATGATCTGCAGCGAGATGATGGGTGGTTTGATTACGATATGATTTCTTTTTTTTGTGAAACAGCAAACCTTGCCATTGTTCGGGCCATGCTGGGAGCTGTAGTTTTACGCCGTACAAACCTATACATCAGGGGTTGCACTAAATTGAGCTGTATTTGTGCTGTATATATGTACTGAGATTGGTTCTGTTGCTGTATATATGTGCTGTATATATGTACTGAACTTGGTTCTGGTGCTGTATATACAGTATGTACTGATATTGGTTCTGGTGTTGTTTTTATGTAGTGAGCTTGTTCTGGTGCTGTATATATGTATTGAGCTTTGTTCTGGTGCTGTATATATGTATGAGCTTTGTTCTGGTGTTGTACATATGTAATGAGCTTGGTTCTGATGCTGTATATATTTCAGAGCTTGGTTCTGGAGCCTTATATGTCAGCTTGGTTCTGATGCTGTAATTATGTAGGATATATTTATAAAAACAAAATTGCAGGGCAGATGGAGTTGTTTTCAATTCATTGTCTATTTAATGAGAACCTGTCTGGTAGTTTTAATCCCTTGAACTGCCACCATGCGTTAATACATGACCTGACAATATTTCCACACATTGCCTTATATGTTTTTTTTTTCAGATGCAGCAAAATCTATGAAGTCAACTTTTGAAACGGCGCACACTATATGCTAATTACTCATTAAAGGGTCATGGGGCGGTGCCAATATCCTGAAGAGTCACATAGTTCTGCCTCCAAACCCACTTTTGCTTGTTTGATTGACATCCCCCTGCCTGATACAACTTTCTCAGATGCGCCTTTGCCTTGTACTACTTAGGCACGCACCATGCAGCGAGGTGTACTCTGCACCGTGTATGCCAACACAAGGCAACGGGGCATCCGCAAGATTTTGAGGAGCCTGGTAGTGATGTAGAACAGTCTTTGGGATGTTAATCAAAATGGGGGGGGGGGGGGCATTTCAATTTTTGCCTCAGGTAGAAGAAAATCTAGAATTGGCCCTGTTTTTAATGTACAGTGTACTCTATAATAGAACCCTAGTTGGGAACGGGGGTCTGTTTAATGATTAGTGTAGCACCCTCTACATTAATTTTAAAGAGATCTTTCTGGTGACAGACATCACCCACACCCTAAAAAAGACACTTTTGGTAGCTTGAACTATCCAATGCCCTTCCTCCTTACAAAGAATGGCCTGTTTTCATGATCTAGGAAAGCATTAAGCCAGCCCTAAGTCAGTGTTCGCAGAATTAGAGCTGAGTGTCATAATCCTATCTCCTAGGACCTTTCTACTTGACTGTTTCGATCATTTTAATATGGAGTATATTTGAAAAATAACAGCCATGCTGAATTATACAGGTATTCTGGATTTCTGTAGATAAAGCTTAATTATTGTATAAATGAAAAGTTCTACAACTTTCTAATATACTTTGCATTTCAATTCCTCACCATTTTCAAGATATTTGTTTTTTGTCAGTGAATGGGAACACTCTTGATTATATTCATAAGCTGCTAACCTGCAGACATCCAGTCCTGCACTCAGCTGAGAAGTGGAACCAATTGTATCCAGTGTAGACAATGCTCTGTGAGATAACTATATCAGCAAATCTCTCTGATAGTTTGCTACAATGTATCAGTCTAGAGTCCAGATTGTTTAGCTCACAGAGCATTATCTAGACTGATACAATTGTATCCACTTCTCAGCTAAGAGAAGGACTAGATATCTATGGGTTTGCTGCCCCAGAATGTAGGGTTGGATTCAAGAGGGGTTTGGTTGCCTTTCTTGGGTATCAGGTTGCTGGAGATGGGTCGTTGAGCCAGGGGTTTATTTGAATTACCATTTTAGAGTCAGACGGAATTTTCCCCGTAATATGAGCCAATTGGCAACTACCGTATATTGTTTTTTTTTGCCTTCTGGATCCATACCACAAGATAATAGATTGAACTTGATGGACTTTTTTCAAACATGTTACTATGTAATGTTATGTGCTGAATGTAATGAATAAAAACAAACTATTATAGAGGACATAGTATTAACAACACACCAATTCTCCTAGACGTAGAACTTGAGTCATAGATCCCCGCTCCCAGATACATGTCAGCTCTGTAGTAACACATCATCATGCTGATGGCTCTTGAATACTATTTTGGTTCCAGGAGACTCTCAGCCAAAAAAAAATGAGATATGAATGCTTTGAAAAAAAAATAAAGAATCAGAACTTTATATAATCCAAACTAAATTTATGATTGTAGGAGTCAATATGTATACACAAGTTTTTATACAGATTAAAGGTTTGATGGTTTGTATCCAACTGGTTGATCATAAAACACTTTTGTGGTATTAAATATGATATCTGTCAAAACATAAAACAGTGGAAAATATATATTCTGTTTAATCAAAGTCAATTCAACAAAAATATGCAATGTTTATCCTCTTGCTTGAAAATTTGTTAAGCAAGGGAAACACTAAGCAACCTTTTCAATCAGGACTAAAGTGGATGGAAGAATAATGGAAAAAAAAAACATCCACTGTTAACAAAAAAGTTTGAGATACTTTAGTGTTTTTGTGCATTTATGGCCGTTGCACATGACCAAGTGCCACTCGGGCCGTTTTTCACAGCATCCGAGTGGCACACAATAGTTTTCTCTGACCCATTCACTTTAGCAGACATGTTTTATCTTTCCACAGATCAAGGACAGGACCCGGCCAAGAGGCATTAATGGTTTTCACGGCTACCCAAATAATTCTTTGCATCATTGGCCATTTCTTCTGGCCACCTGAACAAATACAGCACCCACATTTCCTACAGCAAAAATGTTCAGGTACAATCTTTGAGGCATGCGGCTGCCTCTGTGCCTATTGTCGGCATTATTTTTGTTCATTTTACTGGATGTGTAAAAAAGAAAGGGACATAAGGGGTCCCACTGGGACTCTTTTGCCTGCCCTGCCTGCGCTACATATTTACAATGACAAGGATTTAAAGCCCAAGACCATGGGCCATACATTTACAATATATGTTTGTTAACAGATTAACCCCTTCACAACATCACCATATATATATATATATATATATATATATATGTATATATATATATATATATATATATATATATGGAGGAGGTTGGGTGGGGGAGTGTGGAGCAGACTCAGGGGCTCAGCCGCTACATAGAACAAATGTATCGGCTGTATATTACAGCCAACACTTCAGTGTAACCATTGGGATTGCACTCATTTAACCCCCTAGCGACTCCCTTAGCCACCCCCTTAATGTCATGTATTCCAAAATTATACCAATAGAAACTACAGCTCTCAGAATATGGTGACACAAAACAAATTTTATTTTTAACAATTAGGCCCCATGCACACGAACATGCTTTTGCGGCCGCAATTCCCCTGAAAATCGACGGGAGAATTGCGGCCCCATTCATTTCTATGGGACCATGCACACGACTGTAGTTTCCATGGTCTGTGCATGGCCCAGGAGCCTGGACCGCAGAAAGAATGGACATGTCTTATTACGGCCTTGTTCTGCGGTCCAGGCTCATAGAAAATAATGGACACGGCCATGTGCACGTGCGGCTCGCGGGAGACACTCCGCAGCCAGCCGACCCGAAAATCATGGTCGTGCACATGGCTATGGTCATGTACAGGAGGCCTTAGGTACTAAAACAAAAAAGGAAAAAATTTGGTATTGCCATAATCGCAATGACCAGCAAAATAAAGTTAACATGTTCTCACCCTGTAAAAATGAACTCAAAAATCAATCGAGGAATCACAGTTTTTTTTTCCCATTTCACCCCACAAAGAATTGTTTCCAGTTTCCCAGTACATTATATGGTACAATAAATGGAGGTATGAAAAACGACAACATGTCCCGCAAAACACAAGCTCTCATATGGCTATATCAATGGAAAAACGAAAAAGTTATGGCTTTTGGAAGGCTGGAAAGAAAAAGCTAAAATAAAAATCCAAAAAATGGCTGCGGAGAGAAGGAGTTAAAAAGCAGAGATTTCTAATAAAATGGATTGAAATGATGACAAAAGTGTATTTTGTTACTGGTTTAAATTCTAGTTAAATAAAAGCTTTTGTTGACTGATCCATGCTATCATTTTAAAAAACAAAACAAATAAACAATCTATTTTAAAACTATAAAGAGCAACACTATTGGGAGCACGACCCTTAATAGAAGTACGGTAAGGGGATGTAACTCCCATTACTGCAAATTCCAAAAAATTCAAGTACATGTAAGTGTAAGTAATAGCTCCCCTTTAAAAGACCAAAAAAAGTTGGTTCCCACAAAGATTTGTCATTGTCAGAGAGAACCAAGTTCAGCTGTTATTTTTTTATTCGTAATGCTCTACAACATGAGATGTACAATATAGTAGAGCCATAAATGAGTCATAACGACAATCTAATAACTAATTTGTTCACCATTGGCAAAGATTCTCGGAGTTAGGGGTCTCCTGGAGCGAAATAAATTGCTATGGGAAAAAATTCTAAGCTGACTTTGAGATAATTGAATTCCCTTTTTTTTTTTTTAAGCATAGCTATGGTATTGAGATGCAGCATATAAGTGTATCTAATGGGAACCTACTTATAAATATTAGGTTTATACAAAAAATTATCTCCAAGGCACACGGGCACATTATAAAATATTTTAAACAAAGACCTTTTAGATATTAGTAATAATCATTAAAATTGGTGTTTCATATACACTAATCAGCCATAACAATAAAACCACTGACAGGCAAAACGGAATAACATTGAATATCTCATTACAATGGAAAATGTCACTGAGTGGATATATTTAGCAGCAGGTGAACAGTCAGTTCTTGACATTGATGTGTTGGAAGCAGGAAAAATGGTCAAGTGTAAGGATGTGAGTGACTTTAACAAGGGCCAAATGTGAAGGCTAGACGACGGGGTCAGAGCTTCTCCAAAACACCAGATCTTGCGGAGTGTTCTGGTATGTAGTGGTTAGTACCTAACAAAAGTGGCCCATTGAAGGACAACCGGTGAACTGGTAACAGGCTCGTAGGTGTCCAAGGCTCATTGATGCGCATGTGAAGTGAAGGCTAGTGTGTTTACTCCGATCCCACAGAAGAGCTACTGTAGCAAAAATTGCTAAGAAAGTTGCTGGCTATGATAGAAATGTGTCAAAGTGATTTGCTGCTTACCGCTTTTAGGTTGGCGTAGCCGCAGACCGATCAGGATGCCAATACTGACCCCTGTCCACCGCCAAATGTATTTACATTGGGCACATGAGCATCAGAACTGGATCATGATGACCGAACGTCACCAGGATGCACTATGGGAAGAAGGCAGACCAAATTCATTGCTTCACACCAACGGTATTGCCCAATGGCAGTGGCCTCTTTCAGCAGGGTAATGTGCCCTGCCCTACTACAAAAAATTGTTCAGGAATGGTTTGAGGACCATGACAAAGAGTTCAAGGTGTTGACTAGGCTTCCAAATTCCCCAAATCTCAATCCAATCAAATATCTGTGGGATGTGCTGCAAAAACAAGTCTGATCCATGGAAACCCCACCTTGTAACTTACAGAACTTATTGGGGTTATACGGAAAGTGAAATGTTTTTTTTTAGGGGCTGCAAATTAAATTTTAAAAAAAAAGCAATACCTATCCTTGCCCCCGGTGATCCAGTTCTGTCACTTCGGCGGCAGTCCCAGTGATTGTTTACATGCACATACCATGTGACCGCTGCAGCCAATCAAAGGGCTCAGCGGGGCTCATCGGCCATATGATGTATTTATGATATTATGGCAGAAATATAATTCGGCACCATAGCCCCAATGAGCTCTCTGATTAGCTGCAGCGGTTACTGCCAACAGTATGCAATGAGCTCTTTAACTCCTTCTAGTGGTGACTTCAGGCTGACAGGATTTAATCTTTTAACTGATCTGGAGATTTTAATAAGAAAAAAGGATCTCCAACAGCTATAAAGATATATTTAGATATTAATCACAGAATTCTGGACCTATTTAGATAAAAAAAAATCTTGTTCAAGGGTGGATATTTAAGACATATTTTACATACTAACAGATCAGATGTCTGATGATCCTGATGTAACAAATCTCCCTCTTTGATGTATTTAACTGTTCATATAATACAATAGTGAATTATCTTGTAAAATGTCAAGGAAATGTTTTCTCTCTATGTCATTCTGGCGATATTCCAAAACAAACAAAAAAGACATTTGAACTTAATTTGGAACATTTAACATTTCTGCATTTATTAAATATTTGCTTTTAGATATTCTATTTTTACTGTGAAACTGCCCTCAGATTGTTATCATCAACAAACATCCAAAACGCCCCAAACAGATCCCCAGAGAGTACGCAAAAGGAACATCTCCTATAGCGTAAAAAAGGACACATTAGAGTGTGGTTATAATGATCTAAGTACCAGTGATTTTCAGAGAAGGAACGCAAATGGATCGCAGAATTTACATGTAGGACCTGCTTTTTCTTCAATTTTGGTTTTTGTTTTGATAGTCTGCTGGCTCTAGAACTTTGATGCAAGGTGTTTTTTTTAGGGGAATTCATTCTCTAGATAAACTAGGTAGGAACCGAGGCCAAGTAACAATTACCAGGTCAAGTGATCAGGACAGATAACATAGTTGTTTAGCCTAGTTGCCAATGGTGGTAGAAGTCAAGTCAGAATCGAAAAACAGAATCATAATCCTGGTAGATTACTGTTTTCTGCAATTGTCTGTCCTGCAAGAGAAAGGAACTATAGTTAAAGAAATATTGTTCCTCTCTATAGCTAGTGATATGTTTCAGTATGTGACTGTCCACAACAATCTTAAAGAGGCTCTGTCACCAGATTTTGCAGCCCCTATCTCCTATTGCAGCAGATCGGCGCTGCAATGTAGATTACAGTAACGTTTTTATTTTTAAAAAACGAGCATTTTTGGCCAAGTTATGACCATTTTCGTATTTATGCAAATGAGGCTTGCAAAAGTACAACTGGGCGTGTTGAAAAGTAAAAGTACAACTGGGCGTGTATTATGTGCGTACATCGGGGCGTGTTTACTACTTTTACTAGCTGGGCGTTCTGATGAGAAGTATCATCCACTTCTCTTCAGAACGCCCAGCTTCTGGCAGTGCAGACACCGCGTGTTCTCCAGAGATCACGCTGTGACGTCACTCACAGGTCCTGCATCGTGTCAGACGAGCGAGGACACATCGGCACCAGAGGCTACAGATGATTCTGCAGCAGCATCGGCGTTTGCAGGTAAGTCGATGTAGCTACTTACCTGCAAATGCTGATGCTGCTGCAGAATCAACTGTAGCCTCTGGTGCCGACACGATGCAGGACCTGTGAGTGACGTCACAGATCTGCACTGCCAGAAGCTGGGCGTTCTGAAGAGAAGTGGATGATACTTCTCATCAGAACGCCAAGCTAGTAAAAGTAGTAAACACGCCCCGATGTACGCACATAATACACGCCCAGTTGTACTTTTACTTTTCAACACGCCCAGTTGTACTTTTGCAAGCCTCATTTGCATAAATACGAAAATGGTCATAACTTGGCCAAAAATGCTCGTTTTTTAAAAATAAAAACGTTACTGTAATCTACATTGCAGCGCCTATCTGCTGCAATAGCAGATAGGGGTTGCAAAATCTGGTGACAGAGCCTCTTTAAATATTTTACTTTTCAGAAGATTGGTCAAAATTTAAGGGCAGCATAAATAAGTGACAAACAAACTGATTGCAGCGGTCTGCCACTAATTAGTTAATGTTAAGAAGCTTGTGAGCAATTAGATCTTATTCTTGAGGTGCGCGGCCAACGTCGCACGCTTGAGTCCAAGTATATTCCTATTTTCATGCTCCCTCCACCTCTATTCCGCGCTCCAGCCGCTGATTGACACTTTTCTCCCTATGCACATTAATAAAAGGAAAAGTGTCCATCAGCGGCTGGAGGGTGGGGGAGAGGCAAGGGGAGTGTAAATATTAGAATGTACTTGGACTCTAGCTTGAGGCGCTGGTCGCGTTCCTCAAGTACATGTTCTAAAAACTCAGAAACTGCTTAACATTACCCAATAAGTGATAGCACTCTGAAATCAGTGTGTCTGTCACTTTTTATGTTACCCTTAGACAGGGCAACATAAATATGTGACAGATCCACTTTAATATAGCCCCTGTAAAATCTTACTTATAGCTTAAAGAAGCACTCCAGCAATTTTGTTTTGCCTATATAGTGCAGCATAGGCAATTATTAAAGAATAATGTAGAGGCTCTTGTGTATGCATTATGTATACCTGTTTTAGTTAATAGGGCATATATGGGATGTCTGCCATCTTGGTTTCTTCTTCCCCTCTGATGTGGTTCCCCTTCCTGCAGAAGGGACATAGTCTCATCACACTGCACTAAGTGCAGCATGTGATAAATCAGTGATATAGAACTGCTGTCCACTAACTGCAGAGTGTCAGTGTATTCCTATGTGATGCAGCTTCACATTGCTCGCCTCTGTCTCTTGCTTTAATAGGTGTCTCTATGCCAGTTTTTACAAAGGAGATAATGAGGAGCTGCATCTCAAGGAATACACTGGACTCTATGCACACAGTACTCACAGATATTATTGACAGTCAGTGTGAGTCAGAGAAGTTTTATAAATCTGCAGCTAATGATTGTATGGACCTATATCACTGCATTCCTGTGCCATAGATAGGGGAGAAATAATATATTCTGTAGACCTATAAGCATTGAGGAACATACAGAGGAACAAGGAGGTGGAGCTGGGTGAGAGGGGTCTCAGAGCTGCCAGAAGGGATTTGATAATGGATTATGTAATTCTGTAGTTCACAGGAAGTCATCCACACAGGAGAGACTGACCTGTCTACATATGAAAGCATGGTCTAATTTGGTGGTCAGACTGAGATCACATGACATAACTGGTCATAATGAAAGTCTTCAAAATGTATAGATGCAACTGAGCTGGGAACAAACAAATGATACTGCTAGAATATTGTTGGTGAGTTAGCATATGTGCAAAAAAATATAAAAATGAGTGCTTCTTTTAACAAGCTTTTTGGGTGCTATGTTCAGGCTGAGATTTGTTGACTGCTTTGCCTTCCTCCATATTTAATAAGAGCATGGTGCAGGCAGAAACTAATGACACCTCTTGTTCATGCTGCCTTCAGGGAAACCCCTAACCAGCTTCCAAGTAGTTACCTGGGATTGAACATACAATATTTTGTTGGAGTTTTAAAAAGTTGTCTAATAAAGACAACACCTGTCTATATGCCATCTTACAGCATATGGATGTCTTAAAGGGATATACCATCGAGGACCCCTCTCTATGAGCCAGATAGAAGAGCCACTCACAAAGAACACTCTCACTTGTTGTAAAGGATCTGCCAGACACAGCTTCTGTGTCGACGCCCGTGGGTAATGAGTCTGCACCTGCTCCTAAGTCTGAGAGAGTGACACGATCTTCTACCAGTCAGGCTGGGAGGCTGAGGAGTGGGAGAGCCTATCACAGCCTGGCCAGATGGAGCTAGCTCCCGCTCTCTGTCTATTTATACCTGCATTTCCTGCTCCTCCAGTGCCTGTGATTCTTTCCTGTTTCCTGGCTCTGCTGCTCCTGCTATGATTATTGACCCTGCTTCGTTTTGACCCTGGCTTTACTGACTACGCTCCTGCTCTGCGATTTGTACCTCGTACACTGCTGGTTTGACTCGGCTCGTTCACTACTCTTGTTGCTCACTGTGTTGCCGTGGGCAACATGCCCATTTCCCTTAGCTTCTGTGTACCCTTGTCTGTTTGTCTGCCATGCACTTATTGAGCGTAGGAACCGTCGCCCAGTTGTACGCCATCGCCTAGGACAGGCCATTGCAAGTAGGCAGGGACTGAGTGGCGGGTAGATTAGGGCTCACCTGTCTGTCTCCCTACCCCGTCATTACACTTGTCCTTCCATCTATCACATGATCGGCCACTCAATTAAATGTCTGGTATGTAGAACAAAAGTAGCTGCATTAGAAATGGCTGACCAGACGCAGCTTCCCCCATGAAACGACAGCTGATCACAAGGGATCGAGAAGATGAACTTGCAGCGATCAGCTAACTGTTGGCCCGGCTAGATTCCACTGATCAGCCAAAAGTCATATTTAATAGGGTAACCCAACTATCACCTGTTGTCTCCCATCGGGAAAAACAAGTGTGAGACAGGTTTGATTTCAACCAGTCTTCATTTAGTTTATTTTTCCTCAATACGAGTGAAGCCACGCTATGTATGTTTTCTTAAGATATGGCTTTTATTGATATAGAAAATTCACTAATCTGGTATTCAGGTTCGACTAATTTTGTCAGAGTATGGTTTATGTATTTATTACAAATCACTGCATAGCATAGGTTATCTACCAAGCTAGATTTAAATATTCTACCTCATTATTTTACAGAAAATATCCCATCTGCTGTCAGATATGTACAGTACAATGTGAATGGCATCAGCTTCATATAGATCTTAAATCACAAAGTTAATATATCTAGGATCACAGGCTCAACCGCTGGTATTTATCAATGATGGGGTTTACACCGCCATGAACCATATAAAAATTCTTCAGGGGTTACCTTAGCCTAATGGTGTTCTTCCCTTTCACTCACCATCTCCCCCTTATTGCAAACATCTGCTTGGAAATAAATTAGGTTTTATATTTGCAAATGACATATTTGGCTCGGAGAACTCTTTGCTCATTTCATTTAACAAATACTTAAGTTTAATCAAGTTTTTTAATTCCAAAAACATTAGTCGATCATGCTACAGAACGGATTCATTAAAAAAGTTATGAAGTTAATGGAGTCGAATAATGTAACAGAATTGCCGTATGACCTTGCACAAATGAGCTTCTCCCGTTCCATTTGGATATACGACACAGTATTTCTTGATTTAACTTTGGCACAGTCCTTCCAATTTCATAAACTTATACCAGATGAATCATTTCAGATTTCCTTAATCTGTTCCCAACTCGCCCTAAATATTACTTAACATCAGCCCATTCAGGAGTTATTTCTAACCCTTTTTATTTTTTTATTTTGTAATAATTAGTATGTATATTTAATACATAATATACATAGTAAAGTAATGCATGATAGACTGATAATAAGCTTGTATATTTTTGTACTGTAATACATAAGTACTCTACATAAATTAAATCGGACATGGAACATGGGTTGTTAAAGAAATGTAAAAAAAATCTGCTTAGACATCAATCTGTCGAAATTTGATTTGGGCCAAACTGGGTCAATCAAAAACCTAGCAATGCAAGTTAACTTATTTTCTGATAACTTGCACGATTATTCATATAAGGCTCTGTTCACATCTGCGTTGGAGGCTTCCATCAAAATGGCAGAAAAAAAATATCGTAGCATTTTGCTATTTTTTTCGGTTAAATGACTAACACCATGATGGACACCCGACGGATACTATTAAAGTTAATGAGGTACGTCAGGTGCTATTGAGGTCCGTCATGTGATGGATCCGTCACAGCATTAAGTTTCGTTTGTCTGCTACTGTGACAGAACAGAATCATGGAATTCCTAGTGCAGATGTGAATGCAGCCTAAATGGACGGATACATAGATATCTAAAAGCATTCTTCAATCAATTAATTGATTACAGTTATTATTCCTCAATTTTAGGGTAAGCCAAGTGTGAATACACTCTTAATAGAAGCCATACAGATTAAGTTTCACGTGTGAATGTCTTGCATTGGTTGCACAGAGCACTGCAGCAGCATTAGGACTTCACAGCACCTTTTAAGGCCAGGGTTATATGACCATAATACAGGCCTATTTTATGGTCTATATAACACCCACAACAGCTACACCTCTTTGGTTCTACTGAAGCGAACCCAGATCTCCATGGAACCCTACGTTTTTTTTGTTCAACAGAACCATGGGGTTGGTTTTTGGAGGTGTGTAAGGAGTTGACGTCTCTACTTTTGATAGCAGTCTCTGCAATTACTCGAACCCAATAACCACTGGTGAGAAACCCGCCCATATTTATTGGCTCACCACCTTCTCTCTCCTAAGTCACCGCCACCTGCCTGGAGTTCTACGGGTTTTCCTAGTCTAGCCCCTTACTTCTATCAGAATAACATCAGGTCTCGTCTTCTCTCCTACAAAAGAACAGTTTAGTACGGTATATAGCACAACATATAAGGCCATAAATGTGCAGTTACCAAACAACATATCAAAAAAAATATGGTGGACATCCATGTCTGTCTCTTCCAGGCACAACTTACAACTGTACAGGTGTTGCTGCTGTAAAATAGACTAAAAAATGTGGCCATATTACAGCCATGTAGTGCAGTCCTTAGGTTGTTCCAATTGGAAGGTTCATTGCACTGTGACCTGGCACTGCTTCCCAGTGCATAAAGCCCGAGACGACCACAGCTGGGCATATAAGATGGTGCAGGAAGGTGTTCAGGCAAGATCTTTACAGGTAATAATGAGCTGATCAGACTAACAGTTCATTGTCATTAGAATGTACTCAATGTATAAATAATATATTAGGTTAGACTCTGTTTACATTAAAGTCTTTCCCTTTTCATCAGGCTTCCATTCCATGACAGCAAGAATAGTGTAGCCTGCACTGTTACAGACAGAATTTGCTATAAATCAATGTGATCTACAGTATCAGGAATTGTTGGTATCTGTTTGGAAAAGGATCCATGGCTCTTTTACGAGGGGAAGCCGTGATGCTACTGTGAACAGACCCTAAACAGAAAAGGTCTGTAAGAGAAAACAGATACTAGATTTTAAGTTCCGCGTAGTCACTGGCCTACATTTATTATTCACTTTAAACTTTTTTTAATTTTGGAGAAAATTGCACACGTTAAAAAGTTACACCAAAGCTTTGCGCCAAAATTTTGCAAAAAATTTGCAACGTTTGTCTTTTCATTCCATAGGTTGAAACCAGGTGAGAAAAGTGTGTGATGAAATTGTAAAGGTTAACAAAGGTGCACATTAGTGGACGGCTGCTCAAAACAGGTAAAAAATAAATTCAAACAGTCAGACAGCTAAAAATGTATCAGATTTATTTAAAGGCACAATTCCCTCCAAGTACCCTCTCTCTATATATTTATTGGTGCAAAACATGCCGTTATTAATAAATGTGGGCCAATGCTATTCAAAGGTGAAGCTTCACTTTAATGATCTGTTTTTCTATTAAAGTCGTTTGGTGCAAAAATCAATAGCTGTTGGAAATATACAGTATATGTTTACTAATCCAATTTTTATAGAGAAAAAGGAAAATTTTTAAAAAATGTCAAATTGTGGGTAAAAATGTTGGAAACGGATGTGTAAGAGACGGTGGACATAAATTTATCAAATATCACATAAAGATTTTATATCAAATAAAGAACTTTTGGTATCTTTTCAATGATGCAATTTATATATATATTTCTCTGACATAGGATAAACATAAAAATATAGGCATGAATCGATTGTTTTATAAAGAACATGATAAAACAGTTTAGATACACATTCTAATTGTTTGAGCCCAAAACATATTTACTTTCTAAATTTTGAAATTCACCCTTCAAATATATCCTGTTTGACATTTTAAGGTTTTGTTGTATAGGCTGACATTCCTAAACTAGGCTTTAACTAGCACCAAAACTCCACCTACTTTTAGTCATACCCCACCATTTTGGTGGCCAAAAAAATTGAGGCTTGGGACACCAGAATGGGAATAACCATTTGTAAACTTTTTGCAAAAATGTGGTTTCAAACAAAGAGCATAAATACATTTTAGGAACCTTCTTTGGCTGCTATGGAGCCCATTGGTAATATGACCCCAGGTCGGTCTAACAGCCATTCTCTCCTACCAAGGATGACTAGAGGAGTGCCAAAAAGTTCTGTTTCTTCTGTTTTGGGATGGGGTTGTGGTGGTGTGAAATAGAACCCAAGATGGGGTCTACATTTTGAGTGTAGCTGTGGTTTCCCTACTCTATGTAGACCACTGGCCCCAAATAAAAAACAATCAGACTAAAACAGATCTCCATACCAAGTGATTCTGCCCAAGAACAAGAAGAAAGATATTTATTTAGAGCAATATGAAGATTTGTAGAGGCCCCTGAGCAAAACTCTTGTTTTGAAAGGAGAGAAGGCTCTGTTCATAGCACGTACCTGGTGCACGTTCACCACCACTGGAAAATTATCCCAATGTATACACTGAACGTATGGTCCCAACATATACAAATGTATGCTATAAAGTTTCATATGTAGCAAATTGACTTTTATTCTATAATAAAATATACTATGGAGTATGCAATTTTTTTTAGCAGAATCCCCCCGCATAATTGGCTAAGATTTTATGAAATAAATGCTACTGGCAAATACCACTCAAACATATGCTAAAGGACAGTATAGATAATGGACATCCCCGGCATATACGGCAGACATACCCCATAAATGTGATGTGAACATAACCTAATACTGCCATATCATATATCATAACAGTGCCATACCATAAATACTACCATATAGTGCCGACATGATACGGCCATATGCCATAGGTGGCAAACAGAACATTCCCATACAGTGCTGAAATAATACCACAACCAGACCCATGGAATTTGTTTAAGATAAAGTGTCAAAAAGGGAAATCTTAGCAGGCCATGTGTGGTCGATGCCCTAGGACGACTGCCCTTTTTCTCTTTGCTTATTTTCCCTTAGGGTATGTTCACACGCACTAATTACGGACGTAATTCGGGCGTTTTTGCCCCGAATTACGTCCGAAAATAGCGCCTCAATAGCGCTGACAAACATCTGCCCATTGAAAGGTGAGGTGAGTATTTTTTTTTCCAGTAGTCGGATAACCCCTTAAAGAACAGGGCAGACATATTCCTTGTTAATGCCTTTGCTACTGCATTAATGTAGAAGTATTCACGTTGTTTAACTAGCAGTAGCCTGCAAAATTATTTTCCAGATGTGAATTCATAATTCTCAAAAGAGCATAAAAGTTATGGTAAGATTTATGGTGGATAATTTATTAATCAGGTTTTTCTGTATGGTGATTCAGAGATCTGCTTAGGAAGATGAAAGCGGTTTAAAATAAGTAATATTAACAAAATGTGGATAGCATTATAATATCAGGTTACTCCTTGTGTCCAAATTATTTCAATGACTGTTTGTTTTATAGGCAGTAGTAGGCAGTAGCCGATCGTAGAAATTACATATCCTGTAGAATCAGCACAGACAACCTGAAACAGTAAGAGAATGCCCCTTTCTGTAACCGTAATTTCCTCTAATGTTATTTAGTAGTCATTTTGAGCAGAATTAAATATCCCTATAAGTTCTTTATGGCATTTTATTTAGATTTAATAGCAGCTTAAAGAATGTTAGCGAATGGATAAAAACTTTATAAATCTAAATGTTCACTTAGAATTTCTTTTTCCCCCTTTATATATTAGTTAAATGGACCTGATTATTAACCCTACATTCTGCAGGATTTCCTTTCCATATGGAAAATTTTTGAAATTTGTGAGTTGCAAAAAAGCAAGTTTAATACATAGGCAAAAATAAAAAAAAATATTATCCAGAAGAGCAACTTGCTGCTCTTGGGATCAGGACTCACTGCCTCAGGGTATGTGCACACGATGAGAGGCTTTTACGTCTGAAAAGACAGACTATTTTCAGGAGAAAACAGCTGCCTCGTTTCAGACGTAAATGCTGCTCCTCGTATTATGCGAGGTGTCTTTGACGCCCGTAATCTTGAGCTGCTCTTCATTGACTTCAATGAAGAACGGCTCAAATTACGTTGCAAAGAAGTGTCCTGCACTTCTTTGCCGAGGCAGTAAATTTACGCGTCGTAGTTTGACAGCTGTCAAACGACGACGCGTAAAAGACAGGACGTCGGCAAACCTATTCAAATGAATGGGCAGATGTTCGCCGACGTATTGTAGCCTTATTTTCAGACGTAAAACGAGGCATAATACGCCTCATTTACGTCTGAAAATAGGTCGTGTGAACCCAGCCTCACAGGCGACAGATAAGTAATGTGAGTTTATCCCATGTCATATAGGATTTACTGTATACAGTGAGACAGTTCTGTATAGCATGATGACAGCATGGTACCTCTACCCAGGGTTGACGTTCTCCTTTTTCTTTTGCTCATTTTCCCTGTTCTGTTCCATCATAGGAACAGAACAACTAAAATGATGGCTGTGATGAATCCGTCGCAATATGGACACCAACGGCACCCAACTGACCCCATTGACTATAATGGGGCCCCTTTGCGGTTTCCCTCATGGTGTCTGTCATTTTATCAGACAAAATGGTGCTGCATGCTGTACTATTTTGTCGGGCATTTTTCATGGAATCTGCAATGCAGGTGTGAACAGCGCAGGCGTAAACAAAGGTATTTTTTTGTTTTACAAATTTCAAATAAGAGTTACAAAACCTGCGCAGTTACCTGCGCAAAATACACAAGCTTCATATCAGAAGAAAATATCCACTATTTACACCATCTCCCACCTAACCCTCTTAAGTGACCGTGAGAAAAAAAAAAAAAAGTTCAGTTAGCATTACAATATTTCAACCATTTTATCCAAACTTGCTAAAATTTGTCCATTTTTTCCTATACCAAAATTGTTCATATTGTATAATATTATTAACTTCTTTTTTCCACATTTCCATATTAGGGACTCCGGGAGACATTACATTTTTGTCTATACAATCTTGCTATAAAACAGTTGTTTAATCACCGCTTTATTACCACACGTTCCCTTTATTTTGTTTCTGTTTTTCACATCTCCTACTATACACAAATATCTTGCCAAAAAGCGTGTTGTTTTGAGTATTTTCACCACATGTGTAATATGTCTTCTTCCTCCATTTTACATTTCGGACACTCGGATGAATTCTTAAGACATCAGAAATTCCGTTTGTTTTTTTGAGTATAATACAATCTATGATTTATAAAAAATCTATGTTACCTTGTTCAATGTTTTTTCTAAAAAAAACTTATCCCCTTCACTTATTCCCCATGCATTCCAACTAGTTTTTTTTTCAAACATTTCTATTTTATCCACTGCAAACCCTTTTTTTTCCCCAAAGTTTCCTTCCACAATTATAATTAGCAAAAATGTAGAATAATCAAAATTTACCCCATACATTATTTAATGATTTAAACTTTCCTCTGTGAATTTCTTTTAGGAATATCACCCCCCTTATCCACCCAATAATGTGTGTTAAATATCTTAAAATATTTAGGAAAATTCAGATCATTCAAAAGAGGTGTACATTCCACTGAGCCCTCTATACCAAAAATTTGTTTAAAAAACTATCCCAAATACTTCTCATTAAATTCCACATGCTCGTCTTTCTCCTTCATACCCTTAACGAACATTTAAAATTTGTACAGACAAATTGCGAAACCAAACATAATCAAAAGGAGGGCCTGGATGCATGTCTTGACAAATATAATTTTACAAGTTATGAGCACTAGATTCGGGAGATGGGATGTTGATCCCGGGATTTGTTCTGATTGACATATTTGGAGTCGGGAAGGAATTTTTCCCCCAATGAGGCAATTGTCATCAGCCTCATGTTTTTTGTTGCCTTCTTCTGGATCAACACGGTAGGATTATAGGTTCGACTTGATGGTCCTGTGTCTTTTTTCAACCTTTTTAACTATGTACAGTAGCTAAATATGACTAGAAAAACATTCCAAGTATACATTTCTATAGATCAGATACTAATATGAACACATTAGACAACTTTATTGGGATCTGTGCCAGAAGCTCCTACTGGTTAAAAAAATTGGGACGTCTCAATTTTTTTACATACATTGGACAAAAGTCCCTTATTTTTAAGGAATGTCTGAATTTACTGACGTTGGCCATTCTGCCTCTACCCCACCCACAGATTGCGCTGCTTTTCTTGTAAGTACCATCAGGGGCTTTTGAACCCCAGTTATGATGTATAGGGGCTTTAACTTCACTATAGCTATGCCACTACATTTATCCCTGTATCCACTTATACAGTATTCCACATTGTAACAGCTCACTTTTTCTTATGCCAGAAAATGTCAGCTGCATGCAGAGGTGTTACAATCATAGGCCCCTGATCCATCATGCCCACCTTCAGCAGAAACGGAGTTTGGAAAATTAAAAACTTCTGCTTATTAGGCTCTCCACTCCGCCCACTTGTCTTTTACTCCATTCCTTGGACTCCAAGTAATCTGCATTCAATTTTCCACCCTTAAGTCCTTCCACCACTTTAGTAGTCACAAATGGCACCTCAGTTTTTAGATGAGGTGGGCCCCCTGGTTGCTAGAGCCCATATCAGTGGCTCCCCTTTAATCCTGCTGGTTAATCCTATTGCTGTATACAAATGATCTTTTCCAACTCAGATTTCACTCGTGACAACTAAGCTCTTCCGAGTAAAAGGTGATGACATCAGGGCTTCCAATTCTAAGAAATTATATCAGAACTTTATGTTTGTACAAAAATTTTACAAGAATTAACTATGGCCTCATGCACAATTCTTAATGTAGACAAAAAAATTGCCCATTCACCAAGAGGTCACAGTTGTTTTTTTTTTTTTTCTCAACGGTAATGGAAAATGTTGCTATGGAAAACACTTCCACTTGTCGTCAATTGTTTTTGTAGATAAAAATTATATTATATTGTGGTGTGACACAATATAAAAAGTATTGGTAGATCTACAATTTTTCGTGCAAAAAAATGACTCAAAGAGTAAGAATACACACCAAATTCATAAAACATAGAGAAATACTTGTGCTCGAAAAGAGCTTTTTGTGAACACTTTTACCCCTCCTGTAAATTGAATTTACATATGATAGCGTGGGCAATTATATTAAATGAAAATGATATAAAGTTCCTAAAACTGAGATGTAAGCCATGAAAATGAATTAAATTTATAATCACGTTGGCTAATGTTGGCCTTGCGCCAGCCTTCCTTTTTCTAGACCCTCATATGATCCAGATGTCAGTGATGTCATTAAGGTGTAGTTACTGCCAACACACAGTTTATTTAATCAGGGCAATAATTGCAAGTGAGGGATGAAAGCATAAACATGCATGCTGGGGACTATTGAAGGGATATATATTTTACATCAATTTGGCCTTTTTTTTAAGTTTGTTTTGCACTGTGGGAAAATATTTGCATGGGCTAATTTTGTCTTGAGCAAACTACTAGAAAAGACGAAGAAAACGTATAAATAATGGCCATGCCAGCACAACACTCCATGTACAGCAGGTACCTGCCTCTCGTGTATTTATTTTCTGAAGGATTTTTGGTTGATGCAATCATTTTAAAAGGTCACTTGGAAATAGCATTTATATTGTAATAAATAAATAGTAAGTCAATTTAATTATTAATAATATTAAAAATATGTAAGGTTTTGTTCACACTTCCAGCATGGCATCTTACCCTTTCCTGCACAGGGTAACCCATGGTACAGAGGGGGCATCTGTGATTGACAGCCTCTACAATATGGCAACAGGCAAGACCGGAGAAAACCCGGATTCCTGCTGTTTTACCCATGTGCTGTTGTAGTAAATAGTGATCGTGGGTAACTAAATAGGAAGGGTGTTCCTTTCAACCGTTAGGGCTGACAGTCTTATCGGACAACTCAGGGCCTAAAAAAGGCCCCTGGGACTGTCCTGAGGCATATGAGATATGATCTAACAGCTGCCTGCGAGTTTTTTTTATACATAGATATTTCAATTTATTATAAAAACAAAAGTCTCCCTGTGGGCCAAATTTTATTTTAAAATAAAGTTGAATTAAATAAATACATAAAAGTCCGATTTAAAAAAAAAAAAAACAGTACACATATTAGTTATCTCTTTATTAGTTTCAACCCGTACAAAACAGTTAGGCCTCATGCACACTTCCGTTGGCCGTCGTACGGGTGGTAATGACGGATCCGTGAAACAAGGACCACACACGGATGGCTTTCGTGTGCAGTCCGTTGTTTCAGAGACCAAATCAATGAAAAGGCCGAGACTGTTCCGTCAAAAACGGACAGGAGTAGGACCTGTCCTATTTTTGACCGAACGGCCACACGGTTCCGTTAAAACAACGGAAGTGTGCATGACTCCATTTAAATGAATGTGTCGGGGTGCTATCAGTTAAAAAAACGGATTGCTCCCTGACGAAAAAAACTGAAGTGGGCATGAGGCCTAAAGATGTAATTTAGAGTGTTCAGAGAACGACATAAAAAATATATAAAGGCAGAATTTTCCCACTCAAATAATAGAAAACACTTATATAAATTAAATGCTATGTTATATATATTTCTGTTGATATTTCTGAATTATAGATTAGAATAGATGATAAAGTGTTAATGCTATAATCATATTATTTCTGTTTTCTCGTAACACATTGGGCTTAATGTTAGTGGTAAAATTTTGTCAATATATGCAGTGTTTATTTGTGAAAAATTGCAAAATTTAGAGAAAATGTAGAAAAAATAGCATTTGTCTGAATTTTAACGGATCTGCTTGTAAGACAGAGGGTTATACCACCCAAAATAGTTACTAGTTCAAATTTCCCATATGTTTACTTTAGATTGGCATCGTTTTTTGAACATTCTTTTATTTTTCTTGGACGTTACAAGGCTTAGAACATAAACAGAAATTTCATAATATTTTTAAGAAAATTCAAAAGCCTTTTTTTAACCCCTTAAAGGGAATGTGTTGCCAGAAAAACATGTTTTTTTAAAAAAAATTAAACATTTATTGTGTGGGTGATTAAACATTGTTCCAATTTTTTTTTTTTTTTTGGCACGAGCCAGGAAATATTATAAATTATTTCTAATTTATAATACTACCCATTTTTGGTCACTAGATGGGGCTGTTCCCAAAATTGCAGCATTGCAACATTGGGTTAAAAGCCCTCGCTCTAGTGAGCTCTCAGCATCCCCCCCTCCTTTATCCTGGCTAGTGCCGGGATAAACGAGGGGTTTGAAAGGTTTAACCTCCTACACTGTGTGTCGCCATTTTTTGAGGTAACCCACAGTGTAGTAGGTTTACATACAGTAGTAAACACACACAAACACTAACATACATTGAAATCTCTTACCTGCTCCTGCCGCCGCGGCTCCCTCCGGCCCGTCCGCTCCGTTTGCTGCCGCTGTTCCATGTGCACAAGTCCGGAAGCCGCGACCGGAAGTAGTAATATTACTGTCCGGCCGCGACTTCCGGTCCACAGGAAAATGGCGGCGGACGGCGCCAATTTCGAATAGGACTGTGTGGGAGCGGCGCATGCGCAGTTCCCACACAGACGCCGTACACGGCCGTCAATGGGACGGGAGCCGTTCGCAGTCCCTATGGGACTGTGGCTGCCGTATTCCATGTCTGTGTGTGTCGTTAATCGACACACACAGAAATGGAACAAAAAATGGCAGCCCCCATAGGGAAGAAAAAGTGTAAAAATAAGAAAAAGTAAAACACAAACACACAAATGAATAAAAACGTTTTTATTAAAGCACTAACATCTTTAACATATAAAAAAATTATTTGCGATGACACTGTTCCTTTAAGGACGCAGCCTAGTTTTGGCCTTAAGGCTCAGAGCCCATTTTTCAAATCTGACATATTTCACTTTATGTGGTAATAACGTCGGAATGCTTAAACCTACCCAAGCGATTCTGAGATTGTTTTCTCGTGACACATTGGGCTTCATGTTCGTGGTAAAATTTGGTCGATATATTCAGTGTTTATTGGTGAAAAATTACAAAATGTAGAGAAAATTTTGAAAAAATTGCATTTTTCAGAATTTAAATGCATCTGCTTGTAAAACAGACGGTTATACCACCCAAAATAGTTACTAGTTCACATTTCCCATATGTCTACTTTAGATTGGCATCGTTTTTTGAACATTCTTTTATTTTTCTTGGACGTTACAAGGCTTAGAACATAAACAGCAATTTCTCATATTTTTAAGAAAATTTCAAAAGCCTTTTTTTTAAGGTACCTCTTGAGTTCTGAAGTGGCTTTGTGGGGCCTATGTATTAGAAACCCTGATAAAACACCCCATTTTTAAAACTAGACCCCTCAAAGTATTCAAAACAGCAGTTAGAAAGTTTTTTAACCCTTCAGGCATTTCACAGGAATTAAAGCAAAGTGGAGGTGAAATTTGCAAATTTCATTTTTCTTGCTGAATTTCAATTTTATTCATTTTTTTTTCAGTAACACAGAAGGTTTTACCAGAGAAACACACTAAATATGTATTGTCCAGATTCTGCAGTTTTTAGAAATGTCCCACATGTGGCTCTACTGCGCTCATGGACTAAAACACAAGCCCTAGAAGCAAAGAAGCACCTAGTGCATTTTGAGTCCTCTTTTTTATTAGCATATATTTTAGGCAGCATGCCAGGTTTGAAGAGGTGTTGAGGTGTCAAAACAGTAGGAATCCCCCAATAGTGACCCCATTTTGGAAACTACACCCCACAAGGAATTCATTTAGAGTTGTTGTTACCATTTTGACCGCACAGTTTTTTCACAGCACGTATTTGAATTGGGCTCTGAAATGAAAAAAATGTCATTTTTTCCAATAAAATGTCATTTGTGATCAAAATTTCTTATTTTCACAAGGAACAAAATACCCCATTTTGTTGCCCAATTTGTCCTTAGTGTGGCAATACCCCATTTGTGGTGATAAACTGCCGTTTGGGCCCATGGGAGGGCTCAGAAGGAAAGGAGCGCTATATGTTTGTTGGAGTCCAGATTTTGTTGGATTGGTTTTCGGGTGCCATGTCGCATTTGCAGAGCCTCAGAGGTATCAAAGCAATGGAAACCCACCAAAAGTGACCCCATTTTGGAAACTACACCCCTCAAGGAATTCATTTATGGTTGTTGTTAGCATTTTGACCACACAGTTTTTTCACAGCACCTATTTCAATTGGGCTGTGACATTAAAAAAATGACATTTTTTCCAATAAGATGTAATTTTTTACCAAAATTTCTTATTTTCACAGGGAACAAAATACTCAATTTTGTTGCCCAATTTCTTCTGAGTGCATCAATACCCCATTTGTGGCAATAAACTGCCGTTTAGGCCCATGGAAGGCCTCAGAAGGGAAGGAGCGCTGTGTGTTATTTGGAGTACAGATTTTGCTGGTTTGGTTTTCGGGTGCCATGTCGCATTTGCAGAGCCCCAGAGGTATCAAAGCAATGGAAACCCACCAGAAGTGACCCCATTTTGGAAACTACACCCCTCAAGGAATTCATTTATGGGTAATGTGACCATTTAGACTCCATAGTTTCTTCACAGAACTTATTTGAATTGGGCTGGGAATTAAAAAAAAATATATTTTTTTCCAATAATATGTCATTTTAGCTCAAAAATTCTTATTTTCACAAGAAATAAAATACTCCATTTTGTTGCCCAATTTGTCCTGAGTGCGGCAATACCCCATTTGTGGTGATAAACTGCCGTTTGGGCCCATGGGAGGGCTCAGAAGGAAAGGAGCGCTGTGTGTTCTTTGGAGTACAGATTTAGCTGGATTGGTTTTCGGGTGCCATGTCGCATTTGCAGAGCCCCAGAGGTATCAAAGCAATAGAAACCCACCACAAATGACCCCATTTTGGAAACTACACCCCTCAAGGAATTCATTTATGGGTGTTGTGACCATTTTGACCCCATAGTTTTTTCACAGAACTTATTTGAATTGGGCTGGGAATGAAAACAAAATTATTTTTTTCAAATAATATGTAGTTTTGGCTGAAAATTTCTTATTTTCACAAGAAACAAAATACCCCATTCTGTTGCGCAATTTGTTCTGAGTGCCGCAATACCCCATTTGTTGTGATAAACTGCCGTTTGGGCCCATGGGAGGGCTCAGAAGGAAAGGACCACCATTTGGCCTACTGAGGATTTTCTAGTGCGAAGTCATGTATGCAGAAGCCCCTGAGGTACCAGTACAGTTGAAACCCGCAAGAAGTGACCCCGTTTTAAAAACTACACCCTTAAGGCATTCATCTAGAGGTGTAGTGAGCATTTTGACCGGAGACCTACACCCCATAAACTGTAATGTGGGTTCTCCCGGGTATGGCAATACCCTACATATGGCTGTTATCAGCTGCCTGGACACACAGCAGGGCCCAGAGGGGAAAGACGAGGGGGGATAAGCTGTGTGGAGTGCATCAGGGTAAGTAAAATTGGGGTAAATTATAAACCAAGGGATGTATGATAAATTTTAAAACACTTTCATACAGAGCTCTGGTTATTCGGGACACGTGTCACATTGATATATTGTGTCATCCCCTATCGCCCTCTTATAGCAGACTTTGCACCTCTTTTGACTTTTTCCCTTCTTGCCAGTTTGGGGAACTTCTACTGGAAAGTGTTGCCCTGGTACGATGCATGTGGGCTCGCTTCCAGAAGTACTGGGTGCCCCCCCCCCTTCTTGGTCCCTAAAGATTAGGTTCTTGATAATCACCTCTTGAAATTCCAGGAAAGTTCCCGTCTGGCCTGCACATCGACGTAGCATGTACGCATTGTACAATTCCATCTGTATGATGTGCCCGGCCAGCTTCTTATACCACACCGCATGGCGCTGTAGGGCTTCAGGGCTTGATCTTACAAGTTCATCCCTCCCATGTACCTATTGTAGTCCAGGATGCAGTCTGGTTTGGGGGTGGCCTTTCCTTCATATATCCTAAACCTGTAGGTATACCCTGATGCACTCTCACAGCTTATACATCTTCACGCCATACCTTGCCCTCTTACCCGGCAGGTACTCGCAGAATTGAACCCTCCCTTTAAAATGTACCAGGGACTCATCAATAGAAATACACTTCTCGGGGGTGTATGATTGGGAAAACCGGGCACTGGAACGGTCTAATAGGGGTCTCCGTTTATACAAACGGTCAAAACTGGGGTCATCTCGGGGTGGGCGCGGCTCATTATTAGTATAATGTAAGAAGCGAAGTATTGCCTCATTTATTTATTTTTTTAGGTTCCAGTTCAGTTCTGAAGTTGCTTTGAGGGGCCCATATATTAGAAACCCCTATCAAATACCACATTTTAGAAACTAGACCCCTCAAAGTATTCACAACAGCATTTAGAAAGTTTATGAACCCTTTAGGTGTTTCACAAAAATTTAGAGCAAAGTAGAGGTGAAATTTACATTTTTTTTTTGTCAGAAAATCCTCTTTATACCATTTTTTTTATAACACAAAAGGATTTATCAGAGAAACGCAACTCAATACTTATTGCCCAGATTCTGCAGTTTAGAGAAATATCCCACATGTGGCCCTCGGGCGGTAATGGACTGAAGCACCGGCCTCCGAAGCAAAGGAGCACTTAGTGGATTTTGAGGCCTCCTTTTTATTAGGCACCATGTCCGGTTTGAAGAGGTCTTGTGGTGCCAAAACATTGGGAACCCCCCAAAAGTGACCCCAATTTGGAAACTAGACCCCTTGAGGAATCCATTGTAGTTTTCTTGGGGTGCATGCGGCTTTTTGATCAGTTTTTATTCTATTTTTAGGTGGCGTGGTGACTAAAAAACAGCAATTGTACGATTGGTTTTTTTTTTCGTTTTTTTTACAGCGTTCACCGTGCGCTATAAATGACATATTCACTTTATTCTGCGGGGCGATACGATTACGGCGATACTAGATGTTTATAGATTTTTTTTATGTCTTATCGCGTTTGCACAATAAAATACGTTTTGTAAACAATCATTCACTTTTTGTGTTACCTTATTCTAAGAGCCATAACGTTTTTATTTTTCAATCAATAAAGCCGTGCGAGGACTTATTTTTTGCGTAACGAACTGTAGTTTCGATCAGAACCATTTTTAGGTACATGCGACTTTTTGATCTCTTTTTATTCCATTTTTTGGGAGGTGAAGTGACCAAAGAATTGTGATTGTGGTTCGGTTTATTATTATTTTATTTTACGGCGTTCACCGTGCGGGATAAATAATGAAATAATTTTGTAGTTCAGGCCGTTACGGACGCGGCGATACCAATTATGTATAGTTTATTTGTTTGTTTATATATTTTTATTAATAATAAAGGACTGATGAGGGAAAAAGGGGGATTTTTACTTTTAATACTTTTAAATCTTTTATTTTCTTATTTTTACACATCTTTTTTTAACTTTTTTTTTACTTTATTACTTTGTCCCACTAGGGGACTTGAGGGCAGGAGGCCCTGATCGCTATTCTAATACACTGCACTACATGCGTAGTGCAGTGTATTAGAACTGTCAGCTACTCACTGACAGCAAGCATAGTGGGTCCTGACGTTGTCAGGACCCACTAGGCTTCCGTCTATGGCATAGCCGGACGCCATTGTTTGGTGTCCGGTTGCCATAGTCACCATCGCCGGCCGCTATCGCGTAGCAGGCCGGCGATGGCAGCTTAACCCCTAAAAAGCTGCGATCTCTATAGAACGCGGCTTTTAAGGGGTTAATCAGCGGGGACACAGCGATCGGTCCCCGCTGTAGGAGCTGTGACAGCTGCTGAACAAGACAGCAGCGTCACAGCTCCTGTATGTGTCGGGAGGACGGCCGAAACGGCCGTTACTCCCGAGACGTACTATTACGGCATGGAGCGCGAACGATACAGCTGCCATGACGTAATAGTACGTCAAGGAGCGGGAAGGGGTTAAGGTACCTGTTCAGTTTTGAAGTGGCTTTGAGTGGCCTATGTATTAGAAACCCCATAAACCGCCCCATTTTAAAAACTAGAGCCCTCAAAGTATTCAAAACAGCATTTAGAAAGTTTTTTTTTAACCCTTTAAGTATTTCACAGGTATTAAAGCAAAGTGGAGGTGAAATTTGCACATTTCACTTTTCTTGCTGAATTTCAATTTTATTAATTTTTCTTCTGTAACACAGAAGGTTTTACCAGAGAAACACTACTAAATATGTATTGTCCAGATTCTTCTGTTTTTAGAAATGTCCCACATGTGTCTCTAGTGGGCTTGTGGACTAAAACACAGGCCTCAGAAGCAAAGAAGCACCTAGTGCATTTTGGAGCCTCTTTTTATATTAGAATATATTTTAGGCAGCATGCCAGGTTTGGAGAGGTGTTGAGGTGCCAAAACAGTAAGAATCCCCCAAAATTGACCACATTTTGGAAACTACACCCTCAAGAAATTAATTTATGGTTGTTATTACCATTTTGACCCCACAGTTTTTTCACAGCACGTATTTGAATTGGGCTGTGAAATTAAAAAAATGAAATTCTTTCCAATAAGATGTCATTTTTTATCAAAATTTCTTATTTTCACAGGGAACACAATACCCCATTTTGTTGCCCAATTTCTCCTGAGTGCAGCAATACCCTATTTGTGGTGATAAACTGCCGTTTGGGCTCATGGGAGGGCTCAGAAGGGAAGGAGCGCTTTGTGTTCTTTAGAGGGCAGATTTTGCTGGTTTGGTTTTCGGGTGGCATGTCGCATTTGCTGAGCCCCAGAGTTATCAAAGCAATGGAAACCCACCAGAAGTGACCCTATTTTGGAAACTACACCCCTTAAGGAATTACTTTATGGGTGTTGTGACGATTTAGACCCCACAGTTTTTTTCACAGAACTTATTTGAATTGGGCTGTGAAATTAAAAAAATGAAATTCTTTCCAATAAGATGTCATATTTTATCAAAATTTCTTATTTTCACAGGGAACAAAATACCCCATTTTGTTGCCCAATTTCTCCTGATTGCAGCAATACAGTATTTGTGGTGATAAACTGCCGTTTGGGCCCATGGGAGGGCTCAGAAGGGAAGGAGCGCTTTGTGTTCTTTGAAGGGCAGATTTTGCTAGATTGGTTTTCGGGTGGCATGTCGCATTTGCTGAGCCCCAGAGTTATCAAAGCAATGGAAACCCACCAGAAGTGACTCTATTTTGGAAACTACACCCCTTAAGGAATTAATTTATGGGTGTTGTGACCATTTAGACCCCACAGTTTTTTTCACAGAACTTATTTGAATTGGGCTGTGAATTTAAAAAAATGTAATTCTTTCCAATAAGATGTCATTTTTTATCAAAATTTCTTATTTTCACAGGGAACAAAATACCCCATTTTGTTGCCCAATTTCTCCTGATTCCAGCAATATCCTATTTGTGGTGATAAACTGCCGTTTGGGCCCATGGGAGGGCTCAGAAGGGAAGGAGCGCTTTGTGTTCTTTGAAGGGCAGATTTTGCTAGATTGGTTTTCGGGTGGCATGTCGCATTTGCTGAGCCCCAGAGTTATCAAAGCAATGGAAACCCACCAGAAGTGACTCTATTTTGGAAACTACACCCCTTAAGGAATTAATTTATGGGTGTTGTGAGCATTTAGACCCCACAGTTTTTTTCACAGAACTTATTTGAATTGGGCTGTGAATTTTAAAAAAATGAAATTTTTTCCAATAATATGTAGTTTTAGCTCAAAATTTCTTATTTTCACAAGAAAGAAAATACCCATTTTGTTGCCCAATTTGTCCTGAGAGCGGAAATACCCCATTTGTGGTGATAAACTGCCGTTTGGGCCCATAGGAGGGCTCAGAAGGAAAGGAGCGCTATTTTTTCTTTGGAGTCCAGATTTTGCTGGATTGGTTTTCGGGTGCCATGTTGCATTTGCGGAGCCCCAGAGGTATCAAAGCAATGGAACCCCAACAGAAGTGACCCCATTTTAAAAACAACACCCTTAAGGCATTCATCTAGAGGTGTAGTGAGCATTTTGACCGGAGACATACACCCCATAAACTGTAATGTGGGTTCTCCCGGGTATGGCAATACCCTCAATGTGGCTGTTAACAGCTGCCTGGGCACACAGCAGGGCTCAGAAGGGAAAGATGAGGGGGATAAGTAGTGCGGAGTGCATCAGGGTAAGTAAAACTGGGGTAGATTAAAAATCAAGGGATGTATGATACATTTTAGAACACTTTCATACAGAGCCCTGGTTTTTAGGGACACGTGTCACATTGATATATTGTGTCCTTCCTTATCCCCCTCTTATAGCAGACTATACTCCTCTTTTGACTTTTTCCCTTCTTGCCAGTTTGGGGAACTACTCCTGGAAAGTGTTGCCCTGATATGATGCGTGTGGCCTCGCTTCCAAAAGTACTGAGTGCCCCCCCTTGGTCCCTAAAGATTAGGTTCTTAATAACTCCTCTTGAAATTCCAGGAAAGTTCCCCTCTGGCCTGCACATCGACATAGCACGTACACATTGTACAATGCCATCTGTATGAGGTGCCCGGCCAGCTTCTTATACCACACCGCATGGCGCTGTAGGGCTTCAGGACTTGATCTGACAAGTCCACCCCCCCCATGTACCTATTGTAGTCCAGGATGCAGTCTGGTTTGGGGGTCTCTGTAATGGTACCTCGTACTGGTACATGGGTACTGGTGTGACATGTCTCTTGTCCTTGTACTTGACACACAATATGTTGCTGCTAGATTGTGCCCTGCTCTCACCCCTTTTTGTTTGCCCTGCAGAGTCTTAGGGAGGCCTCTCAGATTTCTTCTAGCAGTGCCGCATGTCGCAGGACTTCTGGAAGCGAGGCAGTTGAATAGTGGGACGCTGGTATAAAAATTATCCAGGTAGAGGTGGTAACCCTGGTCCAGCAGTGGGTGCACCAAATCCCACAAAATTTTTGCATTAACTCCCAGTAAGGGTGGGCATTCTGGGGGCTGAATACTGGTGTCCTTCCCTTCATACATCCTAAATTTGTAGGTATACCCTGATGCACTCTCGCACAGCTTATACATCTTCACGCCATACCTTGCCCTCTTACCCGGCAGGTACTGGCGGAATTGAAGCCTCCCTTTAAAATGTACCAAGGACTCATGAATAGAAATACAATTCTCAGGAGTGTATGCTATGGAAAACCGCAGTTTATACAAACGGTCAAAACTGGGGCCATCTCGGGGTGGGCACTGCTCATTATCAGTATAATGTAAGAAGCGAAGTATTGCCTCATTTTTATTTTTAGGTTCCAGTTCAGTTCTGAAGTTGCTTTGAGGGGCCTATATATTAGAAACCCATATCAAACACCCCATTTTAGAAACTAAACCCCTCAAAGTATTCACAACAGCATTTAGAAAGTGTTGTAAAGGATTTGCCAGACACAGCTTCTGTGTCGACACCTGTGGGCAATCAGTCTGCACCTGCTCCTATGTCTGTGAGACTGACTCCATCTTCCACCACTCAGGATGGCAGGCTTAGGAGTGGGAGCGCCTATCACAGCCTGGCCAGACGGAGCTAGCTCCTGCCCACTGTCTATTTATACCTGCCTTTCCTGTTCCTCCTTTGACTGTGATTCTTGTCTGCTTGTTTCCTGGCCTTGCTGCTACTGCTTGTACTACTCATCCTCTGCTTGTTATAGACCTTGGCTTTCTGACCACTCTCCTGCTCAGCGTTTTGTACCTCGTTCACTCCAGGTTTGACTCGGCTCGTTCACTACTCTTGTTGCTCACGGTGTCCCCGTGGGCAGCTGCCCCGTTTCCCTAGCTTCTGTGTACCCTTGTCTGTTTGTCTGTCTTGCACTTACTGAGCGTAGGGACCGTCGCCCAGTTGTACCCCGTCGCCTAGGACTGGTCGTTGCAAGTAGGCAGGGACTGAGTGGCGGGTAGATTAGGGCTCACCTGTCTGTCTCCCTACACCGTCATTACATAATCACAGGCACATATACCTAGTCTACCCTGGTCCCTGACACATCTATGGACCCCCTTGATACCCTGGCTCAGCAGATGCAGAGCCTCTCCCTACAGGTCCAGGCCCTGGCTCAGAGGGACAACCTGCATGATGCTACCCTGGTAGTGCCCCCAACCTCACCTCTTGAACCCCACTTCAAGTTGCCTGACCGGTTCTCAGGGGACCGGAAGACTTTTTTTCTCCTTTAGGGAGAGTTGTAGGCTCTATTTTCGTTTAAAGCCCCACTCCTCAGGTTCTGAGAGCCAGCGGGTGGGTATAATTATGTCCCGGCTCCAGGACAGGCCCCAAGAATGGGCCTTCTCCTTGGCTCCTGATGCCCCTGAACTTTCCTCCGTTGATCTTTTATTTTCTGCTCTCGGGCTCATTTATGACGAGACTGACAAGACTGCCTTTGCCGAGAGTCAGCTGGTGACCTTACGTCAGGGTAAGAGACCTGTTGAGGAATATTGTTCTGACTTTAGGAAGTGGTGTGTAGCTTCTCGGTGGAATTACCCTGCCTTGAGATGCCAGTTTAGATTGGGTCTGACGAACGCCCTGAAGGACCTGCTAGTTAGCTATCCCTCTTCTGACTCCCTAGATCAGGTTATGGCTTTAGTGGTACGACTTGACCGACGTCTCAGGGAACGACGACTTGAACGTTTTTGTGCCTTCTCCTCTGACTCCCCCATGATGCCTCCCGAGGTTCGTTGCTTCGTTCTTCCACGGAAGACTCGGATGCAACTCGGGGCCTCCGTGTCCCCCCAACAACGTAGAGATTTCCGCAGGAAGAATGGTCTCTGCTTCTACTGTGGGGATGACAAGCATCAAGTGAACAACTGTCCTAGGCGTAAGAATAAGCAGCCGGAAAACTTCCGCGCCTAAGTGATCATCGGGGAGGTCACATGGGCGCACAGGTATTTCCCGTAAAGATGAAACCTAATAAAATCTTGCTTCCCTTTCAGGTCTCTTTTGGTGGTAGGTCTGCTACCGGCAGTGCCTTCGTGGATTCAGGGTCTTCTGCTAATATTATATCTGTGGAATTTGCTGTCTCTAGCTATGCCATTTATTGATTTGCCTAAACCTGTCCCGGTAGTGGGTATCGACTCCACTCCTCTTGCTAATGGTTATTTTACACAGCATACCCCTGTTTTTGAACTCCTTGTTGGCTCCATGCATTTGGAGCAGTGCTCTGTACTGGTGATGCAGGGATGATCGTCCGATTTGGTTTTAGGCCTTCCCTGGTTGCAGTTGCATAATCCCACTTTTAACTGGAATACTGGGGATCTTACCAAATGGGGTAATGAATACATGACGTCGTGTTTTTCTGTTAATTCTATTTCTCAACCTGAGGAGGTGAACACTCTACCTGAGATCGTTCAGGACTACGCGGATGTTTTCTCTAAAGAGGCCTCCGAAGTGCTACCTCCTCATAGAGAATACGATTGCGCAATCGATTTGGTAACAGGAGCTAAGCTCCCTAAGGGTAGGATATTTAATCTCTCTTGTCCCGAACGTGAAGCCATGAGAGAGTATATCCAGGAATGCCTGGCTAAGGGTTACATTCGCCCCTCTACTTCTCCGGTAGGTGCTGGCTTCTTCTTCGTAGGGAAGAAGGATGGTGGTCTTAGGCCGTGCATCGACTACTGGAACTTTAATAAGGTCACTGTAAGGAACCAGTACCCCCTTCCTTTGATTCCTGATCTCTTCAATCAGGTTCAGGGGGCCCAATGGTTCTCTAAGTTTGATCTACGGGGGGCTTATAACCTTATCCGCATCAAAGAGGGGGATGAGTGGAAGACTGCGTTTAACACACCCGAAGGTCATTTCGAATACCTCGTCATGCCCTTTGGGTTGTGTAATGCTCCTGCGGTCTTCCAGAATTTCATAAATGAGATTTTAAGAGACTACCTGGGGGTATTTCTTGTAGTGTACCTTGATGACATACTTGTGTTTTCCAAGGACTGGTCCTCCCACATTGAGCATGTCAGGAAGGTGCTCCAGGCCCTTTGGGAAAACAAATTGTTTGCTAAGACCGAAAAATGCGTGTTCGGGGTGCAAGAGATACCATTTTTGGGTCAAATCCTCACTCCTCATGAATTCCGCATGGACCCCGCCAAGGTCCAGGCTGTGGCGGAATGGGTCCAACCTGCCTCCCTGAAGGCGTTACAGTGCTTCCTGGGATTCACTAACTATTACAGGAGATTTATTGCTAACTTCTCGGTCATCGCTAAGCCTCTTACGGATCTCACTCGCAAAAGTGCTGATCTCCTCCACTGGCCTCCTGAGGCTGTCCAGGCTTTTGAGGTCCTTAAGAAGTGCTTTATCTCGGCCCCAGTGCTGGTTCAGCCCAACCAAATGGAGCCATTCATCGTGGAGGTTGACGCCTCCGAGGTGGGAGTGGGTGCTGTCTTGTCCCAGGGTACCAGGTCCCTCACCTATCTCCGTCCCTGTGCCTACTTCTCCAGGAAGTTTTCGCCCACTGAGAGTAACTATGATATTGGCAACCGCGAACTCTTAGCCATTAAATGGGCATTTGAAGAGTGGCGCCACTTCCTGAAGGGGGCTCGGCACCAGGTAACGGTCCTTACCGACCACAAGAATCTGGTTTTCTTAGAATCTGCCCGGAAGGCTAAACCCGAGACAAGCTCGATGGGCGTTATTTTTTACCAGATTACATTTTTTGGTCACTTATAGGGCTGGGTCTAAAAATATTAAGGCTGACGCACTGTCGCGTAGCTTCATGGCCAGCCCTCCTTCGGAGGAAGATCCTGCTTGTATTTTGCCTCCAGGTATAATCATTTCCTCTATTGATTCTGGTTTAGTCTCCGAAATTGCGGCTGATCAAGATTCAGCTCCCGGGAACCTTCCTGAGAACAATCTGTTTGTTCCCCTGCAATTCTGGCTAAGGGTTCTTAGGGAAAATCATGACTCTGCACTATCTGGCCATCCAGGCATCCTGTGTACCAAGCACCTCATTGCCAGAAACTACTGGTGGCCTGGGTTGCTTAAAGATGTTAAGGCCTACGTCGCCGCTTGTGAGGTTTTTGCTAGGTCCAAGACTCCCAGGTCCCGACCAGTGGGCTTACTATGTTCTTTGCCCATTCCCCAGAGACCTTGGACCCATATCTCCATGGATTTTATCACCGATTTGCCTCCATCTCAAGGCAAGTCGGTGGTGTGGGTTGTAGTAGACCGCTTCAGTAAGATGTGCCACTTTGTGCCCCTCAAGAAACTACTCAATGCTAAGACGTTAGCTACATTGTTTGTCAAACACATCCTGCGTCTCCATGGGGTTCCTGTCAATATTGTTTCTGACAGAGGGGTACAATTTGTTTCATTGTTTTGGAGAGCCTTCAGTAAAAAGTTGGAGATTGATCTGTCCTTCTCCTCGGCTTTCCATCCTGAAACTAATGGCCAAACAGAGAGGACTAATCAGTCTCTAGAACAATATTTAAGGTGTTTTATCTCTGACTGTCAACATGATTGGGTCTCATTCATTCCCCTCGCCGAATTTTCCCTTAATAACCGGGTCAGTAATTCGTTAGGGGTTTCCCCCTTTTTCTGTAATTTTGGGTTTAATCCACGGTTCTCCTCCGTTTCACCTGGTAGTTCCAACAATCCCGAGGTAGATGTCGTTCTTTAGGAACTGTGCACAGTCTGGGCCCAGGTTCAGAAGAACCTAGAGGCGTCCCAGGGCATACGAAAGACTCAGGCAGATAGAAGACGTTCTGCTAACCCTTTGTTTGTGGTCGGGGATCTGGTGTGGCTATCTTCTAAAAATTTGCGCCTTAAAGTCCCGTCCAAGAAGTTTGCTCCCCGGTTTATAGGGCCGTACAAGGTCATTGAAGTCCTTAACCCTGTCTGCTTCCGACTGGAGTTGCCCCCGTCTTTTCGAGTGCACAACGTCTTTCATGCCTACCTTCTTAAACACTGCTCCCCGTCCTTGGCTCCCTCGAGGAAACCTCCGGTCCCTGTTCTCACCTCTGAGGGGGTAGAATTCGAGGTGGCCAAGATTGTGGACAGCAGGATGGTCCAAGGCTCCCTCCAGTACCTGGTCCATTGGAGAGGATACGGGCCTGAGGAGAGGACTTGGGTACCCGCCAGGGATGTTCACGCTGGGGTATTGCTCAGGAGGTTCCACCTTAGTTTCCCAAATAAACCAGGTCCACCTAGAAAGGGCCCGGTGGCCCCTCATAAAAGGGGGTTACTGTAAAGGATTTTCCAGACACAGCTTCTGTGTCGACGCCCGTGGGCAATCAGTTTGCACCTGCTCCTATGTCTGTGAGACTGACTCCATCTTCCACCACTCAGGATGGCAGGCTTAGGAGTGGGAGAGCCTATCACTGCCTGGCCAGACGGAGCTAGCTCCCGCCCACTGTCTATTTATACCTGCCTTTCCTGTTCCTCCTTTGCCTGTGATTCTTCTCTGCTTGTTTCCTGGCCTTGCTGCTACTGCTTGTACTACTCATCCTCTGCTTGTTATAGACCTTGGCTTTCTGACCACTCTCCTGCTCAGCGTTTTGTACCTCGTTCACTACTCTTGTTGCTCACGGTGTCCCCGTGGGCAGCTGCCCCGTTTCCCTAGCTTCTGTGTACCCTTGTCTGTTTGTCTGTCTTGCACTTACTGAGCGTAGGGACCGTCACCCAGTTGTACCCCGTCGCCTAGGACGGGTCGTTGCAAGTAGGCAGGGACTGAGTGGCGGGTAGATTAGGGCTCACCTGTCTGTCTCCCTACCCCGTCATTACAAGTGTATTAACCCTTTAGGTTTCACAGGAATTTAGAGCAAAGTAGAGGTGAAATTTACATAATTCTTTTTTTTGTCAGAAAATCCTTTTTATTCAATTTTTTCCCTGTAAAACAGAAGGTTTTAACAGAGAAATGCAACTCAATACTTATTGCCCAGATTCTTCCGTTTTGAGAAATATCCCACATGTGACCCTAGTGTGGTAATGGACTGAAGCACCGGCCTCCGAAGCAAAGGAGCACCTAGTGGATTTTGAGGCCTCCTTTTTATTAGACACCATGTCCGGTTTGAAGAGGTCTTGTGGTGCCAAAACAGCTAGACCCCTTGAGGAATTCATTGTAGTTTTCATGGGGTGCATACAACTTTTTGATCAGTTTTTATTCTATTTTTAAGAGGCAACTTTTTTACACTTTTTTCCTTTGGCTGCCCGCTATCGTGTAGCGGGCCGTCGATGTTGGTTTAACCCCTAAAAAGCCGTGATTACTATTGAATGTGGCTTCTAAGGGGTTAACCAGTGGGACATAGCGATCGGTCCCTGCTATAGGAGCTGCTGTATGTGTCGGCACAGCTCCTGTATGTGTTGGGAAGACGACCGAAATGGCCGTTCCTCCCGTGACGTACTATTAGGACATGGAGTGCGAACTATACAGTTACCATGACCTAATAGTACGTCCAGGATCGGGAAGGGGTTAAAGAGAACCTTTCATCTCCCATACATGTGCAGGTCAGTGCAGCCTGTAATAGGCAGTGTTGCACAAACCCTGGGACACTTTAATTTTTTTTCGACCCTCCTCCATTATTTATATATCGGTGCCGTTCTTTTTAACCCCCTGATTTGTCAATGGGGCATGTAACATCGTTGTGACACTGTCCAATCAGCTACGGACAGTGTCACAGCAAGAGCTGGAGAGAGTAGAGCGTGTGCACGCACTTACACTCTCACTCACTCACTCACTCACTCACTCACCAGCTCTCTCTCACGAGAGATCGCACAGTCTTGTCCTGGTCTGCCGAGAGCTGAAGATTGAGTGAGAGCGTGGGCGCACTCACGCTCTCCTCTCCCCAGCTCTTGCTGTGGCACTGTCCGTAGCTGATTGGACAGTGTCATAGCGATGTTACACGCCCCCTTGCCATTATACGCCCCATTGACAGATCAGGGGGTTATTTAAATATCGGGCGCCAAATATAACGGCACCAATATCTAAATAATGGAGGAGGGTAGAAAAAAAATGTAACGTGCCCCAGGGTTTGTGCAACCCTGCCTATTATATGCTGCACTATATGTGAAAGTTTCTCTTTAAGGTAAAACAAGGTTTTACCAGACCAAACCACATCCTCCTTAGCAAACCCCATCCTCCATGCACCATAGCGTGAAATTATTTTAAAATTAGAGGAGTTTACACAGAATAGATATTTGTGACAAGTCAATGGGTCATAAGTGACCAAACGATAGGGAATTCAGCAGCTTAGACCACCATCAGTTGTTAAGTTTCCATTAACGGGATTGTCTCATGAAGACAAATCCTTTCCATATGCCCATTTAGAGATACCATGAGCCAAAGTGGAGAGCTATTTTGTCAGTCGGACTATGCCCATCAATGTATTACATGGTCAGCCTTTCATTTAAATGACCAATAAGTAATGCTAGATTTCACTTCATTTCATTTAAAAAAAGATTTGTTTGCATATGTCTATATTTTATTGGTTTGGGGATATGATGGCATAATACATTAATTGGTTGACACAGTATTTTTGAGAATTATTATTTATTTTTTAAATGAGTCCCAATGCCCTCTTGACAAACGTTTTATTTAGCTACTTAGGAGGAACAAGAAGAAAAACTGATATGTTAGTGATTGGGATGACAGAAAGGCGTGGTATTATGTGCTTACCTGTTAAATATTGGTGGAGTAATGTTACTCATCACACAATTATGGAAATACATTTTGGATTTGGGCCCCACCAAACGTTCGGACATGCTTTATCTCATTATAAAATGTTTAGTAGGCTGTGTCTATTGTTCAGGTTGTACCAATATGAGTAAAAGTTCCTCCATTACCGATTGACACTCAACAAGCCAACTGCATCACGTGTTCGTTAAATAGGGTAGTAAATCTTTGTAAATAATTTTTTTTTTTTCAATAAATACACAATATTTCCTTGCTCTGGGCCAATACAGTCACTCTACCACAAGCAGATCTGTGTTAATGTTTGAGAGTCTGTAAAGTACTTTGAAAAGCCTCTCAACAGGAAATTTAGACATAACCGACATAGTAACTTCCAGAATGTTCTTCCACAGGAAATTACAACACCATGACTCTACGGAGCATGAATTCCAAAATTTGTAAGATAATAAATTTACAGATTTATTACACATTTAATCAATTCATATTGGGAAGAGATATTTTATAGAGTGCAGGTGTTCTGTGGCTCATGGAATAAAAGAGTAAATAATACAGAGTATGCAGAGTTACAGACTCTTGAATTTCTTTGAACTCTGTCCCGTAGTGAATTGCAATGACCTCAAGGATCACATTATGCTATAGCTGCCATAACTGCATGTCCATCCATACCTGTGGAATGTGCTTTTTAACGTTAGGGTCTAGAAATGGGACCATGATACACAAATGTGTCTAAACCTGTATACGTCTTCTCCTCAGGCTGGAAAAACTTTGCTCTTCTTCTTTTTAGACCAAAGCCATTCTTTTCTCAGTCAGTGTTTGAGCTATAAAATGGGGATAGAATGTAATAAAATAGGCTCAATGAAAGATTTAACTGTTTTGGTTTGCAGAACCGTACCTGGGGAAACGCAGGTGGATGTACATTTTCAGATCAATAAGATTTTGCTTTTATTTTTTCATAATTCCAATGTATACCGGACCAATATGTAGATTGTTTTAACATCACCAGTAGATCTATGTGTACATGAAAACGAAGCTGTGTGCCTTAATGGCAAGGAGGACTTACAGAAACTAGCGTAAAAACAGTCAGGCTGCACATAAAAGCAATTGGATAGTCAATTTTCTGGGTATGGTTGTTCTGGGTTAGAACGTACTGTACAGTGGAGTGACATCCTCTTGCCACAATGAAAATGGCATGCTGCTTCTAAAAACAATACTTGGTAGATAGGTCAGACCATCTAGACCTGGCACAAACCTTAAAGGAAACCATTATGGTATCTATTGAGGTTTGCGCGAGGTCCAGACATTCTTGCATATCTTCCACGCATCTACATGATCCCTAGGTCGGCGGTTACTCTGAGACGTCAGCACCTCCTCCGAAACAATAGGCCTGCATGAGCTGTTGTGCCTGTTACACAATGCTTAACTCCTTGCTGTCATTTGACATACACTTACGTCATAGGCGGCAAGGGAAATTATGGAGCGGGCTGAAGTCCACTAATAGAACAACATTAATAAATCTGGTGCATTTTATGAATCTTTTTAGTCACATCCCTTCCTCTAGACACTGTTAAGTGAGATGTAAGATGTGTCTAAATACATAATAAATTTGACACACATAGACAGGTTTTTTGCGCCATTTGAGCCAGAATTCTTATTAATTTTTCATGGTAAATCTATCCCAATGAGCATAATAACATCAGTTAGATGGATTCACAATTCTGTAATCTTCTCTGATAAATAATTTTTTTTATATACATGACACAACGTAATCATTTTCATGATTTATTCCCAGAAGAATATCTACCTTTGCAGTTCAAAATAGTAAGATTTGGTAAATTTATTACACATTTAATGAGTTTTTTATTGGACAACCATATGTTAAACAATACAGATGTTCAGTGATTTTTGGAATAAAATCCTAATATGCTACATCATGAAGTCATATTTATGAATACATTCATATTCTGTTATTTTCTTTGGTCTTCCTCACCCATTTGAACTTTGGTGCCCCCTGTGCAGGATCAACCCCTTCATGAGAGCCTATTGACTACTTGAAGGTAGTCGATGAAGATACAACTACCTTCAATGTCAGCAGAGGGCAGCAAATTGGGATGCAGTCTCCTCCTGCAATGTATGAACATAAGTGTTTACACAGATCTAAGCCCCACTGCTGATTATAGGGGCTACGCCTGCATCCTGGTATCTGAGGGGGCATCAAAAGCCCTTCTTAGCGAACAGTAGTATTCTAAAGTATTATAAAGGAACAGTGCAGAGGTGTAACGGCTTTTCATTATATTGCTATAATATCGTAACTGTAGACAGAGAACAGTGTAGATCCTTACAATGTTTATTGAACCTACATCATGTGAAGTAATTGAAGACGATAGCTTAATGTGCAATGATCAATAGAACGCCTCGGTACAGATTTTGTCCTGGGCCCAGGATCTGTCATGCCATTTATGAACCAGTCATTGAATGCAATAGCAGTGCTTGTGTGATTTACATGATGGTAGCAGAGAGCACACTATTCTACTAGTCAAGGGGTGGCCTAAAAAGTTGCTCGTGATGTACAGCTGCCAAGCAGTGGCCAGTAGATAGTGATGACTACCCTTTTGTTAACTTCTTGCATGTTGGTGAAGCTAACTTGAAGAGGCTCTGTCACCAGATTATAAATGCCCTATCTCCAACATAATCTGATCGGCGCTGTAATGTAGATAACAACAGTGGTTTTTATTTTGAAAAACGATCATTTTTGAGCAAGTTATGACCTATATTAGATTTATGCTAATTCGTTTCTTAATGACCAACTGGGTGTGTTTTTACTCTTTTACCAACTGGGCGTTGTACAGAGGAGTGTATGATGCTGACCAATCAGTGACCAATCAGAGTCATGCACTTCTCATTGTTCCAGCCCAGCTCCTTTTACTGCACAGTCACACTGGGCTGTGGATCATGCAGGACTGAAAGAATGAGAAGTGTATGACGCTGATTTGTCACTGATTGGTCACTGATTGGTCAGCGTCATACACTTCTCTTCACAACGCCCAGTTGGTAAAAAGTAAAAACACGCCCAGTTGGTCATTTAGAAACTAATTAGCATAAATCTAACATTGTTCATAACTTGGTCAAAAATGATCGTTTTTCAAAATAAAAACCACTGTTATTTACATTACAGCGCCGATCACATCATGTAGGAGATAGGGCACTTATAATCTGGTGACAGAGTCTCTTTAAGCATCAGGGTTCACCTATGAACATTTCCCTCCTGCAACGTGTCCGTATGGACTAAGGACTTATGTTATGAATAATGTAAGACACTATGACCATATACTGTTTTATATGTACAATTATAGTTTATGTGCTCTGAAAAATGTTACATACATAAAACAACAAGAAAACTCAATTGTTGTCGTTTCAAGCTATGTTGAGATTACATAGCTAACTTAAGGGCTGTCCGAACATAGAAGCCTGTGGGACAGATGACCCAGTCTACATGGACAGCAGCACATGATGTTACAATGAGGCAAAACTGTTTGACATCTGTAGAGCTTGTACAATGTTTTTTTAATTAGCTTTGTCCCTGTGTAATGTCGGATATTGTCTGTACATGTTCCCTCTAAACTCTAAAGGGATGCAGAGTATCTTGGTGCTATATAAATAAAGATTATTATTATTAAGCTTAAAGGATTATTCCCATATTATAAAGTGATGGCATATTGTTAGGATGTGCCCTTACTGTATGATAAGTCGGGGTCCGACCTCTTGGATCCCCGACAATCCTGAGAATAAAAAGTCTGCAGCGCTCATTGAGCGCTGTGTCCCCTTCTAAGTTTGCTGCAGCTGCCCTGTTTCATTTGAGACATGGGCGTGGTGTACATTGTACAGTTTTTCTAAAGGGTGAATATTCTATGTCTTATTTGTTAATTATTGAGTTGATATATATTGTAATAGTGGCACATTCACATATGTAGCAAACAACATTTCTGTGATTTATGGGGTGTGTTTGATAAAATAAAACCCCAGTCCAAGCGCTATATTATCTGTTCTTACTTGGATGCCCCTGGTGCCTACATAGCCTTGCTACAGGGGAAATATAATATTAAACATTGCCCATTGAAATCAGTAGGTTACCATACAATTTATGGTCCCACTGTCTCCTCCCCTCCGGATTGGGAACTGATCTTTGCAGCAGCTCTTCAAATAGAAGATCCATAGTGGGCGACACTACTCAATGATGTCCATACCTTCGAATAGGCTATATGGCAAGAGTTGTCTTGAGCAGATCCCTTTAAAAGGGTTTTTAACATTGGTAGGAGATTGATAAGAGTTGCACCAATCTGTGGTCCATCCTAGGTCCCCCACCAATCAGACATTGATGGCATATCTTATGATATATTGAGGACTCTACATGAATATTCATAGAATGAAGGGATCTCATCGCTCTGTAAAGCACAGCGCCCCTTCACCTTTTCTCCTTTCGTGCTGTCAACAATTGTTCCAATCATCTGATGAGCCAGGGTGGATGATTCATACAATATTAGGACTTAGTTTGGAAATCAGAAGTTGCCTTTGGAATAGGATTAATAGGATTTTCACGCGGCCTCTTGTAACATTTTAGGCTACAGCTATAACGTGAGATAAACTCTTCTTTGAGCAGTTCATTTTAAACTCCCAGGCTTAGATGTGACTTTGTGTGTGTGAACAGGGCTGTCATCGTACATTCCAAGTTATTGTCAGAGATGAATTTGTCTTTCCTCAGCGCTGCTCACTGCCGGGGCGGCAGACATTCTTCTGCTTTGTATTAATCCAATTACTAAACACCTGCAGACATGCAATAACAATTCTGTGGCCAAGTTCCTCCGCAGAGTTTTTATAGGAGAATGTAATCTGCTATCCCGCTATCAAGTGTCACATTACATGTCTAAAGAATCCTGATCTCCAAAAAAATAATAAAAAAAACTTGTCATGGATGGAAGAGAGCAAAGATTCCTCCAATTTCAAAAAGGAACTGATAACAAAATATGTATTACACAACGCAGAGGAAACATGCTTCAAATAGCATAGTCCAAACTATAAAAGCTATTGGGTCTACCATTAAAATCAACTCAGGCAAATATTATATTAATATCAAGTAAAATTCTAGCAAACCAGCATACCTGGGCCTGCTATCTGAAATGCTGAATTATTGGAAGCCTACATTGTCACCAGCCACCTCCATCGCACATTCATGCGATGAGTCCTACCTGTAGTCTGAAGATAGTATGAGGATTAACTACAACTCCCATTCACCCACAGGCAGGTCCATTTTAACACATTGGTGGGCCTAGTGCAAAGGTTTTAGGTGTGGGCTCCCCTCTTAAGCACTGTTAATTGTCTTCTGATGTCTACACAGTCAATTAAGCAGCAAAGAAATAATTATTCTTATTTAGAGACAATTTTTTTAAAAACTTTTTTATTTTAGATATGTTCCTTCTTACACAACAGAAGAAAAACAAAACTTTTAGGGTAAAAAAAAAAAAAAAGCAAAAAATACGATGCTTATCCAATGGGCAACACAGTGACCGACAATATACATGACTTGCATAAAAAAAAAGGAGAAATATAGGGAGAACAGAGAGTAAAAAGAGGAGAACAGGGAGGGGGATGGAGAAAGATAATATAAAGCAATACATGTGGTCATACCAATCATTCAGCATCATTCAAATAGTCAAATATAGGGCCATGGATGCATAAAAGGAATGTAAATTGTTATTCATTAAATCCCCGTATTAGATGTGGATATAATACTCCATGTCAGGGGTCATATTCTATGAGGACAAAACATTGTAATTGCGATCATATAGCCGGATATCGATTGACCTTGTCCTCTTTGATTGCCACAATATCCTAAAAGCTTCGGGATTCCCCAAATCTAGCAACCATTTTCAGGAAACAGATTAATTATGATTTCCCGCTTACGCCATAGTCCACTTTGCAGCGGAAAAAAAGTGAGCAATAGTTTTAGAAACATCTGGGATTGGGGCAATAAGTAATGCTGACCATGGGGACAATCCGACATGGAGCTTCAGTTTCGCAAATATCCATCTCTCAACCCGTCTCCAATGCATTTGTGCTATTGGACATGTCCACCAAACGTTACTCAAAGTGTATATTTCTCCGCATCTGCGGAAACATAGATTCGTTTGGGATGGGAAGATTTTAGTTTGCCTTACAGGGGTCAGATACCATCTGGTCAGAAGTTTGTAAGAAATCTCCTTAATGTTATAAGAATGGGAAGAGTTGTGAGTTTTCTCCCATATTCACTGCCAAATAATGTCACCAGGGACAGGGTCTATCTCCTATTCCCATTCTGCTACAATGAATGCCATTGGGAGGTGGCAGGTGTTTGACCAGGAAAGAAATCTGGGATATGAAAAATGTGTTGAGGAAGGGTTGGACATTAATTTGTAATGATGTCATTGAGCATACCAGAGACGTAGGGAGTGCGCTACTACTGTATTCTCAACCAAGTTTAGGTGTGTGCCTAGTCCACCAAATAGAAAGTCCGTCCTCCTACCCTTTTGCAGTCCAGGATCTCTTTTACCTCGAATACATCAGAAGGAGTGCTGGGGGCAACTGTGGAACTAGAAGTCTTGCTGTAGCGGTTCAGGACCACTGGTTTCAGGAGGGACACATGGAAGGAGTTAGGGATTCTGAGGGTAGGAGGCAGCCGCAGCTTATAGGAGGCAGGGTTGATCTGTTGCAGGATCTCGAAAGGACCAAGGAACCTGGGAGCAAACTTGTATGAAGGCACCCTCAAGCGAATGTTCTGAGAGGACAGCCAAACTTTAGTCCCTGGAAGATACTGAGGCGGCTCTCTTCTCCTAGTATCCGCCTTTCGCTTCATGCGATCTACCGCCAGCAAAATAGAGGACCGGGTCTGTTGCCAGATTTGCAGGAAGTCCCCATATGCAGAGTCAGCAGCGGGTACCTGAGATGAAGTCGACACAGGAAGAGGGACTCTGGGATGTTGACTGTACACGATGTGAAACGGAGTGGAAGTGGTGGACTCACTTGTGTGGTTGTTATATGAAAACTCGGCCCATGGAAGAAGCTGTACCCAGTTGTCGTGCTGTGAAGAGATGAAGTGGCGGAGATAATTCTCCATGATCTGGTTGATCCTTTCAACTTGCCCATTGGACTGGGGGTGATAGGCTGAGGAAAAGTCCAAACTCACATCCAGGAGTTTACAGAGGGCTCTCCAGAACTTTGACGTAAACTGAACACCCTGATCTGACACGATGTGAAGAGGCAGGCCATCCAAGCGAAAGATGTGTAGAATGAAGAGACTCGCCAGACGAGGAGCAGAAGGTAGGCCGGTCAGCGGGATAAAATGTGCCATCTTAGAGAACCGGTCCACCACCACCCAGAAGGTGTTGCATCCTGCTGAGAGAGGAAGGTCTGTGACGAAGTCCATTGCAATGTGCTGCCAGGGGGCACTGGGTACAGGCAGAGGTTGAAGCAGGCCGGCAGGCTTGGAGTGAGTCACTTTGGCACACACCTTGCAAGCAGAGACAAAGTCCAGAACATCTTTAGGTAGCGTGGGCCACCAGAAGTGATGAGCAATCAGGTCTCGGGTTTCACGGACACCAGCGTGCCCAGCCAGTTTAGAACTGTGTCCCCAGCGGAGAATTCTCCTGTCTGCCAACCGAACAAACGTCCACCCAGGAGGGATGTCTCTAATCTGCAGAGGATAAGCGGTGACAACGCAGGACGGGTCTATGATAGTCTGAAGGGACTCCACCGTGTCTTCCGTCTCAAACGATCTGGACAGGGCATCGGCCCTCACATTCTTGTCTGCGGGACGGTAGTGGAGCAGTGGAGCAGAAATTGGAAACGGATGAAAAACAGCGACCACCTGGCTTGACGGGGATTCAGTCGTTGTGCCGACTGAAGATAGGTGAGGTTCTTGTGGTCGGTGAAGATCAGGATGGGGTGAGCAGCGCCATCTAGAAGATGTCTCCACTCCTCCAGGGCCAATTTTATGGCCTGTAGCTCCCGATCTCCAATGGAGTAATTGCGCTCAGCAGAAGAAAACAGTCTTGAGTAGTAGCCACATACTACTGCCTTTCCTTTGGAGCTCCTCTGGAACAGAAGGGCACCTGCACCAACAGAGTAAGCGTCCACTTCCAGAGAGAACTGCCGAGACACGTCAGGATAATGGAGGATCGAGGCTGAAGTGAAGGCTCTCTTGAGGCTAATAAATGCGGACTCTGCCTCTGGAGTCCACACTTTGGCGTTCACACCCTTCTTGGTAAGGGACGAGATGGGAGACGTCAGAGAAGAGAAGTTAGGAATAAACTGCCGGTAGAAATTGGCGAATCCCAGGAACCACTGTATGGCCCTTAAGCCTTGAGGACGTGGCCACACCAGGACAGCTTTCACTTTCTCAGGATCCATCTTGAGGCCTTGATCCGAGATGATGTAGCCCAGGAAGGGCAGAGAACTCTTCTCAAAGACACACTTCTCCAGCTTGGCGTATAAATGATTCTCCCTTAATCGTAGTAGAACCTGACGGACATGCCTCCGATGAGTCGTCTGATCTGGGGAGAAAATAAAAATATCATCGAGATAAACAACAACACAGACATAGAGTAGATCTCGGAAGATATCGTTAACGAACTCCTGAAACACTGTGGGAGCATTACACAGTCGAAGGGCATCACCAGGTATCCGTAGTGCCCGTCCCGGGTGTTAAAAGCAGTCTTCCATTCATCACCCCGGCGAGTCCGGACTAGATTGTAAGCCCCCCGCAGGTCTAGCTTAGAAAAATTTTTGGCTCATCGTATTCGATCAAACAGCTCAGAAATGAGTGGCAACGGGTATTTGTTCTTGACTGTGATCAGGTTGAGGTCTCTGTAGTCAATGCAGAGACGAAGAAATCCGTCCTTCTTTTTAACGAAGAAGAATCCAGCCCCGGCCGGGGAGGAAGACTTTCGTATGAAACCCCTCTCCAGATTCTCCTTGATATAGGCCGACATGGATAGAGACTCTGGCAAGGAGAGAGGATATACCCGTCCACGGGGGAGAGAGGCATTAGGAACCAATTCAATGGGGCAGTCATAGGTCCGATGTGGAGGCAGTGTCTCAGCCTCCCTTTTGCTGAAAACATCTGCATACTGAGCAAATTGGGAAGGCAGTCCCGCCAACGACTGAGGCAGAGGAGGCTTGACAGGATGGATCTGCAACAGACAACGACCATGGCACTTGGAGCCCCATTGGAGAACCTCTCCAGAATTCCAGTCCAGGACTGGGGCATGTAGTCGAAGCCAAGGCAGGCCCAGCAGAACAGGGTTGATGGCCTTGGGCAAAAGAAGGAAAGAAATAAATTCGAAATGCAGGACTCCAACCTGGAGCTTCAACGGCTTGGTCTTAGAAATGATGGGATCAAGCAGAGGCAGTCCATTAACTGAGGCAACAGCCAAAGATGTCTCCAGGGGAACTGTGGGCAGCTGAAGATGATCCACAAGCTCTTTCTGGATGAAATTTGCAGCAGAGCCAGAGTCAAGATAGGCAGAGACTTGATGCGTCCTGTCGCCGGATACTAGGGTCACAGGAATAGTCAATTTGGAACCGAATGCTCTGTTAGGTTCCGTTCCACCTAGGGTTGTCTCTCCAACCAATCCTAGGCAAGGGGGTCTCTCTGGCTTCTGGGGACACAAACTCACAATATGACCTCCACGGCCGCAATACAGACAAAGTCCAGAAGTGCGTCTGCGTTGAGTCTCCTGGGTAGACAACTTGACAAAATTCCTCTGCATCGAATCCTCTGGTGGAATGACTGAGGGGGATTGCGGGACAGCAGAATCCAGCCTGGGAAGTTCTCTCTCCCGGAGAACCTCTTGGGAACATTCCCGGATCCTCATGTCAACTCGGGAGGCGAGTAAGATAAGATCGTCCAGGGTAGATGGCAGATCGCGAGTAGCCAGCTTGTCCTTGATCCTCGAAGACAGTCCCTGCCAGAATGTGGCCACCAAAGCCTCGTTATTCCAGGCCAATTCAGCAGCCAGGATACGGAACTGGATGGCATACTCGCCCACGGAGAGGTCTCCCTGGTGTAGGGTTAGCAAGGATGCAGCAGCCGAAGAAACTCTCCCAGGTTCCTCAAAAATCGAGCGGAAGGTCTGTAGGAAGCACTGCAGGTCCCGGGTCTCTGGTCCCTGATGTTCCCACAGAGGATTAGCCCATGCCAGGGCTTTGCCAGTAAGGAGAGAGATGATAAAGGCGATCCTGACGTCATCCGAACAGAAGGACCCGGCATGTAGTCTGAAATGGATCAGGCACTGATACAAAAATCCCCTGCAGGACTTCGGATCTCCATCATAGCGCGGAGGTAGCGGCAAAAAACACAGGGGCTTGGTACCGGTACAGACAGGAAGTGTAGCAGGCGGAACCGCAGGAACGGGTGCGGTGATGACTGTGGTTGGAGCAAGCAGCCGATGGGCTATGGCGTTCACCAACAGGAGGAGCTGGTCTTGTCGTGACTGGAGATCCTCCATCTCGGCCAGCATGGCTTGTGTCGTCAAAGTCTCAGGTTGACCAGTGGGGTCCATGGCCTGAGCGTACTGTCACGGAGCGAGTTAGTGGACCCACTAGGCCGTACCGCCGCAGCGGGGAGGCAGCTGGCCAAACAACAGGACACCCCAGAAATACAATGTCCCGCACAAGGGTACCTGAATAGTCCAGATGGTGGCCGCAGCTCTGGCACAGATGAGATGGGTGCAGCAGATGGCGCCAAACGTGGCGGATGACACAGGAGCCGCAAGTTGCGCCAGACGTGGCGGATTCCTCCGGACGTGGCAGAAGACACAGGACGTGGCGGATTCCTCCAGACGTGGCAGATGACACAGGACGTGGCAGATTCCTCCGGATGTGGCAGATGACACAGGACGTGGCACGACTTGATACTAAGGCACAGCACGGGAAACAGGAACGGGTAACAAGGCACGGGTAACAATTGGAACGGTAAACACTAAGGGACCATTTGCAAGACAGACTGGGAAAACTAACAACGCTCAGGCAAAGATTAGAAGGCCGGGGGCCTTCTTATAGACCAGGAAATCGTGGCAGTTCATGATGATGACGATTTCCTATTTGCGCGCGCTGGCCCTTTAAGGCCGGGCGTGAGCATGCGCGCGCACACTACGGGACACAGCCGAATGGAGCGGAAGTGAGCACTGGTGTCTCCTAGGAGGGAGACGGGGACCAGCGCTCACAGATCCATGGCCGCGGGCGTCGGGAGGTGAGTGAACCCGACGGCCCGTGGCCATGGACGCTACACAGGTCTTGGGGGTCCCCAGAGTAGTGGGGGAGCAGAGGCAAATGGAGACCTGGACTGGTAGTGGTGACCCGTGGTGAAGGTACAGGAGACATAGGCGCTGCTGGTGACATCATAGAATCGAGACGTTGCACAACATTTTGCAGCAGGAGGTAGAGAGTATCCTAGCACTCACGTTGCCGTGATAGCTCCAGGGATAGATGAGCAACAGCAGGTGGTGGTACATCAGTGAGGTTCATGGCCAGAGCAAACTGTGACGATCTCCGTTCAATATAGCGTAGTAGTAATATTTTCGGACGGCAAGGGGTATAGTGAATCCACCGTGTCATACAGGATTTCTGGTGGCTAGACTGGCTTTTCACCCTCCAACCCTTGTATAGGGTCTTGGTCTTCATTGCGAGAACATTTTTGAGGCACATTATTGAGAAAGGTTTTTAACTCACAGGTGACGTCTTCTCTGATTGTAGTATTTTGATTTATCTTTTCTTCTCTATCTGGCCCACACTGCCATGAAAACTTCTTCCAGCCAGGTCTCGTTTCTGCAGAGTATGCAGCCCAGACATCTTTGGCTCCTCGCTTTTCTATCACCCTTCACACCTTCTATCCAAACTCCCAATCCAATCCTGCTGCAACGCCCAATGCTTTACCCATTGCTGCCCCTGATTTGACACCATTACTGTACCTGCTATTTTGCACAGTGTCCTCAAATACTGTACTTAAATATTATATCGGAACAAATTGAAAATACAGCATCAAAATAATTTGGTGTCAACTATAATTAATAAGTAAAACACTAAGGCCTCATGCACACGACCGTGTTTTTGCGTCCGCAATTCAACCGCAAATCCACGGGTTAATTGCGGACCCATTCATTTCTATGTGGCCATACCCACTATCCGTGTTTTCACGGCTCTCCGCATGTCCGCACATCCGTGCCGCAGAAACTCCGGACATGTCTTATTATGGGCCGCAAATGCGGTGCGGACATGCCAATAGAAGTCAATGGGCCCGTGGAAATTGCGGATACACCTCCGTGTGTCATCCGCAGTTTTGCGGATTTGCGGAAGTGTTGCTAGGCGACGACCGGGAATGAGTTCTGTCGTCATCATGTTTTACCTAGGCTTTTTTTTTTTCATCCGCATTTTGCGGATTACATACGGATGAACTGCGGAGGACATACGGATGAACTGCGGATGACATTTCACGGAACACGGTCCTGGAATTTGCGGACCAGAAAAACACTACGGTCGTGTGCATGAGGCCTAAATCTGAAATCTAATAGGAGGCTAGCATAAATAATCACTAACAAGAAAATTGTCATTAAAACATAACCATTAGTGGTCAATTTAAATAAAAGCTATAGAATATCAATTGTTGTCACAGTGTCAATGAGTAAAAAGTGTACAGGGTGTAAACAACGAGCTGCGAGCCAACAAGATATTAATTTATTTAAAAAAAAAAGGTATTTTTGGTGACTCACCACCGGATATGTGTCTATTTCCATGAGGAATCCATTGGCAGTAGTTACAGATAATGGACCCAGATAGTTCCTATCCGTCAACTGTAACTAAGATAGAAGATAACACAGATATTTTGTGTGAACTGTCTCTATGAATACACCCTACACAGTCCCTCTACAGAGAAACCACCCTGAAAAGGACAACCCTGTGCAGCTTTCCTTAGTGAACCCCAATGTAAACCTATAACAATTGCAATGTTTTTAGTTCTTAACAATAGTTACCCCAATCAGTAATAGTGCCCTAGACAGTAATAGTGCCCCACACAGTAAGAGTGCCCCTTTATGCTCTACACAGAAATAGTGCCCCCTTTTAGGCCTTACGTAGTAATTGTGCCCCCTACACAATAATGCCTACTTTGTGCCTTACAGAGTTAATGACCCCTATGTAAGCCCCACACAGCAAAAATGCCCCTTTTTTCCCCCTTGCGCATATCAATAATGGTCCCGATGGAGCCCCAACGCAAAGCAAAAAAGCCCCCTTCTGAGCCCCCACATATAGCAATATAGCCCCCTTTTGTGCTCCCCACAGTAATAGTCGTAGCCCTGAAGAAAAAATAAATTATATTTAGCTAACCACATCACCATTACAAGCAGAGCAGCTGGGGCCTCCTCTGGCCTGCACTCAGTGCACAGGATGACGGCAGCCCGGCACAGGCGGCATGATGACTTCACTGCATTGCGCCGTCTGCCCTGGGCCAAGACCTGCGGACCACTCTAATAGAAAGAATGCAGGGGCTTCCTGCTCTGCCATAGCTTTAATTTTTATCTGCTTCCTGAGGATGTGGTTACAGTTTGAAAAGATGCAACCGCCAGGGTGCCTGGTGCAGGAGTACCGCTTACCCTATGGTTAAAGTGGACCTGCCCACACACTGGACAGAAAAATCTCTTACACCTTATCTTTTCAAAGAACGGTCGGTGCTCCACGCTGCTCTGTGTTGAAAGGTCTGCAGCGATGATGTGCCCATATACCCACATGATCGCTGCAGACAACCACTAGCCTCAGTGGTAAACGGCATGAAACCGAAGAGGCCACTGATTTGCTGATTCACGGGCATGTCATCGCTGCAGCACCGTTGACAAGGAGCGGCAGGGGGGAATCTGTCAGGTGAGTTATGGGTCTTTTATTGTTTTATGGAAACCCCCATCCCTGCCCTTTTCCGCCTATCAATTGTATCAAATATCAATTGTATCAAAATCAATTGTATCAAAAATCATGTTTTCGTTTTCTCGCTTTTTATATTCATTTTATGCATAAAGAAAAGAAAATATTGTGATCTGATATAAGCTGCAGGAATACACAGAAGCTGTGACACATTATTAATGGAAAACTTTGGACTATTAACCTGGGACGAAGCAAAAGAAGGAATGACCTGCCATATTCAATACCAGAAATATTATAATGTGCAAGATATTAAAATTCAGCATCTTTATAACATACTTTGAATTTCCTTGCCTCATTATTTTCAAGATCCCTGCTTGCTGCGATTGGATTACATCGTTATTGTTTACATCCTATACAGATTAATTATCTCTTACAGCTGTGGGTTTGATGTATAAAACAAAGCAGAATTTATTGTAAGGTGATGATCCCATAGCCATAGCTAGAGGTGAGACAGAGGTAACAGTCGCACCCAAACCCTGGTGCCTGCTACATAAGACACCAAAATTATAAATGGCACAGTAGGTGGGGGTCCATGTTACTGATTCTACATTGGGGTCCAGAAGTTTCAAGTTACCACAATGGAAAATCCCATCTAGTTAAAATTTCAGATAAAAAGTAAAATTGCTGTGAGCTATGGAAATAGTAAAGAATACTGAAAATTGTATGGCAAAATGTAGATCTAGAAAAAACATAGCTTAACTTGATGAAGTTCAAAGGGTTGTCCCACCATAGACAACCCCTATTATATGGAAGCCACGGCGTCAAAAAGGTCCTGACAGAGCACCAGAGCTACTCTTACAGACCTTCTCTCCAATTTCACTCATAGGGGGGTTTCAATTTGGGTGAAGCCCTCTAAGATGTCCATACGCCCTAACAAGCCATATGCGGATGAGGTAATTTTGAAATACTACACGACCGTATTTTTTCCCACCCGTAAATACTGGCGTAAATACGGGTCCGGTGTCACACGTATTCCACCCGTTTTGCACCAGTATTTACGAACCCGTGCCCGTAAATATGGGTCCGGTGTCACCCGTATTCCACCCGTACTTACGGGCACGTTTTTGGCGGCAAAATAGCACTGCACTAATCGGCAGCCCCTTCTCTCTGTCAGTGCAGGATAGAGAGAAGGGACAGCCTTTTCTGTAATTAAAGTTAAAGAAATTCATACTTACCCGGCCGTTGTCTTGGTGACGCGTCCCTCTCTTCACATCCAGCCCGACATCCCTGGATGACGCGGCAGTCCATGTGACCGCTGCAGCCTGTGATTGACCTGTGATTGGCTGCAGCAGTCACATGGCCTGAAACGTCATCCAGGACGTCGGGCCGGATGTCGAGAGGGACGCGTCACCAAGGCAACGGGCGGGAGACCGGACTGGAGGAAGCAGGAAGTTGTCGGTAAGTATGAAAGTCTTTTATTTTTATTTTTTACAGGTTTATACTGATCGGTAGTCACTGTCCAGGGTGCTTAAAGAGTTACTGCCGATCAGTTAACTCTTTCAGCTCCCTGGACAGTGACTATTTACTGACGTCGCTTAGCAACGCTGCCGTAATGACGGGTGCACACATGTAGCCACCCGTCATTACGAGAGTTCCATAGACTTCTATGGACTGTCCGTGCCATTATTACGGCCTGAAATAGGACATGTTCTATCTTTTTCAACGGCACGGGCACCTTCCCGTGAGAAAACGGGAAGGCACCCGTCGCCAATAGAAGTCTATGAGCCCGTTATTACGGGTCGTAATTACGACCCGTAATAACGGGAGTTTTTACGGTCGTGTGCATGAGGCCTAACTCTGTAGAGTTGACTTGGGTCAGTCTCACATTTCACACCTTGTTGTAGTCATGTCCTGTCATTCATTTAATTTTGATATATGGTAGAGCAATTTGCCTTGTAAAAGAGGTACCCAATACAAATGTTGGTTACAGAATAGGATAGGGTCAAAATAATATTTTTTAATTTTTATGGGCCAACCATGATTTCTATATTTGAGACACATAATATTTCTTGAAATACATTGAACTTTATTGTCTTATTAGGTTTGCCCTGTGATTAGTTTCAGCCAATGTGAAAATCAATAAACACACACGTAGAATTAGGCTTTCAGCTAAGTCTATTTAAATATGTTCCTACAGCTCTTGTCTGCTTCGTTTTCTGGCATGTAAAGCCATAGAGAACATACACGTTATTCAAGAATAGAAGTGGAATACATCTCAAACCACCTGGAGTTTATAGCATCACAGTTATTGGAGAAACATAGAAAATGTCCTCAGGGGTCTTTTTGTACACAGCTGTAGACAAGACAGTCATAGATCTTCAGCCAATGGAGGCATTCCGTACCAAGAGTCCCTTCCCCGGGAAAAACTGACATTGCTTCTACCCATATGTAACCTTCAGCCGAGATCAAAAGCCCACTGTTTGACAGTAATAGTAGTAGTCATAAAAAAATGTGCCATCTGTCATCCTAACAGCTTTTGAAATGTTAAATTGTTGAGGATATGATTCCAATTAAATACCATATGAACTCCCGCTTTTGCTAAAATAAAAATATACACACAGTGACTCTGAAAGAGAAGGATAATTTTACAGATGATGTATTGTTCTGCTAATGTAATGTGTGAATTATTTCAGACGTAATCATAAGGTCTTGAGCCCAACAGTGGAAACAAGTTGGAGCTCCCATTTATATCTATGCAAATAAAGCACATGTCTCACAGGCCATATCATCTATATATATGTAAAACAACTTCATGAAAAAGCTATAAACCCCAGTAGCAAGAGACCTGCTGTACTGTGAGCGTCAGAAGTGATAGTCCACTGCTGAGCCCCATGGTCCCTGATAAGGCTTAAAACCATTATCATGTAAAGACTTGGGTCCACCATGGGCCTGACCCTGAAAATGTATATATATCTAAATTGGTGAACTGCTCCTCACTGTACATGGACATTTTTAAACGTTACAATTTATTATCAAAAGAATTGAATAAAAAATTATTATACAAAGACCAATATTACCACCATACAATGACCATACAGTAGTAGATACTAGTCCTATACAGGCGCTCTGTAGACCTTATAAGTGATTATAGTACAGAAAAACGGAAGATCCAGCAGCACCGGTTTAGAGATGTGGGTTCAAACCCGTGGGAGCAGACCAAGATCCCAGTAATACAGAAATCCAAAAACAGGCAGCAGTTTCAGCTCCAAACACTAGAGCCTTTCTCAAGCAAAAGACATGTGCATACACAGCAATATAAAACAAGATGTCAATCAAAAATTGGCAATTGTTAATTAGTTACATACATTGAAAAATGCAGAATAAACGTGAAATTAATACACAGTACGTACTCCCATGGGAGTAATTATTATATACTTGTGACCAGATAGTGCAAACTATGGGTGTATCAACCAAAACCAGGTAAAGAGTGTTAAGTATCAATAATCATTGATACCCACACATGTGCATTAATAATACAAAACATACTTAAAACAGCGATATCACCTGAGGAGACTGCATCTACATTGCAATGGCGGCCACGAGGCGCCTCTGCGCATGCGTGGAAAAATGACTGTGCACTACGATGTCCCGGATGTGCAGCGCGATTACGCGCATGCACACTGAATAGATGAGTACTACGGGCGCCATCTTGGAATTGGGCAGAGAAGAGGAATATGCTGCCCGATATAACACTCGTGTAAGTGCTGATAAATTAGTATTATATGCATGACAATCGCTGTATGCATGTCAATTGAGGATAGTATAGGGAGGCTGGCAATAAAGTGATAATACATCACCCGGACCCGTACACATAAACGGCTGCAATCCAGAGGGGAAGAAATCAAGCTCCTACAGCAAAGGGACAAACAGAGGTCAAAAACCGCAAAACGCAGCCTTCAGCCACCAATAAAAGGGATAGCACCAACACTAGTATGAGAATTATCTCACACATGTGCAGTGGTGCGCTCCCAAAAGTCCCTGCCATACTCATGAGCGTACAAACGACAGTATTGGAGAGCACTTGTGTTACCATAGGTCCAGGCAGAAAAAAACTTTGTATGCCTATAGCCAAATAAATACTCACTCAAGACTAAATAGCATACAATTTATTATTTAACACAATAAAACACAATCTCAAGATAGCCGGCCATAAAGTAGATTAGAAGCAGTCATTCAATACGTCCACAAGGGTGATATCCAGACAGATGTATCATCATCTAAAATAAAAGAAGACAATTAGTATAGATCCAGTAAAATTTAATCATCATGTCAAATCTATACACGGAAAATTATCCTAACACATATCACCAGTGAGCGTCACTGGCAGAGGGACCTATACCAAACATCCCAATGCGAAATCTATATTCAAACCCTTAGGTTTCAGAGTATCAAGCCTACCTATCCATTGCAACTCCCTTATTTTCAGGAGCTTAGTCCTGTCACCTCCCCTCCTGAGTGGCGGAATATGGTCAACGATCCAAAACCTCAACTGTGACTCAGTGTGACCCAATTCCGCAAAATGTTTGGATACTGGAAGATCCAATTTTTTCTTCCTGATGGTATACCTATGTTGATTAAGTCTAGTTTTGAGATCAAGGGTGGTTTCACCCACATACAGCAATTTACAGGGACATTGAAGGACATAGATTACAAAATCACTGTTACATGTGAGATAGTGTCTGATCTGAAATTACCTGCCTGTAGTGGGGTGCTCCAAATGTGGGCACTTGTGTATTAATTTACAGTTGACACAGCACAGACATGGAAAACAACCTACTTTTGGTTTAGTTAAGTATGTCTGTTTTTTTGTTGTAATTGGACCTACATCTGCTCTCACCAATTTATCTTTGAGACTCGGAGGTCTACGATATGAGAACAGAGGTAGATTGATGAATTCACTTACCTGAGGGAGACAATTTCCCAACATAGGCCAATGACGTCTAATGACGTTGGCAATATCACCACTGTGTTCAGTATAGGTGGAAACAGAAGGTATGCGTTGTAGATCTGACCGTGGGCGTCCCGACCTAAGGAGTGTCTCTCTATCCAGGTCCGTCACCCTCAATCTATGTTTGTTAAGGAGTCTCGACGGATAACCCCTTCTCCTGAAGCGATTGGACATTATATCAAGAGATTTTTCCGTAGTGGTGACATCACTCACCACCCTCTTGACCCGCATAAACTGGCTGATAGGTAAACTTTCCACCATTCTACGTGGATGGCTACTGGTGAAAGGGAGCAAATTATTGCAATCAGTGGGTTTAACAAAGAGCTCAGTGGTGAAACCACCATCCTTGAGCCTAACCAAGACATCAAGAAATTGTATTTGGGTCTCAGAATGAACCACGGTAAATTTCACACCGTCATCCACTGAATTGAGGTAGTCATGGAATTCCTGTAATTGTATCAGGTCACCGGTCCATATTAGAAAAACATTGTCGATATATCGCCACCATTTGACCACATGTTCAAAATGGCGCGATGTATAGACAAATGTCTCCTCCAAAGTACGCATGAAAATATTGCCATACGTTGGGGCAATATTAGACCCCATCGCAGTGTCCTGTAATTGCAAAAAGCAGTCATCACCAAACATAAAATAATTACGTCTCAGAATTATCTCCAGGAGATGTAAAAGAAAAATACAACAATAAGACGTAAAATTTGACATATCCAAAAAGTTTTCAACAGCCTTCAACCCCTTAGTATGATCAATGACTGTATATAGGCTGGTGACATCAAAGAACACAAGTAAGATACTTTCTGTTATCGGCACCGAGACCTCCCCTAATTTCTTCAAGAAATCCGAAGTGTCCCTAATATATGAACTAGATTCTAGGGCATAGGGTCTGAGTATTTTATCCAAGAACATGGCTATGTGGCAAAAAATGGAATCTGTGCCAGACACAATTGGACGACCGGGGGATTGGTCAAGGTCTTATGTATTTTAGGAAGTACATAAAGTACAGGGGTCCTAGGCTGATCAATTGTGAGATAGTCCGCAACATTCTCATCAATAATTCCACCACTTATTGCCTTATCAAGTATCAATTTAATCTCCCTACCAATCTCAAATTTGGGGTCCTGTGAGATACGTTTATATATCACAGGATCACTCAATTGTCTTTATATCTCATTCATATACGCCACGGTGTCCATGACCACCACCGCGCCACCTTTGTCAGCTGGTTTAATTGTGATACTCAAATCTCGCCCCAACTCATTAAGGGCCTCAAACTCCTTTGTAATTAGATTAGGGTGTACACACTTACTGCTAAAATCAGGGCTGATTTTTATAGCTTCAATATCCCTTTTAACTGCAGAGATAAATGCCTCAATCGCAGGCATATTAGATAGAGGTGTAAATTTACTACCTTTGGACAACCCAATTTGTTTAAGGTTCAACTCTGAGCTCCTAACCGACAGCTCACTGTCGTACCTTGGAAGAAATATTCACGACTATCGCTTTCTCAGCTCCATCGGTCCCCTCTTCATCTGGTATCTGGACCTGTTCGCCCTTTGACTTAATCCACCAGCCGTGTCTTCTGCCCCCTCTCCTGGTACGCTTCCTGCTGATGTAGAAGTGTCCGGGGTCTCCCCTAAAAAAGGAAAAGTAGCGCCTGCCACCACTCTATTAGATCCAACCGATCTCCTGCGTCTCCGATTATATTTGGTGTTAGACACATCCTTGTAGTCATCTCCTTGCCAGTTGTAGATCCTACCCTTCTGGTAATTCTCCGTATCTCTGTTCCATTTTCTCCTTTTTATTTCTTCCTGATCGATCCTCAACCTCTGTATCTGTGATGATAAATTCTCTGGAAATCTGTCATATTCTTGATTATCAATCGACGTCCTCAATGTAGAGTCCACCTCTTTCATGCTGGTCTGAACCATCTGTATCTCCTGTTGTAGAAACTCCAAATTTAACAAATTTATAGTACAGTTACATTTAGTGACTCAAAGGTGACGTCTTCTTAGATTGGAGTTGTTCAATTTTCCTTTTATTCATCTGGCCCAGACTGCTATGATGACTTCTTACGGCCACGACTCCTCTCTGCAGAATTTGCAGCACAAACATCTTTTGCTCCTCTAGTTGTCAGCAACCTTCCTAATTGTTCCCAACCCTCTCTAAAAACTCGCCATTCAAAGTGCCTCAGATGGTAATAATGTCCCCTTGGTGCCCCTCACAGTAAAAGTACACTTTTTTGTGCTCCACACAGGAAAAGAGGTACCAAAAACTAGGCCCCACACATTAATAGTGCTCCTCTTAGTGCTTCACACAGTTATATTGCCCCAACACATCATACATAGCAATGCCTCTCTAGATGCTGCCAGACCGTATCACATCAGGGTCTTGTATGTGGTGCGGAACAGGCCAACCTGACATGGCAGCCTGAGGGAATCCTGGGCAGGCCCTCTGCGCTCCCTCTTCCCATCTTATGCTACTGCCATTAATAGTAGTTCGGTCCTTCACCCACCCCATAAATAGTGCCCCAAAATAGTACTTAAGCTCCACCCACCCAATTAATAGTGCCCCCATATAGTAGTTAAGCCCAACCCACTCAAATAATAGTGCACCCATAAATAGCTAGGCCAGCCCAGTGCAGGTGGCATGATGCAGGGACGTCTGTGCACCGCCTTTGCTGGGACGTCAAGCTGACAATCGCAGTCCAACAAATTGACTATAATTTTCGGCAGAAGTTGATTTAAATTATGGCGCTGTCTCATAGCTGGCATAGATTAGACTTTCTGGTACATGCATGGGCAGAGATGCGCCAAATTTATTAAGAGGTGTAACTGCAGCGCACTTTATATTAAGACTGTCATATGAAACGTCAGTCTTAATAAATTCCACCCTCGATTTCAATTAAAACTGGGTCGTATTTATCAAAACTGTCTAACAGAAATACTGTCCTTGTTCCCTATAGCAACCAATCATCCTGCAGCTTACACTTTTCCAGAGCAGTTCAAAGGGGCTGATTAAGATAGAAAAAGGAAAAGCGCCACTGATATCAATTAACTGTGTCTGGTATTGCAGTTCATTCGCATGTAAGATATCATCTATAACACCGGATACAGCCTAGGGAAAAGTGTGGCTCTGCTTTTAGAAAAAAAACAAGTAGACCCTCTACTTTTCCAGCACAGCGCCTTAAAGAAATGAAGGCCAAAATCTAATTGGTTTTGATAAAAGAAGCCGGTAAGTTTAGCCATGATGTAATGTGGGGTAAGTGGTGGCAGAATGCTTTAGAAGATTCTTTGTAACACGACTGTCATATACTGACAAAGTTATGGAGAACTTCTAAAGAACCGGAAGTAGACGTTCTTCTTGAAATGTTTTAAGACAACAGACAGGTGAATTCACTTTTTGTTTATTAACTCTAAAATAGTTAATTTGTTAATATTTTTATCAACACTTAGATGTTCTAGAAGTTAGGAACACGTCTAGTCAAAACAGCATTGGGAATATGGAACTAACAGGTAGAGCATTCAGAGTTGAAAAGTTGAGTGACTTCATCAGTTTCCCTCATAGACAAGATCTCTACAGTTGAAGTCCCACAGATTATGTCTACATGACTTTTTCAATTAAGTAACCCAAAATTGTGGAAAGCTATACATTATGCGGGAAGATTAAATATTTGAAGAAGCAGAGCAAACAGCAGTTACAAAAGACACATGTGTAATATCTTTACTCTGGTAGGGCATGCCAGGGGTTTATAAAGATATAGGCTGTATGGAAAGTAAAACCTAAAGAAAAGAAGGTGTCAGTCTACTTGGGATTTAATCAATGAACCGTTTTGTTTTAAGTTGTTTTACCCCCGAATTTTACATTGCTTTTATAGTCAATCGACTCTTCCGAGTTCACCGTAGTTTGCCGTTGTTTCACTGACTGGCGCATTTCCTATTATGGAGCCCTATTTCCCACATATGAGATGATGGAGGTTGAAAATGAATCAGTATATTAGTATTTTCGCCTCCATGTTGAAAATAAGTCCATGGAAAATGTTTGGCTACGTATTGTGTGACTACAACTGACTCAGTCAAAGGTATATAGGGGTGCAAAGGTTCCAGTCGCACCCTGGCATCTAATGGGGGCCAACACAGTCATATTCCTCTTGTGACGGGACCAGTCCTATAAATAACAGCAAGAGTTAAGAGGCCTTGAAGTTACACCTCTAGACTCATGTCTTGGTTAGTCTGACTGTATTTTACCCTTGAATGCCAAAGGTTCTATTTCAACATGGTCCAAAGACATATTGATAGGGTAATTGGGAACAGATATGTTAGTGTATATGTATTGAGTGTTTGCAAGATATAAAAAATTTGTACTCTCATAAGCGCAGTATAAAGGCTGGCTATGGAGTGCCAGTTGACCCAAGAGTCTCTATCTTCTTTTTCAAATTAATAGTGTCATCAAATCACAACTTATTAACCCGCAAACTTTTCTTGGTTCTACCACAATTCTCAAATTTCAGGACAATATCTCACAATCTTACGGAAAGTACAAAGTTGCTGCTTTTAATTACTCTTCATCATTATATAAATTTTTTTCTTTATTAGAAATAAGACAAGCATATAATCCAATTATATAGGAGAAAAGCACCGAGATAGTCAGAAGACTTTCACCACGGTTCCAAGGAATCATTTGATTATAGAGCAGATTTTGTAATATCTAAGGCTAAGTAAGACCTTTTTCTGCTGACCATCGGCACCGTTTGTGAGATGATAGAGTACAACAGCTGCTGACCAAAGGCAAATATCTCTGAAAATGTTGGCTTGCCATGTTGGATTTATTCCGTTCTTGTCGGAAACAATCGTTTGCAATACTTGGAAAATCCTTCATGTGCACCTCATGAATAGAAGCCCAGGTCAGAGATCAAGGGAGAGATCGATTCTCAATTTTAACATATGGCATTGCTATCCAGAATGACAACCTTCACAGATCAACCGTGAAGACAAATCCTTCAGAAAATGTCTGTCTGCAATATCTAGGATATGGCCAGCTTAACAAATTGATTAAATGGAGCATACAGTAAATAAATGTTCCATTGCCAAGATAGCATGATATACATCCAATATAGGGCATTTGGAAAAAGATTTTACTACGAATACTAATAGCTTGGGCTAGGTCAGTAAAATTACTAATAACTCCACTCAATAAAAAGTGATGGGACCCATATGTGACAATAAAGCTGTATGAACATATGCAATACACTCAATGACTAACCACTGGACCAGGCATCAACACCATCTCACTGTTCAGAAAAAATTGAGTCATAGATTAATAAGCAGGAGACAAGTACCCAAAGGGTTAATTAGTAGAAATATTTTAAGATGTCAAGAAAGAAAGTGAACACTGGTAAGACAGCATGGCCATAACAAATAAGTCATCTGGCTCCTTGAAGGTCAATAGTCATGGACTATTTGTAAGAAAATATCTATTGACCCCATGTTACTTGTGGGACAAGGTTAACCAACAAATATTTCTACTAGGCACAAATCAGTGAAAAACAGGGTGATAATAAATCTCTTTATAGATTGCAGCTTCCATCAGTTAGAAAATGGGACTTTTTAAAACATTTCCAATCTTCCTAAAATGCAATCCTTACATTGTAAAAGCATGTTCTAATTGTCAATGCATGCAAAAAAAAACAAAAAAACACCTCTCACTTATGGGTATTAACCCTGTAAGTCAATGTCTACCTCCTTAAAGGGCTTTGAAATATGACATGGGTATTAGTCAAACCAGAGACACCCATTTGTGTAAGAAAAAAAACATGTTCCCAGAGAGCCTTAAAGGGAATGTATGGTTAATATTTGTTTTTCACAAAACGAAAAAAAAATCTATACTGAAACAAACTCTTTTTTTCTAATCTGTGTCTATTTTCTATTTTTTTTTAATCTATTTTTTTATATGTTATGGGGGCAGCCATCTTGCATGAGCGTGTGCTCTGAGCTGTGAATAGTAGTTCCAGAGATTTGCTTTATAGCATTACATTTACATAAGAAATTTAAGCCAGAAATTGACTTCGATCAGAAAGTGTTGTGGGCATGCTCTGGCACATGTGCAGAGCTCACTGTGCGGGGAAGGGAAGGAAGGAAGGAGCTGAGCTGTGTCTATTTACCTCCAGTTTAATAATAGAGGTGTTCAATTTGTATTGTAATCCTGACCTCTCATGATAATAAGATGACCTTGCTCCCAGTGTACACAGCACAATCTGAAAGGTGTCATTTACATAAGAAATTTAAGTCAGAAATTGACTTCTATTGGAGAGTGTTGTGAGCATGCTCTGGCACATGTGCAGAGGTCACTATGCAAAGAAGGGGAGGAGGAGCGGAGCTTCTGACCCTGCCCCCAGTGTACACAGCACATGCTGAAAAGTGTCAGCCTATTGTGAGTGATCAGTGTCTAATGTGAAAACTGCAATATTTCAGGATTTTTTTTTAATATAGATGACATGTAAAAAGAAAAACTTTAACATAAAAGCGATAGGTAATTTTCTGACGACAGGTTCCCTTTAAAGTCTTCCTACCTTCTTGCTGGATCTTCACAAGAAAATTCTACTTCTTCGTAAGGAAAAATGTCAATGATCATAATGACGGCTGTACTACTCTACTTCAAGCATGAAACTGTTGATGTCTGGTTCGTTTAGTGTTCAAATCTCAGACCTCATGTGCCTATTTCAACAACGTTTCAAACTGTATTGTAATATGTTAATATTTTGGGACCAGACCAGACCAGACTTGACGGGACTAATTAAAGTTCTGATGAGTAAAAACCTATTTTTATATTCTAATTACATACAACATTGACATTTCGGTCCCTATTCGTCCAAGCATAATCTTGCATTGAGCCAGCACTTCTTCATACTAGCCGAACAAAAATCAGCAAAGCTCGGAGAAATGTGTTTTCTTTGGTTTAAAGCCACATTAATACTGCAATTGGGTTAGAAATGATATTTAACATGTGTCTGTCAAGCACGGTCAACTACAACGTGAAAGGGGGGGGCATTTATTTACAGGTGTAGGGAAAGCTTGTACAGTGTACTTGACAAAAAGAACGAAAAATAATTGGTCAATTGAAAATACAATGTTTAATTACATTTTTATTCAGGTGTTTGTGAAATACATGTAGACTAGAATTAATGGGACAATAATAGTTGTTGTTATAGACCAGCTATAGGGGAAAGGTTCACATACCCTATCATATACGTCGGGGTTTAAGTGACGATTGCTGGGGACATTGAACAGAAAGTGTAAGGTTGTGCTTTAAAAAGGATTCTGACTTCATACAATACTATTTTAACCCAGACAATTCATCATTACTGCCAACAAAACCAAACAAAAGAATTACATATAAGCCAGGCTCTTACTTTATTCTTAGACTCCCTGAAACATTCATCCAAGGAACTTGTCATCTAAACAGCTGCTTCTTACATGATAACTTTATTTATTTGTACTTTTCATGTAATTGTATTCATAGAAAGAATGGATCAAATAGGTTATATTTATCATGTGTTTATCCTTTGCCAATCGAGTAGCACTATACATACTGCTGTTTGCACTACTACAATGCTGTTTACTGACAACAAGGTTGGTGGCCCATTCCTGTCTGTGTTATGGGACCCCATGAATACTATGTATGCCCCTGTATAAGAGCCAAGGACGTGGGTGAACTAAAAGAAGAAAAAAATGGCGCTCTAAAGTATGGAACCTTAGTGGATTTGGGTATTCGTAGGTAAAATCAGAACTGCTCATCTGGTGAGGATGTGCTGGACAGGCGTAACTCTGCGGAAATGTGAAATAGCTGCAAAGATGTAAGCTGCTGCTTTCCCTGGTGATGGTTCCATGGGCACACAGCCATGAATGGATGCAAATTATAAGCAGAAGAAAACAGGGTAGACGTAGCGCTGCTTAAAAAGGATCTGTCACTAGTTTAGTAATGCCCAGTCTCCTAGCTAATCTTATAGGCGCTGTCACACTGATAATACTAGTGAGAATTGTGTCCTAAAACGTTTATTATTTTAAGAGTTATGAGGTTTTTTTTCTAAATATGCAAATGAGACTATATTTGAATGGGTTTGCCGACATACTGTGCAGCTGTCAAACGGCGACGCGTAAAAATACAGCCTCGTCAAAAGAAGTGCAGGACACTTCTTTCAGACGTAATTTGAGCCGTTCTTCATTTAACTCAATGAAGCACAGCTCAAAATTTACGGCTGTCAGAGAAGCCTCGCAAAATGCGAGGAGGAGCTTTTACGTCTGAAACGAGGCAGCTGTTTTCTCCTGAAAACAGTCTGTCATTTCAGACGTAAAAGCCTGCTACCGTGTGCACATACCCTAAAGCTGCTTCACACAGTGTGAGAGATTGAGGTTGAAGGGAAGGGGGATCACTTCAAATAGCCATATCTCCAGCTCTGGACCACCTATAACAGTGGTGTCATATGAAAGATGAGATTCTAATCTTTCATATAGCACCAGGAATGCAACCGGAGATATCACCAGTTGAAAACACAGTTGGGAATAAAAGCTGTATACTGTATGTTCAGGCTTTGTTGCTGGGCAGAGAAGAGGGAGAAGCTGTGTGACCAGGGGCGTAACTAGGAAAAACTGGGCCCCTCTCCTTGGTGCCACACACAGCCCCCCTTGTAGATAGTGCCCCCTGTAGATTGTGCCATACAGCCCCCCTGTAGATTGTGCCATACAGCCCCCCTTGTAGACAGTGCCCCCTCCCCCCTTGTAGACAGTGCCATACAGCCCCCAAGTGTAGATACTGCCCCAACCTCCCTTTTGTAGATAGTGCCATACAGCTCCCACTTCCCCCTTGTAGACAGGGTTACCACTTCACCCTTGTAGACAGTGCCCCCCAAACAAATAAAAAAAATATATTGTACTCACCTAGGCCAGCTGCTCCACAATTAAGACGGAATCCTTGCGTAGGCCGGCGTGCGCAGGGATGCCATCCCTGCGCCTAGTAGGCTGCAGGCCGAACGGCCTTTAGCCTAGTAGATGGCAGAGTAGCGAGATAGCTCCCTGCTCTATCAAAGCGTTCAATAGTATCTGCGTCTTAAGGAGAGGGGCCTGTGCCGTGGGCCTCAAAGCAGCCGCTATGGCTGCTACAGCGTTAGTTATGCCACTCTGTGTGACTATTGTACAGTGTCATACAGAAAACATTACACCTCCCAGAGTGAAAAGAACGAGTTACCTTCTATTTGGCAAGTATAGCCAAAATATGGCCATAACTTTGCAAATAATAAAAGTTTTCGGAAAAAAATTACACTGTAGTGATCAGCATCATAGCGCCTATTAGATTAGTTTGGCGATAGGGAATTAATAAACTAGGGACAGATCCTCTTTAAACATCACAATGAGAGACTAATGGTAATGGTGATGATATTTTTTGGAGAATTACCGGAAACACATTTCAGATCCGAACTGCAGACTCTATTAAGTCATAATGCCAACACAGAAAACAAGCAGCTATATATGCACATATTAATAAAGTGAAATTTGTGGCTAAAATGGGGTCAGAGTTTTACTGTCAAGACTCAGGGGGTCAAAGTGCAGGTTACATAACAATTATATGACCATCTGTGTTACACTTTACAATTGTTTTTATGTATGTTACCTTTTTATAAAATCGTTATGTAACTTGCACCTTGACCCGCTGGGTATTGACAGTAATAGTCTGACCCTATTTTACCCGCCAATTTCACTGTATCAAAGTGTGTATATAAAGCTGCTTGTTTTCTGTGTTGGCATTATGACCTGTTGAAATCTTCTGTTTGTATCTGAAAGGCGTTGTCTGTAATTCCCCAATAAATGTCATCATCATCACCGGTAGTCTCCCATTGTGATGTTTAAGCAGCGCTACGTCTACCCTTTTTTTCCCGCTAATAATAAGCACATGTGTGAGCAGCACATAACCAGGATTAATTTTCATCCTCTGGAAATAAACAATGAAGCTTCCCATACAATGACAATATCATTTTTCATTAAACAAAAAAATTACTTTCTGGAACCAGAAAACCCACACAAAGCGGATTTGTTGAGAATTTCCTATAAGATTTATGGGCGAAAGACTGTTGTAGTGGATAGGAATTAAACATCTCACTCACATGCTGCTCAACAGTTTCCTCTGCGTGATTGAGAATGTTTCGAATTTTAAACTCAGAAGGGGTGAAATTCACAGCATTACCACAGTAAAAACCGCATGCAACATGTGCTGCGTAAACAAGCCTGACAGATGGCATGAGAGTAGAGGTAAGGCTTGTACAGTCCCTGCCCCTAACCCTTTCAGGACCCAGTGTCATTGTCACAATTTAGGGGTATGTCGACCCACTAGGCCACTCCGCCGTAGCAGAGAGGCAGCTGACCAACTCACAGCCTATGCAAAGTCTATGGTAGAAGTGTAGCACAAGGGTACCAGGGATAGTCCAGACAGCGGCAAAGGCTCTGGAACAGATGGGGCTAGATGTGGCAAGGCATGGCTGCGATACTAAACAGGCTCAGGAATGAAACACAGCACAGGATATAAGAGATAGGAGGCAGGGCACGGGAACACTGAGAGCAGGAAAAACACTAAGGGACCATTTGCAATACAAACATAAGAAAATGACAACAACGCTCAGGCAAAGAGTGGAAGGGCGGGGCACTTCCTATACTCCAGGATGAACAGGGGTTAATTAGCGAACTTTAACTTATGCGCGTGCTGGCCCTTTAAAGCCAGGACCGAGCGGACTCGCGCACCTTGACACACAGAGCAGGACGCGATGGCTGCGAGTGCTGGTGTCTCCTAGGAGGGAGACGCTGGCGGGTTGCCAACGGTCTGTGGTCCCAGCCGTCGCAAGGTAAGGAACGGCAGCGGTCCGCGACCACGGGCGTGACAGTACCCCCCCCCCCACAGACCATTTTGAGACCACAGTCAGATACGATATAGCCCAGGAAGGGAAAAGAGTTCTTCTCGAACACACATTTCTTGAATTTACCATATAGGCGATTCCCCCTTAACCGCGAGAGAACTGGGCTAACATGCCTCCGATGTGTCAACATATCAGGTGAGTAATTAAGGATGTCGTCCAGATAGACCACCACATATAAATACAGTAGATCTTGGAAAATGTAATTTACAAACTCCTGGAACACAGCTGGGGCATTACATAGTCCAAAGGGCATCACGAGGTATTCATAATGGCCGTCTCGAAAGTTAAATGCGGTTTTCCACTCGTCACCCTTGCAGATACGGATCAAGTTATAAGCTCCGCGTAGATTTAGCTTTGTGAACACCTTGGTCCCACGAATTCTGGCTAGGGTCTCTGGCAGGGAGAGGGGATAAACTCGACCTCGACCTTGTCGAGGCGTCAGGAAGTAATTCAACAGGGCAATCGTAGATGCGATGTGGGGGAAGGGTCTCTGCCTCCTTCTTACTCAAGGCATCCGCAAAACTGGCATATCATGGTGGTAGATCGGAGAGTAACTGAGGCAGTGGTGGCAAAACAGGACAAACCTGTGGCAGGCAGCAGGCAAGGCATTTGGGGCCCCATTGGAGGACCTCTCCAGAACTCTAGTCGAGAACTGGAGCATGTAGGCGAAGCCAAGGCAGGCTCAGCAGGACAGGGTTGATGGCTTTAGGCAGGACGAGGAAGGTGGTCTGTTCCGAGTGAAGGACTCCGTTTTGTAAGGTCAGTGGTTTAGTGATAGACACAATAGGATGGGGCAGTGGTAGTCCATTTGCAGAGGCAACAGCAAGGGGTCTCTCTAGAAGAACTGTGGGTAGATGTAGGCGGTCCACTAAATCCTGCTGGATAAAATTTGGGGCCGCTGCGGAATCAAGATAGGCACAGATGGTCACAGGAATAGATCATTTGGGAAAGGTTTTGACGTTTTTGCATCGCCCCACCTAGAGCTGCCTCTCCAACCAACCCTAGGTGCTGGAGGTTCCCGGCTTTTGTGGCCATTGGCGCACGAAATGTCCCTTAAGGCCACAATACAGAGACACAGACCTGAAGAGCGTCTGCACTGTTTCTCCTGCTCGGACAACTTGACTCTGTCTATCTGCATTGGTTCTTCAGGTAGAGCAACAGGAGGAGGCAATAGTGGTCTCTGGAATGAGGGTGCTAGTCTGTGGAAACATCTCTCCCGCCAAACCTCCTGAGTGCATTCCTGGATCCTCATGTCGACCCGGGTGGCCAACAGGATAAGAGCATCCAGGGTAGAAGGAAGGTCGCGGGCTGCTAGTTCGTCCTTGATGTGTGAGGACAGTCCCTGCCAAAATGTCGCCACCAACGCCACATTGTTCAATGCCAACTTTGCTGCCAGGGTACAAAAGGAGATAGCATACTCTCCTACTGTGGTCAATCCTTGCTTGAGGGTTAGCAGAGTGACCGCTGCAGCAGATGTTCGACCCGGCTCCTCGAACACGGCATGGAAAATCTGTAAGAACAGGGCTAGGTCCGAGAATTCAGGTCCCTGTCGTTCCAATCTGGGGTTCGCCCATGCGAGGGCCTTGCCAGCGAGGAGGGAGATAATGAACGCTACCTTGGCCTCATCAGAGGGGAAGAGATGAGCTCGTAGTCTAAAATGAATAGTAAATTAATTGATTGATGAACCCTCTACAGGCTCTAGGGTCACCGTCCTAGCAAGGTGGAAGAGGCAGCGAAACTGTGGATCCAGAACAGACAGGAGGAGTAACGGGCAACGGAACGGTAGCAGTATCTGGAAGAGCAGGGAGTTAATCCAGTCGGGCAATGATGGGTTTACAGCCACGAGGAGTTGATCCTGGTGCGCACGTATGTCACATATCCGTCTATATCACTGGAACTGTGGTCTTCGGCTGGCCAGCGGGTTCCATGGCCTGAGCGTACTGTCACGATCTAGGGCTATGTGGACCCACTAGGTCCGCTGTAGCGATAAGGCAGCTGACCAACTCACAGCCAATGCAAAGTCTATGAAAGAAGAGTAGCACATGGGTACCTGGGATAGTCCAGACGGTGGCAAGGGCACTGGCACAGATGGGGCTAGATGTGGCGGGTTGCACCAGACGTGGCGGAAGGCCCTTTAATCCTGGGACCGAGCGCGCGCGAGCACCTTAACACTCAGAGCAGGAACGGACGGCCGTGAGTGCTGGTGTCTCCTAGGAGGCCAGCAAGGTAAGGTAAGGAACGGCGGCAGTTCGCGACTACTGCTGTGACAGTCATTAATCTGTTTTGGAATATTGAATTCTAAAAAGGGTTGTTTTTATTTCATAGTTTGCCAAAATGTTTTGTTTCTTTTTTGAGGGAAATGTTTTCATTTAGTATTTAGGGAAATATGATGTGTGCATATTGTGGTACAGGACAATGGCATTCTAGATGGGGCATCCATTTAAAAGGGTTATGCAGGGACCAAAAATTATTATCAGTGTTCTCACTGCAGTACATGTGTACACTGCTAATATACATTTCGGTCCCCCGACGCGGTGTTTCTGAGATTTTCATAGTTTTTTATAGCGCTGTTGCACAGTTTTCTTTGATTGCGATACGACTCTTCGTCACGTGACCGACCCCGCTGTACTCGCTGTACTACTGCTATTGGTTGTACATAGAGTACAGGGGGTCAGTCACATAACGAAGAGTCGTATCGTCATCAAAGAAGACTGTGCAACTAGACTTCCGGAAAGCCGGCAGCGCTATAAATATCTATGAAAATCTCAGAATCAGCGTCACGGGGGACCGGAATGTACATTAGTAAGTGTACTCACATACTGCAGTCAGTACACTGCTAATAATTTTTGGTCCCCGCATAACCCTTTTCATGATAAAGTGTGCATGCACTGGAAAGTGTGGAGTTTTGGTTTTCCTCTTGTTATTTTTTTATTTTGTAATTTTTCTTTTTATAGGAAGGAGAAAGTGTTTACTTCTGAATTTGGAAGCAGGTCCTTTACATTCGGCATCCTTTATGTCGTTTTAGCAACAAGGACATCATTATGTCAAATATTCTACATTAGTAGGATCGGGTTATCACAATGAACGCCTGGTATGGGGAATTGCAGTATGCTAATAAAAAGCAATCTGCTATCAAACTGCTGACTTCAATATATGGATTGTTGACTTGAATTTAAAGAAGTAGGTCACATTCCTAAAATGATCCTTCAGGACAGGATCATCATACTGGAGTTACTTTTTGCTTTGCATCTTCCCCATACTTAAAGAGGCTCTGTCACCAGATTTTGCAACCCCTATCTCCTATTGCAGCAGATCGGCGCTGCAATGGAGATTACAGTAACGTTTTTATTTTTAAAAAACGAGCATTTTTGGCCAAGTTATGACCATTTTTGTATTTATGCAAATGAGGCTTTCTAAAGTACAACTGGGCGTGTTTAAAGTAATAGTCCAAGTGGGCGTGTATTATGTGCGTACATCGGGGCGTGTTTACTACTTTTACTAGCTGGGCGTTCTGACGAGAAGTATCATCCACTTCTCTTCAGAACGCCCAGCTTCTGGCAGTGCAGACACAGCGTGTTCTCGAGAGATCACGCTGTGTCGTCACTGACTTCCTGCATCGTGTTGGACGAGCGAGGACACATCGGCACCAGAGGCTACAGTTGATTCTGCAGCAGCATCAGCGTTTGCAGGTAAGTCGATGTAGCTACTTACCTGCAAACGCTGATTCTGCTGCAGAATCAACTGTAGCCTCTGGTGCCGATGTGTCCGACACGATGCAGGACCTGGGGCAGGAAGTGAGTTTACTGTAAACACGCCCAGTTGTACTTTTGCAAGCCTCATTTGCATAAATACAAAAATGGTCATAACTTGGCCAAAAATGCTCGTTTTTAAAAAATAAAAACTTTACTCTTATCTACATTGCAGCGCCGATCTGCTGCAATAGCAGATAGGGGTTGCAAAATCTGGTGACAGAGCCTCTTTAAGGGCATCTGCCACATCATGGCTTTCAGACTTAAGGCTGCAATAACCCATTCCTGTAAACTCGGGAATGCCATACAGCTTCAATGTCTTTGCTTAGACAAGTTGTTATGCTCCAATGGATTGGAACAACTTCTGGAAGTGAGACTCTCCCGTCATAAAATATTAAATTACTACACCCTAAATACAGCCCTCATTTTGGTCAACCATTGTAGGAGAAAGCATTTAGAATTTCATATGTTTTTAATGTATTATGTCAGAAGGACATAATCTAGAGGGTTCTCTATATTACACAGCCATATTTCTGCCTTAAACCTCAATGCATGTAAATTTCATTCTGTAATACGGTATGGAATATCGAACCATACTGCACACCATATTGCAGTCAGCATATTTCTCTACAGACACCACATAATACACCATATTTCCTGCTAAAGGGACAGAAACAATATTTCTATGGGTATATATAATGCTTTATACGTCTTGTGATGAAACATGCTGTGTACTGTATAGAAACTATCACTAGCACCTATTCCATAACGTACCATAAATACTGCGGATTTTCCGCAACGGATTTAATTGCGGAAAATCCGCAGCATAATACAGTAGCAGCAAAGTGGATGAGATTTGAACAAATGTCATACACACGCTGCGTAAATGATGAGCAGAAAAACTGCAGCATGTCAATTGTATTTGTGCAATCGCTGCATTCTTGTTGCCAGTTCTCCCGCTTAAAATCAATTGGGAGATAAAACCTGCAATAAATAGCAGATGTTGCTTTTTTTGCGGCGATTCCACCACAAAAAACACAACTCTGTGCTTCTTCATCCCGGCCAGCCTCCTGGGGTGACGATTCATCCCATGTGACCGCTGCAGCGGACATTCCGGCCAAATTACTGCACCACAATTTTGTGCGGTTTTTCGTCCAGAATTCCCTGCGGCCACCAGGGCGGATATGCTGTGTACCTATATGCAGTGTATCTGCTCTGTGTGAATGCAGCCTGAGTATGAATTGGTGAGCCACAGATTGGAGACCACTGGTCAATAGATACCACAGAGTTGCCTTTTAAAGGGATCTCCCAGCATTTAAAATCTTACTCTGCCATATGAAGCATTATTAGCTATCCTACCCCAAACCCCTCTTCTCTTTCCCCTTACATAGCCTGATTTTTACTCAATTTAATACCCAGCTGCAAAATCTGGATTGGCATGAATTACAATTGTTCAGGCTGAGATCGGGTTATTGTAGCCCTTGGATGATCATAAATGGTAACCATGCATTGAAGAAAAAAAAAAAGGGACTTAAATGATGACAGAGAATCCCTCCCAACAAGTTGAGTTTATAGTTTAGACCTGGTATAAAAATACCAAAGGCAATGAACCTTGACCAGGGAAAAAACAGAGCTAACCAGGTGAAAATACTGTGTGATGTCTTCTCACTAAATTTACTATAATACCTTTGTAGAGACAGCAGACACAAAACAGACACCGGCAGCTGGAGCCGGATCTGCTTCTTGTCTCGGGGTCCTTTCATGAGATGGGAACCATTTCCCACTACTGATTATAAACACTTAAAAGTTACACAGGGTTCAAAGAAGCAAAAAGTGAAATTCAGACACGTAAAACTGAAATGTTTTACCCCAAATTAGCACTTGAACTTTAAACCTCAACATATCTTCCATTTACAGCTGTGTATAATGACTTAATATTAATAATGGCTTCATTCAATTAGCTCTTAAAGAGGCTCTGTCACCAGATTTTGCAGCCCCTATCTGCTATTGCAGCAGATCGGCCCTGCAATGTAGATTACAGTAACGTTTTTATTTTTAAAAAACGAGCATTTTTGGCCAAGTTATGACCATTTTCGTATTTATGCAAATGAGGCTTGCAAAAGTACAACTGGGCGTGTTGAAAAGTAAAAGTACAACTGGGCGTGTATTATGTGCGTACATCGGGGCGTGTTTACTACTTTTACTAGCTGGGCGTTGTGTATAGAAGTGTCATCCACTTCTCTTCACAACGCCCAGCTTCTGGCAGTGCAGCACTGTGACGTCACTCACAGGTCCTGCATCGTGTCGGCACCAGAGGCTACAGATGATTCTGCAGCAGCATCGGCGTTTGCAGGTAAGTCGATGTAGCTACTTACCTGCAAATGCTGATGCTGCTGCAGAATCAAGTGTAGCCTCTGGTGCCGACACGATGCAGGACCTGTGAGTGACGTCACAGTGCTGCACTGCCAGAAGCTGGGCGTTGTGAAGAGAAGTGGATGACACTTCTATACACAACGCCCAGCTAGTAAAAGTAGTAAACACGCCCCGATGTACGCACCTAATACACGCCCAGTTGTACTTTTACTTTTCAACACGCCCAGTTGTACTTTTGCAAGCCTCATTTGCATAAATACGAAAATGGTCATAACTTGGCCAAAAATGCTCGTTTTTTAAAAATAAAAACGTTACTGTAATCTACATTGCAGCGCCGATCTGCTGCAATAGCAGATAGGGGCTGCAAAATCTGGTGACAGAGCCTCTTTAACATATTACCTGTCTTCCTGGAAGAGCCACCCTTGTGCTATCACAGCTTAGGATTTGCTACTTTGTTACCTAGAAAGTTTTTTTTCCCCCAAACACCTTTTAAAATAAATGTAATATATTTATTGTGTTTTATGTAATTTTGTTTGTTTATGTATTTAATTTATTTTATGTTACTTTTTTATTTCATATTGTATTTATTTTAGGTTATTTTTTTTCCTATTTAAAGATTTTTGTTATTGCTTTATGCATTATTTAATTTAACATATTTAATGTTTTTATTTATTTTAGGTCATTTCATTTATCTTATTTATATCAGTATTTGTGTTATTGACTGATTTATTATTTTTTGTTAATGCATACTGTATATGCATGTATTTAATTTTGTACATTTTTTTTCATCTATTTATTTAATTTATGTTATTTTATTTCTTTTTATGTTACTTTATTTATTTTGTTATTGATTTATTTTACTATCTTTCCTGAATATTTACCTACTGTGTTTTACACCTGACATTATTGTTTTTTTTGCACTTGTATTTAGAATTGGATTGCCAATTATATAGTCTATGGAAATTTTTCAATGACATTATGAAGAAAAAGGTTATATATAACTTATATATTCAGTAAACAAAAGGTGTAATCGTAATTTATTGATAGTGGGTGGAGATATGCAAGTTGTTCTTTTATGTTGCTGTTGATTCAATTGAAGCAAACTTAAAGGGGTTGTCCGAGATTTAATGACTTTGTGTTAATGCTTGTAATTTGTCAATAAATTTTTAATATACTTACATTTTCCAAAGTGGCCCCGTTTCCAAATCCTGCCGTGGGGAACTTGACGGGTGACGTCACTCTCTGCACTGGCTCTGGCCGCTTTGTTGATCTTGAATTCTTTGCCGGGTATACGACACGTCACTTATAACGTGGTGTATATCGGCTTGTTCTGCTTCACAGCCCGTAATGCGCATGCGCTGTCAGTGTTGTTCTTGCGGTCCCTGCTGTTCTCGAGATAACAGCAGGGTCCGCGCATGCGCGTTACAGCAGAACAAGCCGATATACACCACGTTACAAGTGACGTGTCGTATACCCGGCAAAGAATTCAAGATCAACAAAGCGGCCAGAGCCAGTGCAGAGAGAGACATCAACAAACAAGTTGCCCACGGCAGGATCTGGAAACGGGGCCACTTTGGAAAACTTAAGTATATTACAAATGTATTTACATTTATAAATTACAAGCATTAACACAAAGTCATTAAATCTCGGACAACCCCTTGAAGGTTCTTGGGGGTTCTAAGATTAGTTCAGTAGAACCATGGGGTTGTCCTTATTACAGTTGCTAAAATATAACTGCGTTACTTGAGTGTCCATTCTGGTTCATAATATGGAACCATATTGCACTGAACTCTATCATGGAGTGAGTTGTATGCTATTAAAAATGAACATTGCATGTGGGAAAACATCTGTGCAGAATATGTGAGAACATTTACATGGAATAACAAGCATTAACACAAAGTCATTCAATCTCGGACAACCCCTTGAAGGTTCTTCAGCGTATTCAGCGACTAGTTATGGACAGAGTATGAAGCAAACACACAGGTACAGAACAAATTATTACAACTTGTCTACCACTGTTTCAGACTTATTAACCCACATTATAGAAACCGTGACCTCAGTAGAGTAGAGATGGGAGAGCTCCATCACAGGTTAGTATGTAAGGTGAAGGTGCAGTTCATCTCTTGCACTTTAACTCTAACAAACGAACAAACGCTCGTTCATCGGCTGATTGTATCGTTTCTGCAGCAAGAAATATTACCGCTGTCGGCAGCCCATCTCCCTGTGTAAACATGGAGACGTGCTGCAGACATGACAATAATGTATGGGGACGAGTGATCGGAGTAACGTTCACTCGTCCCCATACTTACTCCTTATGAACGGAGCAAACGAGCGCCGACCAATGAGCCATCTCGTTGATGGGCACTCGTTTACATGGCCCATGGCGGCCCGTGTAAGAGGACCGTAATACTGCACAACACAGCAAATCTTTCTTGACATAGAGGCATTTACGTTACTGACCTTCAAAGTAAAAACTCTGCCATAATCCTTTCAAAAACAAAATGATTAAACTGATAATACAGGCTCAGCAAAATAAAAAAGAATGCAAATTCCTATAGCAGGAAATAAAACTGTCTCCCTAGATCCACCTATAGGTGGCTGGTAACTTGAGTCATATTTCAAGGCTCAATAAAGCGTTGGACATTGACTTACAAGATAGCTACCTATAGATGGCACTAGTTTTCTTCCTCCTCGAGGAAAGCTAGTTTGCATACTTTTTTCCCAGGGAGAATTGTCCTTAAAGGGGTATAACCAATTTAGACATTTATGGCATATCCACAGTATCCTAGGGGGTCTCAGTTCTCCTGACCCCGTTTCACTTTGAAGGAGAAACAGCCAAGCACCATTTGCTCGGCTGTTTTTGTAACTCCCATTGAATAGAGTGGTTGTTACGGAAAAAGCCAAGCAGCGCTTGCTAGTCTATTTCTGGAACAGCCATTGAACAGAATGGTGGGAGCTGCGCGCACACGCAACCCTCTCTTCGCTAGTGCCTGCCTGGATTTTGTAGCCAGACCTGCATCTGTCAGACATTTATCGCATATATTATTGATATGGCGTAAATGTCTAAGGTTTCGTTCACATCTGCGTCAGGGTTACGTTCAGGTGTTCCATCAGAGCTTCCCGTCAGAACGGAACCCTGACTGAAACAAATGGAAACCATAGGTTTCTGTTTGCATCACCATTGATTTCAATGGTGTCGGATCTGGTGTAAATGGTTTCCGTTTGTCTCAGATATGCAAGGGTTCCGTCATTTTGACGGAATGAAAAGCGTACGGTATTGCTACAGGCGCACAATGCGTATTTTGTGCAGAAAATACGCAGCAAAACCACAAGAAACTGCAAGAAATTCGCAGGATAAAAATGCACATGCAGGTGCGTTTTTTTTTGTGTTTTTCGGTGCAGTTTTTACATTTTGCTGTTTAAATCGCTGTGTTTTCATTACGTTTTGCTGCGTATTTCTCTAGAACCAAGGAGATAGATTTTGCAAGCGAAAACGTAAGATAAATTTACATGCCGCAGTTCCGAACAAACGCACTGCGGGTCAATTTACGTGTGAGAAAATACCGCAGCTTGTACACGCGATTCCCTGGAATCTCATTGCCTATGCTGGTACTGTATTGTGCTGCGGTTTTCCCGCACGCAAATACACGAGGCAAAACTGCAAGTAATATGCATCGTGTGCATTGACCCAAAAAGGCTAAGTTCAC